>NC_069780.1:29445000-30070000 GCF_027406575.1 Nycticebus coucang
GAACCCTTTGCCTTCCCCTCCCTCATCTGAAATCAGTATGGTGCATTATCCCCCAGTGTGAAATCCTCTGGGGTCCCAAACAAGAAAACAACTTGAAAATTGATGTTGGGGAAATACAAGATGGTAAATCCAGAACGGCATCAGTGAAATACTGAAAAGTGCCTCTTCTTACACAGGTGAAAGACGGATGGCTAGGCTCCTGTGATTTGATCTGTCTCCTGAAAACCAGGTATTACTTATATATGTCAGAATTCAGAGGTGAGATCATAGTTGGGACACATATTCACATATCTATTGAAATTGAAAACAAAATCACCTCTTTTTTCTCTCTCATAGAAAAGTCTACTTTAGATTATTGGTTTCATAATAAGAAATGGCTTTGCCAATTATGTTGTTCGGCAGACATTTCTCCAAATTAAATAAATTCGCCTTTCTAATGTTTTGATGAAAAATACTTAACACATAAGTGCAATATACAATTTTCTGAACATTAAAATTATGTCCAACTATTAAATCTTCCATTTAAAACTTTACAAAATACGTACAAAATATTCTCTACATGTTGGCCACCTCTTTGTAAAATTTTGTAATGAACATTTTGTAAATAAAGGTACATTTAGCTACAACTTTCCATTTTCCCTATGTATGGCAACTTTGGGGGCAACTTTTGAGACACCTGTGGGATTGTACAGTGAACAGAATGTGTCATGTAGATATTTATTCCATTTCATTCTCATAAAATTTGAGTGGATATCTTTTGTCTTAGGTTATCTGAAATGGAAATTCTTTTCAATTCCTTCAGCTCCAATATATCCTAATTTCATCATGTCTTGTATCCATTTCTTAGGTGAGTTGTTGGATTTCCTTTTGGTGATTTTTTCCATGTTCCCCTCGATTTCTTCATTGTTTTTGCCATCCATACTCTAAATTCCTTTCCTGTTAGTTCCATAATTTCTTTGTAGATAGACTTCTCTGTGGTAGCTACCTCATGATACCTTGGGGGTAGGGGGGTGATCTGTTTTGGTTTTTCATGTTGCTAGAATTTTTTTTTGTCCTTGTTCACTTCCTTCCCTTACTTTTTCCTCTCACTTCCTCCTTCTCTTTAAATTTCCTTGTCTCTGTGTTTGGGTGTTGGAGTGGTCTTCTGTGCTGGTCTCCCACTGCTTCTGACCTCCTGCTTGGCTCCTGGAGTGCCCTGCTGTCCCACTGTGCCCCCAGAGTGATGTTTCTAGCCAGGACATTCCAATCTCCTCTCCCTGAACTCACCTTGAGTAGCTGGTGCATAAATGTCTCTAGTCTGCCCTCTTCTCCGCCTCCTAGAAATTTTTTTTCAAATAATTATTGAGCATGTGCCCTCAGGAGAAGAGGGAGTGAAGGAAGCTGAACAGGATAGGAAATAGAGGCTAAGCAAGTAAGTTGTTCCAGCTGGTCATTAACGGCAGCCTCATCCCACAGAAAAGCTCTATGCACAAACTGAACCACAGAGTTGGACCTTCTTGATATGAGGGGCTAACATTTTGTACTCCTGTCTTTGATGGAAGGTGGAGGTTCCTGTTAGAACAATACCCTAGGAGAAATTCTGTAGGGAAGATTGCTATCGTCAATTGATAGACAGCAGATGGGGCATGGGTGCTCTGAATGGTAAAGGGAATTTGGGAAGAGCACCAAGAATGTCTCCATTTTTGTTGTTGTTGTTGTTTGTTTAGAAATAAGGAAACCGAGGCTCATAATGGTTAATCTTTCCTCAACATTCTACAGGCAGCAGGGATGGAGTTATGGCATCAATTCAGGCCCTCAGGCAGTGAAGCTCAGGTTTTTCCCATGTCACACTATTTCATGCCCGGTGTAGTATAGTCCATGGAGCTACACAGTTTGATGTGAAATCAGATAGATGACTTTGGGCAGGTTACTTCATATATATAAATCTCAATGTCTTACTCTAAAAAATATGGACAATTATAACTACTCAGGGTATCATTGTGAGGATTACAAATGCAAATATAAAGCACTTACTGTGCCTCACATAGCGTAAATGCTCCCAAATATTCATTTTCCTTTATTTTATTGTTTACCTATGAAGAGACCCATTAAAGTAATGCAGATATACATTGAATATACACGTATATTGGATAGCACATAAATGTATACTCATATCACTTACAGGGAACATTGCCAAACTGATTAAGTTTCCTGGAAAGTCTTTCTGGTCCACGTGGCCGTGACAAAACCTTTAAAATTGACTACTGTAATTGGTGATTACTTTCTTTTTTTCAGCCTATGTGTTTAAATAACAAGCTGTTGAAGTATAACAGATACAGAAAAGCACAAAAGTCTTAAGTTATAGTTTTATGAATTATTGTAACTATGGCACAGTCACAGATATATGTGCATGTAAAATGAGCCCCCGTCCAGAACCATCTATCTCTCATATGGAACACCCTACCCATTACTAGTCCCTCCCTACCTCCTAAAGGTCACCATTCTCAGGGATTACAATTCCATGGATAGTTTTTTTGCCCATGTTTAAAGTTTATATAAATGAAATCAAATAATATGAACAATATTAACATGTTACATTTGCTTTCTCTCACTCATTTTATCTATGTTTTTTGTTCATAGCTCTGTTTCTTTTCATTTTTATTGTTGACTAGTATTACTATATGTGTATATTTATTTAAATATTTTATTTGTGATGAAGCTTTTGGGTTGTTTCCAGTTTTGAACTTTAACCAACAGTACTGTCATGAATATTATTGAGTTTAATATTTGGTGTGTATGTGCATGAATTTCTTTTGATTATAAATATAGAAAATTGCAGAACCTCTGTAAGTTGAATACCCAAGGGGCTATAACCTATTGGTCAAGATATGGAGGTGGTCAACATAATGAACTAAGCTTACTATATTGATACGTACATGTAGTACATGTTCGGTCTATGGAAATTAGGTCAACTTAAGGAAGCGGCTAATGTAGGGAGGTGGTCAGCTATGGAGGTTCTACTGTATGTTGATGATTAACTTGAATTAATGCTGTTAAACAACTTTCCACTCCACTCCTCAGCCATAGAAAGCTCTATTGCTCAAATTCTCACCAACACTTGGTTTTCTCTCTTTTGTTTCTGCATTTTGCCCTTCTAGTGGCATACCACTGCACTGTTACCATAATTAGATTTCTATCTTATGTTTCCCTGATGTGTAATGGTATTGAGAACCTTTTAATGTGTTCAATGGCCATTTTGGTGTCCCTTGTTGTTACTGACTTTGTAGATCATTTTCCATACTTTTATTTGGGTGTCTTTTTCTCAATAACTTTTGAAACTTCTCTCTATGTTTTGGATAACAGCCTTTGTTGGCTTTATCTGATCCCCCTCCATAAGTTGATATGTACGCTCTTAGCAATGTCATTTGATTCAGAGAAATTCCTGATTTTAAATTAATCCAGTTTGTCCTTATGACTCTTATGGTCAGCACATTTATGTTTTTTTTTTTTATTTTTTTTTTGCTTTTAGCACATTTATGTTTTAAAAAATCTTTGCTGAGGATTGCAAGCAAGATGGTGCCCGAGTAATAGCTTCCTTGTAGCTGGGCACAGTGAGTCTGGGGAGACAAGACTCCAGGCAACTCTGGCTGGGGGGATCTGCCTATAATCATCCCCTTGAGGACACAGAGAGTCAGCAAGAGACTTCTGGATCCCAAGAGGAGGACAAAAGCAGTGGAAAACTGGCAAGTGGTTGCGTGTGTTCATTCAGTCTAATCCCACCAGCAGCTGACACATCATAACCCTACTCCAGAGGCATGTCAACTTAAAGAGCAAGAGGATGTGAAAGGAAAATTAGGATAAGGTAACAGATAAAAGAAATCACTCATGAGGAAGAATCAGCAGAAAACTCCTGGCAACAAGAAGAACCATCCAGAGCAGCCACCTCAAGGGACTGTGAGGTAGCTACTGCAGGGTATTCCACCTATAAAGAAATGTTAGGAATAACAGACAGGGAATTTAGAATACACATGATGAAAACAATGAAGGAAATGATGGAAACAATGAAGGAAACTGCTGATAAAGTGGAAAATAACAAAAACGAAATCCAAAAACAGAATCAAAGAAGAGATGAACAATGTGAAGAATATAGAAAGGATGTAGCAGAGCTAAAGGAACTGAAGCAGTTAATTAGGGAAATTAAAGATGCAATAGAAAGTATCAGCAACAAGTTAGACCATGCAGAAGAAAGAATTTCAGAGGTAGAGGACAAAGATCATGCAATAACTCATATAGTTAAAGAGGTAGAAAAGAGAGAAAGCAGAACGTTAACTGACAGAATTATGGGACTTTATGAAGTATTCCAACATACAAGTTATAGGTATCCCAGAAGGGGAAGAAGAATGCCCCAGGGGAATGGAAGCCATACTAGAGAATATTATAAAAGAAAATTTCCCAAATATCACCAAAGATTCTGACACACTGCTTTCAGAGGGATATAGGACCCCAGGTCGCCTCAACTCTAACCAAGCTTCTACAAGACACACTGTGATGAACCTCTCCAAAGTCAAGACAAAAGAAAAGATTCTTCAAGCTGCCAGGAGTAAGCGCCAGTTGACCTACAGGGGCAAATCTATCAGGGTGACTGTAGACTTCTCTAATGAAACTTTCCAAGCAAGAAGACAATGATCACCTACCTTTAATCTATTTAATCTATTTAATCTATTCCAGCCCAGAATTCTATATCCTGCTAAGCTAAGCTTTAAAATTGATGGAGAAATCAAATCATTTACTGATATACAAACATTGAGGAAATTCGCCACAACAAGACCAGCTCTACAGGAAATACTTCAACCTATTCTATACACTGACCATCACAATGGATCAGCAGCAAAGTAAGAACTCAGAAATTAAAGGACAGAACCTAACTTCCACACTGATGCAAAAGATAAAACTAAACAATGGACACTCACAAAATAAGATGAATAGAATGCTACCACACTTATCAATTATCTCAATAAATGTTAATGGCTTGAATTCCCCACTGAAGAGGCATAGATTGGCAGCCTGGATTAAAAAACACAAGCCATCCATTTGCTATCTGCAGGAAACACACCTGGCTTCAAAAGACAAATTAAAACTCCAAGTGAAAGGTTGGAAGACAACTTTTCAGGCAAATGGAATTCAGAAGAAAAGAGGAATTGCAATCTTATTTTCAGATACATGTGGATTTAAAGCAACTAAAGTCAAAAAAGACAAAGATGGTTACTTTATATTGGTCAAGGGAAAAATACAACAAGAAGACATTTCAATTCTAAATATTTATGCACCCAATTTAAATATTCCCAGATTCTTGAAACAGACCTTACTCAGTCTGAGCAATATGATATCCAATAATACCATAAGAACAGGGGACTTTAACACTCCTCTTACAGAGCTGGACAAATCCTCTAAACATAAATTAAACAAAGATATAAGGGACTTAAATGAGACCCTAGAACAACTGTGCTTAATAGACGCATATAGAACACTCCATCCCAAAGATAAAGAATATACATTCTTCTCATCGCCCCATGGAACATTCTCCACAATTGATCATATCCCAGGACACAAAACAAACCTCAACAGAATCAATAGAATTTAAATTTTACCTTGTATCTTCTCAGACCACAAGGCACTAAAGGTGGAACTAAACTCTAACAAGAACATTCAACCCGACACTAAAGCATGGAAATTAAACACCCTTCTGTTGAATGACAAGTGGCTATAGGAAGAAATGAAACAGGAAATCATTAACTTACTTGAACATAACAACAATGATGACACAAGCTAACAAAACCTGTGGGATACTGCAAAAGTGGTTTTGAGAGGAAAATTTATCGCTTTAGATGCCTACATTAGAAAAACAGAAAGAGAGCACATCAACAAACTTACAAACCATCTTATGGAATTAGAAAAAGAAGAACAATCTAATCCTAAACCCAGTGGAAGTAAAGAAATATCCAAAATTAAATCAGAGATCAATGAAATTGAAAACAAAAGAATCATTCAGAAACTTAATGAAACAAGGAGTTGGTTTTTTGAAAAAATAAATAAAATAGACAAACCTTTGGCCAGGTTTATACAAATACAAAAGTGAAACCTCTAGTAACCTCAATCAGAAATGATAAAGGGGAAATAACAACTGATCCCACAGAGATACAAGAGATCATCTCTGAATACTACCAGAAACTCTATGCCCAGAAATTTGACAATGTGAAGGAAATAGATCAATATTTGGAATCATACCCTCTCCCTAGACTTAGCCAGGAAGAAATAGAGCTCCTGAACAGACCAATTTCAAGCCCTGAGATAAAGAAACAATAAAAAAGCTTCCAACCAAAACATGCTCTGGTCTAGATGGCTTCACACTGGAATTCTATCAAACCTTCAAGGAAGAGCTTATTCCCATACTGCAGAAATTATTCCCAAATGAGGAAGAAGGAATCTTCCCCAACACGTTCTAAGAAGCAAACATCACCCTGATACCAAAACCAGGAAAAGACCCAACTGAAAAGGAGAATTTCAGACCAATCTCACTCATGAATATAGATGCAAAAATTCTCAACAAAATCCTAGCCAGTAGAATACACCTTATCATCAAAAAAGTCATACGTCATGATCAAGTAGGTTTCATCTCAGGGATGCAAGGCTGGTCCATAAATGTTATCCACCATATTAATAGAAACAAAAATAAAGACCATATGATCTTCTCAATAGATGCATAAAAAGGATTCAATAAAATCCAGCATCCTTTTCTTTTTTTTTTTTTTTGTAGAGACAGAGTCTCACTTTATGGCCCTCGGTAGAGTGCCGTGGCCTCACACAGCTCACAGCAACCTCCAACTCCTGGGCTTAAGCCATTCTCTTGCCTCAGCCTCCCGAGTAGCTGGGACTACAGGTGCCCGCCCACAATGCCCAGCTATATTTTGGTTGCAGTTCAGCCAGGGTCGGGTTTGAACCCGCCACCCTCGGTATATGGGGCTGGCGCCTTACCGACTGAGCCATAGGTGCTGCCCCGCCAGCATCCTTTTCTAATTAGAACACTGAAGAGTATAGGCATAGGTGGCACATTTTTGAAACTGATTGAAGCTATCTATGACAAACCCACAGCCAACATTTTACTGAATGGAGTAAAACTGAAAGCTTTTCCTCTTAGAACTGGAACCAGACAAGGTTGTCCTCTGTCACCTTTACTATTCAACATAGTGCTTGAAGTTCTAGCCAATACAATTAGGCAAGACAAGGAAATAAAGGGAATCCAAATGGGAGTACAGGAGGTCAAACTCTCCCTCTTTGCTGATGACATGATCATATGCTTAGAGAATCCCAAGGACTCAACCACAAGACTCCAGAAGTCATCAAAAAAATATAGTAATGCCTCAGGATATAAAATCAATGTCCACAAGTCAGTAGCCTTTTTATATGCCAACAACAGTCAAGATGAGAGGCTAATTAAGGACACAACTCCCTTCACCATAGTTTCAAAGAAAATGAAATACCTAGGAATATACCTAACAAAGGAGGTGAAGGACCTCTATAAAGAAAATTATGAAATCCTCAGAAAGGAAATAGCAGAGGATATTAACAAGTGGAAGAATATACCATGCTCATGGTTGGGAAGAATCAACATTGTTAAAATGTCTATACTTCCCAAAGCAATCTACCTATTCAATGCCATGCCTGTTAAAGATCAACATCGTACTTTCAAGATTTGGAAAAAGTGATTCTGCATTTTGTGTGGAACCAGAAAATATCCCATATAGCTAAGGCAGTTCTTAGTAATAAAAATAAAGCTGGGGGCATCACCCTACCTGATTTCAGGCTATACTACAAAGCCATAGTGGTCAAGACAGCATGGTACTGGCACAAAAATAGAGACATAGACATTTGGAATCAAATAGAAAACCAGGAAATGAAACTAACATCTTACAACCACCTAATCTTTGATAAACCAAACAAGAACATACCTTGGAGGAAAGACTCCCTATTCAATAAATGGTGCTGAGAGAACTGAATATCCACATGTAAAAGACTGAAACTGGACCCATGCTTTTCTCCACTCAGAAAAATTGATTCAAGATGGATAAAGGACTTAAATTTAAGGCAAGAAACAATAAAAATCCTCCAAGAAAGCATAGGAAAAACACTGGAAGATATTGGCCTGGGGAAAGACTTCATGAAGAAGACTGCCATGGCAATTGCAACAACAACAAAAATAAACAAATGGGACTTAATGAAACTGAAAAGCTTTTGTACAGCTAAGAAGACAACAACCAAAGTAAATAGACAACCTACACAATGGGAAAGGATATTTGCATATTTTGAATCAGACAAAAGCTTGATAACTAGGATCTATATAGAACTCACATTAATCCACATGCAAAAAGCCAACAATCCCATATATCAATGGGAAAGAGACATGAATAGAACCCTCTCTAAAGAAGACAGACGAATGCTAACAAGCATATGAAAAAATGTTCATCATCCCTATCTATTAGAGAAATGCAAATCAAAACCACCCTGAGATACCATCTAACCCCAGTGAGAATGGCCCACATCACAAAATCTCAAAACTGCAGATGCTGGCATGGATGTGGAGAGAAGGGAACACTTTTACACTGCTGGTGGGACTACAAACTAGTACAACCTTTTTGGAAGGAAATATGGAGAAACCTCAAAGAACTCAAGCTAGACCTCCCATTTGATCCTGCAATCCCATTACTGGGCATCTACCCAGAAGGAAAAAAAAATCTTTTTATCATAAGGACACTTGTACTAGACTGTTTATTGCAGCTCAATTTACAATCGCCAAAACGTGGAAACAGCCTAAGTGCCCACCAACCCAGGAATGGATTAACAAGCTGTGGTATGTGTACACCATGGAATACTATTCAGCCATTAAAAAAATGGAGACCTATGGAGGTCCATGCAGCCCAATTCATAATTGCTAAATCATGGAAGAAGCCCAAGTGCCCATCGACCCATGAATGGACTAGCAAATTGTGGTACATGTGTACCATGGAATATTATGCAGCCTTAAAGAAAGATGGAGACTTTACCTCTTTCATGTTTACATGGATGGAGCTGGAACATATTCTTCTTAGCAAAGGAAGAAGAAATGGAATGGAAGAAAAAGTATCTAATGTACTCAGCCCTACTATGAAGCTAATTTATAGCTTTCACATGAAGGCCATAACCCAACTATAGCACAAGAATATGGGGAAAGGGCCAAGGGAGGGGGGAGGTTAGAGTGGAGGGAGGGTAATGGGTGGGGCCACACCTACGGTGCATCTTAGAATGGGTACGGGCAAAACTTACTAAATGCAGAATATAAATGTCTACATACCACATACAATAACTAAGAAAATCCCATGAAGGCTATGTTGAACAGTTTGATGAGAATATTTCAGATTGTATATGAAACCAGCACATTGTACCCCTTAATTGCACTAATGTACACAGCTATGATTTAACAATAAAAAAAAGGTGAAAGAAGAGCCCATTAAAAAAATCTCATTGACCATGGGGGTTGGGGGGTTGGGGGGGGAATATGGAGACTTTACAACCTTTGTATTAACCTGGATGGAGGTGGAACACCTTATTCTTAGTAAAGCATCACAAGAATGGAGAAGCATGAATCCTATACACTCAATTTTGATATGAGGACAATTAATGACAATTAAGGACACGGTGGTGGTGAGGGAAGTGGAGAGCAGACAGAGAAAGAAGGAGGGAGGGGTAGGAAAAGGAAGAGCAGAGAGAGGGAATGAGGGACAGGGGTGGAGTCTTGGTGTGTGCCACACCTTTTGGGGGCAAGACACCATTGCAAGAGGGACTTTGCCTAACAAATGCAATCAGTGTAACCTGGTTTCTTGTACCCTCAATGAATCCCCAATAAGAATAATAAAATTAATAATAATAAATAGATAAATAAATAGATAAAAATCTTTGCTGGGCTTGGTGCAGTGGCTCACACCTGAAATCCTTGCACTCTGAGAAGCCAACATGGGAGGATGGCTTGAACTTAACAGCTGGAGACCAGCCCAAAAAACTAGCCAGGCATTGTTGTGACAGCCGCCTGTAGTCCCAGCTACTTGAGAGGGAGAGGCAGGAGGATTGCTTGGATCCAGGGTTTTGAGGATGCTGTGAACTAAGCAGATGCCACAGCACACTAGCCTGGGCAACAGAATGAGACTAACAACAACAATAAAAAAAAAAAGAAAGAAAAAAAACCTCCTCCTGAAAAAACAACAACAAAAAACCCCCAATAAAATTTTAAAAAATTCTTTGTTCACTTGATATTATAGGTATGTGCTGCTGTGTTATCTTCAAGATGCTTTATACGTTTACATTTCCTATTTAGTTGTACAAACCAATGCAATTGATTTTTATTTATTGTGTGAGGTGGGAGGAAAGCATACTTTTTCTAGATGGTAATCCAGTTAATGTAACACTAGTAGTGACGATGCAGTAGTTCTGTTCTGCAATGCCCCATTAGATGTAAATCATGGATTCATATACCCTCAGGTGTGTTTCTGAACACTATTTCCATCAATTGTTCTATTCATCTATCCTTATGCTAATACTACTCTTTATTATTGTAACTCTGTAATTATTTTGGAATCAAATAAAGGAGGGTCTCTCTATTTTTAAGGTTGCCTTGGTTATTTGCATTTCAATCTATTAAAAAAATCCACCGGTTTAAAAAATATAGTTAGATTGAAGGAAATATCTATTACAGTATTTGATAGTACAGTAGGGAAATTTAAGTTAACAGTTACTTATTACATATTTCAAAATAACTACATGAGAAGAATTGTGATGTTCCCATGACAAAAGAAAAGAAATGAAGTGATGAGTATTCCAATTACTCTGACTTGATCATTACACGTTGTGTACATCAAAATATCACATGTACCCCAAATAAGTACAACTATGATATATTAGTAAAAAAGTACATAAATAGAAAAAAATGGGAAAAAATCCACTGGGATTTTTATTACAATTACACTCAATTTTTAGGTTTAATTAGGGGGAAATGTCATCTTTACTATATTAAAATTTTCAATTGATGTACGTACAATATTTTTCCATTTAGCTAGGTCTTTCATTTCTGTCAATAAAACTTGTAGTTTTTCAGGCAAGAGGTATTGTATGTATTTCCTAGGATTTTTTGTGAACAAGATTTTTCAAATATTCTGAAAACCAGGTATATATTTGAGAAAGCATTAACTGACTTGGGAATTAACTCTGGTTTTCTGTGAAGGCCAAAGTCTTCAGGCTGATGTAATACTCATTTGTATATAGGCATAGATAATACGATACTGTGAATGTGCTAATTTTGTGAGATATTTTAGTTTTCAGTAGTAATAATATTAATGAATTACAGTTCAGTATTAATGCCTCAGATCATATGAGAAGTTTCCAGGAGAAATCATATGAAGAACATTTCATATATGCAGTCCATCACATTTAATTTATTTTAAGTGAGAATTTATTTATGCAATCATTGGCATCTACAATTTACAAAGGAAAATATTGTTTTGTAATGAAAAAATATACCACTGTATAAGTCAGGGTCCCTTTAGGAAACAGTGAACTTAGTTTGAGTGATTTGAAGAGAGCTTAATAAGGAACACTCTGCAATGGTGCAGGCAGGGTGAGTGCTCTATGCTGCAGCTAGTAGCTGCAGAACATTATTATCGTTCCTCCAACTACAATGATAAGAGGGAGTAATTACTAAGCCTTGAGAAGTAGGACTGCCTGAAGGCACTGCAACTCTCAGGGCAGACACACAGTCAGCTTGCATAAAGCCTGTAAGAAAGCTCTTCTGGCTGTTTCTTGTGCTCCCCTTGGCCTGACCCAAACAGAAGCCACGGATGAGAACATTTGAAATAGTTCATACATTCCAGCTTCCAGGGGATACAGAGCAAAGCACAGAAGAATGTAGAATGGTTCTGGAGGGGCCAAATAGATGACATCCATTATAATACTTTTATAAATCTACAAAAACTTCAAAATCCTATTTTCTTTGACTTCCGGGAACCTAAGAGACAAATTACACAGCCAATGTCATTCTCAACAGCACATCTAGAACTTTTACACATAACTTCACCTTCTTCTGTGTAATTCTTGCAGCTGATGTCCCCCCGAAATTGCATTTGCCCATCTGTGCTAATCACCCAGTTGCTGTGATTATTGACTAATAACAATTTACCATGGCCGTTCTCCCAATAATTGTTCCAGGTTAACAGTGAGCTTCTTTCTCCCTCTCCTTTCCCTCAAGATGTTGACCAACGGCAGATAGAGCAGTGCAATGGCCAGTCCACTTGCAATAAGGTAGAACTATCTCTGTGGCAACATTAATCCTGTGGAATTTCTCCAAGGGACCAGATGGAAGCTCTTTTACCCTGTTTCCCCGAAAATAAGACAGTGTCCCAAAGAAGCTCTAGGTCCTATTTTCAGGGGATGTTTTTATCTTTCCTGTAAGTAGGTCTTATTTTCGGAGAATGTCTTATTTTCGGGGAAACAGGGTACTACTGTGTCTACACTCCTTTTTACTTTTTTCCTCTACTATGTTCTGTTTCCTTCACTCTGCTTGTCTTGAAAGTACTTTCCCAATAAATCAGCAAGATAAAAATCTTTGTCTTAGGCTCTACCTCTAAGATACATGACCTAAGATGCTCTGTAATATGATATATTATAAAGTTCTTACTCCAGGTGGCCCCGCTCGGATTGGGAGGAGTGGGCGGAAGAAGATGGCGGCCGAGTAACAGCTTCCTTGCATCTGGGCACCGTGAGTCTGGGGAGATAGGACTCCAGGCATCTCTGGCTGGAGGGATTTGCCTATCATCACCCCTGCAAGGATACAGGGAGTCAGGGAGAGACTTCTGCACCCCAAGAGGAGGACTAAAACAGTGGAAAACCGGCAAGTGGTCGTGTGTGTTCAATCCGTCTAAACCCACCCACAACTGTAAGTTCAGTAGCAGCGAGACTGCAAACCAGAAAGGCCTTACCTGTGAACTGTTTTGGTGTCTTTGGACTTCGAACTCAGTTGAACTGCCTTGGAGAGAGCCTGAGCAGGAGTGTGGAGAATTTTGGCAGTTGTCTAGGGCCCCAGTCTGAGCCGCTGAGCCAGACGGAGCTAATAGTGTTTGGCTCTGGGTCACAGGGAGCCATTGTGAGCGATCTGCCCTGGCAAGCTCCGCCTTCAGGATTGCAGAGCTAGAATTGGGTGGGAGCTGGTAACCCAGCGACCAAGTAGCCTAAGGGTGGGGTCTGAGCCGCCTTGCAGCCCTAACCCTCAGGGGCAGAGTGAGACCAGTTTTGGCACACTGGCTAAGTGGATAGCCACTTCAGCAGTGATTCCAGTGACAAGCACTTTCCTGGAAAAGCTTCTGCTCAGCAAGTGAACAAGTTCAAAGTGCCTTTTAAGTGGGCTGAAGAGAGATTTAGGGTGTCTACCTGCTGGGGTTTGAGAAATCAGCAACCTCCAGTCGTATCAGAACTGTGATTAACATCTCATACCCCAGAAGACCACGTGTTGCCCAGACAATATTCAATAACATATACATACTGCTTTTTTTTGGTTGTGTTTTTTTTTTTTTGTTTGTTTGTTTGGTTGTTTATTTAGTTTATTTTGATGCTGTTGATGTTGTTTTGTTTTTTAAGTTCAACCTTTTCCATACAGATCCTTTTTCTTTCTTAATTTTTCTAGTTCAATTATAATTTCCCATTGCTGCCTTTTTCAATAATTAGAACTTCATTTTTCCTAGTGTTTCTACTGCTATTATTTAGTTTTCCACCCAATTTTATCCCGTAAAGTTTTCTGTTTGCTTGTTTTGGTTTGATTTATAGCATTTTTGACTTTCCTCTCTACTTGGTGGAGGTGCAGTACTGCGTCTGATCAGGTTAGCAAAGAGCTGCTGACCTCAGGGAATCCACCCAACTGGGCACCCCAAGAAGGTGGGGTTTTTTTAAGGTTGTGTCAAAGTACCCTACTGTACACCTATATTGCTCTGTCTCCCTCTTTCTGTGCCTCTCTTCTTTTTGTCAATATTCCTTTTACACACCCCCTCTCCTTTCTCTATTTTTTTTTTTTTTCCTTATCACTCGGTCCTCCTTTCTTTCATCCCTTTTTTGCTCTTCAACCTTCTCACCCTTCTGGTCCTGTAACCCTTAGTCCACAGGCATGAGAACTTAAAGAACAAGAGGAAGTGAAAGGAAAATTAGGGCAAGGAAACAGATAAAAGAAATCACTCATGAGGAAGAATCAGCAGAAAACTCCAGGCAACATGAAGACCCAGTCCAGAACACCCCCTGCCAAGGGACCATGAGGTAGCTACTGCAGATGATTCCACCAATAAAGAAATGTTAGAAATGACAGAAAGAAAATTTAGAATACAAATGTTGAAAACAATGAAAGAAATGATGGAAACAATGAAGGAAACTGCTAATAAAGTGGAAAATAACCAAAAGGAAATCTGAAAACAGAATCAAATAAGAGATGAATGATATGAAGAATATAAAAAGGATATAGCAGAGCTGAAGGAACTGAAACAGTCAATTAGGGAACTTAAAGATGCAATGGAAAGTATCAGCAACAGGTTAGACCATGCAGAAGAAAGAATTTCAGAGGTGGAAGACAAAGTTCTTGAGATAACTCAGATAGCAAAAGAGGCAGAAAAGAAGAGAGAGAAAGCAGAACGTTCACTGTCAGAATTATGGGACTTTATGAAGTGTTCCAACACACGAGTTATAGGAATTCCAGAAGGGGAAGAAGAATGCCCCAGAGGAATGGAAGCCATACTAGAGAATATTATAAAAGAAAATTTCCCACATATCACCAAACATTCTGACACACTGCTTTCAGAGGGATATCGGACCCCAGGTTGCCTCAACTCTAACCGAGCTTCTCCAAGACACATTGTGATGAACCTGTCCAAAGTCAAGACAAAAGAAAAGATTCTGCAAGCTGCCAGGAGTAGGCGCCAGTTGACCTACAGGGGCAAATCCATCAGAGTGACCACAGACTTCTCTAATGAAACTTTCCAAGCAAGAAGACAATGGTCATCTACCTTTAATCTACTTAAACAGAACAATTTCCAGCCCAGAATTCTCTACCCTGCTAAGCTAAGCTTAAAAATTGATGGAGAAATCAAATCATTTACGGATATACAAACATTGAGGAAATTTGCCACAACAAGACCAGCTCTACAGGAAATACTTCAACCTGTTCTGCACTCTGACCACCACAATGGATCGGCAGCAAAGTAAGAACTCAGAAATTAAAGGACAGAACCTAACCTCCACACTGATGCAAAAGATAAAACTAAGCAATGGACTCTCACAAAATAAGACAAATAGAATACTACCACACTTATCAATTATCTCAATAAATGTTGAAGGCTTGAATTCCCCACTGAAGAGACATAGATTTGTTGACTGGATTAAAAAACACAAGCCATCCATTTGCTGTCTGCAAGAAACACACCTGGCTTCAAAAGACAAATTAAAGCTCCGAGTCAGGGGTTGGAAGACAATTTTTCAGGCAAATGGCATTCAGAAGAAAAGAGGAGTTGCAATCTTATTTTCAGATACATGTGGATTTAAAGCAACTACAGTCAAAAAAGACAAAGATGGTTACTTTATATTGGTCAAGGGAAAAATACAACAAGAAGGTGTTTCAATTGTAAATATTTATGCACCCAATTTAAATGCTCTCAGATTCTTGAAACAGACCTTACTCAGTCTGAGCAATATGATATCTGATAATACCATAACAACAGGGGATTTTAACACTTCTCTTACAGAGCTGGACAGATCCTCTAAACAGAAATTAAACAAAGATATAAGAGATTTAAATGAGACCCGAGAACAACTGTGCTTGAGAGACGCATATAGAACACTCCATCCCAAAGATAAAGAATATACATTCTTCTCATCACCCCATGGAACATTCCCCAAAATTGATCATATCCTGGGACACAAAACAAATATCAACAGAATCAAAAGAATTGAAGTTTTACCTTGTATCTTCTCAGACCATAAGGCAATAAAGGTGGAACTCAACTCTAACAAAAATGCTCAACCCCACCCAAAGGCATGGAAATTAAACAATCTTCTGTTGAATAACAGATGGGTGCAGGAAGAAATAAAACAGGAAATCATTAACTTCCTTGAGCATAACAACAATGAAGACACAAGCTACCAAAACCTGTGGGATACTGCAAAAGCAGTTTTGAGAGAAAAATTCATTGCTTTAGATGCCTACATTCGAAAAACAGAAAGAGAGCACATCAACAATCTCACAAGAGATCTTATGGAATTGGAAAAAGAATAATCTAAGCCTAAACTCAGTAGAAGAAAAGAAATATCCAAAATTAAATCAGAGATCAATGAAAATGAAAAGAAAAGAATCATTCAGAAAATTAATGAAACAAGGAGTTGGTTTTTTGAAAAAATAAATAAAATAGATAAACCACTGGCCAGACTAACGAGGAACAGAAAAGTAAAATCTCTAGTAACCTCAATCAGAAATGATAAAGGGGAAATAACAACTGATCCCACAGAGATACAAGAGATCATCTCTGAATACTACCAGAATCTCTACGCCCAGGATTTTGACAATGTAAAGGAAATGGATAAATATTTGGAATCACACCCTCTCCCTAGACTCAGCCCGGAAGAAATAGAGCTCCTGAACAGACCAATTTCAAGCCCTGAGATAAAGAAACAATAAAAAATCTTCCAACCCCAAAATGCCCTGGTCCAGATGGCTTCACACCAGAATTCTATCAAACCTTCAAGGAAGAGCTTATTCCTGTACTGCAGAAAATTATTCCAAAAAATTGAGGAAGAAGGAATCTTCCCCAACACATTCTATGAAGCAAACATCACCCTGATACCAAAACCAGGAAAAGACCTGAACAAAAAGGAGAATTTCAGACCAATCTCACTCATGAATATAGATGCAAAAATTCTCAACAAAATCCTAGCCAATAGATTACAGCTTATCATCAAAAAAGTCATTCATGATGATCAAGTAGGCTTCATCCCAGGGATGCAAGGCTGGTTTAACATACGCAAGTCCATAAACGTTATCCACCATATTAACAGAGGCAAAAATAAAGATAACATGATCCTCTCAATAGATGCAGAAAAAGCATTTGATAAAATCCAGCATCCTTTTCTAATTAGAACACTGAAGAGTATAGGCATAGGTGGCACATTTCTAAAACTGATTGAAGCTATCTATGACCAACCCACAGCCAATATTTTACTGAATGGAGTAAAACTGGAAGCTTTTCCTCTTAGAACTGGAACCAGACAAGGTTGTCCTCTGTCACCTTTACTATTCAACATAGTGCTGGAAGTTCTAGCCAATACAATTAGGCAAGACAAGGAAATAAATGGAATCCAAATGGGAGCAGAGGAGGTCAAACTCTCCCTCTTTGCTGGCGACATGATCTTATACTTAGAGAACCCAAAGACTCAACCACAAGACTCCTAGAAGTCATAAAAAAATACAGTAATGTTTCAGGATATAAAATCAATGTCCACAAGTCAGTAGCCTTTGTGTACACCAATAACAGTCAAGATGAGAAGCTAATTAAGGACACAACTCCCTTCACCATAGTTTCAAAGAAAATGAAATACCTAGGAATATACCTAACGAAGGAGGTGAAGGACCTCTATAAAGAAAACTATGAAATCCTCAGAAAGGAAATATCAGAGGATATTAACAAATGGAAGAACATACCATGCTCATGGATGGGAAGAATCAACATTGTCGAAATGCCTATACTTCCCAAAGCAATCTACCTATTCAATGCCATTCCTATCAAAATACCAACATCATACTTTCAAGATTTGGAAAAAATGATTCTGCATTTTGTATGGAACCGGAAAAAACCCCGTATAGCTAAGGCAGTTCTTTGTAACAAAAATAAAGCTGGGGGCATCAGCATACCAGATTTTAGTCTGTACTACAAAGCCATAGTGGTCAAGACAGCATGGTACTGGCACAAAAACAGAGACATAGACACTTGGAATCGAATTGAAAACCAAGAAATGAAACTAACATTTTACAACCACCTAATCTTTGATAAACCAAACAAGAACATACCTTGGGGGAAAGACTCCCTATTCAATAAATGGTGTTGGGAGAACTGGATGTCTACATGTAAAAGACTGAAACTGGACCCACACCTTTCCCCACTCACAAAAATTGATTCAAGATGGATAAAGGACTTAAATTTAAGGCATGAAACAATAAAAATCCTCCAAGAAAGCATAGGAAAAACACTGGAATATATTGGCCTGGTTAAAGACTTCATGAACAAGACTGCCATGGCAATTGCAACAACAACAAAAATAAACAAATGGGACTTCCTTAAACTGAAAAGCTTCTGTACAGCTAAGGAGACAATAATCAAAGCAAAGAGACAACCTACACAATGGGAAAGGATATTTGCATATTTTCAATCAGACAAAAGCTTGATAACTAGGATCTATAGAGAACTCAAATTAATCCACATGAGAAAAGCCAACAATCCCATATATCAATGGGCAAGAGACATGAATAGAACCTTCTCTAAAGATGAGAGATGAATGGCTAACAAACACATGAAAAAATGTTCATCATCTCTATATATTAGAGAAATGCAAATCAAAACAACCCTGAGATATCATCTAACCCCAGTGAGAATGGCCCACATCACAAAATCTCAAAACTGCCGATGCTGGCGTGGATGTGGAGAGAAGGGAACACTTTTACACTGCTGGTGGGACTGCAAACTAGTACAACCTTTCTGGAAGGAAGTATGGAGAAACCTCAAAGCACTCAAGCTAGACCTCCCATTTGATCCTGCAATCCCATTACTGGGCATCTACCCAGAAGGAAAAAAATCCTTTTATCATAAGGATTAGACTGTTTATTGCAGACTGTTTATTGCAGCTCAATTTACAATCGCCAAAATGTGGAAACAGCCTAAATGCCCACCAACCCAGGAATGGATTAACAAGCTGTGGTATATGTATACCATGGAATACTATTCAGCCATTAAAAAAAATGGAGACTTTACATCCTTTGTATTAACCTGGATGGAAGTGGAAGACATTATTCTTAGTAAAGCATCACAAGAATGGAGTAGCATGAATCCTATGTACTCAATTTTGATATGAGGACAATTAATGACAATTAAGGTTATGGGGGGGAGCAGAAAGAGGGATGGAGGGAGAGGGGTGGGGCCTTGGTGTGTGTCACACTTTAAGGGCGCAAGACATGATTGCAAGAGGGACTTTACTTAACAATTGCAATCAGTGTAACCAGGCTTATTGTACCCCCAATGAATCCCCAACAATAAAAAAAAAAAAATGTTTTGTTTGGGATGAATATTGAATGACATGGTTACACAACAATGTGAATGTACTTAATGTCACTGAACTGTGTACTTTAAATGGTTAAGGTGGTAAATTTGGTGTCAGGTCTGTTTTACAACAGTAAAATAATAAATTGTATTTAAAGTTCAAAAAAAAAATAAAGTTCTTACTCCAATACAGTAAGACAAGAAAAGGAAATAAAACATTCACACCATAAAGGAGGAAATAAATCAAACTTTGTTCACAGATGACATGATTCTCTGTGTAGAAAATGGTAGAAAATTGACAGGAATTAAAAAAAAAAAAACTTATGACACTGAAATCACTTATAGCAAGGTTGCAGAATCCAAGATTAATATACAAAAGTCAATTGCCTTCCTGCCTTGTTGCAATGAACAAGTGGAATTTGAAACTTAAAATACAAACCATTTTCATCATAATCCCCATTTACTTAGGTGTAAATGGAACAAAATAAATACAAGATCTGTGTGCTGACCTACAAAACTCTGATAAAAAAAAAAAAATAAGCCAAAGAAGAACTAAATACATGGAAAGAAATTCCTTGTTCCCAGCTAGGAAGACACAGTATTGTCAAGATGTCAGTTTTTCCCAAATGGATCTGTAGAATCAACGAAACCTCAATCATAATCTCCAGTGGTAGGATATCTCTGTACCTTCCTTTAAATTTTGCTGTGAATTTAAAACTGCTCTAAAAAATAAATCTAAGGGAATTTTTATAACATATACAATAATTAAATTTTAGAACTCAGCAGATGAGTTTAAGTCTGATTAGCACCAACTAAGTAAGGATTAGTGAAATGAAGTACTAAGAGAAAAAATATAGACAAACACGGAAAAGAGACATAAGGACACATAGTAAAAAGTTCTGATATATATGCAATTTAGGTCTAGAAGAAGAGGAGAGAAAATTGGGGAAGAATCAGTATTTAAAGATGTGATTGTTGAAAATTTGTAAAATTGGTGAAAACCCTATTAATTACGTACTTAACATGCACCACTAAAAAGCAAGATAAATGCTAAGACTATCACATGTAAAACATTGCAGCTAACATCCTGAAAATCAAAAGAAAACATTCTTAAAATTGGCCAATAAAATCCCCCCCCAATTTTTTTTTTTTTTCAGTTTTTTTTGGCTGGGGCTGGGTTTGAACCCGCCACCTCCAGCATATGGGGCTGATGCCCTACTCTTTTGAGCCACAGGCACTGCCCCTCCCAAAAATATTTTAAAATGTACTTACCAAGTTAAGTCTAAAATTTATATGGAAATGCAAAATTTCAAAAACAGTCCAGACATTCATGAAGGGGGGAAAAGATGGAAGGATTCATATTACTGGATATCAAGACTTGTAAAGCCACATTAACTTACACAGAAATATTAATTCAAGAAGAATCAAATAATCAAGATGAACAAGAAGAGAGCCCATAAAATAACCTTCCCTTGTAGACATATTTGACTGTGACAAAGGTGGCATGAAAGAAGCATGAGGAAAGTTGTTTTTCATTGCATTGTAATGGACCATTTGAATACACATTATAGAAAAAAAACCTTGGATGCTTACCTCACAACAGACACAAAAATCATTTTCACAGCAGTGTGTAGATATTAATATGAAAGTAACAATTGTTAACTTGCAGAAGACTATAGGAAAATCTCTTGAGGATTCTGAATGGAGAGAATTTTTTTTTATTTTTGGGGATTCATTGAGGGTACAATAAGCCAGGTTACACTGATCGCATTAGTTAGGTCTGGCCCCCCAAAGGTGTGGCACACACCACGGCCTCACCCCCCTCCCTCCTTCCCTCTCTCTGCTCTTCCTTTCCTCACCCAAATTTTTTAAACAAGACACAAATCTATTAACAGGTGCTGTTAAGAAAGTGACATAGTCAAAGAGTAGAAGAAGATACTTGCTACAAATATAACTGGTAAGAAAAATATAGATGAACCAGTAGAAAAATATGTGAGAGATTTTAACAGGCACTTACAAATTTAGAATAATCAAGTGGGCAATGCACATATGAAAAGGTTCTCTACCACATTAGTCATAAGGGAAATTCAAATTGTAATTATGAGATTCATCTATATTTACAGGAATGATTAAAGCCTCATAAAGCCTGTAATGGGGAGGATGAGGACTAAATTACACAACTGAGAAAAGATTAATACAAGGACTTTGGAAAACTATTTAGCATTATTTACTAAACTTGAATGTACCTGTTCTTAAAGACCAGCATTTCATATCTATGTTTATATTAAACAGATCTGTGTCCATGAAAAGATCAGTGCAAACAATATTCTTTGCTGCCTTAGTTTGTATTTGCTAATGGAAATCACTCAAATGTCCACTAAAACACAGGGCAGGCAAAATTTGATATATTCATACAGCAGAGCATTGCAATGAAACTCACCTAAGAACAACTTTAAAAAGAAAATATCTGTGAGCAAACTTTCTGCTAACACGTGAAATCTGGCCCCACCTGGAAACTGGGCTGAGAATCACCTTGCTGGCCGCTGGGCTTGGCTTGGCTGCGGAGTGGGGTGGGGTGGGGGAGTGTTCTGCTTCCACATAGGATGCGGAAAGCTAGACAAAAAGAGTATTGCTTTTACCTAACACCAAGAAAAAGTTATGTAAACTGTATTATCTTAATTTTTCTTAGACTCAACATACAGCTGAGATTAAGGGCGGCCAAATAGCCATCTAGAGGATGGTAGGTACTTCAAGGACAGATGGTGTGAGAGCAGTGAGAGTAGCTTTCAGATTTACTTCTAGATGCTGCATAGAGAATATTGAGGTATAGTAATGGGCAAAAAGCCATATAGAGCTCATTTTCCCCAGAGCAAGTTCCTTCTTTCAAATTTTGACATTTCTTTAAATTTTTCTTTTTTTCATCTCTCCAAAAGATGGGCTTTTAAAACATACTTTTCCAGAATTTATAACTGTTATAAGAGTTATAAGCAAAAGAGTTAGTCCAATATAAGCAACTCTATAGCTATTGGAAATTTGCAATTAAATTTTTGTCATGATGGTACAACAAGCAACTTTGCGAAGCTTTCTTGTTTGTTTTTCTAGTAATTTTCAGAATGCTTTGTAAGAAAATGTATAATGAATACTTTCTAAGAATGACAATCTTATTTTTCTGTTGTTTAATCTTCACGACTTCCTTTTTAATTTTGTTTTCATATTATATTGGCCAGAACCTCTGGGAAAAATTGTAAACAGAATCACTGAAAACAGATAATCTTTCTTGTTCCTGATGGAAAAAGAAAATTCTAAAGTTATACCATTAAATATCATGTATGCTGGAACATTTGGTAGATATTACTTATTCAATGTTGGAAATTTCCTTCTATTCTTAGTTTAAGAATTTGTTTATTTTAAATTTGTTGTCATATATGAAGTATTACAATTTATCAAATACTTAATCTTCATCTTTTTGATATTTATATATTTTTCTCTGAAAATACTCTTGTAGAAAATTATTCTATAAGTGGATTATCTGGATTATATAATGTTAATCCATATAGACATACACATATACACACATATATATATTTTTTAAAAACCATTTTATGGGCTCAGCACCCATAGTTCAGTGAGTAGGGTGCCAGCCACATATACCAAAAGCTGGCAGGGTCGAGCCCAGCCGGCGCCTGCCAAACAATGACAACTACAACCAAAAAATAGCTGGGCATTGTGGCGGGCACCTGTAGTCCCAGCTACTCGGGAGGCTGAGGCAGGAGAATCGCTTCAGCCCAAGAGTTGGAGGTTGCTGTGAGCTGTGACACCACGACACTCTTCCGAGGGTGACATAGTGAGACTCTGTCTCAAATAAATAAATAAATAAATACATACATACATAAATAATAAAAACCATTTTATGGCTGAATATTTTGGTTGTTCTTGTTAGCGTTTCATTTGTGCCTGAAAAGAATGGGCTTTCTTAGATGTTGACTACAGATACAGATCTCTACAGACATAGAAACACATGTCTATGTACGTACAATATACATCTCTGTTAAATCAAACTTACTTACTGTTTCTGTCTTCTATTTGATCAAAGAGAAAGGCTGACATCTTTCACTATGTTGGAATTCATCAGTTCCTTATTTTAACCTGTTAATTTTTGCTTTGTATATTTTTAAAATGCATGTTTTCATTTCTTTTCTTTTCTAAGGCAAGCATGAAACAAAGTTGATTGAGAAAGTGAAAAGCAGGCTTACAGAGTAAGAGAGCTTACAAAGCAGGGCACAGCCCTATGGACGGTGAACGGCCCCCAGTTGCCAGGGCAAGTAGGCGAAGAAGCCCTTTTTTTTTTTTTATTATCTTGTTCAGTTGAGTTTTTTCACTTAGAATATAAAACCAGTATTTTTCTTTAAAAATTCTTTTTGATTGTGTATTTTTGTCCGGTGTTAATATTGATCTCGTAGTTTTCATTTTGGGATTTGCAGTGTATTATTCATTTTTTTAATGTTCATCATCTCTGTCTTGTAAGTTTTAGGCATTTCCTTTCGTATAGCTTATACCTTTTTAAACAACCAAATTTATAATCTCTTGCCAGTTTATTTGTGTTTATTGCAATATGAATTGCACCAGGATTTCTATTATCTTATTTTTCACTTTCTATTTATCTGCACATCTATATTCATTCGTTATCTTATTCCAATTTCCTTTGGATTAATCAAGTTCTATTTATTCCTCCTTTCCCTCCTCGTACTGATTAAAGAGGTTATATAGTCTCTTCCTATTCTTCTATTTACTTATCGTTCAAATATTAGTATAAGGAGACAGCAAATTAATTGGTCTCTTGAACACAAAAGGGCTTTTGAATTCTTTAACTGAGATTACCCTTGAATTCTGCCTTAGGTTTTTTTTAAAATCCAGTATTTATTATTAGTATGTATGTATTGTTCTAGTTACTGTATGTGTTTAAAAACATACAATGCTGTGTACAATCATAATTACCAGTTGTTTACCTTTTCTTTATTGCATTTCAGTTCTTCATTCTGGATTCAATATTTTTAGTCCTAAATTTCATTTTTATAGGTTTGTTCATCCTAAAGTCTCCATTTTTTTTCTGAAAATGTATTGAATCTCTATTTTTATGATAATGTAGCTAGATATAAAATACTAATTTAGTAGTTGTTTTATTTTTGGATTTTGACAATATTATACTGTTTGTGGTTTCAATGTTGCTGTTGAAAAGATTATTCTGATTTTTTTTTTTTTCTTTTTTAGAGACAGAGTCTCACTTTGTCACCCTCGGTAGAGTGTCGTGGCCTTACAGCTCACAGCAACCTTCAACTCCCGGGCTTAGGTGATTCTCTTGTCTCAGCCACCCGAGTAGCTGGGACTACAGGCACACTCTACAATGCCTGGCTATTTTTTTTTGCAGTTTGGCCAGGGCCGGGTTCCAACTTGCCACCCTCAGTCTATGGGGCCAGAGCCCTACTCACTGAGCCACAGGCACTGCCCAGAGATTATTATAATTTTAATTGTCATTTGTTTATTGAAAATCTGCCTTTTCTTCTTTGTCCTTAAGGTCTTCTTTTTGCCATGGGTGATTAGTACTTTCACTACAAGGTATTTACATTGGAGAAAGAATTTGATTTTACAAATCCATGTTGCTCTTACTGGATTTTGACCCTGAGGAATCATGACTTGTATTGTTTTTTAAAAATTCTTGGCAATTTCACCAGGAACATTGCCTTCCCCTAATCTCCTTTCCTCTCTTCTTTTATGCCTAATCAGATACACGTTGGTTCTCTCATTTTATGTTGCATGTTGCCTTTTTTCTTCCTATTTTCTATTTTTTCCTTATTGTGCTGCATTGTTGAATAATTTCTCCAGATATATACTCTACTTCATTAAACTTTTTCATCTCTTTTTTTAACCTAATCCTTATCTTTCATTATATTTCTTTTCCTCATAATTCTATTTGTTTGTTATTCAAAACTACCTGGTCTTTTGAACAAAATCTTGGTGCCCATGTGTTTAGGTTTTTGTTCTCTCTCTGCTATCATTTTCAATATTCCTATATGACATACCGAGTCTCTCCTTTGAGTGTATGGCATTAGGAGTCTATTTCTGCCATTCATTTGTTTTCTCTTGGCTTTGGCTTATTGTGGGTTTTTTTCCTTATGTGTTTTATAATTTGGGGCTGAGAAATGATGTTCAGCCGGCCTTTCGTGTTAGAATCCTGGAGGACGGCTTGATGATTCGTCTCTACAGAGAAGTTTTGGGTTTGCAACTGCCAGGCTTTTTAAAATTATTAACACTTTGGAAAACATGTTTTGTATTATGTTTCCAGACTATGAAAAACTGTAAATTTTTTTTCATATCCCAAATCCTATTTAATCAGGATGTGGGGTACATTTTCAAGTGAGATTGTGTATGCGTGCACACGCACGATGTGTGTATGTGTATATTTTTTTTACCCAGAGTGGAGCTGAGGATGATACAAAGTTCCTTTGTCACCTCTAATTTCGAGTGTGGAGATTTTAATGAAGTTCACACTTTGCTGGTGGATGATGTCCTTCAAGGGTCAAGGTTGTCTGAGTCATATTCATTCCAACTCATCAACTCACAGGTGCCCAGGGCTGCATGTGGCCTTTAAAGGCCAAGCCTCTTGATTACTCAGCCCAGAAAAGCCTCTAGGACTGCCAGATTATCAGGGCCTGATTATAACACTGGTTTTCAATTTCTCCTTCTTTTGGAGACACCAGGGTTCCTTTGTTACTTGTGAATGCAAATATTTATGTGAAAAGAGTTTATCCAGGATTTTGACAGATTTGTCTCAAGAGGTTTTCTTTCTTTTCTTTTTTCTTCACTGTCAAGTATACAAAATTACTGGAAAGCAAAGCTGACCTCAAAACTCTTCAGTGTAAAAACCATAGACTAGGTTTTGCAGTAGCTGATGATCACTTCTGAGAAATACGAAGTATTGTTCAGTAAAGAAAATGGCTTAATATATTAAACCATACGAGACTATGTTAAGCATCTATTGTTTTCATTGGCTAGTATTAAACAATAACAAAATATGATTTATGAAAAAATTACACCGTTCAAAATTGTTTAGGATCTCGGAGACCTTTTCTTTGCATGGGTTATAGCTATCGTGGTGTACAATGTTATAAATTAATACTAAAAAATCTTAAAAGATTTTATTTAGTAATTTACTTAAGAATAGCTGTAATAAAGTCATTACATTGTAACATAAATAAAATGTTTTTATGACACATGTATTTTTCAAAATATAGAGCAGTGAGGAAAGCAGCACTATTTTATGCATTTGCATACCTTCTTAATGTCTGGCTTAATGAAAAAGAGCTGGATTTGCATATGTTTCTGTGATTCAATGTGTTGCAATATTTGGTCAAATTATATAAAGAAAACACAGACTCACAAAAAGGCATGTAGCTGGAAAATGGAGGAGTATTTTAATAGATTTTTTCAGATAATTATGGATATTCTTTTTAAATTCAGCATCTTTCTAACCAGCAAAATTTAGGGAGGTGTGGCAAGCACTTGGCTACCTATATGGAATAGAGATAGGATAGCATTGCACTGTGTGTCCCTATAGTCCTTTAGTTACAGACACACAGATACCGTGTAAGTTTCCAAAGCTACTTCTTTACCTTAAATCTTCTTTGGTCTTTTCCCATTCTCTTCCCTAACTTTCTTCTCTCTGGAAATTAGGGAAGTTTCAGAGAAAACCAGAACAGAGAATCCAGTTTGGATGGAACACTGATGGAAGAAGTTACAGAGAGAAGAAATGAGAGATGGTGACAAGAGAGGTCTAGACTACATTGCTGTAGAACAGAAAATAGGGCGTAGTGGGGAGAACTCAAAGACGGGAGGCAAGGTGTAGAATAGTAGAGAAAAAAGACAGGAGATAGGCACAAATTCCCAGAGAACAGGGGTAGAGGACTGAGGTGAATATAAAAGAGTTTCTCTTTGTCTTTGTCAGAAAGAGAGCTACTTTATAGAACAGAGAGAATGATAATATAAGAAAATACAGTAGACCCTCCATAGCTGATCAGCCCCCTACAATGACCACCTCCTTAGCTTGATCTAATTTTTATAGACTGAACATGCCCCATGTGTATGTATCAGTACAACAGGCCTAGTTCCTTATGTTGTGACTTTTGCATGGTGACCAGTTTGTCACAGCCCCAAGGGTGGTCAACTTACAGAGATTCTACTGTAGTTAACCTGGTATACCAGCCTAACGTTTTGTTGGTGAAGGAGGCTCTGGCAGACTGGTGGTCATCCACAGCTGTGATCCATTTCGCCTCCCTCCAGTGTTTCCAGATCTGCTAACAACCCCACCTCCCATTTTTCCTTCAAAAAAATCTATCATGTGATCATCATCATAGTGGTATCAAAGACCCCTTTGAAGGTTTTCAAAGCTTTTTGTGATGCTCAGTATTTAATAGTAGAAAAATGTATTTATTTTGTGTAAAACAACTTTAAAAGCTTACATACAGTATTTGCTAATTTCATGTTTAAGAAATTCTCCTTTCACTATCTCATTTTTATAAGTAGAAAAGTTTTATCCTTAGGGTCTATCTAACTCACCCATTCTGTTGCCCCTTAGTGGTTTCTGCATTCCATTTTTTTTGGGGGGGGGGCTTTATGATTGTTTTATCTTTATTTATGAGTATAGAGTGCCTTAATTTTAATTCCTTTATTTTCTTTTAAGAGTAAACAACTTTTGATGTTTTTCTCTGAGACGTGACAGAAGACCAATGTCTTTTTAAAAGTGTTTAAAATGATTGCCTAGGCCTTTACGTAGATTGTTTCTGCTCCAAGTTTTTGCCATTCCATAAGTGAAGTTTGTATTATCCTTCCATAAGCAACTTTCTTTCTGGATTATGTTATACATAAAGTCATTTGCCATTTTTATGCCCTCTCATACCAAAGCAATTTCTGCAGTATATATCCTTTAGTTTATAATTTCAGTGTAATAAAAAGTTTACACCATTTATAGACTTGGGATTTGGCTATGAACTGCTTCTTTCAAAGTATTTATAAATCTATAAAAGAACACTTCAGAGATTAGTTTATTTATCATTATCTTTTACTTCTTATTCAAGGCCATTGTAAAACCATGGCTCTGATCACTTAGTGACTTAATGTATTTTAATGCTTGATGCAGAAAAATATCTGAAATTCTAAATAGTTTATAACTACTGATACTTATTTTCTTATGTTATTGGAAATAATCACCAGTTTTATTAAAGAAACCACGTTAACTTTTGTGATACATATAAAAATCACCTTATAATTTCAATGCTCTAATTCTTTATTTTAAATTCTAACAATCTCTTTGAAATGGAAGAAAGAGTTAGTAATTAGTGGTTCTTATATTCCCTCTGGAGCCCTTGTTTAAAATGATTATTACAATGGAAAATCACCAGCTGTCATGTGTAAAAGAGTGAACATTCTGGGAAGTAGTCCACAATTGCACACCTTGAATTTTTCCAGTCATGTAGGTCAGTAACATCCAGAACAATTATTTATATTTTCTTAGTGATGTGGCCTGGAATAACATGTACTTTTACTTTTATGCAGTTTAGAAATCCTAAAGTATCATTTTTTAAAACAATTTGGAATAAGAAAATCCCTAAACTTTTCCCCAGTAAAGATACAGACAAGTAATTTGTTATTATCTAGCTACTCTTCCCTTTTCGACTCTAAAATTCTCCTTTTATACCAGGATCCTTATGTAATTCCATGGATTTCCTACCTGAATTTCTCTCTTTATCACGTTATTTTATCCTAACTTGTTATAATTGTGACTATTTTAGTCAAATATGGAAGTAAAATTACCCTGTGCAACCATCATCTGAGATGCAACGTTCTAGATATGAGGGTCAGGGCAGGAAGCTCAGACATCCCCCACCATCCCACTTCTTACTGTTTAATATTGCTAGCTTTCATGAGCTTATAATTCCTTCTCAGATGATAGTGTCAAGGAACAATTTCACATATGAATCACTGAGGGGGGATTATAAACCTGTAGTGAGGGAGAACTCAACTTTTTTTTTTTGTTTCTTTCTTTTCTCTGGCCTGGGCTGGGTTTGAACCCACCAGCTCTGGTGCACATGGCCAGCACCCTAACCACCGAGCACTCACTTTTTTTTTTAAAGAGCAGTTCTGAGCACAGAAAAGGAGAGAATCCAGGCAGAGTTACAATAGTAGTTTTCAAAGTGTGGTTCCCAGATCAGCAAGGCACTATTTGGGAACTTGTCAAATTATATAAAAATATAAATTTTTAGGTCCTCTCTGTTTCAGACTACTGAATGAGATACTCCATGAGTGAGATACTGAAATTTGCATTTTAACCATCCCTTCGAAGGATTCTAATGCCCACTAGAATTTGAAAACCACTAGAGCATTAGAGACTTGGAATTGTTGATCAAGGACACGTAATATCCTGAACTAGAACTTCACAAACATGATGTGTATAGAAATGGAAGGCCTCAGGTGGGACTAAAGATTGAAGACTTTTAAGAATCTCCTGGCTGCTGCTGCTGCTGCTTTTTAAAGTACATTTGATTGCACAGTCACTGATAAAATCTAGGAGTGCTCCTACGAGGAGGTGCCAGGAAAAACAGGCTAACTGGGGTGACCTTGACAAGTTTGGCCCAACACTGAGGGAGCCTGACTAGTCTTGGCTTTAAAATTAGGAATCTTGATCGCTAACACAAAGAAAGACCTTATCCTGAGTCCAGGATTTTGAGAAAGGTGATCTGACAAGAAAGGTCAGTAAATAAAGAAGAAGGAGAGTATAAAGCTTTTAGCTTATGCCAGGTTAGGTTGCATGGTTTGAGACTTCATTGTCTACGATATCTCAATGCTCTAAAGAAATTTACGGAAGAAATGGACATAGACTTGAACATTCCAGAAGGCCCACTAGGTAGACACAACCAGACAACTCTTAAAGGAGAAAAAGAGGCCTAGCTTGTGTCGATGGAACTCAGCTTAGAAAGTCCATAGCTTGGGAACTGCTGTGTGACCTTGGCCATGTTACTTAAAATCTTTGTTCATCAGTTTTCTCGTATCTAAAATGTGGATAAAGATAGAATCCATGTTACAGAACTCTTCCGAACATTAAATGACTGAAGATTTCCAAGGTACCCAGAAGAGTGAGTGATACATAATAAAACTTAATAAATTCTTTATTCTTTGCATCTTTTCCTTCTCTTTTTTATTATCATTATTATCATATCTGCCACACTCATCTTTTCTGGTGAATGGAGAAACAATGAGGCAGGGGAAATTATGGGGATATCAGGATAAGGAAAAATTCTTTAAGATGGAGAATATTTGCCAAAATAACGAATACTGATGTCAAATATTTTCACATAAGGAAACTGAGAATCCTTTTACTTTATGACTGAATTCCAGAGGATAAATAATTAACGCACAGCTATCATTATTAGAGTTGCTTTCAGAAATGTCCAAGTGGTAATGTTTTAATGGCATAAAGGACAAGTGGCAAGGTCAGTGTTAGGTCACTGAGGTCACTTACAGACTCACAGTTCACAGCTTCCATCCAATCATCACGGTGACGCGCTGAAAAAAATAAAGAGTTGTTCTGGGGAGCACTTTTTGGTTTTGTTTTACTTTTTTGTTCATTCTTTTAAGCAGAGTCATCAATGTATCAGTCTTCTGCAAGAGAGACTTTGTAAAGTCATTTCTGTAAAGTCACTTACCAGATTATGAGACTGTAGTGTCTTGGAGTAAAAGACAGAGGAAGACAGAGTATTTTTGTTTGTTTATTTTTTGTTTTTGAAATTTTTGTACTGATATTTTAATATATCCATATGTATTATTGAAGTTATTTGACTTAATTTCTGGTAACATAGATTTATTGTCACAAAATAACATTTGAGATTTTTTTCTTGTTTTTGTTTATTGATACCATTTTTTGGTTCTATTCAGAAATACATATAATTTAAAAATGACAAACTAATCACCTTGATAAGCATATTTATAACTCTAGTTTCTCTCTCACGCATACACTCATGTTCACATACAAATGCATATATTATTGGTGAATTCTTGGTAGTAATTTTGACTTGCATGAATTTTCATGTTATTTTCACAACCCTATACCTTCAAAATATCAAAGTAAAAGTCTCAGAAAAGTTATGAATTGGTTAGAAATTTTCAGGCTTTACTAGGTTCTCAAAAACTGTACCTTTAAAAATGATTTGCAGCATTTTTTATTTTTAAGAGAAGCACATGCCTGATGCATTGTTAGGGAGAATCCCCCTGTTGCTTTAGTGAAAACAATGCGTAGAGGGAATGCACACAGGTCCTTTTTACACAAGCACCACTGTTGTCTTACCCAGTGTTTGAAACAGCCAGTAATATTTACCTTGTACACTTTGTGCAGCAATGAAATGAATAAATGGCCTTTTCAAAAGTTACATCATGCATTCTTCTTCCATACATTGTTAATCTACCTAGCCGCAAAGTATCATAGCCTTCTAGCCACAAGGTAAGTACTCTTCTGATTGAGGCCTAGACATTTTTATTGATTAGTTTGTTCCAATAAATTAAGTCACAATATTTAATTAAGATCCCCAGTGTACCTTCTTGTCAATTAGTATCTAACATAACCAACAGTAGAAAATTCAGTGGATCTTCCTATTTCCTAACTGAATTATTTTGTACTTCAAAGTTTATATGTAAGTAGTGTGGTAATCAAAAAACTGATATGAGCAAAGCTCATCCAACTGATATGAGCAAAGCTCCCAAAAGTTTGGGAGAAGAATTTTGAGAGATTCATAATGACTCGGCTATGAGAAGGAGGACAGGTTTTACTTCTTGTTAGTCATGTTATAATATAAGCAGAAGCCTGAGCCCACAAGGCTCACAGTCACGATGGTCTGTTTCTCTTTTCTAAAGGGAGGCCCATGAGCATGGAAGTGTTCAAGAGTCTTTAAGTAATCTCATGAAAAATATAGGTGGGGGAGCGGTAACATCCTGCCTATAGTCTTGACCTTCATGAAAGTAACTTTGTTTATTTATTTTTAACTTCAGTTCATTCACGGAGACAAATATTGTCCACTAGGAGTGCAGAACCTGTGACCTCCAGGCCACATGTCGCCTTCTGGATACCCAAGTGTGGCCTTTTGACTGAATCCAAGTTTAACAGAACAAATGCTTGGAATTTGGCTTTGTCAAGGGGATCTGGAGGACCACATGTGGACTTGAGGCTGAAGGTTTCCCTTCAGTAATGAACATAAATAAACTATAAATAAAATAGCTTGAGCTGCTCAGAGTAGAGAGGGGAAAAAAATGAAGTAAGACTTGCCTCTAGAACTGATCTTTGAATTAGAAACATAAACTTCTTTGTTCAGGCCAGTACAGATGACTTTTGATCTTCAAATAAATAAGGTGCTAATTAGACTAATAACATTAGTCTAGATTATTGAGGACGCATTCAATTTTATTCACTTGCAGTGGGACCAAACTAAGATGGGGGAATTAAAGTGTATGGTTATTAAATCATCAGGTTTAGTTTGAACATAAGGCTTCAGCCCCAATCGCTATGTGAAAGCTTAGGCTCAATTCTAGATCCTGAGATACCTGATGGCTGCTACCCCTCCTCTTGGCATCCTGTATTAAATCAGCTTACGTCATGTTCTAGTCCTGAAACTGGGACTTCTGTTTGGCTCCTGAGTCTCATTTCTGCATGAGATTGCTCACCTACTCAGCTGTGCACGATTGATCTCATCAAGGATTTAAAAATGTCTTTAGACTGTCAAAGCTTAAGGGTCGAATATGTATTTTTGCTTCATTTTTTTTTCTTCTAAGGTTTCCCTCACTTTCCAGCCACTTCAGAAATGCATTTACACCTTTTTAAAAATCTTTTGCCATGGTTTGTATTTGATTTGTGATGGATGGTATCAAATTTGCCACAGTGATGGGAGAGAAGGTTGCCATGTTTCCATAGAGAGCAAAGCTGAGACATTTATTAATTATGTCTCCTTTCAAGCTGTTATAGGATGAAACTCTAACATCCATTGTGACTATGTTTGAAGACAGGGCCTTTAAGGAGGTAATTAAGGTTAATACTAATAGAACTCCTAATCCAATAGAATTTGCATCTTTATAAGGAGAGGTGACACCAGAGCTCTCTCTCCCACTGTAATGTACACACAGAAAGTAAAGGCCATGTGAGGACAGAGTGAGATGATGCCATCTGCAAGCCGAGGAGGAAATTCTCACCAGAAATTAACCTTGCTGGCACCTTGATCTTGGATTTTTAGCCTCTAAAACTGTAGGGAAATAAATGTCTGTTGTTTACGCTACCCAGGCTGTGATGTCTTGTGGTAGCCTGCTCATACACAGTCTAAATCTATTCTCTGTTTCAGGACAACCCAATGTTGATAATTGACACCTGGAATTTCTACTCATTTCAGTGTTGACTCTGTCACACGCCCATTGGGCCTAGCTTTCCCCACAAGCCTCAGTAAGATAACAATATAGGAATACATGAGAAGTCCAAGTACTGTAGAAGATAAAATGCCTTCTGATGAGCTGTTTTAACCCATGCTTTCCACCTCCTCCATAAAATACCCCGACCGAAGCTCATAGCATGCTGAGTTGGCTCTTTAGCTTAAAGTATAGTATTTCTCTGCATTGCTTCTACATTTCTGTTTTTTTTGCTTATCAATAATCAGTTTTTTCCCCAAATATTTGTATGTGCTTGTTATAACAACATAATTTTATTCACCGTAACTATATAATTTAATAGATATTACAGAATCCAATTAAATATGAGTGTGAAGAGAATTATTCCTGTGAAAACAAAGTTGCATGTTTTGACAAAACCCCCCAATACAAATTGCGTTTATACACACACACAAAAACACACACACATATTTAAAGAAACTTAAACAGAAATGGCAGATCATATATTGTGGATATCATTTAATACATTTACATTTTAAAGTTAATTAAAAAAAATATTGTGGCTGGGTGGGGTGGCTAACATCTGTAATCCTAGCACTTTGGGAGGCTGAGGTGGGTGGATTGCCTGAGGTCACAGGTTCGAAACTAACCTGAGCCAGAGCAAGATCTCATCTCTAAAAATAGCCGGGTATTGTGGCGGCACCTGTAGTCCCAGCTACTTGGGAGGCTAAGGCAAGAGAATCGCTTAGTCCAAGAGTTTGAGGTTGCTGTGAGCTAAGACGCCACAGCACTTTACAGAGGGCAACAAAGTGAGACTCTGTTTAAAAAAAAAAAAAATATATATATATATATATACACACACACACAGTGGGTGTGTGTGTTTAAGTCAATTCTTCACAGGTTTCTCGCATTTCTCTGCATATTCTTAGCAGTGGCATTGACAGATTTTATCTCAGACTATCTAAGTGTGTTTGTATGACAGCTTTGGAAGACAGAGATAGTGACTCCCTCTGGGGTATGAAGCAGATAGAAATGTCTTCCTCCAGGGTGAAGGTTGGGCAGTCTTGCTTGCATCCCCTTATAAAAGTCTGGAGTTTCCTAAGCTGGAGATTGCTCTGTTGTGGTTCAGCTCGTTGCCGGTGCAGCATCCTCCCAGGCCCTTCTGCACCACCCGTATGACTTGGTGGGACAAAGACAATTGTGTGGCCCCCTTTGCTCTGTGCTCTTTCTGCTGACTCCAGAGCCTCTTGTTTTCCACCAGCATCAAAGAAACTGTAACGGGCTCATTGTGTTGCTTAAGAAGGGCAGAATCTCAGAGTTTTTACAGTTAATGACTGTGTCATATTCATATGATTTTTTGTTTTATTTATTTATTTTTTTGTAGAGACAGAGTCTCACTTTACCGCCTTCGATAGAGTGCCATGATGTCACAGGACTCAGAGCAACCTCCAACTCCTGGGCTTCCGTGATTCTCCTGCCTCAGCCTCCCGAGCAGCTGGGACTACAGGCACCCGCCACAACGCCCGGCTATTTTTTGGTTGCAGTTCAGCAGGGGCTGGGGTTGAACCCGCCACCCTCGGTATATGGGGCCGGCGCCTAACCGACTGAGCCACAGGCGCCACCCTGTTCTAGTCTTTTTTTAAATTCCTCTTACCATTCCTGCTACTAATCTTATTAAATAAGAGTACTTGTACTGCACTCACTGAAGTGGTCTAAGGCCTGATTTCTTTACTTTCTTTCTCTCTCTTTCAATGGTTCTTCCTATAGTAGGGGTGAGAAGGCATTCAGAACATTTGATCATTTCTTTCAATAATAATCCTCTCTGCTGATCCCTCACTTGATAGTCGATCCTTGGGCTATATGAGAGCTTCTTTAGTTGTTTGATGACTTCTACCCACTTTCCACTCTTGAACCCCTAACTTCAAATATTTCTCCAAAGTCAGCTATTATGACAGACATTGTTAAGTGACCACCACATGGCAAGGCAAAATATTAGACAAGTTATCTTCTAAATTTGTTTGAGGTTTTGAACTTTCCAGAGACGGGCAATTTAACTGCAATTGTGTGATTATTGGGTTACTGAAGATGAGACATCGGAGTGAAAACAAGGAAGCATGAATAAAATGTACATCTTAAATTTCCAAAACCCAATGATAATATAGAGAATTCAGTCTATTTCCTGAAAAACATTCTGAGAATAAATGCGGGTAGGGAGTATTTTTCTGTGCTAGACAGCATATTTTTAACCCTCACAACAAGTCACATTTTGGCCTTGCTTTGCCAACTTTTAACTTTTGTATAAAAGTTTCAAACCTTTTCTATAAAATCATTTATTTAGAGAGGAGACTTTGATTTAAAAAAGTTATCTTTGGGGGAATATGTATATTAAAATGCATTTGCTTCTTGTGCTATAGACATTATTTCCCCTCACATTCTTTAATATTCATTCATTTTATTTTGTATCTCTGTCCACTGCCATAATTTATAAAATTTCACTTTTTTTTTTTTACACATGCATGTGTTTATTAGGCTTCCATTTTTTTGCCTTCACAAAATTAAAAAGGCTTAAAATGTAATAACAATGACAATAACAATGTTTAAGATAAGGACTAGAAACAAAAACTTTGTAAAGAACGAACGACCATAAATTTAAAAAAAAATTCAACCTATTTTTATTTTTTTATTTTTTCCTGCCTGCTGTATGATTTTCTCAGAGACAATTACATGATATAGGAAGTGGAGGGAAATTTTGTGCCTGTGACTAAGTATAATACAGGTTGAACATACCTAATTCCCAAATCCAAAATATAAAATGCTCCAAAATTGAAAACGTTTTCAGTACTGACGACACCACAAGTGGAAAATTCCACACCTGACATCATGTAATGAATCACAGGCAAAACACAATTAAAAGCTTTGTTTCATGCTCAAAATTATTAGAAATATATAAGATTACCTTTGGGTTATATGTACAAGGTATACGCAAAACATTAATGAATTTTGTGTTTAGATTTGGGTTCCATCCTCAAAATATCTCATTATATATGCAAATATTCAAAAATCTGCAAAAGAACAAGATTCAAAACACTTCTGGTCTCAAGCATTTTGAATATTGGATACAGGTTGTAACATACGACCCTTGTAGTACCATACAGAGTAGTTTCACAGCCCTAAAATTCCTCTAGGCTCTATTTACCCTTTCCTCCTTCTCAACCCCTAGAAATCACTTATCCCATTGCTATCTATAATTTTGTTTTGTCCAGAATGTTTTGTGTCATGTAGCTGGAATCGGATAGCATATAGCATTTTCGGATGGCTTATTTCAAAAAGTATATGCATTGTTTCTTCCATATCTTTTCATGGTCTTATAGCTCATTTTTAAACTATCAATATTAATATTCCACTGTTTGGATATACTAGAGATTTTTTTTGGGGGGGTGTGTTGTTTTTTGTTTTGATATAGTCTCACTCTATCACTTGGATAGAGTGTCCTGGCATAATAGCTCACAGCAACCTCAGTCTCTTGGGCTCAAACAATCCCCTTGCCTCCACCTCCCAAGTAGTTGGTACTACAGGTACTGCCACAGTGCTGGCTAGTTTTTCTATTTTTAGTAGAGACAGTATCTTAGTCTTGCTCAGCCTGGTTTCAACCTCAAGCAATCCAACCACCTCTGCCTTCCAGAGTGCTAGGAGGGGTGAGCTACCACTCTCAGACAGGACATACCAAAGTTTATTAATTCATCTGCTGAAGTTCACCTTGGCCACTGCCAAATTTTGGCAATTATAAATAAGGCTGCTATAAAAACATCCATGGTTGTGTTTTTGTGTAGACATAAGTTTTTAATCCCTTTGGATGAACACCAAGCAGTGCAATTACCGAGTTTTATTATACGAGTGTGTTTAGTTCTCTAAGGAACTGCCAAGCTGTCTTCCAAAATAGCCATGCCACTTGTCTACCCCTCTCACCAGTAGTGAGTGAAGGTCTCTGTTGCTCCACATCCTCGCCAGCATTTGCATTCTAACTTATGTGTAGTAGCATCTCTTTCTTTTAATGTGAAATTAACTAATGGTATAAGATATTAAGCATATTTCCATGTACGTAGTTGCCAGTTGAATATCTTCTTTGGTGAGGTGTCTATTCAGGTCTTTTATTTATGTTATAATTGGGTTGTCCATTTTCTTATTGTTGAGTTTTAAGAGTTCTTTGTATCTTTTGAAGAACAGATTTTTATCAGTTGTGTTTTTTTTTTTATTTTTTTTATCTATTTATTTTTAATTGACATATAATTGTACATATTTATGTGGTACATAGTGATGTTTCAAAACATAATCCATAGTGAGCAAATCAAGGTAATTAACATATCTGTTATCTCAAACATTTATCATTTGTGTTGCAAACATTCAAAATCCTCTCTATTTGGTATTTGAAAATACATAATGTATTATTGTGAATTATAATCATCCTACAATGCTTTAGAACACTAGAATTTGTTCCTCCTCTCTAGCTGTAATTTTGCATCCTTTAATAAATATCTCTGTAGCTCCTCCTCACCCCATTACGCTTCTAGTTGTGTTTTTTACAGATATTTCCTCCCATCCTTTGCTTGTCTTCTCATTCTCTTGACAGTCCAGTTGACCAATTATTTCCTGAATATATTTCTTGACAAAGGCATAGATCATGACCTTTGGTGTTGTATCTAAAATTTATCATGATACTCAAGTCATTTAGGTTTTATCCTAGGTTAGCTTTATAATTTTGCATTTAGTTCTCTAATCTATTGAGTTAATTTTGTGAAGGGCTAAGGTCTGTGTCTGGATTTATTCTCTTGTATATGAATGTCTAGTTGTTCCAGCACCATTTGGTGAAAAGACTGTTTTTGCTCATTTGATTGCCTTTGCTCTTTTGTCAGTTATCAGTTGACCTTATTTTTGTCGGTCTACTATTTCTGGGCTCTTTTCTGTTCCATTGATTTATTTGTCTGTCACTTTTCTGGTGCCACACCATCTTGATAACTGTAGCTTTACAGTAGGAAGCACCAGTCAATCCAACTTTTTCCTTCTTCAATATTGAGTTAGCAACTCTAAATTTTTATTTTTTATAGACAGGGTCTTACTCTGCTCTGTCACCCAGCTTGGAGTACGTCTTCAGCACAGCTCACAGCTCACTGTAGCTTTGAACTCCTGGGCTCAAGCAATCGTCTTCATAGACAGCAAACTTCCGTCAAGCTTTTTGATCACTCTGACCATCTTTGTCTTTTAATGGATGAATTTAGACCATTAATATTTAATATGATTATTGATATAGCTGGACTAATATTTATCACATTTGTTACTGTTTTCTATTTATTGCCATTGTGGTTTGTTTTTATTTTTGTCTTCTATACTTTTTCTTGACATGTGTAGCTTTCCTTGAATATTTTAGAAAATTCTTTTCTTATCATGTCAATAATTCCCTCTTTCCTTGACTTTTGCATTACACATTTTTAAGAATTTTTTTAGTGGTTATCACAAAGTTTGCAAAATACATTTACAACTAACTCGTGTTCAAACACTACTGTACACCTTCATGATTAGTGCCAGTACCTCACAATAACAAAATATTTGTAATTCCTCTCTCTTGTCCCTTGTGTTATTGCTGTCATTCATTTCACTTCAACATAATATGAGATATATATATATATACATGCATATGTTTACATGTATATACACATATAAGAATGTGTTATTGGTTTTTTTTTGTACAAAATGTCCTCTGTTAGATCAGTTAACACTGAGAAAAATAAATTTTTTTTTTTACTTTTATCTCTTCCTTCTTGGATACTTTTCCTTTATGGCCTATATTATTTTCTTCCATCTGATAAAGTTCTTTAAATATTCCTTGCAAGGAAGATCTATAAGCAATAAATTCTCTCAATTTTGTTTGTCCACTTAAGAATAATTTCACAGGGTACAGAAGTCTAGGGTTGTGGCATTTTTTTGTTTGTTTTTTTTTTCCTCTCCAAAAACTTTATATAGTTCACTCTACTCTTTTCTTAGTGTATGGTTTCTGAGAAGTCAGATGTAATTTTAACTTTGCTTCTGTGCAGGTAAAATAATTTTTCGTTCTCTGGCTTTTTTTTCAAGTGTTTTTATTTATCCATGATTTTTTGAAGTTTGAATGTGATATATGTAGCTGTACTTGTTTACTGTCTTTGTTTTTTGTGTTAGTATTTATCCTGATTGGTGCTCTCTAAATTTTCTTAGTCTGTGGATTGGTGTCTGATATTCGTTTTGGGAAATTCTCTGTCATTATTGCTACATTTTTCTTTCTTTACTTTCTGTTTCTTTTTTCCTCCCTCCATCCTCTCCTAGTCTTCGTCCTCCTCCTTATTTTTTTGTTTTGGAAACACTGGGACCTCATCACTGTGTTTCCCAGGCTAGTCTTGAAGTACTGGCCTCAAAGGAAAGTCCCCTCCTCAGCCTCCCAAACTGCTGGGATTACAGGCATGAATCATTATGCCTGGCTTGTCATTATTGCTTCGAGTAATTGCTACTGTTCTATTCCACTATGTATATCTTACATTTTTTTAATATAATTTCCCCACAGTTCTTATATATTTTATTCTTTTTACAAAAGTTTTCCTCTTGTTTTTTGAAAATTTCTTTTGTCATATCCTCATACTTAGAGATTTTTATCTTAGCATTATCCAGTCTATTAATGAGCCCATCAAAGGTAATTTTCATTTCTGTTTTTGGGCTCTAGTCTTTATTTTTTAATTTGAATTTCCATCTCCTCCCTTCTTATATTGTCCATCTGTTCTTGTATGTTGTCTGCTTTCACATTAGAGTCCTTAGTGTGTTAATCACAGTAATTTTGAATTTCTTATCTAATAATTTCAACATTTCTCCCACTTCTGACTCTGATGCTTGTTCAGTTTCTTAAATATTTTTTTGTCCTTCTGTGTGCCTTGTAATTTTTTCTTAATATTTGGATATGATGTACTAGGCTGAAGGAACTACAGTAAACAGGTTTTTAGTCATATATTTGTAAGGTTTGTGTGTGTGGGTATTCTACAGTCCAAGGATTAGATCCCAATCCTTTGGTGAACCTGAGCCCCTGGACTGTGAACTTCACCATTGTTTCTCTCTCTGTTGGAGGGCTGAATTTGATATATTCCTTCTACAATGTAGCTAAAATTAACTAAGATTGGCCATTCCCCTTTCCTATGTAGATTAAGTTCTAAGAACATAGTTTCTCCTGAGGGTAAGCCTTGGTTAAAAGATCAGAACAGCCTGGGCACCTGTAACTTAGTGGTGAGCATTCGGGCCCTGTGCACTAGGCCTCATGGGTTTGAACCCAGCCTAGATCTGCTTAATGGGGAGGAAAAAGACCAGAATACTCCAGCATAGTTAAGAATGGTTGCTTTTTCACTTTCAATTCTGAAAGTATTAGAAAATTTTTCTCTGATGTGCACTGTGAGGACCTGGAAGGACTCCTGAAGGTTGGAACTCACAAAAGCATAAGACCCCTCTGTGGTTGGTGTCCCCTGGAATTTTTAAGTTCTCAGAGTTATCTACACTGAGCCTCTGCTAACTTTCAATAGTAGTTCAGATCATTCTGTCCTGGTATGAGTTCCTGTGGAGCTTTCTGCTATGCGAACGGGTTGTAATTCTATTTGCCTGTCTGTCTCTCCAGTCTTAGGGACAGGAATTTTCCTTGTGTCTTCACTTTTCTGTGTAACCTAGAATAGTTATTGGCTTTTCAGGTTTTTTTTTTTTTTTTGAGGTTTTCCCTCTTAGGATGAAATGGGGACTCTGAATTCCTTATGGACTAGATTAAAAACTGGTAGTCATCAACACTTTTTATTATCTTTAAAAATTTTAGCTATCCTTGTAGGTATGAGGTGATATAATTGCAGTTTTTATTTGCATTACCTTAATGAAGAAGGATGTTAATTATAAGGGATACAATTTTAGGTACCATTTGCATGATAGTTTATTGAACTGAGTTTAGTTGTTTTAGAATAAGGAGATAGGGGCTTCAAATATGAAATTATCCCACATGAATTTGTGAGCCAGCTTCCATTTGGATACTCTTTGAGACTCTTTCTTCACTGGTTTTGACTAAGTTTCCAGGTTGTAGCCCTCTTTGGGAAACCTGTGACATAAGAATGGACAGTAGATGCCTAAGCTTGTATCTGACTGTAATTAAAACTGTTGTAGCCAGGCAGATGTTTATGTCATGTGATTAGGGAAACCTGAATTTAATAGAGAAGTTGTACTGGGAGATTGCTGGTCATATGTTGTTTAAGTCTGTCCAGCTGTTGTTTCCCAGAAAAATTACCCCTCCATCAGTGTTTATCATCCCAACAAGGTTTATTTTTTTATTTTTTTGCAGTTTTTGGTTGGGGCTGGGTTTGAACCCACCACCTCTGGCATATGGGGCTGGTGCCCTACTCCTTTGAGCCACAGGTGCCGCCCCCCCCCACAAGGTTTATAATCACACCCACTGCTTATCCACCTGCAGCCGTTCCTCCCTGAGCCACAGAGGTGAGCACAGAGAACATCACTCTGAATTGTCCAATGGTAGCATGTCATGCATATTTAAATATTTTTCATTCAATTTTTCTGACAATTCTCTTCTCTACTTCAGTGTACAGCTTTATCTTCAAGCCCTTCAAGATCTTCAATTTAAAATGTTGGCTTTCCAAGGCTGGCGGGTTGGAGCCTAGCCCAGGCCTGCTAAACAACAATGATGACTGCAACCAAAAAATAACCAGGCATTGTGGTGGGCACCTGTAGTCCTAGCTACTTGGGAGGCTGAGGCAAGAGAATTGCTTTGAGGTTGCTGTGAGCTGTGACACCGCAGCACTCTACTAAGGGGTGACATAGTGAGACTCTGTCTCAAATAAATAAACTAATAAAAGTAAAAAAATTAAAAAGTTGGCTTTCTATGAAAGCAATGAAAGCAAAATATTAAATTTGACATGATTTCCGGGATACCACAAATACTTGTTGGTGAGTACACATATGCCTCTGCCATTCAGTCATGGCTTTACATCTCTTCAGGTGAGCTGTGCCTTTTCATGAAGATGTTGACTGCAAATGTACTCCTGAAATATTATCTCAGAGGGACTACTTTCACTCACCAACCTGTCATATTGACAACCCAGATTCCATGGCCTTAATGGATCAATATTCGTGATAGGTATTGCTTCTTTATTTCTGTCCCAAAGTGAGAGAGCTAATATGTCCTTAATGTTTACTTTAATATGTACATGTGTGTACTGTTGAAGACAGCATACCATGTCAAACAACTATAAGAAAACTAGTGATTTTTAGAAATATCAGGAGTTATACAGATATATGAATTCTACAAGAAGATGAGATATGTGTCATTCTTATTTTCCTAACAATGGATAAAGACCTCAGTGAGTTAATCACATTTTGCTGATCTCCCTTCTTTCTACCAGCATTTACCAAAAGCTAATTTGTGAATAGGTGTGGGGCTGATTGCATGATAATCATTCTTGTGAAATTACTTAAAATGTAAATTCTAGAACCCTATACCTAAACATTCTACTGTGGTAGATCTGGCTTAGATAAAGAAACTCTTCTTTTATGCCAAAGTGATTCTATTATGTAGCCAAGCTTGGAATGTCTGTTTTACTCCATGACTTTAGACTAGTTCAGAGTTAAGTAGTTTCATCTTTTACACCTACTTAAATAGATTTCCAGAGGCTGCTCAGAGTCCTTTTTTGAGAGAGTCCTGAGGCTAAGAAGAAAGTATTCTGTGATCCATCAGTGATGGCTGTGATGGGTCCAGATGGAGGAGGAGACTCCCACTGCCAAATTTGGCCAACTGTGATCTAGATTGTGACAGTTGGTAGGTGGATGAGAAGGGGGGAAAAAAGGAAATTAGAGATAATCAGTTATAGTTTGATTAAAAATTGCTGGATAATGTACTTAATGTTTTATACAGCTCCCTGTAATCCTCTCAGCTGTACCATAAACCTAAATATAGCTCTTGGAAAAACAGTAGTGATGACCACTGTGCAGATAGCCAAATAAAGGAGAGGAGTCAGCACACTCTTGCAAATCTCCAAGATGCTGTATTCTTCCCTTTCCACCCCAGTGATAAGTCAGTGCCAGGGATATTGGGGATTCTGTGTAGGAGCAGGTGCTATGTGCCCATGTTCTCTCTGTTGAATTTTATTTCTTGTGGCAGAAATAAATGTAGCTGTATATACTGGAGTCATAGATTCCTTATTATTTCAAAACATTCATAGTGAGAACAAATATATTTTGTTGTTCTAAATTGTGTATGCTAAGTTTTCATATTTCATTTACTAAATTTTAATTTTAGATGTATGAATATTTAAAGAAACAATTTAGAAAGATGATCTGATTTAAAAAAAATGCCTGTGTAGATATAGTGACTGTCATTACTTAGATATGGTCATAGAAAAAGTAGGAAAAAACTGTGCCAATAAACATAAAAAGGCTTTGTTTTAGTACTTAATTTTCCATGAAACTGGAGCCTTCTTAAGGGGAACATTTCATACTTGGATTCATTTCACCCAAAAGAGTAGTGCACATAGCTCCTACTATAATACCAGCAACAGCTTCCTGCCACCCTCATTATCTCAGTGACTATCACCAGGTAACCTGCAGCAGTCTGATTGGACCCTTAGGCTCTTTGAAGGGTCTTTGTCTCCTACTGTTTGTGGATGTTATTACTTTCCTCTGTTCTCTTGGAGTTGATGCATAAGGTCTCTGCCCATAGTCAGGCCCAGGTCTGCCTTTTTACCTGCGTAGTTACCCCCTGCCTTTAGAACAGTTGTGAATGATACATACAGAAAACATAAAGAGATTGTGGACCCAGGGACCCAGACTTAGGATGTGAGCGCAGATGGTTGCCATATTCATCGTCTTTGATTCAGATCAGTGGCGGTGGCTATGTGTGTGTGTGGGAATGTCGGGCATGATGTATTGGGATGACGGTAGAAAAAGGAAAGAACGGGACAAGTAAGGCAGGATGAAGTGCCAGAATCTAATTTCCACAAGACCCAAACTGAATCTTTGCAAATTTATATAATACCAGTATTATTAGAAATTAAAAAAAAAAACTTGTATGGCTGTAACTGCTAAATGCATTTAAAAAATATAATTGACTTTGAATTATACATGTGTTGTTTGTCTATATTAATAACAATGTTCCCCATCTCAAAATTCATAAGATTGGGGTTCTTTGAAAGAACAAGTTGGAAAGATACTTTACTTCTTACATAGTCACTGATTCACTTTGGAATCACTGTCTGAAGTTATGGCATTGCTCCTCAGCTCTATCATACAACGTCTGTGTCTCCGTGTTTTTAAAGATTATTACATGTATTGTAAAACCAAACGGAAAAAGTGCTGAATAATTATAATTGCCTCAGAAATTAGATTTTTGAAGTGATATTTTCTACTAGTATTACAATTGAAATGCTATTTATTTGTTTATTTATTTATTTTTGAGACAGAGTCTACCATGTGCCCTTGTAGAGTGCCGTGGCATCATAGCACACAGCAAGCTCAAACTCTTGGGCTCCAGCAATTCTCTTGTCTCAGCTTCCTTACTAGCTAGGACCATAGGTACCCACCACAACGCTGAGCTATTTTTTAGAGTGGCGTCTCGCTTTTGTTCAGGCTGGGTCTTAAACTCATGAGGTCAGCCAATCCACCCACCTTAGCCTCCTCAAGCCCTGGGATTATAGGACATAATTGAAATGCTTTTGATGGAAGGAGCTAAATTCTATTAATAATTTTTTGACAGCTACTTATGAGATGTTTATCAAATACTAGCAAACAAAAACATTTGTAAACAAAAATTTTCCTTATCGAACTAAATATCGAGAGGTTATTTTACCCTCTGTTACACTTTATAATGAAGTTCTAATGAATGAATTAATTAATTGGAGGTAGAGTCTTGCTCTAGAATGCAGTGGTGTCATTGTAGCTCCTGGTACCCTCAGACTTCTGGGCTCAAGGGATCCTCCTGTCTCAACCTCCCAAGTACCTGGAGACTGTAAGCATATGTCACCATGCCTGGCTATTTTTTCTAGAGATAGAGTTTTAGCCTAGCTCAGGCTGATCTCAAACTGCAGGCTCAAGCAGTCCTCCTGCCTTGATTCCCAAAGTGCTAAGATTACCTGCATGAGCCACTGTGCCTGGCCCATCATGCAATTCTCCCATCTTCTGGGGCAGTGAGGTGAGTGAGAAGATTTTAATGTAACAGAATGAGAAAAGCCTAGTGTTGGGCTGACCAAATGACAAAGAACTAAAGCCAGACCAGACAATAAAAATATGTACTTTGTGCAATGGTGCAGTGGGATTGTAAAATAAGAGTTCCCATTTGCCCTGAACTCCAGGAAATATGCTTAACTCTCAGTATTTGCCAAAAGCAGTAAGAATGTTTTTTTGGTCTCTGTGAGAACCTTATCTTTGCAGCAGTGAGAAAAACAAGAAAACCCTGTAAACAACTGGTTAGAAACCTAAGCTGAAGCCAAGACACATACTGTTACCTCAAACACTGCTTTATCATGACTTAATTTCTGGTTTTCTCATTACTTGTCAAGCATGTGTTTCCTGTTGTGTTTTACTAAAAACAATATCTGATGTCAGTTCACATTCCCTACAAATACCAACTAAGAAATCATTTTCCAGCTTGCAAATTAACTTTTAAATATGATTATCATCACATTTTAATAGGAAAAGAAACGGTTATTCAATAAATGGTGCTGTGTAATTAGTTATCAACTTGGGCTTCACTTCACATTGTGTAGAACATGAAAGAAGGAAAGAAAGAAAGTGAGAGAGAGAAGAGAAAGGCAAGAAAAGGCAAGAGATGGAAAGGCAGGAAATTCCCAAATGATTGGCAAATGCCCAACATAAAATCATAAAAATGTGGAAAATTTGGAAAAACTCATATTTTCTAAGAAACAAAATAAATCGCAAAGAGAAATTGACATACAAGTTGAAAAGAACAAAACTACTCTGTCAAAACCAGCGAATTAGTAAAGAGCAAACAATAAATTGAAGAAATATCTATGGCAAATATGACAAATTAATGGTTTATCACCTGGAAATATAAAGGGTTCCTAGAAATATGTAATAAAAATCTTAAGACCCAATAGCTTGAAAAAAACAGCTATGAAATTTTGTTCACAGTTCTTCCAAATAGATATTTATTATTTCACTTCACTGATAATGAAAGAAACGTAAATTGAACTGCATTGTTATTTTGACTAAAAAACTTATATAAAATACACTAAGTAACAAAGAGGATTTGGTAGAATAAGAGTATTTGCACATAATATAAAATGGGTGTTTGGATCAACTTGTCCATACGTATACATATTAAGTCACCAAAAAGTTCATAACTTCAGTTTTTTCAATTATAGAAATCTATCCAGTGAAAATTATCACGTATATAGATTTTCATTCTAGTGTTACTTATAATTCTAAAAATGAAAACAATCCAAATATCCAATTATAAGTTAATTTTTGTATAGTTCAGTGAACAACTTTGTAGTCCCCAGTCCAGCAAGACCATTATTATCAAGCAAATTGTTAAAAATGAATATTCTTGGCCCTACTTGCCACCTGTTGATTCAGCAACTCTGGGGATGGGGCTCAGAATTCCCAAAGCCTTCAAGTAGTTTTTGATGCATGCTAAAATTTGAGGATCATTGATGTAATGGAATATTACACAGAATAAGTATTTTCAAAGAACACTTAACATGGAAAAATGCTTACAACCTAGTATTAAGTGAGCAAAAGAAAAGAAAATGAACATTGTTTATATTTAGTATGACCATATGTGAATTATGTAGGCACACATAATATGATTTTCATTTTGTAAATATATGAGCACATATTATATATTTATAAAATCAAAATCATTCATATATGATTTATAAAATCAAAATCATTCATATATATACATATCCATATGCACTAACAGAAAGAAAATGCTAGTTTCAATATATCAGAAGTAATTTTGAATTACTTCTTTGCGTCTTTATGTATTTTTCCTCATTCTATTCTATGATAACATAGTTTATTTATCACTAAATACCTTGTCCACAAACAATATTTTCACCTGTGTATGTGATTGCAAAGCTCAAAGCCCTGAGTTTCCTATAACTCTAAATGTTTATTAACCTTTCATGATGACATTGGTTTATTACAAAGAGAGGCCCCTTCAATAGCAGATAATGTTTTATCATTCAAGAAAACAGTAAGATGTGGTACTTGGGTTGACCTAGCCACAGGCAGGATGTGGCTGCCAGAAAAGTGCTGTAAGTCTTTGAGCAAGGAGCCACATCCTCCTCCCACCGTTTCTTTTTTTAGCTGATGGCAACTCCTAGGAATCTGACATTAACCAAAGTTCATATCTTTGTACATGTGTAGTTCTCCTGCACTCTTATCAGCAATTCTCAGAACAAGCTTAGGACAGAGCATGGGGCATACAGTTTAAGGAAATGGGCATTAGAGATTTCAAATAACCTAGTTAGAACTGGAACCAGACGAGGTTGTCCTCTATCACCACTACTATTCAACATAGTGCTAGAATTCTAGCCAATACAATTACGCAAGAGAAGGAAATCCAAATGGGAACAGAGGAGGTCAAACTCGCCCTCTTTGCTGATGATATGATCTTGTACTTAGAGAACCCCAAAGACTCAACCAAAAGACTCCTGAAAGTCATCAATAAATACAGTAATGTCTCAGGATATAAAATCAATGTCCACAAGTCAGTAGCCTTTGTATATGCCAGTAACAGCCAAGATGAGAGGTTAATTAAGGACACAACTCCCCTCACCATAGCTTCAAAGAAAATGAAATACCTAGGAATATACCTCACAAAAGAGGTGAAGGACCTCTATAAAGAAAATTATGAAACCCTAAGAAAAGAAATATCAGAAGATATTAACAAATGGAAGAACATACCATGCTCATGGCTGGGAAGTATCGACATTTTAACAATCAAAGAAATCTACAGATTCAAGGCCATCCCTATTAAAATACCAACATCATACTATCAAGACTTGGAAAAATGATTCTGCATTTTGTATGGAACAGAAAAAAACCCGTAACAAACCCTTTGTTTTCATTACAAGGCAATTCTTAGTAATGAAAACAAAGCCGGGGGCATCAGCATATCAGATTTTCAGCTGTATTACAAAGCCATAGTGGTCAAGACAGCATGGTACTGGCACAAAAATAGAGACATAGCATTTAGAATGGAATAGAAAACCAGGAGATGAAATTAACACCTTACAGCCACCTGATCTTCAATAAACCAAACAAGAGCATACACTGGGGGAAAAAATCACTATTCACTAAATGGTGCTGGGACAACTGGATATCCACATGTAAAAGACTGAAACTGGACCTGCACATTCTTCTACTATCAAAAATTGATTCAAGACAGATAAAAGACCTAAATTTAAGGCATGTAATGATAAAAATCCTCAAAGAACGCACTGGGAAAAACACTTGATGATATCGGCCTGGGGAAAGACTTCATGAAGAAGACTGCCCTGGCAATTGCAACAACGACAAAAATAAACAAATGGGACTTCATTAAACTGAAAAGCTTCTGTACAGCTAAGGAGACAATAACTAAAGCAAAGAGACAACCTACACAATGGGAAAGGATATTTGCATATTTTCAATCAGACAAAAGCTTGATAACTAGGATCTATACAGAAAAATTAATCCACATGAAAAAAGCCAACAATCCCATGTATCAATGGGCAAGAGACATGAATAAAACCTTCTCTAAAGAAGACAGATGAATGTCTAGCAATCATATGAAAAAATGCTCATCATCCCTAAATATTAGAGAAATTCAAATCAAAACCACCCTGAGATATCATCTAACCTGCACCTTTCTCCACTAATAAACTGATACCTAAAACCTTTCCCAAACTAATACCTAAAACCTTTTTGGAAGAAAGTATGGAGAACCCTCAAAGAACTCAAGCTAGACCTCCCATTTGATCCTGTGATCCTGTTACTGGGCATCTACCCAGAAGGAAAAAAATCCTTTTGCCACTTACACTAGACTGTTTATCGCAGCTCAATTTACAATCACCAAAATGTGGAAACCGCCTAAATGCCCATCAACCCAGGAATGAATTAACAAGTTGTGGTATATGTATACCATGGAATACTATACAACCATTAAAAAGATGGAGACCTTACATCCTTTCTGTTAACCTGGATGGAAGTGGAAGACATTATTCTTAGTAAAGCATCACAAGAATGGAGGAGCATGAATCCTATGTACTCAATTCTCATATGAGGACAGTTGACGACCTAGTACATAGTGAGGGGTGGGGAAAGGGGAGAGCAGGGAGAGGGAAGGAGGGAGGGAGATGGGGGAAAGGAAGAGCAGAGAGGAAAGGAGGGAGTGGGTGGGAGAACGGAAGAGCAGAGAGAGGGAAGGAGGGAGGGTAGGACAAGAGAAGAACAGAGAGAGGGAATGAGGAGAGGGGGTCTGAGTGTGTGACACACCTTTTGGGGACAGGACACAATTATAAGAGGGACTTTACCTAACAAATGAATCAATGTAACCTGGTTTCTGGACCCTCAATGAATCCCCAACAATAAAAAAAAATTAAGAAAAAGAATGGTAAAACAGAGGGAACCATGCACAAGCAACATCCATTTCTTATGCTATGCTATGCTAAAAATTATCTGTCCTTTGTTATCTCAAAAAGCTATCAGAATTCTCTGGTTGACTTTAACTTGTAACTATCGGGGCACACAGAAGGCTCAACCTGTTTTTCTGGTCCTTGGGCAATGTAGTGAATCTAACATTGTTTACAATGGTCTTAAAAGCCTTCAGGCATTGGTAACATTTTATATGTCATAGAAAATAAATATTGTAGCATGTGCCTCTTTACTTGTCTACAGCACTGGAAAAAGATCACTTCCTTTTTGCTTCCTGCTCATGTTTAGGTAGATAGTAAAAGCATTAGAGGGCAGTCTCAGCTGCTCCACATTGACAGCTGCCCTCATTTAGGTCATTGGGTGCTCAAGAAGAGGCATCATTCGAGTCCATCTGATCTGCTTCAGTCTCCAGAGCTCATGTTGGAGAAATTCTGTGGGCAGAAATACAACTCTACTCCCTTGTAAGTGCAGAAATTGCTGTGATTTGGGAGGACTATGTTTTTTAAAAAATGACATGTTAGAAGAAATATCCAAAATGTTCATAGGAAAGGGGGATTAAAGAGTGTAATTTTATACTCTCATAGTGATCTTGAAAATTAAATTCACTTATTTGAGCTACTCAACAGCGACAAAATCTTAGATTTCCTAGTATCTATTATTCAAAATGTATGCATATATGAGTAAGATTAGAAGCTGATTTTGAATACCGAGATGCTGCCATCTAAATGGTTTGACTGTGCCCTCCGGTTTTATTCCTAACATCATTTTTTTATGCTTCCTACATATGGGTCTGAGATATAAATATTTGAATAACTTTGGAAATACTGAGAAGATTTTCAAAAGAAACCTATGTGGAAGTATAAAAACTGATTAGGACAAGTAAATCCAACAGATAAGGTGATCTTACAGAAAATAAAACAAAGTTAAATAAACCAAGGACGCAGATAGAAAGTCCCCCAAATGAGAAACTTAAAACACCTGTGTTTAGGCAACAGCGGCTTGGCAACTAGAATAGGAAGGACAGAGGAAGCTAAGGTCCTGCTGGTTTCCAGAAGTCAGCTACACAAAATGAACCTCTAGGACCAGATGGTTTTATGGCTTTAGTAAACAATAGATTTGCACAATGCTTCCTCAATAATTCTGTCAGAAAGAGTGTTGAGATTGAAAACAATGTACAATTGTGCCTTTTTTGGAAAGACCAGCTCTAAATGACCAACTGGTAATGAAGGAGAAACTGAAATGCTGGGAAGGACAGCTCATATAAAGGACTATTATCAGACCATCTGGATGACAAGGTAAATACCAATATGTTTGGAAGTATCAGGTCTCCCCTGGTGGCCACCTTAGAAACAGATTATCAAAGGGGAAAGAAAGCTTCTTTGATTTCTGGCACACCTTCTCAAGATCCCCTTGTTTGTTCTGATATGTGGCTTCCTTTGACTTCTGTTTCTAAGGCTTGGGTGACTGCCATTTGGTTTCTCTTCAAGAAGAATCAACAAACCACTTGCTCTCGAGTTCTTTTCTAGTTTACTCCCTATTGATCTCAGGATGTGGGATCCTCACACATGTTTTGAACAAAATCCTCTGTTTAAGCAAGTGGTTAAGACACCCGAGTCATTCATTTAACCGATTTACTTAGGAACAGTTACGTGATTTTTCCGCATGCAAATACAGATCCTGCTTTTCAACATCTGAATCAGAAATGGACCAGTAGAATAATATATAGATGGGGTTACCTCCTAACAAACTCCTTACAAGCTAAATATATTGTAAGGCACAAGTGCATCTAATACATCTAAACTACCAAAACATTATAGCTCAGCCTACCTTAAACATGCTCAAACCACTTACATTAGCCTACGGTTGGGCAAAATCATCAGACAACAGTACACTTGAGTATTGATCGTTTATCCTGGTGATTATGTGACTGGCTGGGAGCTGGGGCCCACTGCCTGTGTTCAGTGTTGCTAGAGTATTGTATGGCATACCACTAGGCTAGGAAAGGATCAAAATTGCTTTTTCACCATCATAAAGCCAAAAAATCATTAAGCCAAACCATTGCAAGAAAAGGGCTGTCTTTATTATTAAAATCTATATTTTCCATTCCCAAAGCAAAACCATAATCTTCTTTCCACTTCTAAATTAAATATTGAAATATTGGTCTTAAAGGAGAGAGCTTACAGATTCAGAAAACCGTAATGCTTAGGTAGTTAACATAACTAGGCACAACTGATTTTTTTTTTTTTTTTTTGAAACTGAGTCTCACTCTCTCACCCAGGATAGAGTGCCATGGCATCATCATAGCTCACAGCAACCTCAAATCTGGGCTCAAGGAATACTCTTGCCTCAGCCTCTCAAGTAGCTAGGAGTATAGGTGCTTGCCACAATACTTGGCTAGTTTTTCTATTGAGTAGAGACAAGATCTTGCTCTTGCTCGGGCTGGTCTTGAACTCCTGAGCACAAGGAATCTATCTGCCTCACTCTCCCAGAATGGTAGGAGTACAGGCCTGAGCCACCCACCATGCCTGCTCAGCATGACTTATGTTGAAGGGAGTCAAGACTGACAACGGGGAATGGTAGGGACTGTGGTGAAGTGGCAAATCTCATCTAAAAATAAGTCAGCAGTTCTTCTACTGCACACAATTGGTGTCATGTATGTAATAAAGCAGCTCAAGAGATGACTCATCTCCTTTTTTTTCCCAAAAAAAGTAAAATTAAATAATTTTTAGAAGTCTCAACTTTGCTTAGCACAGGTCTAAGTCCTAGCATGCCTGCTCTGGTAAATAGTGAGCAACTCTTGGTTGGGTAGGGTGTCTTGGCAGCTGGGCGCGATGAGCTATTCTGTTAATGTGGTGTATCACATTGCTTAGTTTGAATAGGTTAAATCAATCTTGTACACCAGGAATAAGTCCCACTGGTCATAAATTATAATCTTTTAGATGTGTTGTTTGGTTTGATTTGCTAATATTTTATTGAGGGTTTTTGCATCAGTGTTCAGCAGAAATATTGGCCTATAGTTACCTTTTCTTGTGGTGTCTTTGGCTCTGGTATCAGAGTGATTCTGGCCTCAAAGAATGCATTTGAAAGTGTTCTCTCTCGCTTTAGTTTTTGGAAGAGGTTAAGAAGTATTGGCATTAATTCTTCTTGAATGATTGGTAGAATTCAGCTATTTTCTTGGGATGTTCTTTTTGGGGGAAGTCGTTGATTACTAATTAAATCTCAGTTATTTTTCTGTTTAGATCTTCTATTTCTTTTTTATTCAGTCTTGGTAACTTGTATATTACTAAGAATTTATCCATTTTTTCAGGGTTATCAAGTTTGTTGACATAATTTTTTATAATAGCTCCTAGGAAGCATTTGTTGTAATGTCTTCACTTTTATTTCTGATTTTATTTGTCTTCTTTTTGCCTCAATCTAGCTAAGTGTTTGTTAATTTTCTTCTTCAAAAAACCAGTTCTTTGTGGTTTTAAAAAATGGTTTTCCATATTTTATTTGAATTATTTTTGCTGTGATCTTTATTATTTACTTGTCTTTTGATAACTTGGGTTGGTTTTTAAATTTTTTTTTTTGTAGTTCTTTCAGGCAAAAATTCAGGTTGTTTATTGGAGATAGTTCTCTTTTTTAATGTAAGGATATATTGCTGTCAGATTCTCTCTTATTGCTGCTTTATTTCCTCCAATAAGTTTTGTTAGAAAGTATTTTCATTTTCATTTATCTTGAGATATTTTTAAAATTCCCTTTTTATTTACTCTCTGAATCAGTGGTTTTTCAAGAATGGGGTATTTATTTTTCATATATTTTTACTCTTCAAGTCTTGTGTTTATTGATGTTTTATATGGATGCTATATCTATTATTGAAAGTGGGATATTGAAATCTCCTGCTATTACTTATGACTTTCAATTTTCCTTTTAAATCTATCTATATTTGCTTTAAATGCTTAGTTACTATGATGATAGTTGCATACATGTTGATGATTTGGATATTTTCCTACTGAGTGACTCTTTGTCATTATGTTACCTTTTTCAATTCTATCATTTGTGAATGGTCCTTTAAAAGTATTTTCCATGTTGTTTTTGAAATCCTGAGTTAGTCAATGGATTGTTTTCTTGACATCAGTGAATATCTTTATGACCTTCTTTTGAATTCTCTCTTGGGTAAATCACACATGTCTATTTCATTAGGATCATTTCCTGGAGACAATTTGTTCTTTCATTTCCAACAACTTTTCTTGTTTTTTCATGTTATTTAATTTTCTCTGTTATTTTCTGCTCATTAGATAACATAACAGCTTCTCCAAGTCTTGAGATTGGTTTCTTCTCTAGACTGGTTTCATGTATACGATGAATCTCACCAATCAGTCCAGCCAGAGATTCTAGGTGTCTCTTAAATCCTTGTTGTTTATACAACCCATCTTTGTTTTATAGTACCTCCTCCCCCCACAAAAAAATGAGGATGTGGCAAGTCTTATTAGTTCTTTTAGACAAGTGGGATAGAAGCCAGGCCCCCTTGAGACACAGCTGGAAAAATTGGGGCATCAGATGATCCAGTTTTTCTTTCTTCAGGAAGGATCTTAGTGCTAGAGTTTATCTTGGACTCATGCTGCATAACGCCATGGGGAAAATCAATGGCAAATTCCTAGATTCGTCTTCCTATCTCATACTCTGAACCTGGGGATGAAGATGCTAGAAAGGTGCCTGTTGAAAAAACACCTCTTTGTTGTCTGTGATTATGGAGAATTGGGACTGAAAAGTCCCATGAAATCCCAGAACTAGGTGATTAAGGAGCTCTGCACAACCTCCTTTCAGGGAAATTCTGAAGAAATAAGTTTATTGCTGGAGTGAGCTGAGGAATAAAGCACAGGAAGTGCTCACTCTCCCGTTCAGGCTTCCAGAGGTCTATTTTTATCTTCCCTATTGCCTCCCAGATACAGGCTAGTTAGAAGCTCAATGGTCAGTTAGCAGGTGGGAAAAGTGTACAGACAGTCTTCTTGGGAGGGAGAAACTGGGAGCTGGGTATTCACTCATTTCCTCTGCTCTCATCTCAAAGGGTATAGCTCCTGGAAGTGTTCATTATGCTTGTTTAAAACTACCTCTTTATTCTCTGTGATCTAGGAAATTGTAAATACCTAGTCCCACTCATTTCCAGAGCTGGGTGATTTATGATTCAAATTCTTGGGAGGGAGAATCTTAAAAGTAGAAGCACTATATTGTGGCTTAAACCTTTCACTCCTCAGGAAAAATCTGGGAGTTGGGGGAATTACTTCCTCATTGTAAGGTGTAGTGCACACAGGTGCCTCAGCTTTTCCGATCCATTATGATGTGGATATGTTCTCAGTTGTCTGTTGTGTACAAATCTCTCAATTGCTATGTGACTTTCTGTAAGAGGAAACTGATACATGTATTTATTCAGTGTGTCTGTGGGAAGAGGGAGTTAAGAACCTCCTCTTCCACCGTCTTGCTGATGTCTGACTTTTCTTTTCTATTGTGCTGTAGTGTCTTCCTAAAGGAAATGGTATCTTTCCCATCTCAGACTTGTCCTTGCCCCTTGCTTTGTTTTTGTGATAATCAATACAAAAAGACCAATGCCACAATCTTCATGATTTAATGCTGTGGAAATTTCCATTTAGAATAGGAAGAACAGGAAGACATACAGTGGTCACTGGTCCATAGCAATTCTCAAATCCTATGAGGCATAAATAATAAAATTTTATTTCTTTCTTACTCAATGATTATTGAAGAATAGAATAACAGCCCTCCTTCCTATTGAGGCTCAGCCTTTTGAAATTTGGGGGTGTCTGATATTGCTGCAGAGAAAAGTTAAAGAGACACCCACTTCTACTAAATACTTAGCTGGCACTTCTTTTTCTCATATGATACCAAAATAGTTTTGAGCTATTCTTTCCCTACATGGAAAGGACTCAACCCTTCCTGGGAGACAACCCAAAGTGTCATCTTGTTACCACTTCCTGCTCAAAGTTCAGGGTCCCAGAATGTTGTGCAGTAACCACTGTATTAAATACAGATTATCTTCTTTGTGTCTGGAGATCTATAAAACAAAAAAGAATTTAGATTCTTCCATACCTTCACACAATCTACAGTGATAGGATGCTGGTCATAAATATTTTTTATAGTTAGGTTGATCAGATGTTGAGTTCTGACACGTCACCTGGGAAGATTTTTTCTGTTGGTTATTATAAGAATGACTATCTTATTTTCACAGTACAAGAATATTCGTTATTGGAAGTATTTTCCTGGAATTATTTTCTCTATTGCTTTCTCCAAATAATATATTAATGTGTTTAATTTATCTTAGGTTAATAGCATAAAGCAATATAGGTTCAAATCTCTTAACTATAACTTCAAACTCCAGAATTTCAAAAAATATCTGAGAAACAAAATACTAGAGTTCCCCCAACTTCATGTGAATATTCATGTTTTTCACTGCAGATATATTAATGTGTTTGATTATGGGCTGTTAACCTAGATCCCAACTGGAGTTTTATCTAATGTATTTTACGTGCCCTGTGTTAGCTTTCTAAAATTGGAAAATGTTTAAATCACAAAATACATGTTGCTCAAAAAATTTAATATACAGAATTATAGAACTATATTTACATATTTTTTATTAGGTTTTAAATGTGTTAAGTAACACTGTGACAAAGTTTTTAGTATACTAAAAAGTGCCTTTAAAGTTTCATTTTTGATTCAATTTTTTAATCAATGAACTTTCTTTTTATTTTATTTTATTATTTATTTTTATTGAATTGTAGCTGTGTACATTGATATGATCATGGGGCATCATTCACTAGCTTCACAGACCGTTTGACACACTTTCATCACACTGGTTAACATAGCCTTCCTGGCATTCTCTCAGTTACTGTGCCAAGACACTTACATTCCACATTTACCAAGTTTCACAATATTTGTCATCTTTTTTAAGTCAAGTCATTATCCGGAACTATGATTATTATGTTTTACATAGTCTTCTCTCTTTGAAGAAGGGATATTTATTCCTGTTGTTTAAGTAGGAAAAGTTGTTACTCCTGAATATTAAGCTTTGTGCACATTTCCTTGTTTATTGTCAGAAGTTTATAACCATATTTGGTCCAAAGTATGTAGCCTGTAGGTTTTTTCCTAATGGTGTCTGGTTTTTCCTAATGATCTCCTTTGCTCATTTATTACTCTTTTGATTTTCTATTCATTTTATTTTTTCTTTGAGTTTATTTTGTCTTGATTTTGTGCATTTTCTTGGCTCCTTACCTTGATTATAGAAACAAGGCTAGAAACATAGGTAAATAAACAGATAAATAAAAATTACATGAACTGTTGAGAGTAAAATTTAAATGGGACAAAATTTCTACAGAAAGGGACTCTCTGGCCTATGCATACCTGTATATACTTTGACAACTTCATAATATATTATTATTTTATTACTTACACTTTGCCAATGTCCCTTTATTACTATCCTTAAATTATTATATACTTTTGTGTCTTCTATTTCCCCAGGACCTCACTAATAAAATAATTAGTACTAGAAATTGGTACCAAAAAACCAACAGTCAAAATAGTCTAAGAATTGGATTGATCATAAAATCAAAGAATGTAGAGATAACTTTATTGCCAGGGGAAAAACGGGTCCCAAATGAATCTGAGTTATGAAGTAGTATCACAATTACTAAGATGGTCACTAGTGGAAATGCCTCAGCAAGGCAAGGAATTAGGGCAGCGCTTCTCATATTTAGTGTGCATACCAACTGCTTCAGGTTTTTGTTAAAATTCTGTTACAGAGACAATAGGTCTGTGATGGCTCTAAGAGGCTGCACTTCTAACAAGCTTCTAGGTGTTACATTTGATATGAGACTACATATTATGTTGTGAGGAATTAGGAGATTAACTGGCTGTAGCATTTTGCTTCCATCGCAAAAATAGGAATGGCAAAGATTAAGGGGTCAACCTGCTCCTTCTAATCTAGATATGTATGTAAGTAAGGTTAAAGGACACACAGTGAGACCTCCATATCCATGGGTTCTGCATCCATGAATGCAACCAACCATAGGTTGAAAAGATGTAAGAAACAATTACATCTGTATTGGAGATGTACAGACTTTTTTTCTTGTTAGTATTCCCTAAATAATACAGCATAACAACTAGTTACATAGCATTTATATTAGGTATTTTAAGGGATCAGGAGTTGACAAAGCTTGCAGGAGGATGTTTGTAGGTTATAGGCAGATATTATACCACTTTATTTTTTTAAGTTTCAGATTAATGTGAGGGTAAAAATGATTAGGTTATAATCTTTGAATTTGTTAGGTAAGGTCCCTGTTATAGTTGTGTGCCCAGGAGGGGTGCCATATGCCTTTACTTTGTGCCCATTAGGTGGGAGCACACCAATTCCCCCTCCCCCATCTCCCTTTCTACCAGCTTAAATTAAATTGAGTTTTTCTCTTGTGTGGGCATGTCCTATACCACTTTATATGAGGAACTCCTGGAACCAATCCTTCACGGACACAGAGGATCGACTGTATTGGGAGCTATGAATACATATTTAAGTACAAATACTATCAGGCCTCCTCTGCAAATCTGAAGTTATCTCTTGACCCTATAGTTGCAGGGCAGCGATGGCTCAGGACCAAGCCCAAGGTATATCTGATATGATTACAGAGTTGCAATAATGATTAAATGATGTTTTTAAAAGCTAAAGTAAAGGCATTTGTGGGGAAAGAAGAAGACTCTGAGATTTGCATTTATCACAAAGTCTAGGAAGTGAGAATGTTAGAGAGGATAAAATCTCTGTGAAGTCTGGCTAAGCAGGCATGTATAAAATTTGTTTAGTGGCAAGTACAGTAGCACGATTATATCACCCTCATAAGAACAGAGTATTTTTTTAAAGACGCCTTAGATTTTGGTAATTGAATCTAGAGGCTATTTTCAGGACACTAACATTTTCTAATGAAAATGGAAAGATTTAGTAAGTACTGCATAATATGTTTAGAAGTAATAATGATTTAAGTTGGGGGGGATAGAAAGTAAATGAAATCAGATCAAAATAAAATCAACCACCAAAATACGTTTCTTCTGAAATTAGCATTCTAAAAGTTAATTGGCACCAATTTTTAAAAAACTTAAGTTCTTCACAAAAAGAATGTTGCCAACATGGCTGTATTATTAGGCCATCATTAGCGACATTTTACAAATTATACTTGTCAGAGATTTCTCATTTTACTGTTGTTTTGCAGAGATTTTTCACTTCGCTTGTCAATGTTACATGCAATGGGGATTTTGGTCCTTTTACTACTATGTACAGTCGTCCCTCGGTATCTGGGGAGGAATTGATTCCAGAACCTCTGCAGGTGCCTATATCCACATATGCTTATGTCCTGCATGTAAAACGGCATAGTATCTGCTTGTAAGCTATGTATATTCTTTTGTAAACTTCAAATTATCTATAAATTTCTTGTAATACCTAATATAATGTAAGTTCTGTGTAAATAGTTATACTTATGGACACACAACCTATGGATATTGAAAGCCAGTTGTAGTAAGAAATAAATGAATCCAACTTCTTGGCTCACATTACATTCTTCAAATGTCAGCTCTTCACTTCTTTGATATCTACTGTAATATAATTGCATGTGTATTGGAGAGATACAGATTTGAAAGCATGTTACTATTGACACACAGCAAGTAAGACATGCTAATAGATGGCGACTGATACATGGCAATTCTATAAGGAGAAATAAAATAGATTTGTGAATGACAGCTTAAAAAATGACGACCTCTGTGTCAATGCATAAAGAAAATTAAAATTGATTTGTCTTAAGTGCTTTAATGAAATATGTTCTCATTTGTGTCATTTATTTAGGGAAAAGCAGAGGGTATTTGGCTTTGCCTACCTACAATGGGTTCGTGACCTAGCATTGCTCTCTGTGCCTGTAGGAGAGGGAGAACGTTCCATCCTTTTAAGTTTCTTCTTTACTTCCATCCCTAATTGCTGGCTTTCCATTCCCCCTCCTCTGGGCTCACTCCTAAGTGTGACGCAGAATAGTTCTTATTTTGATTATATTAGCAAAAGGTGGATCTGTACTCTCTAATCCCAATGGATGTTTAGAGCTGATGGGTATTTTATTGGTTATATTGATGTTTGCCTCCATTTATGGATATTTCTTACATAAATCGTCCTCAAACTTTACTATTTTATTTCCTCTGCAGGTCAAAGGCATACTTTCCAAAAAGAAAATCTTCTTTGCTAATCCCTCACATAACCTCTTTTCATCATCTCCAGGTGGTTAACAAGCCTGAGAATCGTGTAAGTGTTTTTTGTTTTTCATCCAAGTTTAACTCCTTATGAATCTGGCATTTTGTCCAGCACCTCCTTTGTGACACAGTATTTATTTTATTTTGGGTGCCTAGCTTAGTTTCCCATCATGAAAACACATTGAAAGCGTACATTGAGGAAAGACTCTTTTTGTAATTAGTAAAGATTTGAGTTAGTGGGACCTCATAATTTTACTGAAACTCATGAGGTTTCTTTTTTGTTTTTCTACCTTGCAGCCTGCCAGAATCATAAAAAAGTTCACTTTCTGTTATCTGAAGAGTGACTTAGGTCTCAATTATGCTTATGTAATTCACTGACTCTTCCCTGCGATGGGCCTAGAGGTGTAGGTATACAGTAAAATGGGGGTTAGATAGAATCATTGATTTTTATCACACGAAGATATTTTATTTATTACTGTGGAGTACAAAAATACACCCAATTCTCAAGTATGGTTATAATTCAAGGTTCTCAATAATTAAAAATATTTCCAGTTAGAATATTTTCCCTGTAAAGTTATCCATCATTCACTTACAGCTTTGCTCTATTACTTAGAATTTATTCTCTAGAAAATATGTTTTTTCCCTTCATAATTCTCTCGAGTTGCCTAAATAATTCCCAAAGGATTGTCTGTCATTCAGACTTTTGGTCTACACTGCATTTTGCCTCATGAGAGCAGTGGACATTCACAGAAATGCAAGCCAACCATAGCTTTTAAAACTGCCTTTTGTTTTAAAAAAAACGTGAAAGTGACTTTTCCTCATCAGACTAGAATGGCACACATAGGATGTAAATATAAAAGCCTCATTGGCCTGGGCTACGGTCAGTTTTCTTCTTACTTCCTTAAGTGACTCTTGATTTAAATTTATGAGGAATCACTAATATTCTTTTTGCTTCAGTTGTTTTATATTGATTTATCTGTTACTTTTAAAGATATACAAAAGACTATATAAATCTTTGAAATAGAATTAAAAGATGTTTATATTAGGATAGTTTCTACCCATTCTTTAGGGAAAGGCATTATCCGTCAACTTTTGTATTTACACCAACTATGGATTTGGATATGGCAAAAATACTTTACAGTTCTTATACTGTATGAAATTATTTTTCTCTGAATAATTAAAACTTTACCCCTTCCTTCCTGCCATCCTTTCTTTTTTTTTTTTTCTTTCCTTTCTTCTTTTCCCTTTCTATTTGGGTTTAGATTCCAGTTTCATCATTTGATAACAATGCCTCGGTTCCTTAATCTATGCAATTTGCTGATACCCGTATTTTGCTGTGTGTAATGTGCACTTCCTTTGCCCAAATTTTTGAGGGAAAAATAAGGATGCTCATAATAGTATGTGGGCAGTAAGACTGAGGTGCGGAGACGCCCAGTGGGCCTCCGGGGCCCCACGCCCCCCCGCTTGGGCCGCCAAACCGTGGGGTTCCAGTCCAGGCAGACGCAGGATCTGGTGGGAATGGGCTGGAGCGGCCTCTGCCAGGCGCTGCGACAAAGGAGCGGGCAGTGGCGGGGCTGGCGAGAGGGCGCCAGGGCTGAGGCCAGAGGCCTGGCTGCGCAGCGGGACCGAGAGCCCCGTGACCGCTCCAAGTTCGGGCGCGGCTGCCCGCAGGCCACCCTGCCACAGAAGCTCCACCCTGCTGGCCACGCGCGCATGGCTGTCTTGGCAGGGAAAGAAGGACCCCTGGGAGAGGGAAGGGGCAACCTTCACAGAGCGTGCGATAGGCACATTTACAGGGGGAAGCTTTAGAACTCCCCAGATGTGCCTGTCTTGGCAGAGAGCTGGCCTCTTTCTCGAGAGGCATTTTCCTGAACGTTTGGGTTGAAAACCTGGGTGTGCACTCTACATGGGAGTGCATTTTGCATGGCAAGTTGCAGTGATATCACTCCCAGCCATAATGACAAGAGAGAGCCAAGCACGCAAAGAAGTTACACAGCACGATGCCTGACTTTATACAGTTTGACAAAGTTAGGACGAACTCAGGTCTGCTACCAACAATACCATCTCGGTTTAGTTTTATCTTCTGTGAGTCTGTTACCTTGTGTCCCCTGCCTGTCAGAGGAGCCAGGCTGGGCTTTATCTAGGTCCCTTCTCTGTGTTCTGATTTTCTATCCTGGGGAGGGAGGTCGAGCACTCCTGACGCTGACGCCTCTGGCCTCTGTGAGTGTTGCTCAATGAATAACTTCGTCTAGGGTCTGCTTCAAAGTGGACAAACCTCATGGAATTGTAAATGCATCATCAGCTGGATGAGATGAATGAAGACCATGTGATGATCCAGCCTCAGTTTTCTTGCACTTTGGCGTAGATCTGATCCAGACTTACATGTCACCTGTGTTATTTAAAAATAATAGTTAAAAATCACTAATGTTTGGATTATAAGGAACATAAAAAGAATAAACTAAAATACACAAATTATTCACCACCCAGATTTAACAAATGTCAAGGTTTGGCTACATGTATCCTTAAAAATATTAGTAAAGGTACAAACGCAGCTTCCTCTTTGCCTTCCTATCCTCTCCTTCCTTCCCTGGAACCTTATCTTCTAAAATCCATATGTATCTGTCTATACTTTATAACTTACGTATACTAATTATATATTTTTAAAATTTGCACAATGTGATATAGCATATGTATTTCTCTCTGAATTATATTCGTGTCATCCAGTAGTCATTTTTATACTTACTGATGCATTTACATGTAGGTCGTTTATTTTATAGTACTCACACAATGTAATTTTATACCGTGTGTGTGTTCATGTGTGTGTGTGTGTTGGACATGTGACTTCCCTCCAGCTTGTTTTTAATTGTTACAGATATTTTACGTATTTATAGGGTACATAAGATGTTTGGTTACATGTTGGAATCTATAATGATGAAGTCTGCATATTTGGATGTCCATCACCTTGGGTATTTATCTTTTCTGTGTTGGGATCATTTCAAGTCCTCTCTTCCAGCTACTTTGAAATATACAATACATTGTTCCTAATTATATTCACTCTACTGTGTTACAGAACATTAGAACTTATTCCTTCCATCTAACTGATTGTACTCATTAATCAACCTCTCTTCACCCCACCGGCTCACCTTTCCCCTTCTACTCTCTACTGCCATGGGATCAACTTCAGAGCTCCCACCTGTGAGGAAGAGCTTGTGTTATTAGTTTTTCTATGTTTGTCTTATTTCACTTCACATGACATCTAGTTACATCTATGTTGATTAGAAAAACAGAATTTCATATTTTTGGCCAAATAATATTCCATTGTGAATATATTGTCACATTTTTTTCTCATCTATTTGTCTGTTGATTTGTACTTGGTTTGATTCCATATCTTTACCATTGTGAATACCACTGCCAGAAACACAACTTTTCATTATTACAAGTCATGCTGAGAGTGACATCCTTACACATACAGGTTTTTTTGGTGTATTTACAAGAATAAATATCTGAAGGTAGAACTACTTGTATTGTAGAGCACATATGTCTCTATTTTTTTATTTTTCTTTTTTAAGGTGTAAGAGTCTTTTATTAATGCAATATAACATAGAAAAAGCCAGCTAGCATAGTTTGAAAGCTATTAAAAGCAAAATTGTTCATAACAAAGCAAATCTGCATGATAAGAAGAAAATAAGCTAACACCTAAAGAAACTAATTTATACAGGCAGTTTCAGAAAGACCAAGTTAAAAGACACAAATAATGCAGTGAAGGCATATAAATTAACTATACAATTGATCCATAAACAACATGGGATTGAACTGCATACGACCACTATGTACAAATGTTTTTCAATACATAAAAACAAATTCAAAAATTTGTTGGAGATTTGCAACAATTTGAAAAACTTCACATTGAACTGCATAGCTTAGAAATATATATATAAAAAGATAAAGCAAAGCGTAACTTGAATGCATTAAATACATGTAGATATTAGTCTGTTGTTTACTACCATAACACCATATATATTTTTAGACTCTCTGTTGCATGGTATTAAACTACTATTTCTCTCTACTACCTAAGCTTCCATGCTCAGCTAGCTTCCATTCCAAACAAAAAGGGAAATCCTTTGGGATAAGCTGTACCTGAAGTGTCATACTGGGCCAGTAGTACAGCATGAACCCTGTCCTCAGTTACCACTTTCAGGTCACATTCATTCCTGAAGTGCCTACAGAACTATACATTATTAACACCCTACATGATTAATTTATTTTGCAAGGCTTTATACATGCTGATTAGAAAATAATTTTACTAGGTTAAAATACTGTTAGACAATAGGCTCTGAGAAGATAAAATATAATCTTTCATTTTCTTTGAGATTAGAAACAAATGAATAGCAGGTTGTTGTCTAAACAATGAATTTTGCTGAAGTCACAAAAGCACATCTTAAAAATAGAAAGAAATTCCCTTCACTGGGATTTTGTTATTTGGTTTTAAAATACTATATAGTTGGCAGTTAACATTTACTGCACATAGTCCAACAAGATTGTAGCTAATCACTCACCAGTTTAGGTCTAAATGTTAATTGTCAAAACACAAAGCTGTCTCAGAATGAAAATAATATTTTAGTTTTATAAAAAAAAATAAACACAAAAATGACTTTCTAGATTTGAGTTTTAGTAGCAATTAAATGAGCATGATTAAAAAAATTGAACATAAATTAAGAAGTTAATGTCAGGGGGAGGGGCAAGATGGCTGATTGGAAATAGCTTCCGAAAGAGGCTCCTATCCAAAAGGAAAGATAGCATCCAGAAACAGCCCAATTAAGTTGAAGACTGGGAGCCCAGCTGAGAAAGAAATGATAACTGCAGGTCACCTCTGCTGAGACAAGCTGCAATTCCAAGAAACCAACATTCAGGTACAAAATTCATCTGAAAGGAAAAGTGTCCATCCCCTCCCCCAAGAAAGCTGTGGATTTTTTTTTGTTTTTCTGTCTCCTTTCTTTTTTTCTCTTTGTTTTCTACAGAAAAGCGGTGAACTGTAAACCTCTTGTCTCACCCTACGGGTGAGTGCTGTGGGAAGTGGGGACTACTTCCTCAGAGGGACCCTGCTGTGACTCTGAACACTCTCATGCTAGGCAGAAAAATTGAACTAAAGTTTTTGCTGCCATTCTGAACTCCCAGTACACCCTTTCCACCCTTACCTGATGAACCAGAAGACTTACCCCTGCTGAAACTGAGGGAGGAGGTCCTTGAGCAGTGCCCTCCCTGTCTGCCGGAACAAAAGCACCCCCACAAGAGACTCCAGGGGCTGTGCCAAGCCTCCCTCAAACCCCTGCCAAGGCCTCCACCAGGAATCACATGCCCCGCCAGGCCTCTGCAAGCCAGCCCCAGCCAGGGACACTGCCACAACCACGTGACCCAGTGACCCGCGCCTGCCTCAGATAGGCACTCCACCAGCAACCATGCGGCCTCGTGCCTTCCAGGCCTCCGCACACCCAGGCTGGCCAGGGTCTCTGCTGGCAACTGGTTGCGTCCATGCCCTGCACCTGCTGGGCCTCCGCACACCAGCCCCGGCCAGGGACTCCGCCGGCAACTGTGTGGCCTCACGCCCAACGCCCACTGGGCCTCCACCCAGCCTGGCCAGGAACTCTGGGAGCCGCACAACCATGTCCTCCCTCCTGTACCCTTCCTGACTCTGCACTAGCCCTGCCTGTCTGGCCAGGGACTCTGGAAGCCGCGCAACCAGCGCCCACCCTCTGGAGACCTCCCTGACTATGTATGGAGCCCTCCTCCTGGCCAGAGACTGATGCACCCCCAGGCTCTCTGTGCCAATGTCACCAGGCACCAGGTACTCCCAGAACCATGTGCACCATCCTCAGTCCTGTTGCTGGATCCTGGTATGCCACACTCCAGAGCTGCTCCCACAGCCAGAACTCCCTGGCTGGGGCAGTCCCAGAGGAGCTACACAGGGTCACTCCCTACAAAGATCCAGCAACAATAGAGTGATCCCACTGGGGTCTAATCTTGGAGAGACACTTCCCCAAATCTGAGGATGGCCAAAGGCAATGGTAAAAAACAATAATGGGGCAGAATCAATGGAAAAACTCTGGCAATATGAATAATCAGAGTAGATCAACTCCCCCAAGGAACAACAAAGAAGACACAGCACAAGATCCCATGCATAAACAAATGGCTGAGATGTCAGAAATTGAATTCAGAATCTGGATAGCAAATAAGATTGAACTAGAATTTTAAGCAGCAATCCAAAAGATATCTCAGGAATTCAATGAATTCAAAAATAAAATGACCAAAGATTTTGACACATTGTGACAAGAAGTCACAGCCCTCAAAGATCTGAGAAATACAGTAGAATCCCTCAGTAGCAGAATGGAGCAAGCAGAAGAAAGGATTTCTGACATTGAAGACAAAACTTTCGAACACTCCCAAACATCCAAAGAGGAAGAGAAATGGAGGGAAAAAACAGATCACCCTCTCAGAGAGCTCTGTGATAATTCAAAGAAAACCACTATTCGCCTTATAGGGAACCCCAAAAGTGACGAAGTGGCTTCACAAGGCACAGAGTCTCTTCTTCATGAGATTATGAAAGAGAACTTTCCAGACATGCCAAGAGATTCCAAAATTCAGATAGCAGACAATTTCAGAACTTCAGCACAACTCAACCCGAATAAGACATTCCCCAGACACATCATAATCAATTTCACTAAAGTTAACATGAAGGAGAAATTTCTGAAAGCAGCCAGGCATAAGAAAACCATAACCTACAAGGGGAAGAATATTAGAATAACTGCAGATCTCTCTGCTGAAACCTTTCAAGTTAGAAGAGGATGGTCATTAACTTTTAATCTCCTAAAACAAAATAACTTTCAACCCAGGATACTGTATCCAGCTAAACTGAGTTTCATGTATGATGGAGAAATTAAATACTTCAATGACATTCATATGTTGAAGAAATTTGCCATAACTAAATCAGTGCTCCAGGATATTCTCAGACCTGTCCTCCATGATGACCAGTGTAATCCTCCATCACAAAAGTAAACTCACCCAGAAACTTTTGATCAAATTCCAACTTCCACAGTCTCAAAAGGATTAAAAATGTTCACCAGACTTTAGAAAGGCTTATCAATATTCTCAATTAATGTGAATGGTTTAAATTGTTCTCTAAAGAGGCACAGGTTGGCTGACTGGATACAAAAACTCAGGCCAGATATCTGCTGCTTACAAGAATCTCATCTTACCTTAAAAGATAAATATAGACTCAAGGTGAAGGGATGGTCATCTATATTCCAGGCAAATGGAAAGCAGAAAAAAGCAGGTGTTGCAATTCTGTTCACAGATACAATAGGCTTTAAACCAACCAAAATAAGGAAGGATAAGGATGGACACTTCATATTTGTTAAAAGTAATACTCAATATGATGAAATTTCAATTATTAATATTTATGCACCACCAGAATGCTCCTCAATTTATAAGAGAAACTCTAACAGACATGAGCAATGTGATTTCCTCCAGTTCCATAGTAGTTGGAGATTTTAACACCCCTTTAGCAGTGTTGGATAGATCCTCCAAAAAGAAGCTAAGCAAAGAAATTTTAGATTTAAACTTAACCATTCAACATCTGGACTTAACAGATATCTACAGAACATTTCATCCCAACAAAACTGAATAACACATTCTTCTCATCAGCCCACGGAACATACTCCAAAATCGATCACATTCTAGGTCACAAGTCTAACCTCAGCAAATTTTAAAAAAATAGGAATTATTCCTTGCATCTTCTCAGACCATCATGGAATAAAAGTTGAACTCAATAACAACAGGAATCTGCATACTCATACAAAAACATGGAAGCTAAATAACCTTAGGCTGAAGGATAGGTGGGTCATAGATGAGATTAAGAAGGAAATCACCAAATTTTTGGAACAAAATGACAATGAAGACACGAATTATCAGAACATCTGGGATACTGCAAAGGCAATCCTAAGAGGGAAATTTATAGCACCATTTCCTCAAGAAAATGGAAAGAGAGGAAGTTAACAACTTAATGGGACATCTGAAGCAACTGGAGAAGGAAAAACATTCCAACCCCAAACCCAGTAGAAGAAAAGAAATAACCAAAATTAGAGCTGAATTGAATGAAATTGAAAACAAAAGAATTAGACAACAGATCAATAAATCCAAAAGTTGGTTTTTTGAAAAGGTCAGTAAAATAGATAAACCTTTGGCTAACCTAACCAGGAAAAAAAGAATAAAATCTCTATTTTCATCACTCAGAAATGGTAAAGATGAAATAACAACTAACTCCTCAGAAATTAAAAAAATCCTTAACAAATATTATAAGAAACTCTACTCTCAGAAATATGAAAATCTGAAGGAAATTGACCAATACTTGGAAGCACACCACCTACCAAGACATAGCCAGAATGAAGTGGAAATGTTGAACCGGCCTATATCAAGTTCTGAAATAGCATCAACTATACAAAATCTCCCTAAAAATTAAAGCCCAGGACCAGATGGCTTCATGTCAGAATTCTACCAAACCTTTAAAGAAGGACTAGTGTCTATATTACTAAACCTTTTCCAAAATATAGAAAAAGAAGGAATACTACCCAAGACATTCTATGAAGCAAACATCACCTTGATCCCTAAACTAGGGGAAGACCCAACAAGAAAAAAAAATTATAGACCAATATCATTAATTAATATTGATGCAAAAATATTCAATAAGATGCTAACAAACAGAATCCAACAGCACATCAAACAAATTATATACCATGACCATCAAACAAATTATGTACCATGACCAAGTGGGATGTATCCCAGGGTCTCAAGGCTGTTTCGATATACGGAAATCTATAAATGTAATTCAGCACATAAACAAACTAAAAAATAAAGACCATATGATTCTCTCAATTGATGCAGAAAAAGCTTTTCATAATATCCAGCATCCCTTCATGATCAGAACACTTAAGAAAATTGGTATAGAAGGGACATTTCTTAAGCTAATAGAGGCCTTCTACAGCAAACCCACTGCCAATATTGTATTGAATAGAGTTAAATTGAAATCATTTCCATTTAGATCAGGAACCAGGCAAGGTTGCCCATTGTCTCCATTGCTCTTTAACATTGTAATGGAAGTTTTAGCCATTGTTATTAGGGAAGAAAAGGCAATCAAGGGTATCCATATAGGGTCAGAAGAGATCAAACTTTCATTCTTCACAGATGATATGATTATATATCTGGAAAACACCAGGGATTCTACTACAAAACTTTTAGACGTGATCAAGGAATACAGCAATGTCTCAGGCTACAAAATCAACACCCATAAATCTGTAGCCTTTATATATACCAGCAATAGCAAGCTGAAAAAACAGTCAAGGACTCTATTCCTTTCAGAGTAGTGCCAAAGAAGATGAAATATTTGGGAGTTTACCTAACAAAGACATGAAAGATCTTTATAAGAAGAACTATGAAACTCTAAGAAAAGAAACAGCTGAAGATGTTAACAAATGGAAAAACATGCCCTGCTCATGGCTGGGAAGAATCAACATTATTAAAACGTCTATACTACCCAAAGCAATATATAATTTTAATGCAATTCCTATTAAAGCTCTATTGTCATATTTTAAAGATCTTGAAAAAATAATACTTCGTTTTATATGGAATCAGAAAAAACCTCGAATAGCCAAAACATTACTCAGCAATAAAAACACAGCAGGAGGAATCATGCTACCAGACCTGAGACTGTACTATAAATCGATAGTGATCAAAACAGCATGGTACTGGCACAAAAGCAGAGGCAGATGTCTGGAACAGAATAGAGAACCAAGAGATGAATCTAGCTACTTACCATTATTTGATCTTTGACATGCCAATTAAAAACATTCAGTGGGTAAAAGACTCCCTATTTAACAAATGGTGCTGGTTGAACTGGCTGGCAACCTTTAGAAGACTGAAACTGGACCCACACCTTTCACCATTAACTAAGATAGACTCTCACTGGATAAATGATTTAAACTTAAGGAATGAAACTATAAAAATACTAGAAGAAAGTGCAGAGAAAACTCTTGAAGGAATTGGCCTGGGTGAGTATTTTATGAGGAGGACGCCCCAGGCAACTGAAGCAGTATCAAAAATACACTACTGGGACCTGATCAAACTAAAAAGCTTCTGCACAGCCAAGAACATAGTAAGTATAGCAAGCAGACAGCCCTCAATATGGGAGAAAATATTTGCAGGTTATACCTCTGATAAAGGTTTAATAACCAGAATCCACAGAGAACTCAAATGTATTAGCAAGAAAAGAATAAGTGATCCCATCTTAGGCTGGGCAAAGAACTTCAAGAGAAATGTCTCTAAAGAAGACAGGTGCACGGCCTTCAGACACATGAAATATTGCTCATCATCCTTAATCATCAGAGAAATGCAAATCAAAACTACTTTGAGATATTACCTAACTCCAGTAAGAGTAGCCCACATAACAAAATCCCCAAACCAGAGATGTTGGCGTGTATGTGGAGAAAAGGGAACACTTCTTCACTTCTGGTGGGAATGCACACTAATACGTTCCTTTTGGAAGGATGTTTGGAGAATACTCAGAGATCTGTAAATAGACCTGCCCTTCAATCCTATAATTTCTCTTCTAGGTATATACCCAGAAGAACAAAAATCACAATATAACAAAGAAATCTGTACCAGAATGTTTATTGCAGCCCAATTCATAATTGCTAAGTCATAGAAGAAGCCCAAGTGCCCATCGATCCATGAATAGATTAATAAATTGTGGTACATGTATACCATGGAATATTATGTAGCCTTAAAGAAAGATGGAGACTTTACCTCTTTCATGTATACATGAATGGAGCTGGAACATATTCTTCTTGGCAAAGTATCTCAAGAATGGAAGAAAAAGTATCCAATGTACTCAGCTCTACTATGAAGCTAATTTATAGCTTTCATATGAAGGCTATAACCCAACTATAGCACAAGACTATGAGGAAAGGGCCAAGGAAGGTGAAGGGAGGGGGGAGGTTTGGGTAGAGGGAGGGTAATTGGTGGGGCTACACCTACAGTGCATCTTAGAATGGGTACAGGTGAAACTTACTAAAGGCAGAATACAAAGGTCTACATACAATAACTAAGAAAATTCCATGAAGGCTATGTTGAATAGTTTGATGAGAATATTTCAGATTGTATATGAAACCAGCACATTGTACCCCTTGATTGCACTAATGTACATAGCTATGATTTAACAATAAAAAATTAATTAATTAATTAATTAAAAAAATAGAATATGGGGAAAGGGCCAAGGGAGGGGAGTGGAGGGGGGAAGGTTCGAGTGGACAGGCAAATCTTACTAAATGCAGAATACAAATGTCTTCATACAATAACTAAGAAAATGCCATGAAGGCTATGTTAAACAGTTTGATGAAAATATTTCAGATTGTATATGAAACCAGCACATTGTACCCCTTGACTGCACTAATATACACAGCTATGATTTAATAATAAAAAAATTGAATGGAATAAAATTTTAGATATTGCATTAAAAAAAAAGTTAATGTCAGGTGGCACCTGTGGCTCAAAGGAGTAGGGCGCTGGCCCCATAAACCGAAGGTGGTGGGTTCAAACCCAGCCCTGGCCAAAAACTGCAAAAATAAATAAATAAATAAATACATAATGAAAGAAAGAAGTTAATATCATACATTAATGAATGTTTGAGAGACAGAAAAGTACTAAAAAGATGATTCTTAAATAAAATACTTGAATCAATGAATAAACACAGTCATGTGCTACATAAAAATGTTTTGCTCTGTAGACCACATATACCATAGTGGTTCCATAGTTTATACTGTGTTTTTGAAGGAAGTGTGGAGAATCCTCAAAGAACTCAAATTAGACCTCTCATTTGATCCTGCAATCCCATTACTGGGCATCTGCCCAGGAGAAACAAAAAAATCACTTTATCATAAGGACATTTGCACTGGACTGTTTATTGCAGCTCAGTTTACAATTGCCGAAACGTGGGAATAACCTAAATGCCCACCAAGTGGGAATGGATTAACAAGCTGTAGTACATATATACTACAGAATGCTATTCAGCCATAAAAAATATGGAGACTGTCCATCTTTTGTATTGACCTGTACTGAGTTGGAACACATTCTTTTTAGTAAAGCATCATAAGAATGGAGAAGCAAGAATCCAATGTACTCAATTCTAATATGAAGCCAATAGACGATCTAATATACACTCACATAAGAGAAAAACTCAAATCAAAAAAAAAAAAAAAGAAAATCTCATATCAATTCAAGGTGGGGAGAAGGGGAATTAAGGAATGGAGGGTTATGGTATCTGGCACATCTCCTGGTGGAGGGATACGATTATAAGAGGCACTTTACCTAACAAATGTAAGCAGTGTAACCTAATTCTTTGTACCCTCAATGAAACCCAAACAATAAAAAACAACAACAACATATATATATAATACTGTATTTTTACTGTACCTTTTCTACGTTTAGGTATGTCACAATACACGAATACTTAACATTGTGTTAAAATTGTCTACGGTATTCAATGTAGTAGTATACTGTACGGGTTTATAACCAAGGAGCAATAGGCTGTACCAAATAGCCTAAGTGTGTAATAGGCTAGACCATCCAGGTTGGTACAATGACAAAATTCCATAATGACGCATTTTGGAATATATCTTCATTATGAAACAACCACGACTTTAAATAAATACATGAAAGAACTTTTGTGAAACAAGTCCATATCTGGTTTATCTCTGTACAATTTGTAGCCTTAAGTTTAATACTTTGTGCAAAGAACATGCTGAACACCTATTGCTGAGTGAATGAATTAATGGATCAACAAGTGATGTTTGCAGTGATGACGAGATGTGCAAGCTTGTTTGCTTTCTTATCAGTAAAATAAAGCAATGGAGTATTGAAATTAGAAAACAATCCTGGGATCATATTTTATTTGTGTTTTAGAGGATTTGGGGTATTAGATGTTTTTGTTGATTCAAAATTAGAAAAAGTAGTCATTCTCTAATACCTAAAATTCATTTCCCAGCATGGCATTTATTTAAACAATTGAGAACTTTTAGCAAAACGCCTCCTTGACATCATGGCATCATTTAAAAAAAGTGTACTGGGTACTTAATTATAATTCTCTTCTAAGCTTTGTGAGCTTAAATAAGGCTATTTCCTAGTCTTGGGTTCTGCTAACATCATGTGCTAGTATGCAGCAGATGTTTGGATGGCTGAGACCACACAGTCTGGTTACTTCAGGATTTATTTGAACCATGTGCAAGAGAAAACATATTGAGACAGAATACTAAAAAATTTTAATTTGTGAAATCAATTTGGTGAGTTATGACCAACAGTATATTTTTAATGAGATAAAATAAATGTCAGTATACGCTGCACATAGTAAGGAAGCATTGTTTCTGGAAATATATTTTATATTACAATTATATATTTAAATACATTTGCATATTTATACGTATTTCCTCCCATGTTTGGAGTAAAAGTATTTGAAAGCTGTTCTCTCAGAGATACAGAGGAATAGGGACCTACTGAAAATGATGATAGTAAGTAGACACAGGCAAAAACCAGGTTTTTGGAAGCCAAGGATAGAGGGCATTTTGAAGGAGAGGATGATCAGCAACATTTCTTGCCAGAGTGTGAGATAAAGTAAAATAAGGTGAGAAGGAGCTAATTTAATTTAGCAGTAAGGAGGGCCATAGATGGTTTTGTTTAATTTCTGTGACAGGGAAGGACTTCAACAGGTTAATGAGTCAATGGGATAAGGCAATAGAGTCTGGTATTTAGAAAACACTTAAAAAACTTGAGTTTTAAAGGAAGACAAAACAGGGAGGTAAAGGCAATTTATAAAATCTTCCTAAATAACTGTGTTCTTATCTGTAAAATAGGTACAGAAATGCTTATATCAAAAGGCTAATGTGTAGTTTGGATGTAATATATACAGGATGTCCCAAAGTTGCCCATGAAGTCACCGTATATAAGGAAAGTGGGAAATTGTAGCTAAATGCACCTTTATGTACAAAGTAGTCATTACACAGTTTTACAAAGTGGTGGACAACATGTAGAGAATATTTTGTAAATATTTTGTAGAACTGTGTAATGACTATTTTGTACATAAAGGTGCATTTAGCTACCGTTTCTGATTTTGCCATGTGTGCTGACTACTTGGGAAGCCCTGCATAACACACGAAGCACAATTCCTGGACACCATGTGGTGCTTAGTAAATGTGAGCTGCCACTGCTGCTGCCGCCACCACCACTGGCATCATTACTGCCATCATTACTTGGTCTTAACCAAAAAGCTGAGAAGCAAGTTTTATTTATTCATTTTTTGAGACAGGGTCTTGCTATGTTGCCCTGGACAGCATTACTATAACCTCTAACTCCTAGGCTCAAATGATCTTCCTCACTCAGCCTCCTGAGAAGCTGGGAGTACAGGCTCACATCACCATGCCATGTAATTTTTTATTATTTTTTAAATGGGGTTTCTATGTTGCCCAGGCTGGTCTCAAACTCCTGACCCCAAGCAGTACCCCACCCTAGGCCTCCCATAGTGCCAGGATTATAGGCATGAGCCACCATCCTTGACCAAAATGGGTAGATTTCTTAAGGGAGATTATTTTCAAAGGGGTTTTAAACATATTACTATCCTGTCTGTCATTGGTAGCATACTACGTCCATTATTATTAAATGGCACTTTAGAATACTGGATATAACATTTAATAATTTTATGTTTATGGAAATAGAATGGGCAAAATGTGGTATAAATTACCATGTCAGAAGAAACCCAGGCCTAGACTCTGCTGCATATCAATCCAAATCCCGGGTAAAGACTTGAAAGCTCAGATAACATGAAAGTGAAATAAACACGTAACACATATTCTTTTGAGGTAGCTGTGATTTGGCCCTTGTGGGAAAGGTTAAAACTAATAAAGAGTAGGTGAGACGGGGAACAGTGCCACATTTGTGTCCTTTCCTGTTCTTTCCCCTCCTTCCGAAAGAGCGAGGTGCCCACGTTGCTTTAAGGATCAGCCCACTCTCATAGCCCTTATCAGTCACTCACTTTGAACATTCTTTGGGTAGGCCTTGGAACCCGTGGTGAAGACTGCACAATCCCTTGTCAGTAGGGCCAGGGAACCGTTCGGCATTGTTTTAAATGGGCAAATCAGCAGTGGCTGTGCGACTTGCCTTCCACTGTGCGCAGTCAGTATGTGTTGAGATGATCACTGTGATGACCAGAGTTTGGGACAATGGGAAGGAGCTGGTTAGAAGGACGATTGGCTGTGGAATTGGAAATACAATTTCACTGTGAAACATTTCCAGAGATACTGCAGGCTAAAATTTCAAAGTATCTCCAGAGGATTTAGCTTTATTACTCACACTGATGTCAGTGGAAGCTGGGCAGTCACAGCCTCGGCTGCTCTCTGGAACTTTGCCTGACTACTCCTGTTTCAGCCCCTAGAAATGATTTCTTTCAGAGTCTCTCTCTTCCCCTCACCAAATAAACTAATCTCAAATATTTGATATTAAGATGATAACAGAAAAGGAGTCCCAAAGAACAGCTACTAGCTATAAATTGTCAGCTGGAGAATACAGATGAGCTTCTCTTCCTGAGGTAAACATTGCCTGTGAAAGCAATTCTTACTCATGAAAGCTGATATTCTTGTTGACTTCCATTATAAAATTGGAGACTCTCGTATCTCGACCGATAAAATAGAAACATATTTAAAGGCATCAAATGTAAAAGACGTATTTAAAACTGATTAATGCAGTATATGGGAACATTTAAATGAGTTGAAATAGTAAAGGTTATTTTTGTGGTTTTAAGTTGGCTTAAATTTGAAAGTAAAATAATTCAGTTAAACTTGGAAAAATTGCATTTGGCTCAAAGTTCCTTGGTCTTTTTAAAGTCCTCATTGTTTCACATTCTGTAACAGAATGTTGCCAATTGTTCCCACTGATTGGACAGACTCTGCTTCCAGGTAGTTTAAGAAATCCCTTAGCTTATCATTATCATTTTTAAAATAATAAGCATGTTTATGTGGTTGGAGGTGGAAAGAAAGTATATAAGCACAACAGCAGCAACGATGTAAATATGGAGAAACTGACTTAGCCCTGTTTATACTGCATATCCCAATTTCACATGCTCCAGAAAACATTTTTATAAAATGCTGTATGAATTCCACAAAGTTTTCACTCATTTCCAACTGAATCCCACTGAGGCCTCAGACTTAGGTCCGGGTTCCTTTGACTTACTGCCCTGAACTCATCTCACGTGGAGCATCCATTTCCTTTGACTCCTTTTTATTCTCCTATATTCTTCCACTTGTAAATTCTGATTTACTATATGGTCAGTCAGCAAGTAAGCAACTCTCCCCCTGCCTCCAAAGGGTTTACAGCATTGGCCAATTAACATAATCTGTTGCTACTCAAGGTCCCTACGTAAAAGATCTGGCCTCCAAAAAGGACTCTAGGCTACTCTGCATCATCCCCTTGCCTCGGCCCCCTTACTCCATTCTGCGGAATGCTGATATGAACATTTTATGTTCAAGAACTGTAATGAACTAGAGCGGTACCTGTGGCTCAGAGGAGTAGGGCGCCGACCCCATTTTCTGGAGGTGATGGGTTCAAACCCAGCCCTGGCCAAAAACTGCAAAAAAAAAAAAAAGAATTGTAATGAACTAAACATGGCTGGGAATTTTATGTTAGCTTATTTTCCTTTCTCTTGAATTTGGGCCAGCTGTATGACTTCCTAACAAATAAAATAAGTTGGAAGGGACACTGTGCCTGTCTAGTCCCGGACTGTAAGTGCCCTGGAAGCTGCTGCTCCTTCCCTTCAAATGCTTGCTGTTCGGATTCTTTCCCTCTGAATCCAGCTGACCTGCTGTGGATGCCCCAGTCACATGGTGAGGATACAGGATGCATGTGGCTGTTTCAGACAACAGCCGCAGTTGAGCTCTCAGCCACTACTGGCATCAACGGCCAGCCATGTGAGTGGGCCATCTTGGTTGTTGCAGCCCAGCTGAAGCCTTGAATGACTGTGCCCCTGGCAACATCAGGCAGAGGAGAGTTGCTCACTGGGTCTCCTCAACCTGCAGATTGTGAGAGAAAATTTGCTGTTGGATTTGGGGAGGATGGTTGCACAGTCGTAGATCACAGAGGCAGGGATATTTGCTGCTTACATGGTCATGTACATTGGCAATGTCAGATGAGGAGAGAGGGAGTATATGTCCTATGAGCCGGACAGTGTGGTTTTCCCTCATGAGAATGGTTTTCTTCCCTTTGTCTAGTAGGCAGCTGTGTTATGACAAAGCCCTGAGTTCTTCTCCTGGGGACTTGCTAACTGTCCTGTCTCCCTCACCCCCTTTAAAAGTCAGTTATAAATAAGAGGCAGCCTCTTAGGCCAGCATAGGTTGGGCAGACAACGCCTCCTGAATTCTGATACACGTCTAGGAGTCTGAGCTGGGCCTTGTTTGCCAAGGCTTTCAAGAAGGTTTTTCCTCATCAGATGCTTTTCCTTGAACATAAATCTCCCTCAGGGAACTTGAGGAAGGCGGCTGCAGCAGAATCAAATGTGGGCATTCCTGATCCTCAGCCCTGGATATTTTTCATGCTCTTCCCATATCATCACAGTCTCTTTCAAGTGGTCATTTTAGAAAAGAGGATTAAGATCTATTTATGTGTCCCCTTCCCCTACTGGCCCAGTCGCCTCCTAGAGGGCAGTAATCATGGTTTATTTATCTCTGCTTTTTGCTTCTGGAAAAATCTGTCACATACCCTTCCGCTGAAATTTTTGAAACTAATTTTTAAAACTGAAAGTTAGAACGTTGAAGAATATGCTCAATTTATTTGTATTCAATTAACCCGGGAACCTTGCTATATTGTATGCTCCAATTTATGACTAAAACTCATTCATTCATTTACCTGAACTGGTCTTTCGTTTTAGCATCTTCCTTTCATGCTGTACAGCATCTGGTGCTTACCTGCAGGCATCTTTTGGGAATGGGAATATTTGCTCACAAACATAAAAACTACGTATTTATAATTGTCTTTGTGTTAACTGCCCCCGTTCTTCTAATGTCCTGATCTCATTTCCAGTCATTTCTTGACTGTTCCATGCCTTAAACTTGCCTATGCTTACTAAATTATCTATCCATCAAATTGTCTTTGATTACTACCTCTATTTTGCTATCTCTTTGCTGCCAGGAACTTTGAGAGCTAAAACTCCAAGTATTTGTAAAGCTATCTTTAAATTTTGGACTACAGAGAACTTTGAATTGTATATTCTGTAAGAGTCAGAGCCACACAAGGTGAATTTGGGCATGACCTAGGATAACATCTGTACCTGACAATGAATATTAAACATTCTTATAGTCACTCCTTCCCAAATGAGTACAACTATAACCCCAGGGATGCTTCCTTTCTATAAAGTCTTTGTTGAACTTAGCTTACTTGTTACTGACAAATAAAACTATTTTTCACATATGGCACCTTCCAGACATGTTTGTTCACTCCTCTTTCCAGGATAGTTTTCCTCTTTACCACTTTATTCCCATTTTTCCCTTCTTGGATGTCTATGTTGTAAAGCCACCTCTGAGGATTTCATAGGAGCATCACTATACAAAGATAAAATTCAGTTGTTTTTCTCCTCTTTTTTAATGCTTAAGACCTGCTACCACAATTCTCAGCATGGTGGTGAGTCATTTGTATATTTACATTGCCCAGGGCTCCTGGACTTGAGTAGTTATGATCCACGTGTGAGGAATTATTCCTTCTTTTTATTTGAGTCTAGAACTTTCCTTCTTTCTTAAAGTTTCAAAATGCTTTTATGGTCAGGTTGTATGTTTCTTCGTGTCACTGTTTTAAAGAACTTCTCTCACCTTGCTTGTTTCCTCGTCGTTAAGGGGCTTGTTACCAGTACCTTTGTCAAAGAAGAGTTATGTGTGGCCTTTGCTTTATTTTAACAATGCTCTGTGCAGGATCTATAGGAAATCGTATATACTGCAACGTATTTTATACAAATTATAAAATGTTTCATCATTTATGGCAGAAGCTGTGCAACTTTACCAAATCTATATCTTAACCAGTAAAATTGATAGAATAATTGTTAAGTTGAATTTATCTAGTTATGAAATAATAAATTACCTGTCTCTCAGCGTGGAGATCATCTCATTTACTAAAAAACCCCAGGTTACCTGTTATGGTTATGAATTTAAAAATTCACAGACTGCCCAGAGAAGAGAGTTAAATTTGGAAAGAAACCTAATTCTCCTTGAGTAATTACTTTCTGTTTTCTTTCCTGTTGCTGTTTTAACACTTTTCTGGCCCATTGTTGCGTTTCTCTATTCATTATTTGTTACATTGTAAGGAGATCTGTCCTGAAAGATATGCCTAAAGATACACACACACACAAGAAAAATGAAAACTCTGGTTTCTATTGTCATCTTTAATATTGTCACTCTTCTTGATCTCAGTAATTTATAATACTTATATTCTCCCTCATTAGGAGAAAAGAGGTATTTTGGATACTCTAAGGAAATGGTGAGTATATATTTGATGAGATGCTTTTCAGAATTCTAATTCTTTGTGTGATCATCATTTCCAAATAGAAAAAATTACATCATTAATTCACTAAAATTATAGAAATAATTTATGCTATAAATAACAATTTCATATCTACTCTTGTAGTTAGTTTTCTAAATTTGTTACTAAATCTTTTAGTAACAAATGTTGGGCTTGTGTTAAAGTGCTTTAGATCAATTTAAAAACTGTGTTTTTCCCCATCTTTCAAACTCCTATTAGCACAGCAGTCTTTTGTTTGCTTGTTTGTTTTTAAGGGTCTCCCTCTGTAGCCTGGGCTAAAATGTAGTGGCATCATCATAGCTCACTGCAACCTCAAATTTCTGGGCTCAAGTGATCCTCCCACTTCACCCTCCTGAGTAGCTAGAACCATAGGCATGTATCACCCTGTCCAGCTAAGTTTTCTATTTTTTATGCAGAAGTTTTATACTTTTTCTAAGTGTTATACTTTTTCTCAGACTGGTCTCTAACTCCTGGTATCAAGTGATTCTCACAACTTGGTCTCAAAGTGGTGGGATTACAAGTGTGAGCCACCATGCCTGGCCAGCACTGCAGTCTTAGCTCTAGAAACATTTCCAGAAGAAAAGTAATTCTATGATACAAGAGGAAGAAATCTACTTTTCTATTTCAAAAACATAATGTCCATAGATTTCTTATTTTAAAAGACAAACAAGTGAATTAACATACTTATTTCAGTAAAAATCTCCTTTTTCTCCTCTTCCTCCTTCATCATCAAATAAAATGCATGAATTTTAATGTATAATGTAAAAGAATATCCATGGACCCTTTTACAAAGCACTTACAAGCTCCTCATAGGAACAACAACTCTGGACAATAGTTGTTATCACTACCTTTAGTTCAAAGTTGACTAAGCAGTGAGCTAGACTGTGTAAATACTTTCCCTCCTGTCACATAGTAAGTAGAAGCCCAGCTGAATACAAACCAAGTCGACCAATTCCAAGATCAGTGCTCTTTGCAGTCATCCTCGTAGATATATATAGAAAGATTGGTTTTTTTTCCCCCATAGACTTTTCATATTCACAAGGGATTCTGAACAGAACAACTTTACCAACTAGGCATGACTTATCATAATGAGAACAACTTGGGTGATGGACAATTGTGTTGAGCTTCTACCTAGAGCTGAGAAGTCATGCCCTCCCATCCGAGTACTTTATTTTGGCAGTTTCTAGAGAAAAGGGAGCAGCAGGATCTTTTATGCTTTACTTCTAAATCATCTCTAGGGTAGGATGTGCTAGTGCTCTCCTGGAATACTTGATTGACCCTGTTGGTAACATCTCAGTCTTATAAATTATTTTTTTTCTGTTTCTAGATATTTCTGTGTTTTTCTATTTACATGGGCCTCCACTTTAGAATTATAAAGATGTTGGAATGTGATCATTAATATAAAGAATAACTATAAATTTTTCTTCTGTTACTTTTTTTGTAGCAGCTTTCCTTTTCTTCACTGAATCTAGACTTTTGTATTGATTTCTACTTTATTAGTTTTGTATTGTCTCATTATATTTAATCATAGTCTCAGGAAGAGTAAAAACCCATGTATCCTACTAACTCATAATCCACACCTTTTTAAAAACCAAATTATAATCTTTATACTGAAACATATATTATACTATGTATTGCCATCCATATATGATTTGCTCCACATACCTGACTTCATAGAAGATACACATTTTATTCTTTAAAACATGGTGCTTACTTGGTTACTAAGCTCTTCAGATTCCTTTTCTCAGTCACCTTACCATTTACATTTTAAAATTTAATAGTACTTAAATTTAATAGTGTAAATCTATTTAATAGTATTGTACTTACCAGTGTTGTATCTTTAAGTTGTTTCCTACATGGAAAGTTTTAATTATATCACTCATCGTTGAATTAGTAAATGCTTCCTTTTAAGCCATTTTTTTGGCAGCTCTCATCCCCCTAAAACTTATATTTTTTTTCTTGTAACTCTAGAGGGAAATAGAATTTCAATACTTTTAATAAAAACTAGTTCCGAACTCTTAGACATTTTTGTTTCCAGATAGAAATACAGATTAATGTATTTCTGACATAGCCTCAGCCTCCTCGTTTTTGTGTATGGTAAGAAACTAGAATGCCAACATCTCAGTTCCTTGGTGTTCATAGCTAAGCAACTATCACAAGGGCCTTAGATTTGTCCGGTATATGGTAGTAGGCAATAGCAAGAAATTTTATTGTGGTTATCCATTTATTCTGGGATAGGGACCTTCCCTCCTTTCTTTTAGCTTAAGCCTCTGTTCCCCAATCATAAATCCTATCTCCATCATAGTATCTGCAACCAAAAGTGAACAAAACACCCTAAACAACTTTCACAGAGATTCAGTAATTGACCTTAAGATATTAAGTAGACGAAAAAAGTCAAGAAGAATGATAAAGACATCTCCCAGGCCTCCCACTGGTGCGATGCGTAGGGAAGGAGAAGACTGAGTACCCAACTTGGGAAAAAGGATCATCAATCTGGCATCTCTAGCTGATTTTCATTACATAGAGACTTGAAGCTAGAAATTGCAGGCAAAATAGAGGAAAGGAAAAAGAGAGAGGATGCTATAGGAAGTAGATGATAAGAAAAGGTAAGTTCAGCTTAATGCTCAAGCAATAATTTTCCCATCTCTAGTCTTGGAGAACTGAGCTTGGCAAACATCTCAATTCTTATTATTTTGATCTTTTAACTGAAATTTACTTTGTTAGTGGATTTTCTCCAAGATTTAGGCAAATTTTTTAAATCTAATTTGACATTGCTACCAAGTCCTGAAGTTGGTTTTCATGCATGTATGTGCTCAAAAGGGAAATTTCTTTATTCAACAATATACTTCATTCCAAACATTCATAATATGATACATGAAAACTCTCTGGGGATCTGCTCTGCACCGGAGTGGAGGCTACCTTAGTCTAAAGAAATTGTCAGATTTAAGTATTAACAAAAACAGAAGACCGAACAGGAAGAGCTATTTGGTAGACAATGTTTTGAGTAATACAGTTAACTGATTAGTGTAAAGTAGTCCTGGGCATAACATATGATGGCTAGACTGATCTTGATATCCAGCCTTGGATCTTATTTCACATGTAATATCCAGTTCTCTGTATGAGACTTGGCATGCAGTGGGAGCTAAGTGAATATTCATTGACCTAATGTTCCTTGCCTGCTCTGCTTCAAGACCATCTGCCACTTGTAGACTCTTCAACTTTTATTTCATTACTGTTTGTAAAGTCTTACAAAATGTAGTGGTTCTCCAAATAGTAGGGGCTTAAAGAATATGACTAATGAGGGTGGTGCCTGTGGCTCAGAGGGTAGGGCGCCGGCCCCATATACCAAGGGTGGCGGGTTCGAACTTGGCTCTCTTCAGCTAAAACAGCAGTGACAACTGCAACAAAAAATAGCCGGGTATTGTGGCAGGCACCTGTAGTTCTGGCTACTCGGGAGGCTGAAGCAAGAGAATCACCTAAGCCCTAGAGTTGGAAGTTGCTGTGAGCTGTAATGTCACAGTACTCTACTGAGGGCAACAGAGTAAGACTCTATCTCAAAAAAAAAAAAAAAATAAGAATATGACTAATGAGAGAACTGTTACTTTCTAATTAACTGAGCTAGATGGAGTGAATTGTGGTTTGAGGGTAAAAAGGTTTTTTCCACTCCCTTCTACTCCTATAAATTCAGCTGGGAATGGGGCAAAATATACACTCCAAAGTATTTTAGCTTTGGGGACTAATTATCTTTTTTCATGGACTGGTAGTACCTCTGAACTACTTTTTTATATAGGAGCTTAGATTCCTGAAGTCACATATTTAATGTCTCTTTTTGAATGTATCTGAAGCCCCTTTCCACTAAAATGTTTTGAATTCCTATAATATAATTTTCTTATTGACTCACAGGATATTTGAATTTTATGAAATCTTAGGTATCATTTGGCTTAAATTCCTTATAATGTAGTGGAAGAAATTGAGGTGAAGGGTAATAAAAGGGGTCGTAGAAAATTATCATTTATTATAGACCAAATGTGTGCTGAATATTATGCTATACTTTTAGTAAGCATTATCTACTTTACAATTTCAGACTGACCCTCACTGTGCAGATGGGTATCTATCTAACCTTATACTCTCCTGGCCAAGAGAAAATACTTTAAAATTAATTTGTCGGACTTTCACTGAGAATTATTATAATTACCAGAGGAGTTAATAACTTTTTCAGAAGCCGTATAAGAAGGGTGATTGAAACCAATTGAGTTAAATTTTTATTGATGTACTATTCTTTCCCTAGTTTCTTTGATCCAAGAGGCACCCTTAACATCTTTTTTGCTCAGAAGACACAATTGCATTTTAAAATTCATGTGTATAAGGTGACTGCTTAGCATAATCCATTCTCTCTTTCAATAGTAACAAAACCCTTACTTCATTCCAGGTAGAAACACATCCAACTGAAAGATCACATTTCCTAGACTCCCCTGTATCTGGGGATGAATTGAGATCTGAAGAGAAAATTTCTGGTGAAGTGTGTTACAAAGCTACTTTCCCCCTTTTCCTTTTTTTTAGACTTTTCTGTCTGCATCATGACTATGATGACCGGAGTTCCAGAAGGACAGAGCATAGTTTCCTGATGGCCTTGGATAGCTGCCATGCAGGCCTCAGCTGCCCACTGCTCAGCTTCCAGGTGAGAAGATAAATCTTAATGTGTTTAAACCACTATTTTCAGCCTTCTCCTGGGAGCCACAATTCCCAGCCGATAAACTATGACAGGTTTGGAAGGGCTCATTAATGTTTTGAACTGTGTTCTATCGTTTTGTGGTTTCTTGATGTTGTCCAAGGGGTCACCTGGGAAGGGCATGGTTCTCAAATCTTCTGCTGCTTGTCCAGTGAAAACATCTCTAATTCCATCTGTTTTATTATTTAGACATCTGCGTGGCATTTTGTTTGAACTAAGATCTCATAGCTTAAAGTAATTTGAAAACCACTGAGTTCTGGAACTAACGTTCTCATTGTACAATTGCTAAAACACTTACTATTTATCAGGCATTCTTCTAAGTGCTTGACATATGATAAATCATTTAACGCTCTCAATAACACTATGAAGTAAGTGTTGTTACTATTGCCACCTTTCACGAAAGGAAAATGGGGCACAGAAATATTAAGAAATTTTTACAAATTATACAACTTGTGAGTAGCATAGCAGAGATTTAAACCTGGCAGGTTGCTCCAAAATCCAGACCTTTTTTTTTTTTTTTTTTTACATATACATGTGTTTCTTAGGTTTCCATTTTTTTACCTTTACAAAGTTAAAAAGGCTTAAATTTTAATAACAATAACAATGTTTAAAATAAGGACTAGAAACAAAAACCTTGTAAAGCATGAATGAACATAAATACATTCAGAAAAGGAATCGGACACTTGCTACATCAAAATATTAAGCAATAATAATAATAATGCAAAGAAAGTAACATTCACATTGTCAAATAAGAGTATGTCTATTATAGAATGCTTTGACTCTGAGGTTCAGTATGGAGTTATCAGTCAACTTCTTACTATATTTTTTAAGTCTCAAAGAATAGACAACTAATATTTATAAATAAAAGTAACAGATAATTTTGAAAAACAGATCATGCCAAATCTTAGAGACAATAGAAGAAGAAATGCTTCAAATTCATTCTACTTGATCTGGGTACACCTGATGCTAAAATTAAAGAAAATATATTATTATAAAGGGGAAATTACAAACATATGTCACTTATAAATATCCTAAACAACATATTAACAAGTTGAATTAAAAATAATGTTTAAGTAATGTACTTTGGTCAAAATTAAATCCAATTTATGTGAGAATTAGTCACTATTCGATTCACAGGGATCAATCCCTCAGTCATTTCTGATTGAGGTTACTAGAGATTTTACTTTTTTATTTCCAGTTAGTCTAGCCAAAGGTTTATCTATTTTATTTATTTTTTCAAAAAACCAACTCCTTGTTTCATTAATTTTCTGAATGATTCTTTTGTTTTCAATTTCATTAATCTCTGATTTAACTTTGGCTTTGAAACATGATACTGGAAAATTTCTTATATTGTAGGAAAATTACATTCAACACTTAGTGTGAATCAAAGGTCTAAAAGAAGTAATCACTGACTCAAAAGCAAAAAAAAAAATCAAATAATCATTTTTGTTGAGTTCATAAAATTCCATTGTTAACGTTAAAAGAAGCATATGTGTGTCTAGGAGAAATGTTTGCGTGTAGAAATTTCCCCAGAAAACCAAAATTTCTTTCCTTGTATGCATTCGTAATTTCTAATAGAATTAAAATTCTAAATTCTAATTGAAAACATTGCTGTGTAATATTGTGCATTGGTGGTTTTGTAAGGAAACAGGAGGATTGTCAGTGGTTTGCAAACTCAGATTTAGAGAAAAAATCTCCTAATTCATGATAAATGCAAAATATTCTAAAATAAAGAAAATTAATTTTATTTAAAAAATCATGCCTTAAAAAGCAGGAATTTATGATTAATACATTTTAATACTATGGAAAATTTATACATAAAAATTAATAGAAATCCTGAAATGCAGCAATAGTATAAATATGTCCTTTATCTTCCCTTTTCTCATGAATTGTTCATTTTAAAACATAAAATTATATGGGTGATATCTTTGTGATAGGAAGGAGTGGTTGAGTGGGAAAGAGAATAAAAATGATGGAGGAAAAAATGAATGATGAAAAAGGGAGAATTTGAAAATCACCTTTCTTTATATATCAATTCAGTATCTTTTCCTAATTATAAAAACCTTATGGATCTATGTTCTAAACATATAGACATGTACAAAAAGGCAAACATATATAACCAGTTAATGTTTTAGAAATATATTTCTTTGTTTATTTTTTGAAATAGGATCTCCCTCTCTTGCCCAGGTTAGAGTGTAATAGCATCATCACAGTCACTGAAATTTTAGAAATATATTTCTAATCTTTCAAGAGACATATCTATAAAAATAAATTTAGGAACATGCCATATATACTGTGATATAATTTCATTTTTCATTTCACATTGTTAAAATCAGTTTTTCAAGTTAGTAAACGTTGTTCTATGATGCAATTTTTAACAATAGTATATAATATTCCATTGCGTAAATGAAACTGAACAATCCCTACGTTAAAACCTTTATATTATCCTTGTTTTCAATGTTATAATCAATATTACTGTGAATAATATTGCATGTAAACATTTATATATATTATTTGCTTAGAACAAACTATTAGAAGAGTACATAAAAAATACAATTTGTTAATCTTGATACATGTTTTCAGATTCCCCTGTGGAAAATCAGCATCAGTTTACACTGTCATTTGTATTATATTCTCATCGGGTTTATGACAACATATGTCATAATTGATAGATAAAATGGGCATTGATTTTCATTTCTTTGATTCCTAATGAAGGTAATTTTTTTCTAAAATTAATATCATTTTTGCATTTTTTTTATTTCTAAAGTCTATATTCTTTGCCTATTTTTTGTGACACACATGTTCATCTTTTTGGTAGTTTTTTAAATTTCAAAACATTTAGGAGGTAAAAGTATTTTTTGTTACATGGATGAATTGTTTCATGCTAAAATGAATGTATTAAATAGGGATATATATTTAAGTAAGAATATGTGATATTTGTTTCTCCATTCCTGAGATACCTTACTTAGGACGTGGTCTCCAGGTCCATTCAAGTTTCTACAAAAGACATTAATAATTCCTTTTTATGGCTGGGTAGAACCCCATGGTATATGTATCCCACATTTCCTTTATCTATCCATCAGTTGATGGGCACTTAGGTTTGTTCCATATTTTTGCAGTTGTGAATTTCTCAAGTATGGGTGGCTTTTGATATAGGGACTTCTTTCCTTTTGGTATGCCCAGTAGTGAGATTGCTGGATTGAATGGTAGGTCTACTTCAGGTTCTTTATGGCATTGCCATACTGTTTTCTACAGAGGTGGTACTAAATTGTAGTCCAAAATCTAGAAGAGTTTTTTTCTAGGTTTTCTTCTAGAACTTTTACGGTTTCAGATCTTACATTTCAGTCTTTAATTTACCTTTCCCAAATGTACCAAAGTATCCCCAGTTCTGCGGCACAGGTTGTCCCCCTTCTCTCTTCCTCCTCTCTGTTGATTCCCAGGGCTCTCTTTTAAACAGTGGCTCCAAAGATGAACATTTTTTCCCACTTTCTAGCCTCTTCATGAGAGCAGTGTTATGCAGGCTGTTTCTACTTCACCATCTTGGCTGCTCTTTTTTGTAGTTGTTTTGAAGAATATTTTACATCAAGGATATTAAATGCTTTTTCATTTATATATGATGCAAATGCCTTCCTAGATTTTATTTATTTTTTAGATATTGTTTTCTTTGCAATATAGATACTTAATTTTTATGTGGTCATGTTTATTAATTTTTTGTTTTGGATTTCTGTTTTGCTTTATTGCCTCTCCAACCCAAGATTAAATATATTCCAGATGTAGTTTTAAAATTCTTTTTTGTTATTCCATACATTCTATACGTAAGTTTTTATTTTTTAATTTCAAGTTAGTGGGAGAGTACAAACAACTAGGTTAAGGCTTTTGTTAGGTAGAGTCCCTCTTGTAGTTGTGTCCTGCACCCTTCCATGGTGCTCATTAAGTGGGAGCACACCAATCCCTCTCCCTCCTCCCATCTCCCCCTCCTTCATTTACCCTTCCCCCAACTTGAATTGTGTTTTCCTCTTATGTGGGCATGTATTTGGCTTCATATTAGTATTGAGTACATTGGATATTTGATTTTACATTCTTGTGATACTTTACTAAGGAGAATGTGTTTTTTAAATTTAATTTTTAATTAAAATTATAGCTGTATACATTTGTGGGGTGCAATGTGATGATTTGATATACAATGTAGAATGCTTAAATCAAACTTATTAACATAACCATCACCTCACTAATTTTTTGTGGTAAGACATTTAAAATTTTCACTTAGTTAGTTTGAAATATGTCCTTGCATTGTGCACATAGGCAAGATCCCACCAAATGCCTCCTCCCACCAATTGGCCTCACCCTTCCCCTCTCCATTGTCTCCCTTCCCCATTGCTAGACTATATTTGTGTTTTATGATTCATATGAATGTGCAAGTGTTTATATATTGGTTTTATAATAGTATTGAATACATTGGATTTTTTTTTCATTATTGAGATACTTTATTAAGAAGAATGTGTTCCAACACCATCCAGGTAAATGTAAAAGATGTAAAGTCTCTATCTTTTTTATAGATGAATAGTATTCCATGGTATACATATACCACAATTTGTTAATCCATTCATGGGTTGATGGGCATTTGGGTTGCTTCCATGACTTGGCAACGATGAATTGAGCTGCAATAAACATTCTGGTGCAAATGTCTTTGTGGTAAAATGATTTTTATTCTTCTGGGTAGATACCTAGTAAAGGAATTGTGGGATAAAATGGAAGATAAACTTTGAAAGATATCTATAAAGAGAACAATGAAACCCTGAGAAAAGAAATAGCAGAAGATGTTAACAAATAGAAGAACATACCGTGCTCATGGTTGAGAAGAATCAACTTTGTTAAAATGTCCATACAACCCAAAGCAATCTACAGATTTAATGCAATCCCCATCAAAGCACAATGTCATACTTTGAACAACTTGAAAAAATAGTACTTCATTTTATATTAAATCAGAAAAAATCCCTAAATAGCCAACACAATACTAAGAAATAAAAACAAATTTGGAGGCATCATGCTACCAGACTTCAGGTTATACTACAAATCTATAGTATCCAAGCTGCCTGGTACTGGCACAAAAATAGAGGGGTAGATATATGGAATAGTATAGAGAATCTAGAGATGAACCCAGCCACATATCATCATTTGATCTTTGATAAACCTAACAAAAACATACAGTGGGGAAAAGAATACCTATTTAATAAATGATACTGGGAGCACTAGCTAGTGACCTGTAGAAGACTGAAACTGGACCTTTACCTTCCACCACTAACAAAAATTGATTCTCACTGGATAAAAGATTTACATTTAAGACATGAAACTATAAAATACTAGAAGAGAGTCCAGAGAACATGCATGAAAATTATTGGCCTGGGAAAATATTTTATGAGGATGACCTCCCTGGAAATTGCTGCAATACCAAAAATAAATTACCAGGATTTGATCAAGCTAATAAGCTTTTACACAGTTAAGGGTTGAATGAGCTGAACCACCAGTCCAAGAATCTCTCTAAAATTCAGGCTTTTATTAATGGCAAATAAAGAATCCTATTTGTGGGGAAAAAAATGTGCTGTTCACACTCATATATAGACATATACAGGTACACAATCTGTATCGTGTGGTATTCAGAAAGGATGGTACTTTGGTTCTGACAGTTACCTTTTTACCACTACCTTTGAAAAAATATCCCGTTTTCCTTATTTTGGGTATAATTTTGTATTGGTGTCCCACTGAGAGCACTACTGAAATTATCTGGTACCATTTTATTCTAGTTTCTGTTATTTGAAGTAAGACAAAGTAGTAATAGACTGCAGAAACTATTAGTAAAGATTCATTCCCAGAATGAGAATTCTCCTTCCTAAACTGGGATTTCTGTGAGAATTGAAATTAAATAGGCCATAGGTACGGAGAAGCATAAAAAGAATGAATGAAAAGTCCATAGACTCTAAATTGGCAGATCATAGAGCACACCTTTCAGAAGAGAGGAAACACACTTAAACATTATAATATCAACAGGGAGAATGCCAGAGAAGCCAGAGAAATGGAGGAAGCCCTGTGAAATATATTTTAAATTTAACAGAAATTGTTAATTGTGGTCAAATACACCTAACCATTTTTTTCAGGGGACAGTTCAGTAATGTTACCTACACTCATGTTGTTGTGTAACCAATCTTCATAACTCTTTATCTTGGAAAACTAAAACTCTACATCCATAAACAACTCCAGAGGAGCTATATTTTAAAGAAACTGAAGAAAGATTCCTCAAACAGAGAAATCTGGGCAGCTACCTTGGCCCATTCTCGTCCAGGAACCTCTTGTTTATAGCTGATTCAAGAGAATTCAACTCTTTCAAAGATGAATTATATGAAGGAAAAAAATCTATTTTGTATATGATGACATTATGAGCAGAAGGTGTCCAACCTTTTTTTTTCCTCTGTTGCATACTGGAAGAATAAGTGCTACACAGTAAATAACAAACACTAAGGAGAGCTGATTAGCAAAACAAAAGGTTCGCATACATTTTGGGATATCTGACACCACAGATAAGCAAAAAAGTCCTCAAAAAATTAGCATGTGGCCTGCACGTTGCAGGTTGGATGTGCCTGAAGAAGAACAGAAAAAAAAATTATATTTAAAGAAAATATTCCTGAAAATTATTATGAGGCAGGAGAAAATTAAAACCTAATCCTAATTTCGATACTAAAAACATAATGAAGTAATTATATCTATGAAGAAAGATTAAAAACAATAATACCAGAATTCAGTGAGAGATATGAGTAAGAACCAGTCACCAAAAGATAGGAAGATGTAAATGAGAACCGTCAAGATTCAGGAAGGGAATTAATTAAGAAAACAACCAAACCAGGAATGAAGACCAAATTACAAGGACCTTGAGAATGAGTAAACACTACAGAGCACATAGCAAGAGTCAGATAAGTTAATGGCAACTAAATGTGTGGCATAAAACAAATATATTTTGAAAGATTAGAGAGAAATTTTACCCATAGGTGACAGACAAAAGAGATTTAATATTAATGTATTTGAAATTTCTGAAGAAGACAAAGATAAAACAGGACAAATATTTAAAACTATAAGTTCTCCCGGTTTGGGCAACATTGAGAGACCTCCATCTCCACAAGAAGATTTTAAAAATTAGCTGAATATGGTGGTGCACACATGTAGTCCCAGCTGCTAGGGAGGCTGAGGATTGCTTAGGCCCAGAGGTTGGAGGCTGTAGTGAGCTATGATGAGGCCAATATATTCCAGCCTGGGTGACAGAGCAAATCCCATCTTAAAAAAAAAAAATTTAAAAAGATATATAAAAATAAATATAAATATAAATATATATATAATATATATAAATATATATGTTTCAAAAAATGTTTCTAAAATAAAGAAAAAAATAAGAAATGGCATTGCTGTTTGCTTGTGCTGGCATGATGAAGAAATACTGGAAGGAAACACAGGAACAAGAAGGAGGAGAGCGGTTACCAGGAGGAATGAAGTGGGGAAATGGGGAGGATAAGGATAGGGATCGCAGTGAGACCAGGACTTCCCTTGGTATTTCTTTGTATGGTCTTGATTTTGACCATTTGACTAATATACTTACTAAAAGTATAGAAAATTTTGAAAATATCCACCACATTTATAAACTATTTTAGATAATTTAGATTATGAAGTATTTGTAGAGGTCTCATGTTATTTTCCATTTATTTTTACATAAGCAAAGTTCTTTTGAGGTCTGATCTCTATAAACTGAGGATGTAGTTTGTCCTTGATCTTTTCCGTTACTCACATGGTGGCTATTAAAATTCACTCATTCATTCACCAAATGGTCATTTTCTCCTACAGACTGGTCATTGTTCTAGATATTGGACTTTATCAATGGAAACATCAAAAAAGATAAATCTCCATTCTCCTGGAGCTTATATTTTAGTTTCAGGGAGAGGGTACAGAGAATAAAATACACATAAGGAAAATGCATAGTATGTTAACATGATGATAAGTGTTCTGGGGAAAGTAAAACACAGGGGGAAGAGGGAGTGGGGGAAGTGTGAGGGTGGCTGAAATTGTCCTCAAGGCCAGCAGGAAAGGCCTGGTGAAGAACAAGCTTTCCTTTTTTTCAATCCATGGGCCCTTTAGCCAGATTTGTTATTTTGTAAACATTTAATTTGGATATTTTAGGCAGAAGAAGGGACTCCTCCTGATTTTATTTCTTGGACTAATGTTGGTGAGAAATAAATTTTATTTTGAATACTTTCAAGGTTCTTGTGATTCTTTCCTTATTAGAAACAGCGAATTAAAAGTGAAAAACACTCAAAACCCCCCAAAACAAACCAACCTGTAATTTCTCAAGTGCTCCATTTCATGATCTTCTTGGATCAGCCACATTCCCACATGTAAGTGCCTTTCAACAGAAAATTATTTTGAGAACTGGTGCCAAAAAGGTTATTTAAAAAAATGGGGGTTGATGGGGAGAGAGTATTGCAAGAGCAGCTATTCTCCAAGAAAGCAGCTCCACCAGGCTGACTTGGAAGCTTCTCTCTTGTTAATAGTAAGGGGAATCTGTGTCCAAAGTGTAGATTTCCTTGGGTATTTTCTCCTACATTTCTCCCTGAAAGATGTTGCTCCAAGACTTTACTAATAACATTACCAACCGACTTTGTGAAAATGGGGGCCTTTTGAAAATTCAATTTCCAGTTCGTTTGAAATTTTGAAACTTGAAAAAAAAAATAATGCTTTTGCAACTATTTAAATGAGGAGTTGAGGGTGGATAAATTAGGTATTGCTCAATTTCTGTCAAGAGAACTGAGAAGTTTCTTTATCTTTTATTTTCAATTTAATCTAATTTTCTTCAAAGTATTTCATGAATATAGTTTAGAAAGCTCCGAGGTTGGTAATGAGAAACAAGAACACTTTGCTTCTCTTGGCCCTAATCTGATTGTTATACCTTGGAGGAAACCATTTTTAGTATTTTAGCTTTTCATTTTTCTGTTTATTTTTACATCTCTATAAAACATGATCATAATGCTTGGACCTTTGAATTCCATAGATTATTTGTAGATTCCTTTTGTGCTCTCTTATATCTGCCACTCTACCCCAACATTTTTTAGTTGAATTAATATTTCGTGCTTACATTATTATGTTAAAATTATTTTTAACTTGGTCATGCTTTTAATTTTTTGTGAATTGCTAAGTCATTCATTTTTCCTTTACCTTGTTTTCTTCTTATGTACCTATTATTAATTTATCTCCTGAATCACACCAGAAATGGAACTTTCTTTTCAAAGAGTTCAGATATATTACATAATACATTGATTTTGTCTGTTTATCTCGGAGACATCACTTCTGGGAGACCTCACTCCCCCGTGTGGTCTTTTGCTTTCTGGCTTTCTCACTCTCCCCTCCAGTGCTGCTCCCTCAGCTTCCTCATCCCCATTCTGAGGATTTCCATTGCCTCGTCTTCATCTCGATTTGGTGTTTCTTGAATTTCACATCTTACTAACTGTGATTTTATTCCCTTGATTGGTGGGGAAGTATCTTACGCTAATATAAGAAATTGTTCCTTGGAGTAAGATTGTTTGAGTTTTTACACACCTGAAAATATCTTTTTCTTCTCACCCTTGAATAATTGTTTGGCTGGGTATAGAAATCTAGGTTGGAAGTCATTTTGCTATCAGATATGCAAAGGCCTTGCTAATTTTCTTCTAACATCCAGTGTTGCTGTTACAGTGTCTGATTCAATCTTTTCAATTTTTTATTTTAGAACAATTACAGATTCACAGGAAATTTCAAAAATTGTAAAGAGTCCCTTGTATTCTTTCCTCAGCTGTCCTTGATGGAAACACTTGTGCCATGATTGTATGATATTAAATGATACTATTCTTATTTCAATTTCTTTGCAAATGACATTTGATTTTCTTTCTAAAAATTTTGGAGCATGAAAACTTCCCCTGTAGTTACTCTGAAATTTTATGATGATGAACCTTTGTATTAGTTTTCTTTATTCCCCCAGTCTGCTCAGCATTTGTTGGAGCTTTTCTACCTAGAAATTTTACTTAGTTCCTCATCGTTTCCTCTCTTCCACTTCCATTGCTATCTATTCTCTCTTAAAATCTATTGTTTTATTTTTTTAATTATATTTAATAAACTTCTTGAAAAATAATCTAATAAATGTTTTTCCTCCTACCTTCCATCTATTTACCTTTATAAGAGGTTTTCTCATCTCCTTCTTCTATTAAATTTTTATTTCTCTCATTGTATCTTAAACTTCCTTGAGTATTTTTGAATATCATCCTCTTCTTTTTTTTTTCAAGAATCTAATATCTTAAAAAAAAATTTCTTCAAGTGTTTTAACTTTAATTCCTTTGAACATGTCTTCACCTCTCTGTGTTCTTTGCTTACTCTGGGTTCTTTTTTTCCCTGTTAGAGTCTTTTCTTCCATATAGGAGGAAGTGGCAGGGATCTGGAGCTTTACTTTTATTTTTCTTAGTAGAAATTCATTCAAACTTCTTGTCACCTCCGCCTGCTCCCTCTTCATCTTCAGAGGCTCCTGAGGCCTCAGGTCCTGACTAACTTCATGCAGGGGTCCTCAAACTGTGGCCCGCGGTCCACATGAGGCAGTGTGATTGTATTTGTTCCCATTCTGTTTTTTTACTTCAAAACAAGATATGTGCAGTGTGCATAGGAATTTGTTCATAGTTTTTTTTAAAACTATAGTCTGGCCCTCCAATGGTCTAAGGGACAGTGAATTGGCCCCCCTGTTTAAAAAGTTTGAGGACCCCTGTGGGGGCTTGTTTCTTGGATTCTCTTCCCAGAGGCACTTAGTTTTTATCTTTTTCTTGTCTGATCCACCTGCTCCCCATATTCTAACACTGTTTCTTTTTTGTCTGCTTTGATATCTCACTGGTCCTATTCCCTTTGTCCTTAGAAGTTAGTATTTTAACTACACCCTTAACTTACTGCCATTTTGATAGGACATGGAAGTAAACAAGTATGTTCAAGTTGTAGGATTCACCTGGAAGTTTCTGATATAATATTTAATGCCTAATTATTGCAGGTATATAGGAAATGTTTTGATTACATGTATAATATTTTATGAGAACCTTATGAAATTCTTTTTATAAAAATAATTTTTTTTTTTGAGACAGTGTCATTATGTCACCCTCGGTAGAGTGCTGTGGCATCACAGCTCACAGCAACCTCAAACTCTTGGGTTTAAGTGATTCTCTTGCATCAGCCTACCAAGTAGCTGGGACTACAGGTACCCACCACAGCGTCTGGCTATTTTTTTGTTGTAGTTGTTTTGTGAGGCCCCAGAAGGATTCAAACCTTCCAGCTCTGGTGTACGTGGCTGGCGCCCTAGCTGCTGAGCTACAGGCACTGAGCCAATAAAAATAAATTTTTAAACACAAAATTGTATTTACTTAGAAGCATTCAGAAAGTCAACCAAACAGCTGCAAAAATTTTTTTTGAAATTATGAAGTGGTATTAGTTAACAGAACAATTATTTTGTATAAGCTACAACAGAGGCAACTGAAGATTAAAAAAACTACCATCCTCATACTAATTTGAGCTGTGCACCAACAAGAACCTACTTTAAATTTCCATGCCAATTTACAGACCTCATACTGTACTAGGCAAGGTTAATGGCTTTTGAAAATACCACCAGCACAGGGCTATCTAAAGATAAATTTAGTAGTATGTTAGCTATATAAACAAACAAAAAAAACACTGCACAGTTTGAAAACAAATCTTATACAGCCTTACATTTCAATTTTTTTATTTAAAAGGAGTAAGTTGTTTAACACGGGCGTTAAATGCTTTATAGACAAGAAAAGAACTGCAACAGCACCAAGTTATTCATTATCATCATCCTCTCCATCTTCCTCACCTTCCGCCTCCTCCGCCTTTCTCTTGCTTTTTTCAGTCTTGATGACCTCCTTTTTTGCTGCATCAAGCTTTCCTTTAGCTCAGTCTGCTGGGTCTGCAGCAATATCCTTTTCGTATTTCTCCTCCAGCATTGCAGCCCTCTTTCCATCAGGCTGCTGCCACCTGCAGCGGGGTCACTCCACATCTCTCCCAGCCTCTTTGCAGCATCACCAATGGATAGACTGGGATGTTCTCCTTTGATTATTTTTGGCGACACTCAGAACAGAACAAGAAAAAGGCTGAAGGAGACCTCTTGGGTGCACTGGGCTCCTTGAACACCATTTCTGCTCCCCTTTACGAAGGTTATAGGTTTAATGGGCGCTGTCCACTGCCATATCTTCAGATTTTCCTTTCTCTTTAGCAGACATGGTCTTCCCCCCTCTCTGAGCACATCTTGGAAAACTCTGAGAAGTTGCCTCTGGGTTCTCTTCTTGTGCTCCTCCTGACAAGTTTGCACAAAGAATGTGTGCCATGACATTTTGCTTCTCTGCTTCTTGGGACTCCTCCAACACGTTTAGTTATTTCCTGGCTCTCACTGGCCCTGTCCCTATCCCTGTGGAGCTAAAGATACCTCATTGGCTGTGAAAGCAGAGCCGGTTAACCCCCACACCCCCGACTTGTAAAAAACAATTTAAATTTAAGCCAATTATCTTATATTTCTTAGGTAGAAGATGACTTTTCTGTTTTGTACATTTGAAAAGAAAGTACTTCATTCACTAGTGCTTTTAAAATTGTTTATACATCATTTTACCTATTTATTTTTCTTATCTCAGTTCATTGGCAATTTGAATTGGCAATTTCTTGTATTTTCTTGATAGAAAATAATTTGACTTTTCTATTTCAAATTTGAAGGTTTTTCTTGTCTTACTTCATGGCTATCAATATAAAAATGTTAATTAAAACAATATATAGCCTTTAGTCATATCTTAATGATTAGTCATTTTTTGCCCCATAGAGTTTGGTTATTGTCACAAAGTATCCTGTCTTGCATTAGTGAACATTTTGCTATCCTTAGTTTAATCCTAGCATTTTTAAAGTTAGAAATGAATATTCAGTTTTCTTTAAATCCACTTTGGCATTTGTAATTTCATTCAGATGTTTGTTTTTCTTTAGTCAGTCAAGATGTATTTATAGAGTCCATTCTCCAGTATTGTATTTACTTATTTTTATTTCAGATTAATATGAGGGTATACATGTTTAGGTTATAATGTTTGTGTTTGTTAGGTGACATACCTGTTACAGTTGTGTCCTGTACCCCTGGAGGTGTCCCATATGCCTTGTGCTCATTAGAGCATGCCAATCCTCCTCCCTTCTCTCTTCTACTCCTTCCCTTCTCTCCCCTACTCCCAACTTAAATTAAATTGAGTTTTTCTCTCATGTGGATGTGTATTAGTTCTTCTAGTGACTCCATATTAGTATTGAATACTTTGGATACTTGCTTTTCCATTCTTATCATGCTTTACTAAAAAGAATGTTCTCCAACTCTATCCAGGTTAATATAAAAACTGTAAATTGTCCATCCTTTTGTGGCTGAATAGTATTCCCTAGTATACATACACCACAATTTATTAATGTATTCATGAGTTGTTGGGCACTTGGGTTGTTTCCATATCTTGGTGATTGCAAATTGAGCTGTGATAAATAATCCAGTGAAAATTTACTTACAATAAAATTATTATTTTTTTCTTCTGGGTAGATGCCTGGTAATGGGATTGTGGGATCAAATGGAAGGTCTATTTTTAGTTCTTTGAGGATTCTCCATACTTCTTTCTAAAGAGGCTATATTAGTTTGCAATCCCACCAGCAGTGTAAAAGTGTTCCCTTCTCTCAACATCCATACCAGCATCTACAGCTTTGGGACATTGTGATGTGGGCTAGTTTCACTGGGGTTAAGTGATATGTCAAGGTGGTTTTGATTCTCATTTCTCTGATGATTGGGAACGATGTGCATTTTTTCATGTTTGTTAGCCATTTATCTGTCTTCCTCAGAGAAGGTTCTGTTCATGTCTCTTGTGCAGTGATAGATGGGATTGTTTGCTCTCATTTTGTAAGTCAATTTGAATTCTCTATACATATGAGTTATCAACTCTTTGTCAGGTTTATAACGTGGAAATATCTTTTTCTATTCTGAAGATTGTCTATTTGCTTTAATTGATGTGTCCTTTACTGTGTAGAAGCCTCCAGTAATATTTAATTCTCATTTTCTTTGTAGTTAAACTTTCTAAATGATGTAGTTCGAGTAGATGTATTTTGCTATTTCTGTTGTTTGGATCTTTAAGATTTTAATAACCAGTTGTTTTCTCAGTAAATTCTCTGCTTACTACCTTGAGCATTGCAGTGCTTTCTTAGAAATGAAAGTTTAAATCACCTCACAGTGTCTTCTTTTACTTTACCTGTCTCAGCACTGATGTATTTCTTCAATTTTATGATTTGAATACCCCTTGTCTACTTTCCATACTGACCCCTTGGATCTTATTTATATATTCCTTTTACTATGGTCAGAATTCTGAAACAATTGAATTTATTATTTGTGTTTAATTTTCATTGTATGTCAAATTTGTATGTAAAAAATCTTATATCTATTTTAAAAGTTTGCCTTAAATTCTTCAGAAGAATACAAAATAAATATATGCCTTTTGAAAAAAATTTTAAAGTTACATTATTCATTTGAAAAGTAGCCAAAGACATGATTGCAAGAGGGACTTTACCTAACAATTGCAATCAGTATAACCTGGCTTATTGTACCCTCAATGAATCCCCAACAATTAAAAAAAAAAAAAAAAAAAGAAAAGTAGCCAGACAAAACTTGAGCATTGTAATAGCAATATGCTTCATAGAAAAGTGAAAAATGGCAGACAATGATAGTAATCCATCAATATTCTGATAAATATACGCACATTTCCATTGACTTTCTCAACAATGAGCTGATAAAAACACATGCATTATTTATACAGTCTGTAGTTCTCTACTAAATTCTTCGTCTTCCCTCTAGTTCTATCTATAACACTGCAAAGGTTTCATTAGAAAATAGAACTTCTCTTACGCTTTGTAAATATCATTCTTTTCTGTGAAGGCTTTTATTCTATCATCTATCCTAGTACTCTTTTATGCAAAAGGGGCCATTTTCCTTGAAGAAAAATTTTGTTTAGATTAACATTTTATTGATAAATGTACATTATGGCTGATTTGCTGTCATTCCTCACATTTAGGACTACCTGCTTAAGGGAGGGCATAGTGAATAATGGTAGAAAATTAAAGAATGTTGCACTTGCGCTGAAAACTTAATTTTTTTTCTTTTTTAAAAAATTAAATCATAGCTGTGTACATTAATGCAATCATGGGGTACATGCACTGGTTTTATATACAATTTGAAACATTTTCATCAAACTGGTTAACATAGCCTTCACAGCATTTTCTTAGTGATTGTGTTAAGACATTTATACCCTACATTTAGTAAATTTCACATGTACCCTTGTAAGATGCACTGTAGGTGTGGCCCCACCAATTACCCTCTCTCCACCCATCCTCCCCACTCCCCTTCCCTCCCTCTCCCCTTTCCTCATATTCTTGGGCTATAATTGGGTTATAGCTTTCATATGAAAGCTATAAATTGGTTTCATATTAGGGCTGAGAACATCGGATACTTTTTCTTGCATTCTTGAGATACTTCACTAAGAAGAATATGTTCCAGCTCCATCCATGTAAACATGAAAGAGGTAAAGTCTCTATCTTTCTTTAAGGCTGCATAATATTTCATAGTGTACATATATCACAATTTATTAATGCATTCGTAGATCAATGGGCACTTGGCTTCTTCCATGACTTAGCAATTATGAATTGGGCTGCAATAAACATTCTGGTACAAATATCTTTGCTATAATGTGATTTTTGGTCTTCTGGATATATGCCTAGTAGAGGAATTATAGGATCGAATGGCAGGTCTATTTTTAGATCCCTAAGTGTTCTCCAAACATCTTTCTAAAAGGAATGTATTATTTTGCATTCCCACCAGCAGTGTAGAAGTGTTCCTTTTTCTCCACATCCATGCCAACATCTCTGGTTTTGGGATTTTGTGATGTGGTCTAATCTTACTGGAGTTATATGGTATCTCAAAGTAGTTTTGATTTGCATTTCTCTGATGATTAAGGATGATGAGCACTTTTTCCTGTAGGCTGTGTGCCTGTCTTCTTCAGACAAGTTTCTCTTCACATCCCTTGCCCACCCTGAGATGGGATCACTTGTTCTTTCGTTACTAATATGTTTGAGTTCTCTGTGGATTCTGGCTATTAAACCTTTAGGTTTAATAACCTGCAAATATCTTTTCCCATTCTGAGGTCTGTCTGCTTGGCTGTGCAAAAGCTTTTTAGTTTGATCAATCCCAAACCCAGCAGAAGAAAAGAAATAACCAAAATTAGAGCAGAATTAAACTAAATTGAAAACAAAAGGATTATACAACCGATCAATAAATCAAAAAGTGGATTTTTTAGAAAGGTCAATAAACTGTATAAACCTTTGGCTAACCTAACCAGGAAAAAAAAGAGTAAAATCTCTAATTTCATCAATCAGAAATGGTAAAGACGAAATAACAACAGATTCCTCAGAAATTCAAAAAATTCTTAATGAATATTACAAGAAACTCTATTCTCAGAAATATAAAAATCTGAAGGAAGTAGACCAATATTTGGAAGCATGCCACTTTCCTAGACTTAGCCAGAATGAACTGGAAATGTTTAACAGCCCCATATCAAGTTCTGAAATAGCATCAACTATCCAAATCTCCCCCAAGAGAAAAGCCCGGGACCATATAGTTTTACATCAGAATTCTACCAAACCTTTAAAGAGGAACTAGTACCTATATTACTCAACCTTTCCCAAAATATAGAAAAAGAATGAATGCTACCCAAAACATTCTATGAATCAAATATCACCTTGATCCCCAAACCAGGAAAAGACCCAACAAGAAAAGAAAATTATAGACCACTATCAGTAATGAATATTGATGCAAAAATATTCAACAAGATCCTAGCAAACAGAATCCAGCAACACATCAAACAAATTATACACCATGACCAAGTGGGTTTTATCCCAGGTCTCAAGGCTGGTTCAACATACGTAAATCTATAAATGTAATTCATCACTTAAACACATTAAAAAACAAAGAACATATGATTCTCTCAATTGATGCAGAAAAAGCTTTTGATAATATCCAGGATCCTTTCATGATCAGAACGCTTAAGAAAATTGGTATAGAAGGGACATTTCTTTTTTCTTTTAAATTGAAGTTACAATTACTGAGTAACTAAATAATATTTTCTATATTACTCTTTCAAAATGGGTTAGTCATCAGAGAAATATAAAAGATATGCATAAGACCTAAGCACATATTTCTACTAGACATATTCTTGTTAGATGAACACACAGTTGACTATCAATTAATGTGTAAACATAGTAAATGGATAAATAAATAGAAATTCTGTCCCTTATTATCCATAAGAAATGTTCATGTTGCTCCTTGAGGAACCAGTGGACAACTCCGGAGTCTGACAATTGTACAACAGAACACATTTTTATGATTTATTCTGCTTTAGCCTATGATATTTTCTGTCTCTAGGCTCTTTTTATTTTCTGTGAATTGCTCAAATGAGAAAATAGGCAAGTTATAGACAGGGAAGATCACAAGAGAAAACAGGCAGGTCGGAGACTGCTATCATACATGTACTTTACCCTGCAATAAGGAAAGAAATCCTCTAGATGTATTTAAATAGAGATGCTGATTTCCTTTTCATTCCCTTCTTTCTCTTTTTTTCTTTGCATGCATGCTGGTGACTTTCCATGACTTGTGGGATCTAGGTCTGGATTAGGAAATATATAGGCGAAGATATACAAGTGAAGCCAGCATTTCTAAGGAGGGTTTGGAACATCTCTACACATAACAGAGGACATTGGCTGGCAGATGTGCATGAAATACTGCTTTTGTGAAACTGCCACTGCCACATAGCAGGATACCTTGAGGGCTCAGAATCTCACGTCCTTGGGGTGCTGGTACATTCTCAACACCTCGTAGATGTGGGGCCAGTGATTACAAAAGGAACTGAGGATCTGCCCTGGGTTTAGCTGGCTATGGATTTTTTCATTGAAAAAATTGTTATTGTTATTGTTACCCACATATCATCCTAGACACCAGCTCATCAGGAGTCAAATTGCTGTAGTGGTTAAGGGCAAAAACTGGACAAAGGATGTCTAAGTTGAAATCTCAGTTTAACTGATTGCCAGCAACTCATGTGGTACCATTTTTTTGTTAGTTCCTTGTGTGCAAATGACTTATAACAAGTCACTACCTGAAAGCTTTAACTATTGTTGTTCCTTCCTAATTTTTAAAAATGAGAGTAGGAAATACATACTTTGTTATTTTAAATACATGATTGTGAATGAAAGGGAGCTGCTGTTCAGAATTATAATTGCTCAGCAGCTTGACTAAATTCAATTTGGATATTTAAAATCCAGCAGATGAATAGGGTCAGCCATAGCTGTGATCAAAGTTCAGGCGCATTAGTAATAAAAATATAATAGGGTAATAAAGAAGAAAATTAAAGGGAATCTAACACTCTATTCTGTTTATAATGACTGGAAGAAGATGGCAGAAAAATAGAAGGAAAGGCTAATTCTCATTTTATCTTTCTTTAAGAATTATTACTCAAGCCAGGCACGGTGGCTCATGCCTCTAATCCTAGCACTCTGGGAGGCCAGTGTGGGTGAATTGCCTGAGTTCAGGAGTTTGAGACAATCCTGAGCCAGAGTGAGACCCCATCTTTAAAAATAGCTGGGCATTGGGGAGGTGCTGGTAGTCCCAGCTATTCAGGGGACTACCAGCTGAGACAAGAGAATCATTTGAGCACAAGAGTTTGAAGTTGCTGTGAGCTATGGTGCCCCAGCATTTTACCTAGAGCGCCAAAGTGGAACTTTGTCTCAAAAAACAAAAACAAAAACAAAAAATGAAAAGAAAAGAATTATTAGTCAAAGGAGAGCATCTCCATCTTGTATTTAGAATGTAAAAATATGCCTGGGTAAATTTACATTAGGCATTAGGTTCCTATAGCTGCTATCCTAAATTGCCACAAACTTGGAAGCTTACAATGACACACATTTATTATTTTACTATTTCTGGAGGTCATAATAAATGGGTCCCACTGGGCAACATCAAGGCATATAGGCACGTGTTTCTTCTGCACCTTTCAAGTGGAATCCATTTTCTTACCTTTTCCCGCTTCCAGGGGCTGCCTATATTCCTTGGCTTTGGGCCCCTTCCTGCATCTACTATGCCTGTGGCATAGCATCCTGAAATCTCTTTCTGACTTTAATCTTCTGCCTCCCTATTCAACTTACAAAACCTCTCTGATTACATTGTGTTCATTTGGATAATCATGGTAATCTCTCCATGTCAAGGTAAAATGAAATGATTAGCGACCTTAATAGTAATCAAAGCCTTCATTACTCTTTTCCATGTGACCTAACATATTCACACGTTCTGGAGATCAGGACATGGATCTCTCACTAATGATAGATAGTGAGATGATATCTAATGATAGATACATGTGTTAATAACGTGTTAAGTTAGTATACTATGCTCTGGATTAAAATGGATACAGTCTCTTCCAGCCTTCCATTAAACTACAAATAATATAGAAAAAGTTGAAATCCATCATAAAACTGAAAAGCACAAATAACAAGCAACCTGTAGTTGGAAACTATAAAAAATTTTTCCTTTTCTATAAGGCAGATGAAACCAGAGTTAAGAAGACCCAGTTTGGCTTGACATCATAGCATACTTAAGATTCTACTTTAGCACTTTAAAAAGCAGAAAGACAATCTGTAACTTTTCCATTTTGTCCATGTCCATGGAATGCAACATCTGAGCCACCAAAAGAATGTATTATTCTTTCTCTGTTCTGCTGTTTTGATTTGCACGGCTTTCAAATACTTTCTATCTCTATCCTTTAGTTTTTCCCACTTTCCTTATTACTCATAACACTGACACCATCATCTAGAGTTAGCAACTTGTAGAAAACACTTAGGTAGGAAATAGAGACTTCTGGGAGAAGGGTATGTTCCCAAAAAATCAGTGAAAATAAATCTATGTCTATATTCACCTTGGGAAACATTTAAACAACAAAGATTTTTAAAAGATCCATAAAATATCTTGGTAAACAAAATAAAAACAATAATTTTCTTTAAAGGAATGAAACTGAAACTAGTTTATTCTTTTTCTGCAAACAAAAGAGAGTAGTGGCAGAGAATTTACTGCTTGACAGATATCCGTGTTTTCCTGGGCACATTTTCCAGCCCCCTTACGGTTATGCACAAGCAAATGATTAGTGCTGGTCAATGGGCTCTAAGCAGAAGTGACAAATGTCACTTTGGTGTTAAAAATTTTACAAGCTCTTTTTCATCTTGCAGACTCCAGTGGGCCCTCTGACCTAGCCTGCAGTGAGCTCAGATCCTGAAGCAGGATTGAAATAAACATTGCTGCCCATGTACAAATCCACACAAGGCCTCCCTGACCTGTGGAGTGAGATGATTACGATAAGAATATGGGTAAGAGAAACCATTAAAACTACTCCTCTCCAACATAGCAATACCAAAAGGGTGTCATGCCCCTTGGTGTCCTTCTCATGGCTTCTATACAGATCAGATTATAGGAGAAAGAGGACAGGACCAGGGGCTTTGAGGATCCTGAAGCTTAGATTTAGCAGTTTAGAAGTGAAAGGAAAACAAACAAAAACAAACCTCATTTGGGTTCTAAAGCAATTATATTTAAGCGCACATATCTATTCGCTGAGTAGGCTAAAATAATCAGAGTACATAGTAGTGTTGTTACCAGGATTTATGTCAAATCAGATAGCCAGCCTCAGCATTCACAATGCCAGCTCACACACAAGCTCCTGCTTTTAGCACAATTCCTTTGCCCTCACCTCTGCATGGAATTTCCTGGTCTTGAAGCCTGCTTTACCCTCTCCAGAGAATAACCTTTTAGTCTTCAGTGGAGACCCTGATGGGAGATGAAAAGGAGGGAGGAGGGAGAAGCCAAGACGATGGCTGGGCATGGCTCGGCTGCAGAGTGAGAGGGTCTGACTGTTGCTTCCTCAATTTAGTGCTCCTGGGTCCTGGACCCACCTCCAGCTGCCTCCCACTGCCACTGCTAAGCCTTTTGGGATTTGCAGCATGAACAGCGGTTGCTTTGCCGTCTCCTCCCGCTCATTCAGACTCAGCAGGCTCAGGGTCACTATGGCAGTGACTGTTGCCTGTGGCTTTTCGCTCTCTTCTCCTAATCCTGCTGCCTTTGTGAACCACATTTTCTCCTCTGCCCTTTTTATCCTTTCACTCTTGTTTAACCTTGTGGGGGATAAGATGGAAAGTGGGAGAGTAATTTAACGGTGATTCATGATTTCAACTTGCTATCTTTAACTAAAACGCTGCCATTTTTTCCCTATGGAGTTATCCTCTTTTTTTTTTTGTTTATTTTTATTTTTTTTTTTTTTTTATTGTTGGGGATTCATTGAGGGTACAATAAGCCAGGTTACATTGATTGCTATTATTAGGCAAAGTCCCTCTTGCAATCATGTCTTGCCCCCATAAAGTGTGACACACACCAAGGCCCCACCCCCCTCCCTCCATCCCTCTTTCTGCTTTTCCTCCCCCCATAACCTTAATTGTCATTAATTGTCCTCATATCAAAATTGAGTACATAGGAATCATGCTTCTCCATTCTTGTGATGCTTTATTAAGAATAATGTCTTTCATTTCCATCCAGGTTAATACGAAGGATGTAAAGTCTCCATTTTTTTAAATAGCTGAATAGTATTCCATGGTGTACATATACCACAGCTTGTTAATCCATTCCTGGGTCGGTGGGCATTTAGGCTGTCTCCACATTTTGGCGATTGTAAATTGAGCTGCAATAAACAGTCTAGTACAAGTGTCCTTATGATAAGAGGATTTCTTTCCTTCTGGGTAGATGCCTAGTAATGGGATTGCAGGATCAAATGGGAGGTCTAGCTTGAGTGCTTTGAGGGTTCTCCATACTTCCTTCCAAAAAGGTTGTACTAGTTTGCAGTCCCACCAGCAGTGTAAAAGTGTTCCCTTCTCTCCACATCCACGCCGGCATCTGCAGTTTTGAGACTTTGTGATGTGGGCCATTCTCACTGGGGTTAGATGATATCTCAGGGTTGTTTTGATTTGCATTTCTCTAATATATAGAGATGATGAACATTTTTTCATGTGTTTGTTAGCCATTCGTCTGTCATCTTTAGAGAAAGTTCTATTCATGTCTCTTGCCCATTGATATATGGGATTGTTGGCTTTTTTCATGTGGATTAATTTAAGTTCTCTATAGATCCTAGTTATCAAGCTTTTGTCTGATTGAAAATATGCAAATATCCTTTCCCATTGTGTAGGTTGTCTCTTTGCTTTGGTTATTGTCTCCTTAGCTGTACAGAAGCTTCTCAGTTTAATGAAGTCCCATTTGTTTATTTTCGTTGTTGTTGCAATTGCCATGGCAGTCTTCCTCATGAAGTCTTTCCCCAGGCCAGTATCGTCCAGTGTTTTTCCTATGCTTTCTCTGAGGATTTTTATTGTTTCATGCCTTAAATTTAAGACCTTTATCCATTTTGAATGAATTTTTGTGAGTGGGGAAATGTGTGGGTCCAGTTTCAGTCTTTTACATGTAGACATCCAGTTCTCCCAACACCATTTATTGAATAGGGAGTCTTTCCCCCAAGGTATGTTCTTGTTTGGTTTATCAAAGATTAGGTGGTTGTAAGATGTTAGTTTCAATTCTTGGTTTTCAATTCGATTCCAAGTGTCTATGTCTCTGTTTTTGTGCCAGTACCATGCTGTCTTGACCACTATGGCTTTGTAGTACAGACTAAAATCTGGTATGCTGATGCCCCCAGCTTTATTTTTATTACTAAGAACTGCTTTAGCTATACGGGTTTTTTTCCGGTTCTATACAAAACGCAGAATCATTTTCTCCAAATCTTGAAAGTACAATGTTGGTATTTTGATAGGAATGGCATTGAATAGGTAGATTGCTTTGGGAAGTATAGACATTTTAACAATGTTGATTCTTCTCATCCATGAGCATGGTATGTTCTTCCATTTGTTAATATCCTCTGCTATTTCCTTTCTGAGGATTTCATAATTTTCTTTATAGAGATCCTTCACCTCCTTCATTAGGTATATTCCTAGGTATTTCATTTTCTTTGAAACTATGGTGAAGGGAGTTGTGTCCTTAATTAGCTTCTCATCTTGACTGTTATTGGTATATGCAAAGGCTACTGACTTGTGGACATTGATTTCATATCCTGAAACATTACTGTATTTTTTGATGACTTCTAGGAGTCTTATGGTTGAGTGTTTGGCGTTCTCTATGTATAAGATCATATTGTCAGCAAAGAGGGAGAGTTTGACCTCCTCTGCTATTTGGATTCCCTTTATTTCCTTGTCTTGCCTAATTGTGTTGGCTAGAACTTCCAGCACTACGTTGAATAGTAAAGGTGACAGAGGACAACCTTGTCTGGTTCCAGTTCTAAGAGGAAAAGCTTTCAGTTTTACTCCATTCAGTAAAATATTAGCTGTGGGTTTGTCATAGATAGCTTCAATCAGTTTTAGAAATGTGCCACCTATGCCTATACTCTTCAGTGTTCTAATTAGAAAAGGATGCTGGATTTTATCAAATGCTTTTTCTGCATCTATTGAGAGGATTATGTGATCTTTATTTTTACCTCTGTTAATATGGTGGATAACGTTTACAGACTTGTGTATGTTAAACCAGCCTTGTATCCCTGGGATGAAGCCTACTTGATCATGACGAATGACTTTTTTGATGATAAGCTGTAATGTATTCGCTAGGATTTTGTTGAGAATTTTTGCATCTATATTCATGAGTGAGATTGGTCTGAAATTCTCCTTTTTGTTTGGGTCTTTTCCTGGTTTTGGTATCAGGGTGATATTTGCTTCATAGAATGTGTTGGGGAAGATTCCTTCTTCCTCAATTTTTTGGAATAATTTCTGCAGTACAGGAATAAGCTCTTCCTTGAAGGTTTGATAGAATTCTGGTGTGAAGCCATCTGGACCAGGGCATTTTTTGCTTGGAAGATTTTTTATTGTTTCTTTGATCTCAGTGCTTGAAATTGGTCTGTTCAGGAGCTCTTTTTCTTCCTGGCTAAGTCTAGGGAGAGGGTGTGATTCCAAATATTGATCCATTTCCTTCACATTGTCAAATTTCTGGGCATAGAGTTTCTGGTAGTATTCAGAGATGATCTCTTGTATCTCTGTGGGATCAGTTGTTATTTCCCCTTTATCATTTCTGATTGAGGTTACTAGAGATTTTACTATTCTATTCCTCATTAGTCTGGCCAATGGTTTATCTATTTTATTTATTTTTTCAAAAAACCAACTCCTTGTTTCATTAATTTTCTGAATGATTCTTTTGTTTTCAATTTCATTGATCTCTGATTTGATTTTGGATATTTCTTTTCTTCTACTGAGTTTAGGCTTAGATTGTTCTTCTTTTTCAAATTCTATTGGATGGCATGTGAGTTTGTTGATGTGCTCTCTTTCTGTTTTTCAAATGTAGGCATCTAAAGTGATGAATTTTCCTCTCAAAACTGCTTTTGCAGGTTTTGGTAGCTTGTGTCTTCATTGTTGTTATGCTCGAGGAAGTTAATGATTTCCTGTTTTATTTCTTCCTGCACACATCTGTTATTCAACAGAAGGTTGTTTAATTTCCATGCCTTTGTGTGGAGTCGAGTGTTTTTGTTTGAGTTGAGTTCCACCTTTAGTGCCTTATGGTCTGAGAAGATACAAGGTAAAATTTCAATTCTTTTGATTCTGTTGATATTTGTATTGTGTCCCAGGATATGATCAATTTTGGAGAATGTTCCATGGGGTGATGAGAAGAATGTATATTCTTTATCTTTGGGATGGAGTGTTCTATATGCTTCCATCAAGCACAGTTGTTCTAGGGTCTCATTTAAATCTCTTATATCTTTGTTTGATTTCTGTTTAGATGATCAGTCCAGCTCTGTAAGAGGTGTGTTAAAGTCCCCTGTTATTATGCTATTATCAGATATCATATTGCTCAGACTGAATAAGGTCTGTTTCAAGAATCTGGGCGCATTTAAATTGGGTGCATAAATATTTAGAATTGAAATGTCTTCTTGTTGTATTTTTCCCTTGACCAATATAAAGTAACCATCTTTATCTTTTTTGACTTTAGTTGCTTTAAATCCACATGTATCTGAAAATAAGATTGCAATTCCTCTTTTCTTCTGAATTCCATTTGCCTGAAAAATTGTCTTCCAACCCTTGACTCAGAGCTTTAATTTGTCTTTTGAAGCCAGGTGTGTTTCTTGTAGACAGCAAATAGATGGCTTGTGTTTTTTAATGCAGTCAGCCAATCTATGTCTTTTCAGTGGGGAATTCAAGCCATTAACATTTATTGAGATAATTGATAAGTGTGGTAGTATTCTATTCGTCTTATTTTGTGAGAGTCCATTGCTTAGTTTTACCTTTTGCATCAGTGTGGAGGTTAGGTTCTGTCCTTCGATTTCTGAGTTCTTACTTTGCTGCCGATCCATTGTGGTGGTCAGTGTGCAGAACAGGTTGAAGTATTTCCTGTAGAGCTGGTCTTGTTGTGGCGAATTTCCTCAATGTTTGTATATCCGTAAGTGATTTGATTTCTCCATCAATTTTAAAGCTTAGCTTAGCAGGGTACAGAATTCTGGGCTGTAAATTGTTCTCTTTAAGTAGATTACAGGTAGATGACCATTGTCTTCTTGCTTGGAAAGTTTCATTAGAGACGTCTGTGGCCACCCTGATGGATTTGCCCCGTAGGTCAACTGGCGCCTACTCCTGGCAGCTTTCAGAATCTTTTCTTTTGTCTTGACTTTGGACAGGTTCATCACAATGTGTCTTAGAGAAGCTCGGTTAGAGTTGAGGTGACCTGGGTTCCAATATCCCTCTGAAAGCAGTGTGTCAGAATCTTTGGTGATATTTGGGAAATTTTCTTTCATAATATTCTCTAGTATGGCTTCCATTCCTCTGGGGCATTCTTCTTCCCCTTCTGGAATTCCTATAACTCGCATGTTGGAACGCTTCATAAAGTCCCATAATTCTGACAGTGAACGTTCTGCTTTCTCTCTCTTCTTTTATGCCTCTTTTACTATCTGAGTTATTTCAAGAAGTTTATCTTCTACCTCTGAAATTCTTTCTTCTGCATGGTCTAACCTGTTGCTGATACTTTCCATTGCATCTTTAAGTTCCCTAATTGACTGTGTCAATTCCTTCAGCTCTGCTATATCCTTTTTATATTCTTCATATCTTTCATCTCTTATTTGATTCTGTTTTTGGATTCACTTTTGGTTATTTTCCACTTTATTAGCAGTTTCCTTCATTGTTTCCATCATTTCTTTCGTTGTTTTCATCACATGTATTCTAAATTCCCTTTCTGTCATTCCTAACATTTCTTTATAGGTGGAATCCTCTGCAGTAGCTACCTCATGGTCCCTTGTCGGGGTTGTTCTGGACTGGTTCTTCATGTTGCCTGGAGTTTTCTGCTGATTCTTCCTCATGAGTGATTTCTTTTATCTGTTTCCTTGCCCTAATTTTCCTTTCACTTCTTCTTGCTCTTTAAGTTCTCATGCCTGTGGACTAAGGGTTTGATGAGTCCTTTTGGTACAGCACCAGAAGGGTGAGAAGGTTGAAGAGCAAGAAAGGGATGAAAGAAAGGAAGACTGAGTGAAAAGAAAAAAAAAATAGAGAAAGTTGTGGGGGTGGGTAAAAGGAATATTGACAAAAGGAAGAGAGGCACAGAAAGAGGATACAGACCAATATAGGTTTACAGTGGGGTACTTTGACACAACCTGAAAAAAACCCACCTTCTGGGGGTGCCCAGTTGGGTGGTTCCCTTGAGGTCAGCAGCTCTTTGCTAACCTGATCAGACACAGTGCCCCACCTCCACCAAGTAGAGAGGAAAGACAAAAATGCTATAAATCAAAGGACAACAAGAAAACTTTATGGGGTAAAATTGGGTGAAAAACCAAATAATAGCGGTAGAAACACTAGCAAAAATGAAGTTCTAGTTATTGAAAAAGGCAGCAATTGGAAATTATAATTGAACTAGAAAAATTGAGAAAGAAAAAAGATCTGTATGGAAAAGGTTGAAATTAAAAAGCAAAACAACATTAACAACATGGAAAAAAACAAAAAACAAACAAAAAAACAACAACCAAAAACAAAGCAGTATGTATATGTTGTTGAATATTGTCTGGGCAACACATGGTCTTCTGGGGTATGAGATGTTAATCACAGTTCTGATATGACTGGAGGCTGCTGATTTCTCAAACCCCAGCAGATGGACACCCTAAATCTCTCTTCAGCCCACTTAAAAGGCACTTTGAACTTGTAAACTTGCTGAGCAAAAGCTTTTCCAGGAAAGTGCTTGTCGCTGGAATCACTGCTAAAGTGGCTATCTACTTACCTAGTGTGCCAAAACTGGTGTCACTCTGCCCCTGAGGGTTAGGGCTGCAAGGCGGCTCAGATCCCACCCTTAGGCTACTCAGTAGCTAGGTTACCAGCTCCCACCCGATTCTAGCTCTACAACCCTGAGGGCGGAGCTTGCCCGGGCAGATCGCTCACAATGGCTCCCTGTGGCCCACAGCCAAACACTGTTAGCTCCGTCTGGCTCAGCGGCTCAGACTGGGGCCCTAGACAATGGCAAAGTTCTCCGCATTCCCGCTCAGGCTCTCCCCAAGGCAGTTCAACTGAGTGCCAAGTCCAAAGACACCAAAACAGTTCACTGGTAAGGCCTTTCTGGTTTGCAGTCTCGCTGCTACTGAATTTACAGTTGCGGGCGGGTTTAGACTGATTGAACACACGTGACCACTTGCCGGTTTTCCACTGTTTTAGTCCTCCTCTTGGGGTCCAGAAGTCTCTCGCTGACTCCCTTTATCCTCAGAGGGGTGATGAGAGGCAGATCCCACCAGCCAGAGATGCCTGGAGTCCTATCTCCCCAGACTCACGGTGCCCAGATGCAAGGAAGCTGTAACTCAGCCGCCATCTTGCTGTCCTCCCCAAGTTGTCCTTTTTGATGTTTTTGACTTTTAAAGAATCTCTATAGCGTCTGGATATTAATCTTTAGTTTAGTCTATATGAACAGCTAGAATTCAGGAGTTCAATAATCAAAGAAGGAAGGAATGAATATTGGGGGACAACTAGTGTTTGCCGCCAGAGTCGGGTTCTGCAGGTTCCTCCACACCTAGCGTATCCTTCTTCTATCATTGGAACATACTCAACTCCTTCCTAAGAAGAGAGATGACCCAAACTCCCAACCATTCCTCCCTGTCGCTTAGTGATTGACAAGGTCTGACAATGAAGTTGGTAAATTCATCCTGGCAAAAGTACTACATACCTCATTGCTGAATATCACTGTGGTACTCACCTTGGCCATCTAGTGACTTTAGTAATATTCAGCAATGAGGTATATAATACTTTTTCTAGGACAAGTTTGTAAACTTATTTGTCTGATCTCATGTTGTTAGGTGTGGGGACCTATGGCCAGTCTCTGCATCCCAGGTTCTTCATTCCCAACATGGAAGAATGGCTATGGCTACCAAGTGGATACAGTAAATGAGCAGAGCAGGCAGGTACAGCAGGCAAAGTGGCAAAGTTTATTAGAAGCATAATACATTCCAGAGAAGGAATGGGTCAGCCCCTGCAAGTGGTGGGGACCCTGAGTTTAGTAAGATTTCTCCTTTAATGCCGATTCCCTAATTTTATTATGTTAAGTAGGATGGGTGGAATATTTATGTTTTTTCTTGAAAGGGGTGGAGAATTCCTGGAATTGGGAACTCTTCCTTCTTTTGCCCTTGTAAGGCAGTTTTCAAGGGTTGCCATGGTATTTGTAAACTGTCATGGTGGTGGGCATGATTTTTACTGTGTTAAGAGGGCACGTCATTTAGAGATGCCATTATCTCAACTGCACAAATGCTCCAAAGACCCTTTATTGAGGCCTTGACAGTATCTCCACTTTGTGGTTTTTCTACCTCTTTCTGATTTGTCAGTCTTTGGAGACCCTTTATCAGAGACCAAATTTGTGGTCAGTTCTTGAGGACCCTCTTGACATGTCATCTTTTTGCCCTTGGGAGCCCCTTCTGGTCAATTTGTTCCTTCTACTAGACAAAGCAGGGTCCTAGTGGATAAAGTAGGATCATCTGCCTCTCAGTAGACACCCTCATGGCGAAGAGCTGTTCCCCTTCCTCCTTATCCCTACCTAACAGTGTGACCTCCACAAACCCAATATACAATGATGAGTTGGAACTAGTTGAAATAGTTCCTATATGGAAGGGGAAAATACAGGAAGCCTGGCATCACTGAGCCGCAGCCCTAATGAAATCTTGTCAGAAAGAACTTCTATTGATTCCCAGCTCTGAAGATGATTTCCTACCAAAAAACTCTTAATTTGAGGTCCCAAAGAAAGGCCAGAATCTTTTCTCCAACTGTGCCTGCTTTTTCAGAGCCACTTCTTAAAATGAACCTGGGAAGGAATGTTTTGAAATCAGTAAGGAAATCCCAACACACAACAACAAATTATACTAAAATTATAATACTCTGTGGGCATATAGTGTGTCCTCCAACCTACTCAAGATAAAATTTATCATAGCACAATAAATATCATCAACTTCCTCCCATGCAATATTTTGTCATCTCTGCCTTTTAACTTGTAGCTAATCTATGCTTAGGTTTACATGTTGGCATCATTCGACTTTCAGGTACCTGTTTTGCATTACTTAGAGGCTAAGTAATATAAAATAAATAAATAGGAAAACCAAAAATGCAGTAATTTACACATGTGGCAAAGCTGGAGAAAGCTGAGCTTCTTATCTCTGGACTACTACAGGTTTGAGTTTTCACCTTCTCTCAGCCAGTGGAGCAAATAAATATTGAGAAGCTTAACTTATATGTGGCACATATCACTTCTCTCTCCCTTCCATTGATCAGAACCAGTTCTGTGGCTTGATCATTTTAGAGGGAAGGCTTTGGACATCCTTCTACCCAGCTCGGACTAATGAGGTTTTAAAATAATGATTTAATATTATTAAATATAGGGTTTGTGAATGTTTGTGATAATTAACAGTATCTTCCAAATGGAGGCACAGTCATCACATATCACTACCAATTTTCCTCTATCCTTCTCACCCATTCCTCTCTTGGGGAGTAACTTCAGTATTTGGTGACTTAGAGAAAAAGAACTAGAAATGTGCAGTTCTGCCTCTTCCTTTTTACTTTTAGTGACTGTCCTTTCTATAGAGATTATGTATGCTCAGTGATACATGAGGAGCTCAGGAATAAAGAATTGACCTTGGAGGGTATACTTACAATCCCAATATTGACATTTATTCTTATATAGCCTCGATGTCCATGAAAAAAAGCAACTGTCTCCAATATCAGCTTTGATAATTTAGTTTTCATTTGTCTTACTCATTTTTAATTTTTTAAATTGGTTCAGCACGTGGATGAGAGGAGAGGTGCTATTTATTGGGTAATCTTGAGCCTTAAAAAGTTGGTCCATACAATTAAATGATTATTATTATTTTATTAGACTGTACTTATCTTCCAATATGTAATTGTTCTTATGATTTTGAATGTTTTTTCTTGAATTCTCTTTTTTTTGTAACAACTGCCACTCATGCTATGTTTATCTTATCATTTTTAAATATATCCACATATTTAAAATCTTTTTTGTTATATTGTTTTAAATAAATCTTTTATAAGTTTATAAAATGGGTTCCCCCCAATATGCATTTGTTTACTGGATTACAATTATTAATGCCATGTTTTTTATGTTTACTTTTACCCAAGTTTAAAAACTCTGCTCTTCTTATTTTTACTTAGATTTATAAACTTGAAAAAAAAATTCCCATACCTGGATTTTAAGGATTTCTATTTTTTTCTATTCTAATGATTACTTAAAAATTTCTAACATTTTATTCTATAACATATATATAGAAGAATGCACAAATCACATTTTTACTACTTGTAAATTTTTACAAAGTGAATTACTGCCTTACAGCTGTGTAACCAGCAAATAGGTCATGAAATGGAATGTTACTTGTAGAAGTCCATGTGCCCCATTACAGTTACTACTCACTCCTCTCTTTAACCCCCTAGAGTATAATGATTGGACTAACATCTCTGTGTCTTTTTCTGACTTGTTAGCTCATTTCTTCTTATTTACTACTGTTTGACTTGTAAACATTTTTCATGATCTTTTGTGGGGTATATTTATACATGAATGTGGTTCTAATAGGCATTTCTTTAATTAAAAATGGAGCTTAGAATCTATTTCATATGTTCATTGACAATAGAATATTGCTTGTTTATGAAATACCTATTTATGTCTTTTCCAAGTTTTCTTTTTTAAAATTTTAAAATTTTTAGTTATTATGGCTACATAATAGCTATACATATTTACAGGGTACATATGATGTTTTGATATAGGCATCTAACATCAATTAATCAGATTAGGGTAATTGGAGTATCAATCTCCTCAGGCACTCATCATTTCTTCATGTTTTAGGGGATACCCAAACTAGGCAAAGACATTACCAGAAAAGAAAACTGCACACCATAAACATATGCAAAAGTCCTCATGAAAATATAAGCAGATAGAATCAAGCAATGTGTATAAAGGATTATACAAAAAGACCAAGTGGAATTTATCCATGCAAGGTTGGTTCAACATTCAAAAATCGATTAATATAATCCATCACATACACAAGCTAAAGAAGAAAAATCATGTCCACTCATGATGAAAGCTCTTAGAAAACTAGGAATAGGGGACAGCTTCTCCAACCTGATAAAGAACTTCTACAAACAACCTGTACATTGAAAAGATATGCAAACTGAGAAGGAATAAGCAAAACTATCTTTATTCACAGATAACATGATTGCTTAGGCATAAAAATCTGAAAAAAATCAACAAAAAAATCTCTGGGAACTAAGTAAGGCTGCATGATACACGTTTAATACACAAAAATCAATTACTTTTCCATATTCATCAATGACCAAGTATAATTTAAAATTGAAAACATGTTACTATCCATATTACCACAAAAATCCTTAGGTAGGAGTTAACAATGTATATGTAAGGATCTGATGAATGATATGAAATAACTAAATAAATGGAGAGATATTACATGTTTATGAATGGAAAGACTCAATATTGTCAAGATGTCAGTTCTTTTCAACCTAACCTGTCCTTCCTTCTTTCCTTCCTTCCTTCCTTCCTTCCTTCCTTCCTTCCTTCCTTCCTTCCTTCCTTCCTTCCTTCCTTCCTTCCTTCCTTCCTTCTTTCCTTCCTTCCTACCTTCCTTCCTTCCTTTCTTCCTTCCTTCCTATCTTTCTTTTTATTAAATCATAGCTGTGTACATTAATGCAATCATGGGTACAATGTGCTGGTTTTATATACCATTTGAAATATTTTCATCAAACTGGTTAACATAGCCTTCACTGCATTTTCTTAGTTTTTATGTTGAGATATTTACATTCTACACTTAGTAAATTAAACATGTACGCTTGTAAAATGCACCGTAGGTGTGGTCCCACCAATTACCCTCCCTCCACGCATCCTGCCCCCTCCCCTCCCCTCTCTCTCCTCTTTCCCCTTCTTCTTGGGCTATAGTTGGGTTATAGCTTTCATATGAAAACTATAAATTGGTTTCATAGTAGGGCTGAGTACATTGGGTACTTTTTCTTCCATTCTTGAGATACTTTTCTAAGAAGAATATGTTCCAGCTCCATCCATGTAAACATGAAAGAAGTAAAGTCTCCATCTTTTTTAAGGCTGCATAATATTCCACAGTGTACATATACCACAATTTATTAATCCATTCATGTGTTGATGGGCACTTGGACTTCTTCCATGACTTAGAAATTGTGAATTGGGTTGCAATAAACATTCTTGTGCAAATATTTTTGTTATAAAGTGACTTTTGGTCTTCTGGATATATACCTAGTAGAGGAATTATAGAATTGAATGGAAGGTCTATTTTTAGATCCCTAAGTGCTCTCCAAACATCTTTCCAAAAGGAACATATTAGTTTGCATTCCCTTAGAATGCATGCTGATTGGGAGGGGAAGTGATTCTATGTGGAATGGCAAAGAATAGACAACTTACTATTTAAGGAAAAGTACAAAGTACAAAGTTAGAGCATTGACATCTCTTGACTTCAAAATGTACCAAAAACTATAGTGTGGTATTGTCAGAATGACAGACAAATAGACCATTGGAACACATGGAAAGCCCAGCACAGATAGCCATAAATATTATCACCTGATATTCACTAATGTAGCAAAATCAACACAAAGGAGCAAATATATATATATATATATATTTTGAGACAGAGTCTCATTTTATTACCCTTGGTCAAGTGCTCTGGCATCACAGCTCACAGCTCACAGCAACCTCAAACTCCTGGGCTTAAGTGATTCTCTTGCCTCAGCCTCTCAAGTAGCTAGGAATACAGGCATTTACTACAATGCCTAATTTTAGAGACGAGGTCTCAGTCTGGCTCAGGCTGATCTCAAAACTGTGAGCTTAGGCAATCCACCTGCCTCAGCCACCCAAGTGAAAAATATTATTTTTAATAAGTAGTGCTGGGCCAACACTATTTTTTCATAAAAAAACTCAACCTAGACAGAGACTTATTACCAGTTACAAAAATTAATTCAAAAAGGATCATACCTACATGTATACTTATATGTAAAATCTGTACACTTATCTTTACACTTACATGTAAAATTCAAATCTGTAAGACTTCTAGAAGATAACATAAGGGAAAACCTAGATAACCTTGGGTATGGTGATGATTTTTTAGATATAGTACCAAAGGCATGATTCATAAAAGAAAGAATTAATGACCTGGGCATCACAAGAGAGTGATAAGAGAAGCCATAGACAGGTAGAAAATATTTGTAAAGGACATATGTGATAAGTGATTGTTATCCAAAACATGTAAAGAACTCTTAAGAAGAAAATGAACAATTTAGTTAAAAAATGGGAAAGTAGCTGAACAGATTCCTTAGGAGAAAAGATATACAAATGGCAAAAAAGCTATTAAAAAATAGTCAACATCATGCACGGTTAGTTAACTGCAAATTAAAGCAACAGTGAGATTGCATTGCACACCTATTAAAATGACCCAAATCTAAAACCTTGACCTCTCCAAATACTGGTAAGTATGTGGAGCAATAGGACCCCTTATTCATTGCTGGTGGGAATGCAAAATGATTCAACCACTCAGGAAGACATTTTGGCAGTTTCCCACAAAGCTAAAAATATTCTTTCTACAAGATTCATCAGTCACTCTCTGTGGTATTTACCCAAATGAACTGAAAACTTATGTCCACACAAAACCTACACACAGATTTTTATGGAGTTCTGTTCATGATTACTAAAACTTAAAAATAATTAAGATGTGAGTGGATAAATAAGCCATGTTTCATCCAATGGAACATTATACTCTGCTTAAAAGAAATCGAGCCATGAAGAGACACGGAGGAAGCTTAAACTCATTACTATATGAAAGAAGACATTCAGAAAAGGGTATACACTGTATAGTTTCAACTATAGGAAATTCTCAAAAAGGCACAACTATGGAGATGGTAAAATAATTACTGTTGCCAGAGTCTAGAGAGGAGGGAGGGAAGAATTTTCAGGGCAATGAAACTATTCTGTACAAATACTACAACAGTGGGGCCATGTCACTGGACACTTATCCAAACTCATAGAATACACACCACCAAGAACGAACTCTGAGGCACACTATGGACTTTGGGTGATAATGACCTGTCAAGAGAGGTTAATCTGTGTGATGAGTGATGAGTGATGTTGACAGTGGTAGAGGTTGCCCATGTGTGGGGTAGTGGGTACACATGGAAACTCTGTGCTTCCCTCTCAATTTTGCTGTGAATGTGAAACTGCTATAAAAGATAGTTTATTAAAAAGAAAAGAAAAGCCAGTGAAGAAGAAAACTGGGTGTAAGAGCCAAGAAGAAATTTCAGCTTATGTGGTTCTTTTAATGGAAGTGATGGAATCGGTCACTCATCACAGAGAAAACACAGTGTGAAAAAAACAAAAATAAAGAGCAACATAAAATCATCTAATATTAATATTGACACACCAATCACTCCTTTTAATCCAAAGACTGACAATGAGGTGTTTATATAAATTGACGTGACATGGTGAGTCATAGACTGGAAAGTGTCAATTCCAGTTCACATAATAGATTAAACTGTGCCTACATGGAGCTTCTGACTAAAATATTTTGGGCAGAAATGTCTTTTGGCAACTATCTGGGAGAGGGTAAAAAATATTTTTGAAGTTAAGCAAACATCGTGGGTGGATCCATCTACATGCTGAAAATATTGAAGAACCGGTGGTCATATTTCTATTGGCTTTGTGTGAATCTAGAGGCCATCTGGGGAGGAAACGGGGAAGGGACAACTGCTGGCACAAAATGGCAAGGACTTTAGAAATGAAACAGAGGATATCCCTGAGAATTTGCAGATTACTTTTTCTGGTAGTACGTAACACAGAAGTTGTTCTCTTTCTAGTGTGAAAACATAATTCTCATTATTGTACAATACTCAGAGCAATTGTGGCAAACAATTTTGTATAGATTATATGCATAGAGTATTAGGATTGTATGCAAATGAGGTGAGTGATAGGATATGAAATGGTTAGAGCTATCAAAATATAATTTAATTAAGTTATTAATTAAAACACCCTTTCTGAAGTCTAAACTTGAAACAAAGAGAGTATCAATTCTCTTATGAGCGAGACATTGTTACAGACTGGCATGTTATGTAGACCAAAGGTGCACAGGACAGAGATGCCGGATGCTCCAGTATAGAGGAAGCTACTGTCTTATCACATTTAATCCTCGTCTTGATCAGCTGAGGTCATAACAAAATACCTCAGAGTAGGTGGCTTAGCCAATAGGAATTTATTTCTTCCCATCTCAGAGGATGGGAAGTCCAAGACTAAGGTTCTAGCCAATTTGTCTTCCTCTGAGGGCTCTCTTCCTGGCTTGCAGGTGGCTTCCTATGGGTATGTCCTCACATGGTAAAGGGGGAGAGAGAGAGCGTTTCCCCCATCTAATAAGACACTAATTCCAGCAAGAGGGCCCTGCTCTTCATGGCCTCATCTCAATCTATTTGCCTCCCAAAGGCTCCATCTCTAAATACAATCACAATGAGGGTTAGCATTTCAATATGTGAATTGGAGCAGGGGACACATTCAGTCCTTAGTGATCCTTATAATGAATCTTTGAACTCATAATTATTACATCCATTTTCCAAATCAGGAAGTTGAAGCTCAAAAAGAGTAAAATATTTATTCAAAGTTTATTTACTATTACCATTTCCTGAATCTCACTTCATGACCCAGAGCTGAGCATTTTGTTACGTTTCTAGTGAGGAAGGATTCTTTTTACTTGTACAACTATTCTGTAATGACAGCCATATAACCTGTGGGTATACCCATGTATGTGTGTGGTTAATGGGTCTATTGAGGAGTTTTGTTTGCAAACAACAAAATGACTTTAATAATTGGAAAACATGAAATTTGCAGACAGGATGGCAGAGTTTTCCCAGAATAGGCAGACAAAGTGGAACCAGTAGAGGAATTCAGCCTTCTCTGAGGACTTTGCAAAAGACTCATGTATTTCTTTTTCTGCCTTCAGCCACTTGTGTTTCCATTCAAATTTTCATTTTCCCTAGTAAGAAATTCTTAATGGCTTTAGCCATTTCACTTAATCAGGCAGATTAATGATATAGATAAGAAGTGATGTTAGTAATATGGTAGCTAAGGGGACAATTGTTACTTTAATATGTGATATATATGTATGTAAGTGTACACATACACATTTACACACATAAGCCTATGTCATAGTTATATCTGATTGTAGCAAAACTATAAAGCCTGCATTGTGATGAATTGGTCTGGTTATTTTGGCTTAAGATTTTTTTTTTGTCTTTTTAAAAATCTTAGATTTATTGCTTTAGATATTGTTAAGAACAAGTGTATAAACAAGGACTAAAAACACTGTTTCTCAGTAAATATTTTTCTTCCAAGAGTGAGTGAATCTAGTCCCTAAAACTTTGAATCTGAATCTTGTAAGTGAAGAACTAACACTTTTAGGTGTTTTATTCTTAACACCGACTATAAAAAAATGCTAGACAAAGCCATTAATTTCTTTCCCATCTATTCATCAATTTTCCCTCATAAAAGGAGCATAGGGGCCCAGACTAAGAGAAAATATAGTGAGCAGTATTAAAGTTTCTAACATAATGGGGCTGCATTTGTCAGTAAAAGGTTTTGGGTGTTTGCACAACCACTAAAAACTTGGCTGCGCATTTCACTTTTTAAATATTTTAGAGTTATATCATAGACACAAATGTAGTTGCTTCTTCAGGTCTAGCACTTAAAGGCTTCTTCTGATCTCTGTGAAGTAGCTTGTCACGTTTTCTAGAAAGGAAGAACATGGCATAATTAACATTGTAAGGATTAATTTGGCTATGTTCTAGTAGTGACCACATTTACCAATTTCACCTTCTTATGCTTCATCCTTGACCTTTTTGTAGAGCTGATAGCTGGAAAAAACAAAACAACAACAACAACAACAAAAACAATGTCTGTCCATAAAAGTTACAGGGAGCGTTTTCCGGAAATCTATTATATAAAGACAACAATAAATGAGTGGAAATGCATTAGTGTTCATTAACGTTTTGGGGGTTTAGGGAAGAGAAGGAATCCTACGGAGGGCATAATTTTCCTTCTTCATCTGCAAGGGTGTACCACTTTGCCCATCTGCTCTTTAAGATTTCTCTCAAAGATTAGTAACAAATATCTCTCCATGTATACATTCTATGTTGATTGTCCTGCAAAGGAAGTAAGCAAGAACTATGATGGCTCAATTTTGTGTTTAGAAACTTGAAAACACAGAGTACTGTCCCTGGAAACATTCACCCAGCATGCCAAGCAACTACTTAGAACTTGAAGTCCATAGGGATAATTTTCCTGGATTCAGCTCCTGATTCTTTCTCCTACTTGCAATTCTGGAAAACTAGAAGACAAGTGCCAAAACGGGGTAATTACCCTCTGAGGTACCATGTCCCTTGAGGCTCTAATTTTTAGCAAGTGTTTTTGATGAAAATTGTTATAGTTTTTTGATGATTTCTGGATTAGTTGCTGTTTAGAAAATAAGTACTACTCAATGCAAACTTTAATCTAATGCAGTTGATTTTGAGAGCTCGATGGGTTCTGTGTGTCTGTGTATGGGGGATAAGAGAGGGGGTGGGTGACTCCCTTAGCCAAGTTTTATAGTTGTCATACGTGGGAGTTTCCAGAATCTTAAAAGGCAGTGAAAGCATTCTATATGTAAACTGTATTTTAAGTAAGTGAAGATTTAGATCATCTATGAAAAGAAATGGGAAAAGCAATCCATACTTTTTTCTATCTCAGTTGCAGTTGCAAATATCCAGAAGCCCAGGACCTTCCCACTTGATGCACTCTTCCCAAAAATGGTGGTCCTGGATTACATTTTTCTTCACAGACGATATCCCATACAGGAGGCTATTCTTGCAAATGGCTCAGCATATTGCCTCACTAAAGGGGTAGCAGAAGTGTATCTATTATGTACAGTCTTCTTGTTCTTCCAGATGGATGTGAGTGATGAGTTAAGTTCCTGGCATAAAAATAGCATATTTATTATAAACTTTTATATAATCTGCCTTTTTATCTGACAAGGGGTGGGGATGAAAATATTTCCATTCTCAGAAAAGCATCTCCATGGAAATGGACTCTATCCATTGGTTCCCCGTAGGATGGTTCAAAAAATAAAAGAGAATCTCTGAGTCTGCTATGACATAGTTACTCTAGCACAGAGAAGTCATAGATCTGAAAAAAAAAACAAATGTGGATGTTGTACAGACACCAATAGTATGAAGTCGATGTTAAAAGTTCAAACGTGGGCAGCCAATGAAATCTGGGCTAACATATACTAGCTAGCTGTGCAACTGTACGCAATTAATTTACCCTCTCTAAATTTGGCTTTCCTATATGTTTAGATTATATATATATATATATCTCACATAGGTTTTTTGGTGAAGATGAACTCAATATAACAGCATTATGTCTAGCACAATAATGTTAGCTGTAATTATCACTGTTGTTACCAACATGACTAAAATTAGAGAATTGAATTTGATGGCCCACTACATCGGTCATCTTTATTAAACCCAAACACATACGGTGTTTGAGTACATTGTATAAGGACTTTTCCACTTTCTAAGTGATTTGTCTAGCCACAAATCACCATTTATGCAACTGCTGACTCTTGAACAACAGAAGCATGGACTGCACGGGTCCATTTGCATGTGAATTTTCTTTTCCTGCCACCTGAGACGGTGAGACTAATCCTTCTACCTCCTTCTCAGTTTGCTCAATGTGAAGATAATAAGGATAAAGACCTTTACAATGACCCATTTCCACTTAATGAGTAGTAAATATATTTTTTCTTCCTTATGATTTTCTTACCACTTTCTTTTTTCTAGCTTATTTTATTTTAAGAATATAGTATATGATATATAATAATACACAGCATGTGTTACTCTGCTGTATGTGTCATCAGTAGCGCTGCTGGTCATCAGTAGGCTATTAGTAGTTATATTTTGGGGAAGTCAAAAGTTATATGCAAATTTTCAACTGCATGGGTGTCAGCATCTCTTACCCCCATATTATTCAATGTAGTGGGCTGGTTTCAACTGAACACACACAGGAGAACCTCCATAGTTGACCAGCTTCCTACATTGACCACCTCCTTTAATTGACCTATTTTTCATGGACCAGACATGCACCACATGTATGGATCAGCACTGTTGCCCCCATTCCTTACATTCATCATTTCTGTTTGTTGACCAGTTGATTAAAGTCTGTTGAGTGGTCAACTTACAGAGGTTTTGCTGTAATTGGAATGTTTTATAAATCAGCTTATGATGCTATTGCTTTTTGCTTTTAAAATTATGGGTCATTGTTTGGAGGACACAAAATATATATGAAACATTAGGCTATTATTTTGTACTATTGTTAAATTTGAAAGTTGTTAGCCATATTTTATATACATTGCTGTGGCCGCATGAAATAATTAGTCAGGACATGGATTGAGGGTACAAGTTGCAAGAGGTGAGGCTCACCAAAGGTGCAGGAGAGCCCCGAACAATTTTTGCAGTGGTCTTTTATTGAGGGGTTAAACACTAAGGTGGCAAGAGAGTACGTGCTCAAGGGAATCATCTCATAGGGGCACATGCGTTTTCTCCACTACTCCTTCAAGGAACTGCCATAAAATGTTTAATGTTTAACATCAGCCTTTCTACCGCAGGACCCATCTTTGCTTCTCTGGGATTACTGAGTTACTTGGCGGCTTGCCTCCAAGTCACAAGAGATCTCAAGGCTTGCCAGGAGAATGTCTTGTTCTCAGCAATTCCTCAGATGAGTTCTGAGATTGGTGACTGCTATTGTAAGCATGATGTTCAATCCTCTACAATACATGTTAGCCTTTTGCAAAACCTTAGCTCAGTGGTTCTCAACCTTCCTAATGCCATGACCCTTTCATACAGTTCCTCATGTGGTGACCCCCAACCATAAAATTATTTTCATTGCTACTTCATAACTGTAATTTTGCTATTGTTGTGAATCGTAATGTAAATATCTGATATGCAGGATGTATTTTCATTGTTACAAAGGAGTCACGACCCACAGTTTGAGAACAGATGCCTTAGCTCACCGATTACAGCGTCTTATGAAATAAAGAAAGAAAATTGCCATCTGTGTGGGACAATAAGTGTGGTTAACGTACTTGTCCATAAAATGAGAACTGTAGACAGAATGCAATAGTTAAGGCCCCAGAGTAGGATTAGGTTCCCATGTAGTAAATCAGTGATCATCCAGCACAGTTTCTTTCTGCTTTTTAACTAGATTTGGTGGTAGCAAATTTCATGCAACATTCAGCTTTTCTTTCTCAGACCTGTCCACTACATCTCAGGAATTAGAGGTTTGGTTCTTCTTCCAAGTACTTTGGTTGTTACTCTACTGAGACATTGCTCTTTGAACTGTTCCTAATCTTTGTCCTTGAAAATGTCTGAAAGTTGCAGGATGGAGGTAGGAAAAATTGGCAAGAAAAGACATGAATTGACAAGGTAACATTGGAAAAAAGATCTTCAGAGTCACAATGATAGAAAGGGTGAGTGCAGATGTCATGTACTTATTATAATATGATTCAAAATTCAAAAGTTACAAAAAAGCAAAGTATTTAATGAAAATTCTGTATCTCTAACCATCTATATTTTCCCATGGAAGGAAACCATGTGGTTAGTTGTTTATATACTTATACATTATTCCATAGCTACATCTTTTTCTAAATCTGCATTCACCCTTGTTGACAAATGGCATCACGTATGTACTCTGCACCTTTATTCTTTCATTTAAACTATGTAACTTGGAGATTATCCTAGTTTAGTACATAAAATTCCCCTACTTCTCTTTACAGTAATAATGATGTCTGTTTAACCAATCTCTGCTTATTGATATTCAGCCTTTTCTTCTTAACCTTTTGCCTTTACCAACCATGCTTCAATGAACAACCTTCAAAGCATCCCTCTGTACACATGTGAGCATGCGTTACTCAGCATTCAGTTGAAAACACAATCTGCTCCATTTTAATGATGCAGGGATTTAACACAGCCAGTTTTTTCCTCACTAAAATCATTAGAGGGTTGTTGGCTTACCTGGAACAAGGAGCTCTTCAGAGGGGCCTCGAGGAATACATCATAATTGACAGGCCATGGGAACTCTTGTGCATCTTTGTGGCTATCCATGCAATATTAAGTTCAAAAACATATCCCATCCCTGTAATTCAGCAATCAGAAAGTGGAAGTCCAGAAAAAAATTTCTTCCTTTGAAGCTGCCCCTTCATATCTAGGGTGCTGGGGAATAGATGGTAGAAAAATCTCAAAACTTTTCCACTCTGTTTGCTGTCAGAAAATAGTCAAAAGAGAAAGGGAGGGGAGGGGAAGGGGGAGGATGGGACCACACCTACTGTGCATCTTACAAGGGTACATGTGAAACTCACTAAATGTAGAATATAAATGTATTAACACAATAACTAAGAAAATGCCAGGAAGGCTGTGTTAACTAGTGTGATGAAAATATGTCATCAAATGGCATATAAAACCAGTGTATGGTGCCCCATGATGGCATTAATGTACACAGCTATGATTTAATAAAAAAAAGAAAATAGTCAAAAGAGATGAAAAAATGACTTCATTAACATTTCTATATTTTAAATCTTACTTGACTACATATAATTGATGGAACCTAACTGCTTTTAGAGCCCTAATTGCAAAGAGTCTGGGAAACATTGATTTTAGTTTTCCAGACTTGGTAGCAGTGTAAGACAGCTTTTCTAGCATTCTAGAAAAGGCTGGAATAGAGGGTGAGTCGATCTAACCGAGAATATAGCTATCATTTTGGTTGATGACACTGTTCTGAAGAATTAAAAAAATCTCTCATAGAAACACTGAAGGTACGTGTTTTACTAAAATGTTTAATTAGAATGAATGGTATTTATTGACAGTTAATATTTGATCATATCAGATTCGAAAAATCTCCCCCACTCCTGCAAACATGTTCCCTTTAATCAAAGAAGATGGTATTGAAGAAGCAGAAGTGAACTCCAGAGCAAGTTGGTGGAGCAGTCCACGCGTACAGACGGAGCTCAAACCGTGGTGATTAACTTGGGAAAGTAAAGTTGAAGTAAAGATTCATGAGTGATATCAAGCCCACATATTTCAAGTGGGGAGAAATATGTGGAAAGGCAAGCTGCTGGATAAAATGTTTGTTTGAATGCTATTTATCCCTAAAAAAAAAAAAATGTATATTTTGCATCCTTTATAATAACCTGGATGGATTTTGAGAATATTCTCCTAAGTGTCATACAACTGGAAAAATAAGTATCACATGTACTCAATTTGAAAGTAAGAGATTAACAATCACAGACCCACACGAGAGAAAATCTCAGTTAAACTGAGTTAAACTCAGTTAAACTCTCAGTTAAACTCAGTTAAACATCCAAAGGGGGAAAGGGGAGGGGGCTCAGTAGCTTCTCACCCAGTGAGTTCAATGTACGTACAATGTATGGCACACTGTCTGGGTTTAAGACACAACTACAACTCTGATTTTTACCTGTCATGTGTAAATTATATGACCTAATGATTTGTATTCTCATTAATCTGAAATAAAAAAGAATGAAAAAGTATTCATTTGTTGGAAAAAGAATGATAAAGGGGATTTTGCACGCAAAGCTATTGAGTTGCTGTAATGGCAAAGATGCCCTGCCAGTGAAAGGGCATTATTAGGAATTATTTGGAATAGTAAAGTTATGGCCCGCGAGGTTTGTTACCAATCAAAACACAGAGATGAGCACAGGGGCTGCTGTTATGGATTTGCAGGAACTAAAACAACATGGTGATGCTGGTGTTAACCTTCCATGGTTCAGAGTGAGCACACGCTTACTGCCTGCTGGCATGTAGAAGACAGCAGAGAACCGTGGAAGCAGGGACTCCTGGAAAGAATATATGTGCACGCACACACACACACACACAATCTCTCTCTCTCTATATATATGTATTTTTTTTTCTTTTTTTTTTTTTGACTCAGAGTCTCACTTTGTTGCTCTCAGAGAGTGCCTTTGAGTCTTCTTAGCTCACGGCAACCTCAAACTTCTAGGGTCAAGCAATCTTCTTGCTTCAGCCTCCCGAGTAGCTGGGACTATAGGCTCCCGCCACAATGCCCAGCTATATTTTAGAGATAGGGGTCTCACCCTTGCTCAGGCTGGTCTCCAACTCCTGAGCTCAAACAATCCATCTGCCTCTACCTTTCAGAGTGTTGGGATTACAGGTGTGAGTCACAGCACCCCACTTATTACATTCGTTTCTTGAAGGAGACTTCAATGAGAAATAACAATACTATGATTTTAAAGGAGAGCCAACATTTTTTGAACTATAGAGAACTATCGTCCATTTATTTCTGAAGAATTCTTCGAGGAGCTAAATGTTGAGACCTGAGTTAGATTTTATCGGAGGCCTGGCAATTGCATTCTTTCAAAATTTGCTTAAATCAAAAAACCTGGAGTCATCTCTGACTTCTTTTTTGCTTCCTTTGGGGCTTTTATTTTTTGTCTCCAAATCTACATCCAACCATTGTGAGATCGGCTGGCTCTGCCTTCAGAATTAAAGCAGAACCTGGAGACTTTCCATGCTGTCACTGCTCCCTCGGTGGCCAGTCCGCCGTCAGGTCCTGTATGGATTTTCTTAGCTATTGCTGTGCTGCTTCACCGCGCCCCACAGTCTCTTCTCAACCCAGCCTCCATAGCAACCCTAAAAATCAGGTTAGCTCTCTCTTTGCCCAAAATTCTGCAATGGCTCCTCATTTTGCCTGCAGAAAAACTAAAATCGGGACCTCTGCCTGCAGGGCCTAGGAGCCCCTGGGGTATCTATCTCCCATCATTGGCTTCCCCTCCTCCTCGGCCCCCCCGCCCTCCCCCCTGCCTCCTCTCTGCTTCCCTGTCCTTCAGCTGCCAGACAAAATCCAATATCATGCCCTTCTACTGGCTTTTCTCTTGCCAGAAATCTCCAGGTCACTCTCTCTGTTAAACATTTTGTTAAATGTAAGCATAAAAAATGTAAGCTTAAAAAATGTGAGCTTCACCTTCTGGGGGTAAGACATGATTGCAAGAGGGACTTTAACAATTGCAATCAGTGTAACCTGCCTTATTGTACCCTCAATGAATCCCCAACAATAAAAAAAAAAAATGTGAGCTTAAAAAATTCCTAAGTTGACCATGATCACGAAGGTGGTTTTCCCAGGGCGAGGCTTATCCATTGCACTCTGGATGTGCTGACCCCTCGATTTCCCCAAATGTGGGAAACTCGACTGCATAATTTGTGGTAGTGGGGGACTGCGTTTGCACTTTCCCCTGTAAAAAAAAAAAAAAAACCTAAGTTGGCCAACTTTATTATAAGTGGAACTCGCCTTACCACATAGGGTCCCTGTCCCCTTCACCTTTCCCCCTTTATGACAATCATCAGCTTCTAAATTACTATTGCTATTTAGTTGATAACTATTTAGTTAATAGTTGATTACATTTCTGCCCTTGCTAGACAGATGCCATTGCCTGCTTTGTTTATTGATGCAGTCCAAACACTCAGAACCATGCCTGGCACAGAATGGAGGAATCAATTAATAAATGAATGTTTCTATTAGAAAGACAGCCTCTTTTCACTGACAGCAGGTTTGGCAGGCACTCCAATAGTTCATATGAGGTTGTAACATTGTTTGAGTAAACAGAAAAACCATCAACCAGTGGGTTCCTATAGCTAGTTCTGCCCACCCCCTGCATTCCCATAATAACAATGTTTGGCTTTCAGAGTCCACCAGGGAAGAGTGTGACATAGTGGTAGAGTTTGAAGTCTAACGGCCTCTAAATTTTGACTCTCCTAGCTACCAACTGAATGGCCTGAGGAAAATTAGCCTTTTTTCACATCCATTTCCTCATCTATGAAATCAAGATTCAATTAATTGGGTCTTCCTCATAAAGTGGCTGTGAAAAATAAATGAGATAATGCAAGTAAAATGCTGAGCACTCAAATTGCTTGTAGGCAAATGTAATTATAAAGCACTTAAAGTGCATTTAGGATGTTATACATTTCTCTGTAATTTTATTTATGGTTTTAATTTGCCTAGTAAAATTCCCTTTATATACATAAGTACAAAAATAAACTTTACCCAACCTCAGATCTGAATTTTCAAGAACCCTGGAATACCACCAGTACATGAACTATTTCATTGTATTGTTAATTCTCAGAAGTTAAATCCATATTCAATAAGGCATAATATATGATCAAATATGAATGAATTTGAATTATCTATTTAGTTTTTTTCATACTACTGATTATCAAGATATGACTCATTAAACTTCTAACTCCGTGGTAATTTTTCAAAAAATTATTACAAATAGAAAATACGCTTTTTATGGTTTCATGTTTCAAACTAGAATTTATTATTCGGCATTTTTATTTTCAATAAAGTGTTTCTCTTAGCTAGGACATCTGGACTATACCATTTTAATTTTTAAAATGTGTTATTTCCAATTAGCTTCAATTTTGTCAGTTACACATCTGAATTAAACAGCTGTACTAGATTTTCTTTACCTTTGGGAGTGAATATTTGCATAATTGATTAGTAGCTATTGCTATTACCATTATTTCTTCAAGATTATCCTTCCATAAATGTGGAGTTTTAAACCAGTTGGAAATTATCCCTCTTGTTATATAAATCTGGCTTTCAATTTTTGAACCCATTACCTTAATGTTCAATGCTATTTCCCATTTTGAAAACTCATTTTGTGTGTGGGCTTTTGAAACGATCAGAGATATTATCAAGGACATGACCAATAAGCCATAAGGCTGCTCAACTCATTACTGGTACAATTTGTTACTTGGAAAGTTACATTTCAGATTACTTTGGAAGACAGAGCGGGAATATGTGCAGCAGTTCTCTGAGTATAAGGATTTATTTTCCTATACATAATTTATTTAGAGTTTGCACTCTGTTATTCAAGTGAGAATCTAAGGCCTACATTTAAAAAATGTATTGCCAGAATCTGAGCTTTCAATGGAATCAGATAAGAAGCTGGAGAAATGTGCCCAAGAGCTGAGTCTTTATTTTATCCTTCCAACTGGCATAGGATAGCAAGTTGAGTAAGACTCAGAGGAAGACCTGCTGATTACAACCCACCAGCATGTGGGACAGCATTGGAGAAACACCCAAGGACATCCTTTCACAAACTGCCTTCCTTGAATAAGATACAAAGTCTCTCTTCCAAGACTAAAAGAATTAATCCCAAACCAGGAACTTAGAAAATTATGCCTTACCAATGTGATTTCAACCTGAATTTGAACTTTTCATTATTCTCTAGTACTTGTACAGGATTTTGAATAAGTTCTTGGAGATTGTCTTCAAATTCTTCTATATAAAACATCTATTTAAACTTGTTAAACAAAGACAAAACAGACACATGGCAGGTGGCACTCTGTGACCTGTTGGCTAGAAAAGAAAGGTCTCTGGACCTTTGGAAGCCTTCATGTAACCACTGAAACAGATTTCAGGTGTGCACGGACATTTACTTCTCACCTCTCCCGATATGTGGCATAATGACACAGCCTATTTTCCTTTGGTTTTCAGTAGGATTAAAAGCTCTTCTTGAATGTTTCAAAACCTTGTAAGAAGATGCTTTGGAGCAGCTCGTAAGATATACGAGAATATAGCAAAGCTTAGTTAGTTGTCTTCTGTAAATACTTTAAAGATCTTTGGATCAAAATGTTCTCTGGGGAGAACATATTTTTTGCAAAATAGATTGTGTTCATAGAAGATATTCTTTATTTTTATTTTAGGTCACAACTACTCTTCCTTGCTCTAGCAAAGGATGACTGTGGAGATATTTCCTTCCCGGAAAGCAAGTGTGAGGATGGGAGCACTTCTTAGAAATGAATAAGGTAGGAACAGCAGGCTCTTGAATAATTAAGCCTTAAACTAATTACAATTGTCACATTAACTGTGAACTCACAGGGCCCATGTGCAAAGGATACAGCTGGTAGATCAGGGTAGCCAACATTTTGGCTTCTCTGGGCCACTTTAGAAGAAGAGTTGTCATGGGCCACATGTTAAATACACAGATACTAACAACAGCTGATGAGAAAAACAAAAAGGTCTGTCTATAAGATCTGTGCATAATATTTGTGATCTACCACCTCAGATAAGTAAAAACGTCCTCAAGTAATAATTCTACGTGGGAACCTGTTCAGAGAGTCTTTTAAAATCACCGAGTATGTCCTAAGTTTGTGATCACTAAATAAAGCAAATATACATATCTAAGTAATAAAATGTCTTTGTTTTTCTTATTTTTTAATTATAAACGTAAAATAAAAGTGGACAACATAAATCTAGTAGAATGTTTGACATTGTATTTGAGAAACTAATGCATCAATATGAGTCTCCCATGGAAGTAGTTGCAACTCTTGGTGAGTTCTCAAGGGGCTCATCAGATATTTTGGTTCTAATTTTACTTTTTTTTTTTTAAATTTCAGATTAAAATGAGTGTGCAAACGATTAGGTTATAATGTTTACATTTGTTAGGTAAAGTTCCTGTTGTAGTTGTGTCCCACACCCAGGAGGTGTGCCCTATGCCCTTACATTGTGCCCATTAAGTGGGAGCACACCAATCCCCCACTCTCCTTCCCTATATCCCTCTTTTTTGGCCCTTCCCACCTAACTTGAATTGAATTGAGTTTTCTCTTGTGTGGGTGGGCATTGGTTCCTCCACTGGCTTCACATTAGTATTGAGGACATTGGATTCTTGCTTTTATATTCTTGTGATACTTTACTAAAAAGATTCTGTTTCAACTCCATCCAGGTTAATACAAAACTCTCCATCTTTTTATGGCTGTATAGTATTCCATGGTATACATATACCACAGTTCATTAATCCATTCCTGGGTTGATGGGCCCTTAGATTGTTTCTGTATCTTGGCAATATAAATTGAGATGCAATAAACAATTATGATAAAATGATTTTTTTTTCTTTTGGGTAGATGCCTGGTAATGGGATTGCAAGATCAAATGGAATGTCAATTTTTAGTTCTTTGAGGATTCTTCATACTTCTTCTCAAAGAAGCTGTATTAGTTTTAATTTTACTCTTAATACACTTCATCCTTAAAAATAGTTGCTTGAAAATGTAAGTGCTTCCAAAAAGTGATGACATGAATAAGGTCTGATTGTAAAGCAAGGGATATTCATCTCTGAGAAGATGGGATGTACAAAAGTCCAGTAAGAAACATGATCAAACTTACCTTTAAGTTGAAAGTCAGATTGCAGCTCTAGGCATTCCATTTGAAAATTGGCAGGAAACGTGTTGATTTTGACTGAAAAGGGAGTCACAAATGAATCAAAATATTGATTGGTTTTCTGGAAATCTTGTAATCTGTTTTCAAATTCTCGTATCAAATCAAAAAGTAAGGATGCGTATATTTCACTGTTCACAGGACTGTGTTTAGCCAGTGTCAAAATGCATAAAACTGTTTGTCTTAATTTGATCTTGCCATAATTTCAGTTTCATCTGGAATGCTATTGTGATTTAAAACATTGTACCAGTAAGTTGGTTTTCACCTGGAAGACACACGTTTAACTCATTTAAAGGAGTGGCTAAATTCGCTAAAAATGCTAAATCTGTAAACCAGTTTTCATCAATTTCTGCCATAAACTTGATTCTGATACCATAAATGACTTGATAATGGGTTGCAAATCATAAAATATTTTCAACATTTGGCCTTGACTTAACCATATTACTTCCAAAAAGTGAATGATATCACTGTAGGCAGCACCAATACTCTTAAGGAATTCATGCAATTGGTGAGGATTCACTCCCTTGGCCCTTATGAAATGCACAGTCTTAATGGTGATATGCAAGACATTATCCATTTTTAAAGCTTTTGTACATCAATTTTCTTGATGTATTATGCAGTGATATTTCATCAAACATGAGTGTGGGCAGTAATTGCATCATTTTCTGTTAATTTTACAAGTCCTTCTCTTTCTTCTACCATTGCTGGGGCATCATCAGTATATACCAGATATGTTGTCAATGAACAAAGAAAATCACTTTAACTTTTTTTTTTTTTTTGGAGTTGTGGGCCAGGGGGCTGGGTATGAACCCGCCACCTCTGGTATATGGGGCCGGTGCCCTACTCCTTTGAGCCACAGGCACCACCCCAAACTTCAACATGTTTTTTACTATTCCCTATAAATATCTGATTTGTGTTTTTAATGGCATGAGAGAAGCCATTTCTTCAGGGAGATTATTTTTGTCATTAGTACCTCTAAAACAAATGGCAAGTTGAGCATAAAATTTACAATGAGCAGCTTTACTCTCCAAACTTCCTTCGATGGATTTTCCAATTTCTTCAATTCACTTGATTGTAGGCTGATAAGACCAATTGATTTGAGAAACATTCCCTTGTCTCCACTTTTAGGGCAACTTTTATCTGCCATGCTTTCCATATATTGCTTAATAAACTCACCATCAGTAAATGGTTTTGATTTTTTGCTATTAAACATGCTACTGCACAACTAGCTTTTACAATGGAATTTGTCTGAGTTGTAACTTAAAATTTTTTTGTTGTTGTTGAGCAGACTTTTTCAGTTCCTGTATTTCATCCTTATGACACAATCCTTCATATGCATCGAATTTGGCAGCCTGTTTTTCTATATAATGCCTTCTCAAAGTATAGTCTTTGAAAACTCACACAAATTCTCTGTGCATTAAGCAGAGTGCCTTACTATTTGCCTCATCAAAAAGTAGTTGTCTGTCCCCTCTTCATTGAACAATCTTCCTTCATTCCTAATTTTTTTATTTTTGAGTTATGTTTTCTTTTGAGGTATTGTAGAAGCCATGCTAGGATTTAAAAAGTCATAATAGATAAGAGACTTTGTTTACTTTTATTATGAAAATTAATTGACAAAAAATAGAAAGTTGAGTTTGAGCTCTTCCACACCTCGGCAGCTGATGCGAGGCTGGGCCGAGGGCTGACTGCAAAGCACAGCTGGGCTGGTGATGTGTGGAAGTGCCTGTAATAATCAAATAAGAATGCTTCCCTGACTTCTAAATAACATCAAACACCTAACATTGCAAGGGTAGCTTGAAATAGGATTGATAATTGCTGTCCTACCAAGTCACCATGAGCCTATGTGATGTCTGACACTATGAATTTCACTATTTGCTCTTAGAAAATAACACACTGGAAGCTGCAAAACACTATAAAACCGCCACCACGCTTGCGTACAAATAGTGAGAGCATAAGCATATTTTCCATGACATTACAACATGATGTTGTCGTCTACAAAGTTTGTTCTCTAGAACCACACGATTGAGTCCCACTAAAAATAATTCACAAGAATCTCATAATGTTTTAAGCAAGTTTATGATTTTGTGTTGGCTGAATTCATAGCCAGCCTGGGCCACATGCAACCTGTGGGCCGCAGGTTGGACCCCCCCTGTTGTAGATCATGAATGAAAAAGTGCTGTAGCTTATGATGGCAAAATATTCTACTCATGATCTTAACAAAAATAGTCACAACATAGTTTTGTCTCCAGGGAAGTTTCACAGTGCTATATAGGAAGTAGCAATGTCTGTGTTTCCTAATAGAATTATTTTCAACTTTTACGTCAGTCAGTATGTTTTCTTCCTGACAAAATTGATGGAATCTGATTTATTCTCTTGCTGTAAGACAGAATGATACAGCAGAAAAGACAGAAGTATCTTCTCAGTTCACAGTGGAGAGAGAAATAAAAGTGTAACCCCACGGTAGAAACGAAGAGAAAAAGCATTTCCCAGAAATAGTGTTCATATGTGATTGGAAGAGGGATCAAAACATAAGGGTTAAGATTTATCTGCAATTAAAGATAAAATAAAACTTAAAAAACCTAGTGATTTTTAGGAGCAGTTAGATTTGTATTTTTGTATTTCCAGTCCAAGTTGTGGATTTAGGTAGGAAATCTAAGCCTTCATTTCCTCATGTATAAATTGGAAATAATAAAAAGGTAATAAACTAATGCATACAGTTATTGCGAGAGTTAAGTAATTAACGAATTTCTAGGCACTTATGTGCTTAAGAGCTTGCTACTGCTGTCATTTGCCCCTGACAAATCACTGAAAATGGCTGTAGTTACGTGAATGTAATTTTCAGTAAGTACACATGCAGTACCCCAAAGCAAAAGCCTTTGTATGAGGAAATGACTTGCAAGTATCAATCAATACGAGAGCAGAAATGTGTGGGAAACCAGGGTGTCATCAGATTTAGTAAGAAAAACAACTCCCCCTCTTCCACAGACAACGTAAAAGGTTGTCAAAATTTTCCTAAAAATGAATATATGATTTGTCCTTTTTTGTTGTTTATATTATGACAATTATAAAAAAGTCATAAAAATATGACATAAAATATTACAATAAAAATATAAAAAATATATTATAATAAAAAATGACATAAAAAATAATTGTGACATTATTAAAATGAATATATGATTTGTCCTTTTTTGTTGTTTATATTATGACAAAATTAATTGCAGTGACCTACAGATGGTTCTTATTTAAAATGTGTGTTAATTTATTTTCAGTCCTCATTTTTCATCTGTCTTAAATTAATAAACCTCTCCTGCTTTGGAAGATGACATCTTGCTGCAGTCTGGATTTTGGTGCCCAGAGAACAGAAAGCTAAACATAATGCCCCTTTTGTAGGAATTTTGCTTTGGCAAGCTTCTGGTCTGTCTGTGTTAGTGTGGCGCACACCCATTCAAACGTACCGTTCTTAACTTACTGTATTCTTACATTGGCTAAATGTTACTGCTGATTTCTCATAATCTTTCATTCGTTTTCTTGGGTCTTCAAAGAAACAAAGATAAATATCCTGTCTGTCTGGTCAGCTCTCATCTTTCTGACCAAAGGGATTGGAAAAACGCATGTTGGATTTCTGTCTGATCACTTACATTTTGGCTATGGAGCCCTTTTTTTTTTAATTTTTATTTATTTTTATTAAACCATAGCTGTGTACATTAGTATGATCGTGGGGCAAGAGAGGCAGTGTTCTTGGATCAGTCATGGTTTGTCAGGGAAGAAGAAGCCACTTTAGGTATATTTAGTGGAAAGAAAATTCATATAAAAAATTTGAGGCTTAGACAACTACTGGAAAAGCTGCAATAACAAAGACCAGAAAGGCCTCTTGTAGGCCGTCTGTAAATAGAGTTCATCGAAGCCATCAACTGTAATTTTCATTGCTAGCAAAGCTTAAGTAGGACCCCAGGGGAGTGTCCGTGGCAGGAGTGAGGCTGATCTCATTTCTGTTCCCCCACAGACCTTGTCTTCACCCTCTTCTTCTTTGCCTTCGGCCCCAGGAGGCTTGTCTGTATGGACCACATGGGTGGCCCACCTTGTGCTCCAACCTCCATTTGAGTTTGGCCAGTGAAAAGTACCATCAGGGGATCAGAGGTGAGAAGAGGAAGATTAAGGCAATTATTCCTCCTCTTCCTTCCCTTCAAGGTCAGTTCAGGAAGGCTGTGTCCCTTGGCTGCTGGTGCTTTCAAGTCAGCCTCCTCTCCCAACATCCTCCTTCCAGGTTTTGGTAACTGCTCCCTCCTCTCATCTTTTTAGGCAAAACAATGATAAAAGGTCCTACTAACCCCTCCGTTTGCATTATTCCTTAAAGTCCCACTGCATTTAGCAATATCTTTGTAAATGCTCATTTAGTCAAAAAACACTCTTTGGCACATTCTAACAAGAGAGTGCCAACTGTTTCCTGCTTGGAACCTGACTGATAAAATAATTTATACCATAAGCATCCCCAAGAAAAGCACCTTATCAATGGGTGTCTAGAATTGGGTGGTCTATATTTAAAGGAGCGCAGAGGTAACCTCTTTGCCAGGATGAAAGGACATGTGTAAACCATGGGATGTGTTAGAATCTTCTTCTCACCTTGTTGTGGTTGATAGAATAAGAAAAAGTACAGCGGAGGCGGAGCAAGATGGCAGCCGAGTAACAGCTTCCTTGCATCTGGGCACCGTGAGTCTGGGGAGATAGGACTCCAGGCATCTCTGGCTGGTGGGAACTGCCTATCATCACTCCTATGAAGATACAGGGAGTCAGCGAGAGACTTCTGGACCCCAAGAGGAGGACTAAAACAGTGGAAAACCGGCAAGTGGTCGCGTGTGTTCAATCCGTCTAAACCCGCCCACAACTGTAAGTTCAGTAGCAGCGAGACTGCAAACCAGTAATGCCTTACCTGTGAACTATTTTGATGTTCTTGGACTTGGCACTGAGTTGAACTGCCTTGGGGAAGGCCTGAGCGGGAGTGCGGAGAACTTTGGCCGTTGTCTAGGGCCCCAGTCTGAGCCGCTGAGCCAGACGGAGCTAATAGTGTTTGGCGGTGGGTCACAGGGATCCATTGTCAGTGATCTGCCCCGGCAAGCCCCGCCCTCAGGGTCGCAGAGCTACAAACGGGTGGGAGCTGGTAACCCAGCAACCAAGTAGCCTAAGGGTGGGGTTTGAGCCGCCTTGCAGCCCTAACCCTCAGGGGCAGAGTGAGACCAGTTTTGGCACACTGAGTAAGTGGATAGCCACTTCAGCAGCAATTCCAGCGAGAAAGCGGGGAAAGCTTCTGCTCAGCAAGTTTACAAGTTCAAAGTGCCTTTTAAGTAGGCTGAAGAGAGATTTAGGGTGTCTACCTGCTGGGGTTTGAGAAATCAGCAGCCTCCAGTCGTATCAGAACTGTGACTAACATCTCATACCGCAGAAGACCACGTGTTGCCCAGACAATATTCAATAACATATACAAACTGCTTTGTTTTTGGTTGTGTATTTTTTTCTTGGTTTGGTTGTTTTTTTTGTTTGTTTATTTTGACGTTGCTGATGTTCTTTTGTTTTTTTAATTTCAATCTTTTCCACACAGATACCTTTTTCTTTCTCAATTTTCCTAGTTTAATTATAATTTCCCATTGCTGCCTTTTTTAATAACTTCAACTTCATTTTTGCTAGTGTTTCTACCGATATAATTTGGTTTTTCACCCAATTTTATCCCCGTAAAGTTTTCTGTTTGCTTCTTTTGGTTTGATTTATAGCATTTTTGTCTTTCCTCTCTACTTGGTGGAGGTGGGGTACTGTGTCTGATCAGGTTAGCAAAGAGCTGCTGACCTCAAGGGAACCACGCAACTGGGCACCCCCAGAAGGTGGGGTTTTTTAAGGTTGTGTCAAAGTACCCTACTGTACACCTATATTGCCCTGTCTCCCTCTTTCTGTGCCTCTCTTCTTTTTGTCAATATTCCTTATACCCACCCCCTCTCCTTTCTCTATCTTTCTTTTTTTCTTATCACTCGGTCCTCCTTTCTTTCATCCCCTTTTTTTGCTCTTCAACCTTCTCACCCTTCTGGTCCTGTAACCCTTAGTCCACAGGCACAAGAACTTAAAGAGCAAGAGGAAGTGAAAGGAAAATTAGGGCAAGGAAACAGATAAAAGAAACTACTCATGAGGAAGAATCAGCAGAAAACTCCAGGCAACATGAAGAACCAGTCTAGAACAACCCCACCAAGGGACCATGAGGTAGCTACTGCAGATGATTCCACCAGTATAGAAATGTTAGGAATGACAGAAAGGGAATTTAGAATACACATGTTGAAAACAATGAAAGAAATGATGGAAACAATGAAGGAAATTGCTAATAAAGTGGAAAATAACCAAAAGGAAATCCAAAAACAGAATCAAATAAGAGATGAACGATATGAAGAATATAAAAAGGATATAGCAGACCTGAAGGAACTGAAACAGTCAATTAGGGAACTTAAAGATACAATGGAAAGTATCAGCAACAGGTTAGACCATGCAGAAGAAAGAATTTCAGAGGTAGAAGACAAAGTTCTTGAGATAACTCAGACAGTAAAAGAGGCAGAAAAGAAGAGAGAGAAAGCAGAACGTTCACTGTCAGAATTATGGGACTTTATGAAGCGTTCCAACATACGAGTTATAGGAATTCCAGAAGGGGAAGAAGAATGCCCCAGAGGAATGGAAGCCATACTAGAGAATATTATAAAAGAAAATTTCCCAAATATCACCAAAGAGTCTGACACACTGCTTTCAGAGGGATATCGGACCCCGGGTCGCCTCAACTCTAACCGAGCTTCTCCAAGACACATTGTGATGAACCTGTCCAAAGTCAAGACAAAAGAAAAGATTCTGCAAGCTGCCAGGAGTAAGCGCCAGTTGACCTACAGGGGCAAATCCATCAGAGTGACCGCCGACTTCTCTAATGAAACTTTCCAAGCAAGAAGACAATGGTCATCTACCTTTAATCTACTTAAACAGAACAATTTTCAGCCCAGAATTCTGTACCCTGCTAAGCTAAGCTTCAAAATTGATGGAGAAATCAAATCATTTATGGATATACAAACATTGAGGAAATTCGCCACAACAAGACCAGCTCTACAGGAAATACTTCAACCTGTTCTGCACACTGACCACCACAATGGATCAGCAGCAAAGTAAGAACTCAGAAATCAAAGGACAGAACCTAACCTCCACACTGATGCAAAAGACAAAACTAAGCAATGGACTCTCACAAAATAAGACGAATAGAATATTACCACACTTATCAATTATCTCAATAAATGTTAATGGCTTGAATTCCCCACTGAAGAGACATAGATTGGCTGACTGGATTAAAAAACACAAGCCATCCATTTGCTGTCTGCAAGAAACACACCTGGCTTCAAAAGACAAATTAAAGCTCCGAGTCAAGGGTTGGAAGACAATTTTTCAGGCAAATGGAATTCAGAAGAAAAGAGGAGTTGCAATCTTATTTTCAGATACATGTGGATTTAAAGCAACTAAAGTCAAAAAAGACAAAGATGGTCACTTTATATTGGTCAAGGGAAAACTACAACAAGAAGACATTTCAATTCTAAATATTTATGCACCCAATTTAAATGCTCCCAGATTCTTGAAGCAGACCTTACTCAGTCTGAGCAATATGATATCTGATAATACCATCATAACAGGGGACTTTAACACACCTCTTACAGAGCTGGACAGATCCTCTAAACAGAAATTGAACAAAGATGTAAGAGATTTAAATGAGACCCTAGAACAACTATGCTTGATAGACGCATATAGAACACTCCACCCCAAAGATAAAGAATATACATTCTTCTCATCACCCCATGGAAAATTCTCCAAAATTGATCATATCCTGGGACACAAAACAAATATCAACAGAATCAAAAGAATTGAAATTTTACCTTGTATCTTTTCAGACCATAAGGCACTAAAGGTGGAACTCAACTCTAACAAAAATGCTCAAGCCCACCCAAAGGCATGGAAATTAAACAATCTTCTGTTGAATAACAGATGCGTGAAGGAAGAAATAAAACAGGAAATCATTAACTTCCTTGAGCATAACAACAATGAAGACACAAGCTACCAAAACCTGTGGGATACTGCAAAAGCAGTTTTGAGAGGAAAATTCATCGCTTTAGATGCCTACATTCAAAAAACAGAAAGAGAGCACATCAATAATCTCACAAGAGATCTTATGGAATTGGAAAAAGAAGAACAATCTAAGCCTAAACTCAGTAGAAGAAAAGAAATATCCAAAATCAAATCAGAGATCAATGAAATTGAAAATAAAAGAATCATTCAGAAAATTAATGAAACAAGGAGTTGGTTTTTTGAAAAAATAAATAAAATAGATAAACCATTGGCCAGACTAACGAGAAATAGAAAAGTAAAATCTCTAATAACCTCAATCAGAAACGATAAAGGGGAAATAACAACTGATCCCACAGAGATACAAGAGATCATCTCTGAATACTACCAGAAACTCTATGCCCAGAAATTTGACAATGTGAAGGAAATGGATCAATATTTGGAATCACACCCTCTCCCTAGACTTAGCCAGGATGAAATAGACCTTCTGAACAGACCAATTTCAAGCACTGAGATCAAAGAAACAATAAAAAAGCTTCCAACCAAAAAATGCCCTGGTCCAGATGGCTTCACTCCAGAATTCTATCAAACCTTCAAGGAAGAGCTTATTCCTGTACTGCAGAAATTATTCCAAAAAACTGAGGAAGAAGGAATCTTCCCCAACACATTCTATGAAGCAAACATCACCCTGATACCAAACCAGGAAAAGACCCAAACAAAAAGGAGAATTTCAGACCAATCTCACTCATGAACATAGACGCAAAAATTCTCAACAAAATCCTAGCGAATAGATTACAGCTTATCATCAAAAAAGTCATTCATCATGATCAAGTAGGCTTCATCCCAGGGATGCAAGGCTGGTTTAACATACGCAAGTCTATAAACGTTATCCACCATATTAACAGAGGCAAAAATAAAGATCACATGATCCTCTCAATAGATGCAGAAAAAGCATTTGATAAAATCCAGCATCCTTTTCTAATTAGAACTCTGAAGAGTATAGGCATAGGTGGCACATTTCTAAAACTGATTGAAGCTATCTATGAAAACCCACAGCCAATATTTTACTGAATGGAGTAAAACTGAAAGCTTTTCCTCTTAGAACTGGAACCAGACAAGGTTGTCTGCTGTCACCTTTACTATTCAACGTAGTGCTGGAAGTTCTAGCCAATATAATTAGGCAAGACAAGGAAATAAAGGGAATCCAAATGGGAGCAGAGGAGGTCAAACTCTCCCTCTTTGCTGATGACATGATCTTATACTTAGAGAACCCCAAAGACTCAACCACAAGACTCCTAGAAGTCATCAAAAAATACAGTAATGTTTCAGGATATAAAATCAATGTCCACAAGTCAGTAGCCTTTGTATACACCAATAACAGTCAAGATGAGAAGCTAATTAAGGACACAACTCCCTTCACCATAGTTTCAAAGAAAATGAAATACCTAGGAATATACCTAACGAAGGAGGTGAAGGACCTCTATAAAGAAAACTATGAAATCCTCAGAAAGGAAATAGCAGAGGATATTAACAAATGGAAGAACATACCATGCTCATGGATGGGAAGAATCAACATTGTTAAAATGTCTATACTTCCCAAAGCTATCTACCTATTCAATGCCATTCCTATCAAGGTACCTACATCGTACTTTGAAGATTTGGAAAAAATGATTCTGCGTTTTGTATGGAACCGGAAAAAACCCCGTATAGCTAAGGCAGTTCTTAGTAACAAAAATAAAGCTGGGGGCATCAGCATACCAGATTTTAGTCTGTACTACAAAGCCATAGTGGTCAAGACAGCATGGTACTGGCACAAAAACAGAGACATAGACACTTGGAATCGAATTGAACACCAAGAAATGAAACTAACATCTTACAACCACCTAATCTTTGATAAACCAAACAAGAACTTACCTTGGGGGAAAGACTCCCTATTCAATAAATGGTGTTGGGAGAACTGGATGTCTACATGTAAAAGACTGAAACTGGACCCACACCTTTCCCCACTCACAAAAATTGATTCAAGATGGATAAAGGACTTAAATTTAAGGCATGAAACAATAAAAATCCTCCAAGAAAGCATAGGAAAAACACTGGAAGATATTGGCCTGGGGGAAGACTTCATGAAGAAGACTGCCATGGCAATTGCAACAACAACAAAAATAAACAAATGGGACTTCATTCAACTGAAAAGCTTCTGTACAGCTAAGGACACAATAACCAAAGCAAAGAGACAACCTACACAATGGGAAAGGATATTTGCATATTTTCAATCAGACAAAAGCTTGATAACTAGGATCTATAGAGAACTCAAATTAATCTACATGAAAAAAGCCAACAATCCCTTATATCAATGGGCAAGAGACATGAATAGAACTTTCTCTAAAGATGACAGACGAATGGCTAACAAACACATGAAAAAATGTTCATCATCTCTATATATTAGAGAAATGCAAATCAAAACAACCCTGAGATATCATCTAACCCCAGTGAGAATGGCCCACATCACAAAATCTCAAAACTGCAGATGCTGGCGTGGATGTGGAGAGAAGGGAACACTTTTACACTGCTGGTGGGACTGCAAACTAGTACAACCTTTCTGGAAGGAAGTATGGAGAAACCTCAAAGCACTCAACCTAGACCTCCCATTCGATCCTGCAATCCCATTACTGGGCATCTACCCAGAAGGAAAAAAATCCTTTTATCATAAGGACACTTGTACTAGACTGTTTATGGCAGCTCAATTTACAATCGCCAAAATGTGGAAACAGCCTAAATGCCCACCAACCCAGGAATGGATTAACAAGCTGTGGTATATGTATACCATGGAATACTATTCAGCTATTAAAAAAAATGGAGACTTTACATCCTTCGTATTAACCTGGATGGAAGTGGAAGACATTATTCTTAGTAAAGCATCACAAGAATGGAGAAGCATGAATCCTATGTACTCAATCTTGATATGAGGACAATTAATGACAATTAAGGTTATGGGGGGGGGGAAGCAGAAAGAGGGATGGAGGGAGGGGGGTGGGGCCTTAGTGTGTGTCACACTTTATGGGGGCAAGACATGATTGCAAGAGGGACTTTACCTAACAATTGCAATCAGTGTAACTGGCTTATTGTACCCTCAATGAATCCCCAACAATAAAAAAAAAAAAAGAAAAAGTACAGGTGAGGAGCAAGATGTGGATAGCCTGGCTGAGGAATTGAGTTGTTTTAGAAATAACGGAGATTTGTAAGGATGGTGAAATTACTGATTTTTTAATTTGGGAAGCAAAGAGTGTAAACAGCAATTAAGAGCCATAAACATGTAATTAAAAACAGTGTGGAAGATTGGCAGGCACTATGACAACTTTGAAGGCTTCCCTTCTCTCCTGAGGTTGCATATCTAGAGTTGCAAACACAGAGACTACACAGTTTTAGCCCCAAATTAATGTTCTGAGCTCTGGCTAGATATTTCATTCTAAAGCAGTGACACTGAGAGAAAGAAGTGAGACCTTGAGATTTGGGTTGGGAACATGCGAGAAAATGTGGACCGAAGTTGAAATCTTTCCAGGCCTCGGAGCCCTCATTAATTACATAGCAACACAGCCCTAAGAAGTAAGAAGCCTGCTTTACAAGGAGAAAGCCTTAAGTTGAGTCATAAGACCTCCACAGTATCTACTGTGAGGGACATGGAGCAGATGAGCAGGAGTGAACTGGAAAGATGATAAACCGAGTGTGATGAAATGCACTCATTTGGGCCAAAATCATCATCAATAAGGGTAAATTCATGAGGGATTTAGGATTTAATATTTTTTGTTTAAGCACCAGAAAGCAAACTGAATATTCTGATAGTTTGGGTCATTGGAGCCCGGACTGAAAAATAACTTCACAGTTAATAAGGTAAAGTGCTAGAACTTTCCTGGCACCATAGAGGAAAGAGTCTGAAAACTCAGCTACACTGACATGTTAGATAAACATATTGTATGAAATCTATGCAATATCCCCTAATCATAAAATTGTAAGACCTTTGGGGTTATTTGATGCCATTTACGAAACATTACTATGATTTTCTGGTCAGAATAAAAGTTTATGATTGTCAGGTAATAGTGAAGTCTTGGCCCAAGTCTAGGTAAAGTGGGTCCAGAAATTAATGTATTTCTTCAGTCCCAGAATGTATGATACGAACAGATATATCTTAAAACTGAAGTCCTGAAGCCCTGGGCTACAAACTGTTACTGGTTCACCTTGTTAGGAACCAGGCTGCACAGCAGGAAGTGAGCTGCTGGAGAGTGAGTGAAGCTTCATCTGTGCTTACAGCTTCTGTGACTGCCTGAGCTCTGCCTCCTGTCACAGCAGCTGCAGGAAGAACTCTACTGTAAACTGTGCATGCATGAGGTTTGGGTGTTCCTTCTGAGAATCTAATGCCTGATGATCTGAGGTGGAGCTGAGGCAGTGATGCTAGCACTGGGGAGCATCTGCAAATACAGATTGTCATTAGCAGAGAGGTTTGACTGCACAGAGACCGTAATAAATCAATTGCTTGCAGACTCAGATCAAGCCCCCACCCACCCCCCACTGTTCACAAAATTGTCTTCCATGAAACTGGTACTTGGTACCAAAACGGTTGAGGACTACTGCCTTAAAATTAATGGACAACCTATAGGATGAAGGCTAAAGGACAGGAAGAACCCAGCATACATCCTGAAACTGATTTTTCTAGCAGAGAAAATAAACCCAAAACATAACCTTATCAATTGTGGAATTGTAGCAATTGAAGTGACCATCAAATATTTTACAGAAATGTTGGTGATTCCTACTATATCCTTATTTAAACTAGCCCATTTGGCTACGGCCAAAGCCAGATGGGCTGTGGAAAATGACAGCTAATTATCCCAGACTTACTCCGTGATGAGCAGCTGCAGTTCCAGATGTGTCATTTTTACTAGAGCAAATAAACACAGCTTCTTACTGCTATTGATCTGAAATCCTTTCTTTTTCATTTCAATCAATAGGAAAAAATCAGAAGCAATTTACATTCCATGCGGGGGAGGACAGTGTGTCCTTGCTGTGTTGACCTCCTACTTTGTATTGGCCTGTGTCGACCTCCTGCTCTGTCACAGAATGTCACCTGGAGAGACCTTGATCATCTTTATATCCCACAGAATGCAATGCTGATCTATGACATTGACTGCATTATGCTAATTGAGTTTGATGAATAACAAGTAACAAGCACTCTGAATGCCTTAGTAAAATAACATTTGAGCCACAATGTGGAACAAATTTCAGAGGCTTGTCATACTTCAAGTCTGTAGGAGTTCATGCTTTGGGTCCTGTTTAGCTATTCCATCTAAAGAGGGTAACACATTGTACTTGGGTGCCCATCAAACAAAAAAGTCTTGATGAGCTTCTGTAGATTTTAGAGGATATACTGTAGCCCAATAATATGTTCTTTAACTCACCAAAGCTGTATTGCTGCTTATACTTTCATGTGGACCATCTGCTAAGAGCAGTGGCCCATGCTGAGCCTCTAGTGGAGCATTAACCCCCAGGGGAGCAGCCAACTATATGATGGCCCTTTGATTATATTGGACCACTCACATCATCAAAGGGTGATGCTTAACACTTACATCAATAGATTAATATTTTTCTTTTTTTTAATTAAATCATAGCGTGTACATTGATATGATCATGGGGCATCATTCACTAGCTTTACAGACCATTAGATTAATATTTTTCAATGGGATTTCTTTCTCTGTTTGGTACAAAACTATCAGTAGCACCATTTGGATTCTCATGGAAAGCTTTATCTATCAACATTACCTTCAGCCAGGTGGTAGATTTTGTCAAAGAAGCTGTGTTAATAACCCTCAGACTTACTCATGCCACGTAATTCAGAAAGAGTTGACTTGCTTGTACAATAAAATGGTCTTCTATAGGCTCAGTTATTATTGCTCACTAGTACCTAGCTCCCTTAGAAATAGCTCCTGTACAATGGAACGCACACATCCACAGATGTGGGTGTGTGTCTCCCCCTAGTTAGAATATATGGGCTTAGGAAACAGGAGTGGAAGGCAGAAGCATCTTTGAAGACTCTGCTTTTCAAAAAAAAAAAAAACCCAAACCTAAATTAAGTACCTACTAACCATTGTGTGATTGTTTTACATTGTGTTTCTTATGAATTTTAAAAATTTTGTCTCCTGTAATAAATATCCTTGATTTTATTGGTAGTATAAAAGTAATTTATCACAAGGAATGAACTGAATTTTGTTCCTCAAGATGAGTAGATTTCTTGAGTGGGATTAAAAGGTTCCTACCTGACAGAGAACAATCTGACTCATAGTAAGAATAAGTCTAAATTAGGATCTTACTCCCAATGAGCTGAATTTGATTGACAGGGTTGCAATAACCTTCGTAGAAGCATTTTTTTTTTTGGTAATTGTTGTTTTCTTCTCATGTTTAGAGACTCCGCTCTGTTGCCTAGGTTGGAATGCAGTGGTGTGATCATAACTCACTGTAACCTCAGGCATGAGTTCTCCTGCCTCAGCTTCCCCAGTAGCTAAGACCTAGCTAATATTTAAAAAAAATATTTTGTAGAGATAGTATCTTACTATTTTCCCAGGCTTGTCTCAAATTTCTGGGCTCAAATGCTCCTCTGGCCTTGTCATACCACAGTGCTGGGATTACCGGTATGAGCCAGCACATTTTATTGACATCAGGTTAAAGACTAATTTTTATCAGACTTAAATTTGTGACATATGAAGTAAACCTAAATATCAGAAGGCATCTGTGAAAGGGAATCTACTTCTGGGACAGCGCCTGTGGCTAAGGAGTAGGTTGCTGGCCCTATATGCCAGAGGTACTGGGTTCAAATCCAGCCCTGGCCAAAAACTGCAGAAAAAAAAAAGGGGGAGAATCTACTTCTAAAGTATTTAAAAGAAAATTAATAGATTTTGTCAGTAATCAGAACAGTTACTGTACAAAAATAATACACCAAAGAGTTTTGTTTTTCCAAAAGTGGAAGAAAAGGGGGTCAAAAGTAATAGGCTAAATATAAAAAAGATGATATTGAGAACCTTTAGTTAGTTAACAGAAGGTGACGAGGAACAACAGTAGGCAAAATTAGTGAGAAGGGGAAATGCTGAAAAATTAATCTTGTTCCATCCTGTAGAGCAGAAGCTATTTACTGCTAAATGTAGTCAGCAGTTTGGTGTCATTTGGGGCAAAAATTGTCTACTTGTATGGTCAGAAGCTTCAGGAGAACCCCTAAAAATCTTCAATTTAATGTCTCTTAATAGAATGGATATATGGCAGTTAGGAGGAATTGTTATATATTTTTTAATTTGGAAAACATGAATCCAAGAATCAACACCTTGGTGTTTTACTGCTTTGTGAGTTGTTAGCAGTAGCTTATAAGGTTTTACTGCTGCGGCTCAAGGGCAGATTTTTCTGAAGATTTCTTTAGAAACTCAAATCTGCAGGTCTTAGATTACACAGATGCTGCTTAGGCAGGCATTCTAGAGATACAGCTTGTACCTGTTGCTGATAAAGCTAGAGGCATTTTAGTGTCCCCTGACTGTCCTGCAATAATTAATCATATCAGCTTGTGATGGAGTAGCATGGAGGACTGGAATCTGGAAGGCAAACTGTTATTAATTCAAAAGGGGATAACTTGTGGGTGCTAGAGAACTACTGACAGCCTCAATAGTATGAGGTTCTGAGAGCTTTGTTAATTGTAGCTTTAGAGTTTCTTTTATTTTATCTTTTCTGAAGTTTGGGGTACACATTATGGAGATTCAAAAGAATAGTCATTTACAGAGTTCTTAAAGAACAGTAATGGTGAAATGTGTGTCCCTATTACCAGACAGAAAAGTTGTAATTACTCAACTCAGGAGTTGAGTTGTAATTACTCAACTCAGGAGTAAAAATTACATCAAGCTCACCAATGCAGCATAGCTCTCCATCAAAGTAAAGCCTCAAATTATGAGACAATAATGATACAGGGAGCTGAAATTAAAATTAAAGAAACCCTCCAAAACAATAATTAGAACATACACAGGGCCCATTTGGAGGTATTAAAGGAATCCTGAAGCTCATCATTGATCCTTGAGTCAAATTTTTTAAAAAAAAAAAATTTGTGAATCTAAAATCCTGGGAACAAACCCCTTTAGTGATGGTTATTGTACTCATAGTTAATCTGAAACAGGAATATGCTTTTTTTAATTTGAAAAGTTTTCGATCATTAAAAAATCACTTACATTCACATATTTACTAGGAAAGTAGACTCTTCTTAATTTTTCAGGTTTTTAAAATGTGTATGTTAAGTTTAGTAGACAAGAGCTCTCATAATTATTTTGAATGAAAGTTTGGAGAATTTTGAGATAAACCTAATTATTTCTATGGCTGTTTCTTTTGTAGGGTTAAGGAGAAAATTTTTGTGTTACCCTATACATACTTTAGGAAACCCATAAAGTAGACCTAAAAATGTCTTAATAATTTTGTTTTACTGAGTTTGGTACCTACAATAAGGAAGGGCAAAATCTATTAATTGCTATTGCTCAGAACTGCTATCTTAGAAAAAGACAAAATATTTATACTAATGGGAGATACATGATTTGGGGTTAGTCTACCACTTTGAGATGCTTGGGTTATAAAGATTTCCTCACCTTTACAGAAACCCCTAAGAATGGATGGCTAATTAAAGAAATTTGAGCTTCTTTGCTATCACCTGAAGAGATTGCTTTAATAAAAATGGAATTTACCAAAAATGCTTCATAATGTTAACCACACTAGCAGAAACAATTTAGCCATCCCATTGCACCCTCTTTGTGGTGTTTATCAAGGCATTTTTGAAGATATTTCCAATGCTTGTGTTAGGAGCCAATAATACAATCTTGGTAAGGCCATAAAAGTAAGACACAGCAGGACACTGAGCCTCAGGATTGTCTTTTCAATTTGTCACCAACAGAAACTTGAACTTAAGTATGTACTAGTTGACCTAGGAATTATGCAATTGAAAATGTAGATGCCAAGAGCAGGAAGAATTTAGTTAAATAATGGTGTTTTGACTTTACCTGAAGCAAGCAGGTAGGGAGCCCCTCCCTGTATTCCGACAACTTCTCCCTTGTACCAGGAGAAGAAGTGGTGTGGTTTTATTCCTGGGAGTCTACGTCAGGGCTTTTGAGGTCTTGGGTTTCACTGTCACGTTATGGGCTGCTAACTTTCAGGTGTACATCCAGTATTCATCTTTCTCCTCAACTATTTTCTGCAGTTGTCTACCTGGATGTGTCTGTGCAGATATTTGACATTTGTCTAGATTAGAATGACTACTGCCTTTTTTCAGAGTGAGACATACCTTGATTGCAAACTCACTTTGGCCAATTACTATATTTGCATGTTTGAGAAAACTCTCTGCAAACCATTTTGTTTAGTGGGTAAAACAACCACCTGATAGTGTGAATGTGAAGATTAAGTGAAATGATATATAGAGAGTGACTGGCAAAAAAATTACTGTTCCATAAATTTTAACTCTTACGGCTGCTCTATCCTAGGTGGCACTGCCCTGCCTGCTCTTCCGTCTTTCTGAATCCTGTCTACTCCTCCTATTCTATTTGGATAGCTCATTCCTACCTTTACAATAAAATCTTCTTTGCTGAAAATTACATTTTCCTCCTTTGTTCTCTTAATAATTATCCCAATAATGATAGGAACATCACTTAATACGAATTAAGAAGACTTTACATATTAGTTAAAGAAGTAGACATTCTCTCTATTTGATAAATAAGAACACTGACAGAAAGGTTTACCAAAGTTGCTTGCCCAAAGTCAGAAAAGAAGGAAGGGGCAGAATGGTGATTTGAGTCCGTGATATCCACTCATAGCTGATGTTATGTACTTTGTCATAATCAAAGGAACTCCATCATCTGAAACCGTTCTGCTTGTTTTAGAGCTTATGCATTCTATCCACGATAGAGTCTGATAGATTAAATGTGGTCACAAATACTTTGCTCCTTCCATCTGAGGAATGTATTTCTGTACCCATCTTGAATCTGAATTGGCCTCTTGTCTTTCTTGGTAGAACTGAAGATGTATGTGGGGCCTAGGCCTCAAGAAGCTTTTCAGATTTAGGCTTTACTTTCTTGAGATACTCCCTCAGCTGTCCAGGGAAGTCCACATAGCCTACTGAATGGTGACAGATTACATGAAAAGATCAGTCTTGCTAACAGTCAGCACTAATCGCGTATACTCTACAATCTTAGGCAAGCTAGCAGCACATTGAAATCACATGAAAGTTCAACAGAAAACCTCCCAAGCTACTAGGCAAGCAACTTTGCTTTTCTGATTTGTCAAATAGAGATAATGCCACTTCCTTAAATAATAAATAAGACAAGAATCACGTCATTGTAAGCACTAAGCCTTGATGTAACTTTTTATTAGGTCATTAAATATGCAATGTCTGATTTTGAATCAAAAGTTTGTTATCTCTCAAACAGGAAGCAGTACAATTAATCAAAATACTACGTGCCTAAACTATAGACACAGTTTTGCCATATTAACAGAAGCTTGTGTATGCCAGCAACAAGGAAGCCTGGAGAGAAAGTGGTAACGAAACTGCATAGGGTGGTTTTCACAGTTTGTTGATAATTGAGTATTTTTCGATACAAGAAGTGGTCCAAAGCCTGGAAGGAGTGGTAGTCGTAGGGTGCAAGGTCTGATGACTATAGGCAGAAGACAAAGAATTTCCACAGGTCAAGCTTCTGTAGCTTAAGCAGTGTTGTTTATGTAACATGTGGTTGAGTGTTATCTTGCAAGAGGACTGGCCTGTCTCTGTGGACCAACCTTAGCTGCCTCATCACAAGTGTCCTCATCATGTCATCCAGTTGGTTGCAAGAAACATTTGCTATAATCCATTGACCAGCTTTCATAAAGCTTTGGGGAATAATGCCAGCTCTGGACCACCAAACAGACGCTATTAGAGTTTTTGGACTAATATTCAGTTTTAAACTTATTTTTGATACTTCCTTGTTATCCAAGCATTGTGACAAAGAATCCATTTTCATCATGTATAACCATACAATGTAGAAGTTGTTTGCCTTCAGAAAAGAAAGGTACCTCTGAGATGATTTCTCTTCTGACACTTGTTTAATTCGCATAGAACCCATCTTACCTTGTTGATTTGTTTCAAATGGTCCAATATTGTTGGAATAGTAACATCAAACCTGAGCTAATTCATGCTTAGGTTAAGATGGATTTACTTCCATGATAACTTGCACCCATCATTATTGTCCTTGGTCTCAGGTTGCTCACATGGCTCATTTTTTTTTAATTATTATTATTTTTTTTATTGTTGGGGATTCATTGAGGGTACAATAAGCCAGGTTACACTGATTGCATTTGTTAGGTAAAGTCCCTCTTGCAATCATGTCTTGCCCCCAGAAGGTGTGGCACACACCAAGGCCCCACCCCCCTCCCTCCGTCCCTCTCTCTGCTTTTCCTTCCCCCCCCTTGACCTTAATTGTCGTTAATTGTCCTCATATCAAAATTGAGTACATAGGATTCATGCTTCTCCATTCTTGTGATGCTTTACTAAGAACAATGTCTTCCACTTCCATCCAGGTTAATATGAAGGATGTAAAGTCTCCATTTTTTTTTTAAATAGCTGAATAGTATTCCATGGTATACATATAACACAGCTTATTAATCCATTCCTGAGTTGGTGGGCATTTAGGCCATTTCCACATTTTGGCGATTGTAAATTGAGCCGCAATAAACAGTCTAGTACAATGATCAGGACTGAACTTCTCAAACCATTAACACACTATGTTCTCATTAGCCACATCAGTCCCAAACACTTCACTGATATTTCAAGCCCTCTGCACTGCATTGGTTCCACGATGGAACTCACATTCAAAAATAACATGAATTTTTGATTTATTCATGGTTTCACAAAAACTGCTCTAAATTTTTTTTGAAATATATCACAAGCCAAAATGTGTGTTTGAAAAAATGAGGGTGTACCTTCATGATAAAAATAAAATAAAAACTATCAAAGTGAAATGTCAGAGCTATCAACTGTCAAACTTAGTATGAAATTGGATATTTCATAAATACAAGAGTAGTTAACTAATACCAAAATTGGTACCTAGAGATAAGTTTCAGCTATGACATAGACCTGAAAATGTGGCAATGGCTTTAAAAGCAGGTCATGGGTTAATGATAGAAAGTGAACCACAATATTATTGGAGGCTGGAAGAATAGGGAGAAAATTGCTATTGGAGGCTGGAGAAGGAACGTCTGTGCTCTATAATTTCTGTACAATTAGCATAATGACTGTCTGGGGTAACTTGGAAGGTAGAGATTATACCTGCCTTTGACAATTTGGACTGCTGTAACAAAAGTGCCATAGATGGGGTGACCTGAGCAGCAGGGATTTATTTTTCACATTTCTAAAGGCTAGGTTAAGATCAGGGTGCCAGCTTGTCTGGTTCCTGTGGAAAGCCCTCCTCCTGGTATACAGATGGACTTCTACTTGCTGCATTCTCACATGGCAGAAAGAGATTATCTCTTTTATATCCCTTCTGTAAGGGCACTAATCCCAATTAAGAGAGACCCACTCTTATAACCTAAGTACTTCTCTAAGGCCTCACATCCAGAGACCATTGCTTTGGACATTAGGGTTTCAACATATGTATTTGGGACAGGGAGGGTGGGACAAAAACATTCAGTCCATTGCAATACCAAATGAATGCACAGGTCTGGAAAAAGAGATCAATAGACAGAATGTTTAATATGACAGGCTGCAAAAGGGGAGGAGACAGGATGGCTGACTGAAGCCAGCTTTCCACAGAGGCTCCCATCCAGAAGGAGAGTTAAAGGGCAAAAATTTAGCAAGTAACCTGGTGGATTTCAGCTGCACTAAGAGACAAGGTTGAAGAACGCACGTCAACCCCACTGAGGTGAGCTGCGACCACAAGGATACAAACAAAAGGTACAAAATCCATCACCAAGTGGACGGGAGTCCCCTCTCCCATTAGAACAGCTCAGAGTGCCCCACAAATAATCGGGCAGAGTTCAAAAGTTCAAAGGTCTTCCCACTACACTCCATGGGAGAGACCCTCTAAAAACTGGACCTATCTCCCCTACTAGGGTGCCACGGCATCCTCCTGCCAGGCATAAAACTGTATAAACTGTATATAGTCTCTACCTGGAATTCTGAGCTCCCAGCACTTCCCTTTACTCACACTGAGGTCTGGAGGCCAGTCCCGGTCGGCGGAGAGGAGACCACACTGGAGTGGCAGTTCCCTGAGGCACAGTGTGACAGCCGTCTTTTGGTGACAATACGTCCAGGCATAAAACTGTGTAAAGCTGTGGGTGTTCTCTGCCCGCAACCCCAGGCTCCTAGTGCTCCCCGCACTCCCCTCTGCTCTCGCTACAAGGTCTGGAGGCCTGTCCCCCAGGGGTCCAGACTCTTGGGTGATTGCTTGAGGGGTGTAGACAGTGCTGGGCTGCAGCCGGTCTGTGCAGACTCTGGGGTACAGGAGCAGAGAGAGGACAGTTGGCCAGAAGGGAGCTACACCGGAGCAGCGGTTGCCTGAGCCATAAAACAGCAGCCCTCTTTTGCTAGCAATATGGCTTACTACCGAATATTCTGAAGCCACACCCCCTGTCTCCCTGGGCAACCAGAGATTCTGAGTATAGGATTTGCGTGAGGCTACTCCAACTTGCAAACGAGAGAAACTCCCAGGGCGGGGTTGACCCAGAGGTCCGCTTTACTAAACCTAAGATGCACCTGGCCCTCAGGGGATCGTCAGCCTATAGACAATACAAGAGCAAAGACAAGCTGATTTGGAACTCAATTCAGCTTCTCTTCTTCAGGGGAACCGCAGAGTTGTTCTGCTCTGTTCTGCCAGTAACATTAAGCAAGGGTGAGACTGGACCTGAGTGAAAACCCCCTAACCTTCATCAAGCACCCGAGGTTGTCAGGCCTCACCTCCTCCTGCTAGAGAGAGGCAGAGCGCAGCGGCCTGGCACACTTCCTTGTGATTCAGGCAGGTGCAAACTCCTGGAGTACCAATTCACTACAGGCAACTGGGTCAGCCAACTGCAGGGCTATCAGTGACTGGGTGTGACAGCGGTGCAAGGTGGGGAAGGAGACATCAACCTTCCCAGACTGATCTATTGGCTGGGTGGTTCCTCCTGACTCCATGCAGCACTGGAGCAAACCACACCAGAGTAGTCACCAGACCCCTGTGATCCAGTTCCCAGAGACCTCTTAAACTCTCTCACCCGAGACAGGTGCAGACTGAGACAATTGATTTGGACTTTTTGAACTGAACCAATCGCCTGAGGACAAATCAGGTGGTGCCATGGGTGCACAGTGGTAGGAAGGTTTGATTTTTCTTTTCCAATTGTTTGCCAGTGAGGGGTGGGGTGACTTAATTGCTGATATTTTTCCACAGCTGAGACTTCAATCCAGAGTATCTATTTCACTAGGGTGGAACAGAAACCAGCTGAAAACAAGACAGAACCACTTAGCCCCACCACACCAGACAGGGCTCCAGTTTCTCAGGCCACAACACTGTACAGGCCCTCGACAAAGCCCCAGGGGAAAAAAAATCACAGGGAGTAAAACAAACATGGGGCGGAATCAGCAGAAAAACTCTGGTAACATGAATAACCAGAATAGATCAACCCCCCCAAGGAAAGATATGGCAGATGCAATTGAAGATACCATTCATAAACAACTTGCTGAGATGTCAGAAATTGAATTCAGAATTTGGATTGCAGACAAGATTAACAAAGTGGAATTAGGAATTCGAGGAGAAATTCAAAAGTTGTCTCAAGAATTTAACGAATTTAAAGACAAAACCACCAAAGACTTAGACACACTGAAGCAAGAATTTGCAGCCCTCAAAGATATGAAAAATAAAGTAGAATCCCTCAGCAACAGAATGGAGCAAGCAGAAGAAAGGATTTCTGACATCGAAGATAAAGCTTTTGAACACTCCCAAACTCTCAAAGAGGAAGAGAAATGGAGAGCAAAAATGGATCATTCTCTCAGAGAGCTCTGGGATAATTCAAAGAAGGCAAATATCCGAATCATAGGAGTTCCAGAAACAGATGAAGTTGCCTCTCTGGGCACAGAGGCCCTTCTGCATGAAATTATGAAAGAGAATTTTCCAGACATGCCTAGAGATTCTGAAATTCAGATAGCGGACAGCTTCAGAACCCCAGCACGACTCAACCCCAATAAGACATCCCCCAGGCATATCATAATTAACTTCACTAAAGTTAATATGAAGGAGAAAATCCTCAAAACTGCCAGGAGAAAGAAAATGATTCCCTTTCAAAGGGAAGAATATTAGAATGACTGCAGATCTCTCTGCTGAAACTTTTCAAGCCAGAAGAGGGTGATCACCGACTTTTAATCTCCTAAAGCAAAATAACTTTCAACCCTGGATCTTGTATCCAGCTAAACTGAGTTTCATCTATGATGGAGAAATTAAACACTTTAATGACATTCATATGTTGAAGAAATTTGCCGTAACCAAACAAGCTCTTCAGGATATTCTCAGACCTATCCTCCATAATGACCAATACCGCAAAAGTAAACTCACTCAGAAACTTCGGATCAAACACCAATTTCCACACTGGCGAAAGGATTAAAAATGCCCACTGGACTTTTGAAAAACTCGATACCCAAAACTTCACCAGACTTATCAATATTCTCCATTAATGTGAACAGCTTAAACTGTCCTCTAAAGAGGTATAGGTTAGCTGACTGGATACAAAAACTCAGGCCAGATATCTGTTGCATACAAGAGTCACATCTTAACTTAAAAGACAAATACAGACTCAGGGTGAAAGGATGGTCATCCGTATTTCAGGCAAATGGTAATCAGAAAAAAGCAGGTGTTGCAATTTTATTTGCAGATACAATAGGCTTTAAACCAACAAAAGTAAGGAAGGAAAAGAATGGTCACTTCATATTTGTTAAGGGTAATACTCAATATGATGAGATCTCAATTATTAATATTTATGCACCCAACCAGAATGCACTCAATTTACAAGAGAAACTCTAACAAACATGAGCAACTTGATTTCCTCCAGCTCCATAATCATCGGAGATTTCAACACTCCTTTGGCAGTGTTGGATCGATCATCCAACAAGAAGCTGAGCAAAGAAATCTTAGATTTAAACCTAACCATCCAACATTTGGATTTAGCAGACATCTACAGAACATTTCATCCCAACAAAACTGAATACACATACTTCTCATCAGCCCACGGAACTTACTCCAAAATTGATCACATCTTAGGTCACAAGTCTAACCTCAGTAAAATTAAAGGAATAGAAATTATTCCATGCATCTTCTCAGACCACCATGGAATAAAACTTGAGCTGAGTAACAACAGGAATCGGCATACTCATACAAAAACATGGAAGTTAAATAACCTTATGCTGAATGATAACTGGGTCAGAGATGAGATTAAGAAAGAAATCGCCAACTTTTTGGAACAAAACAACAATGAAGACACAAACTATCAGAACCTCTGGGACACCACAAAGGCAGTTCTAAGAGGGAAATTTATAGCACTGCAAGCCTTCCTCAAGAGAATGGAAAGAGAGGAAGTTAGCAACTTAATGGGACATCTCATGCAACTGGAAAAGGAAGAACATTCCAACCCCAAGCCCAGTAGAAGAAAAGAAATAACCAAAATTAGAGCAGAATTAAATGAAATTGAAAATAAAAAATAATACAACAGATCAATAAATCAAAAAGCTGGTTTTTCGAAAAGGCCAATAAAATAGATAAACCTTTGGCCAACCTAATCAGGAAAAAAAAAGTAAAATCTCTAATCTCATCAATCAGAAACAACAAAGATGAAATAACAACAGACTCCTCAGAAATCCAAAAAATCCTTAATGAATATTACAAGAAACTTTATTCTCAGAAATATGAAAATCTGAAGGAAATTGACCGATACTTGGAAGCACGTCACCTTCCAAGACTTAGTCAGAATCAAGTGGAAATGTTGAACAGGCCCATATCAAGTTTGGAAATAGCATCAACCATACAAAACCTCCCTAAAAAGAAAAGCCCGGGACCAGATGGTTTCACGTCAGAATTCTACCAAACTTTTAAAGAGAAATTAGTACCTATATTACTCAACCTGTTCCAAAAGGTAGAAAAAGAAGGAAGACTACCCAACACGTTCTATGAAGCAGACATCATCCTGATCCCCAAACCAGGTTAAGACCCAACAAGAAAGAAAATTATAGACCGATATCACTAATGAATATAGATGCAAAAATATTCAACAAGATCCTAACAAACAGAATCCAGCAACACATCAAACAAATTATACATCATGACCAAGTTGGTTTTATCCCAGGGTCTCAAGGCTGGTTCAATATATGTAAATCTATAAATGTAATTCAACACATAAACAAATTAAAAAACAAAGACCATATGATTCTCTCAATCGATGCAGAAAAAGCTTTTGATAATATCCAGCATCCCTTCATGATCAGAACACTTAAACTGGTAGAGGCCATCTACAGCAAACCCACAGCCAATATTGTATTGAATGGAGTTAAATTGAAATCATTTCCACTCAGATCAGGAACCAGACAAGGCTGCCCGTTGTCTCCACTGCTCTTTAACATTGTAATGGAAGTTTTAGCCACTGCAATTAGGGAAGAAAAGGCGATCAAGGGTATCCATATATGGTCAGAAGAGATCAAACTTTCGCTCTTCGCAGATGATATGATTGTGTATCTGGAAAACACTAGGGACTCTACTACAAAACTCTTAGAAGTGATCAAGGAATACAGCTGTGTCTCAGGCTACAAAATCAACATTCATAAATCAGTAGCCTTTATATATACCAACAATAGTCAAGTTGAAAAAACAGTTAAGGACTCTATTTCATTTACAGTAGTGCCAAAGAAGATGAAATATTTGGGAATTTATCTAACAAAGGATGTGAAAGGTCTCTATAAAGAGAACTATGAAACTCTAAGAAAAGAAATAACTGAAAATATTAACAAATGGAAAAACATACCATGCTCATGGCTGAGAAGAATCAACATTGTTAAAATGTCCATACTACCCAAAGCAATATATAATTTCAATGCAATCCCTATTAAAGCTCCACTGTTATACTTTAAAGATCCTGAAAAAACAATACTTAATTTTATATGGAATCAGAAAAAACCTCGAATAGCAAGACATTACTCAGAAATAAAAACAAAGCAGGAGGAATTACGCTACCAGACCTCAGACTATACTACAAATTGATAGTGATCAAAACAGCATGGTATTGGCACAAAAACAGAGAAGTAGATATCTGGAACAGAATAGAGAACCAAGAGATGAACCCAGCTACATACCCTTATTTAATCTTTGACAAGCCAATTAAAAACATTCAGTGGGGGAATAGCTTCCCTATTTAACAAATGGTGCTGGGTGAACTGGCTGGCAACCTGTAGAAGACTGAAACTGGACCCACACCTTTCACCATTAACTAAGATATACTCTCACTGGATCAAAGATTTAAACTTAAGACATGAAACTATAAAGATACTAGAGGAGAGTGCAGGGGAAACCCTTGAAGAAATCAGGCTGGGCGAGTATTTTATGAGGAGGACCCCCCAGGCAATTGAAGCAGCTTCAAAAATACACTACTGGGACTTGATCAAACTAAAAAGCTTCTGCACAGCCAAGAACACAGTAAGTAAAGCAAGCAGACAGCCCTCAGAATGGGAGAAGATATTTGCAGGTTATGTCTCCGACAAAGGTTTAATAACCAGAATCCACAGAGAACTCAAATTCATTAGCAAGAATAGAACAAGGGATCCCATCACAGGCTGGGCAAGGGATTCGAAGAGAAATTTCTCTGAAGAAGACAGGCACGTGGCCTTCAGACAATGAAAAAATTCTCATCATCTTTAATCATCAGAGAAATGCAAATCAAAACTACTTTGAGATACCATCTACCTACAGTGAGACTAGCCTATATCACAAAATCCCAAGACCAGAGATGTTGGCGTGGATGTGGAGAAAAGGGAACACTTTTGCACTGCTGGTGGGAATGCAAATTAATACATTCCTTTTGGAAAGAGATATGGAGGACACTTAGAGATCTAAAAATAGATCTGCCATTCAATCCTGTAATCCCTCTACTGGGCATATACCCAGAAGACCAACAAGCACATCATAACAAAGATATTTGTACCAGAATGTTTATTGCAGCCCAATTCATAATTGCTAAGTCATGGAAGAAGCCCAAGTACCCATCGATCCATGAATGGATTAATAAATTGTGGTATATGTACACCATGGAATATTATGCAGCCTTAAAGAAAGATGAGACTTTACCTCTTTCATGTTTACATGGATGGAGCTGGAACATATTCTTCTTAGTAAAGTATCTCAAGAATGGAAAAAAAAGTACCCAATGTACTCAGCCCTACTATGAAACTAATTTAGGGTTTTCACATGAAAGCTATAACCCAGTTACAACCTAAGAATCGGGGGAAGGGGGAAAGGGAGGGGAGGGAGGGGGGACGTGAGTACAGGGAAGGTGATTGGTGGGATTACACCAGTGGTGCATCTTACAAGGGTATATGTGAAACTTGGTAAACAGTCTGTAAAGCTAGTGAATGATGCCCCATGAATATATCAATGTACACAGCTATGGTTTAATAAAAAATAATAATAAAAATTAAAAAAATACAAAAAAATAATATGACAGGCTGCTTTTCTTAGTAGTGTATGATCAGACACACATACAGAGAAATAAGCTATAAGGGACTATTCAAGTTGCATGCAGAAATTATGGGGCATATTGAAATCCTAGGACTTGCTGAGTTGGAAAACACCTTTTATATTCTGTCTCCTATCTGGTAAAAAACTATCAATCAAATGAGTCTTATGGATAAATGTTAAATCATGCATGGGGCTGTGAGAACCTTTGCTAAAGTGTATCGCTAAGCTGGTGCCTAATAGACTCTTTCATTTGGTATAAAAGGCCATTGAAGAATCTTAAGATTCTTAAACTACCATAGAAATTTTGGAATCATCAGTAGGTAGTTAGTGAATAAATCCACACGAAAGTATGAGCTGGAACAGGAAAAATGTGAAGGTTTGGGGAATAAAAGTGGCTTGGATTTTATAATAAGCAGGAAAGTAGCAGATGGTAGTCAGAGTCAGCTTGCCATTAAAACTCCAGAAGTGCTGTTTTAGTTATTGGTTATGGCAATGAAAGTGCATGGCAAAGGAGGGGATGGTGGAGAGGATGGATGGGCATGAGAAACCACCGTGCTCGATGACTTCATTGTGGTTGTTGAAATCACCAAGGATTATCGTAGGTTTAGTAGGAGAGGGAATTCCATGCTCTGTTGTTTTCATCCTCTGTTACATTGAGATTCAGGTGATTTGTTTTTCATCTCTTTCAATTGTTTTAGATTTTTGTTAAGAAATAATATGATAAAAATAGCAAGAGAAATAAGCTATAAAGAAATAATATGATAAAAATAGCAAAAATAATATGATAAAAAAAGCAAGTTCCTAAATTGCGATGGATTATTTGGTGTAAAAATAAGACCAAAGAAGAACATGATCAGAGAAATCTTAGCGAAGAAAGTCAGCATGGCAGATCTCTCACTTTGCTTATCTTTTTAGGCTAGGAGCATTTCTAGAGGAGGAGGAATCTGAAAGTAAATTTTGGAAAATATCAATAAGTGATTTTGTATATGAGCCCATATTCTTTCTGATATATGTATATGTTTTTACTTGGCATATTCTCCAGAAAACAATGATATAAACTAAAAAAGGAAGGAAATAAAGGATTGTATATTCAGGTTTTTTTTTTTTTTTCATTAACAAAAAGGATTTCTGACTAGGGGGTGGAGTAAGACAGCCAAATACAAACCTCCAGAAATTGTCCCTCTTTATGAACACCAGATTTAACAAGCACCCATGCAAACACCTTCAAAAGTATAAAAAACCAAGTGTGGTAACACTACCTGGTTGTAACATTATATCAAGAAACGAGGGATTGAAGAGGGCAGAAAAGACAGTCTTGTACTGTAGATAATGCCAGTGCTCACCTCCCCTGCCCTTGCCCTGGCAGTGCTGCCCCAGCATGCACAGTGGAGAAAGAATCTGTGCTTTGGGAGGGAGAGGGAAGTTATTGTTAGAGTTTCCATAGAGCCCAGGGCTGCCCTGCCACAGGGGAACATAGCATGGGACAAAAATCTGGGACAATCTAGACCAGCCCAGCCAGAGTTCTGGAAAGCCCCACTACCAGCTGATAAAAAGCAGCGTGGGAACTGGACAACATTCAAAAGGCACTTGGGCCACAAAGGCGGCTGTCCCTAGGCAGTTCCTGCAGCTGTGCTGGCTCAGAGCCAGTGGACTTGGGGTGCACATGACCCAGTGAGAAACTAGCAGTGGCGGTCAAGCCAGTGTCTCTGTCATTTCCTCCCCCCCCAATCTACTGGCAGTGCAGACCAGGGTGTCTTCCACTTGTGAAAGCAAAGGGAAAAGTTCAAAGGAACTTGGTTTTGCAGCTTTGGGTACTAGCTAAGCCCCACTAGAAAATAGTGCTAAACACATTCTTGAAGTCCCTGAGTCTAGGCCTTAGTTTTTAGAAGGAATTTCTAGATTCCTCTTGGGCCAAAAAGAAATAAGCTGCCCTGAAAAGAAAGACCCAGACATGGCAGGATTCGTTGTCTACTGACTAAGGAGCCCTTGGGCTGGATGCAGTCAAGCAGTGGCTGCCATGGGCTTTGGGTAAGATTAGGCTGGTTTCAGGTGTGACCTGGTGCTGGTGGCCACAAGGGAGTGCCCATGTCCCTCCTCTTCCAACTCAAGCAGCCCAGCACAGAAAGTGAGGGAAGAGAGTGAGAGTGTTTCTTGGTAATCTAGGGAATTCTCCAGCATCTTACCCAAGTCAACCAAGTCAGTATCACCAGGATTGTGTAAGAGTCATTATGAGTGTGGGGCACCCTGATACAGCTGCAGTGACCAAACACTTGGATCAAAACTCTCAATTCTATTTGAATATCTGGAAAGCCTTCTTGAGAAAGATAGTTTCAAAAAAGCCCAGAATCCAAATATTAAAATAAATACCCAACTCTTAAATGCCCAGATATCAACAAACATCCACAGGCATCAAGAATACCCCAGAAAAGATCATATTACCAAATAAACTAAATAAATTCCAGTGATCAATCCTAGAGCAATGGAGATGTGTGACATTTCAGACAAAAAATTCAAAATCACTGCCCTAAGGAAGCTCCATGAACTTCAAGACAACACAGAGAGGGAGTTCAAAACCTAACTAAAACATTTCATCAACACAGAACTGTCCTACAAGAAATGCTAAAAAGAGCTCTTCAACCTGAAAGAAAAGAAAAATTGAAGACTATAGTCAAGAAGAAACCCAACTAAATTAGTCCTGTCAGTCAGAGAGGAACTTTAAAAACATCTTGGTCAGTCACAGAGTTAGAAAACACTGACTTGGAGACTGCTTGTTATAGGAAGTCCACACAATCAGAATCGAGGGTCCTGACTTGACTTTGGCCTCTTCATGGCTGGCTATTGATCCTGGGCACATCACTTTACCCCTCTAAGCCAGAATCTTTAGGCTAAAAATCTTCATTCAGTGTGTGCCTTTGGCAAACCGTTCTGTTTTGGGCCTTGTTTTCATTATTAATAAAAAAGGAAGGTATTAGATAAGATCTAGTAGCTAATCTAAAGCCAACTGATATTACACCTGGAAAATCTGTCAGTTATTTTCCAGAGTTCACTCTATCCTCCTCTGTATGTGGTGACTCTTTCGGCTGACTTTACTAATCAGAGTCTAGTTGTGGCTTTGGGCAAATGGATACCCAGGACACAGTATGTTTCTCCTGTTATTTTATACATTGCTCCTATCTCTGTTTATGTCTCTAGGTCAGCTAAATCAGTTTTGCAGCATGCTCAAATCTTATTTCTTAGTTAAGAGTTACAAGACATGGACTCTAGCTTTCGATGAATGTAAAGCCACTTGCAATTTTATTTTTCTGTAATTCTAAGTTTTCCACATATACTGAAGATCAAACAATCACTTTTTTCTTTGGTGAACATAATGCTAATGAGAAGAGTTTTTTGGTGTTATAAGAATTCCCCTGTGGCCCCATGGATAACATGCAAAAAACTCCTACCTCCTCAGTTCTCCTGCCTAAGTGTTCTTGAGATTCTACCTTTGAAAATACCCTCGCTAATTTTGTCCAGTTTGCTTCACAGTTTTTACTTTAAATAAAAGAAACCAAAAAAAAAAAAAAAAAGTTTTTGTAGGGTTGGAAATAACGAACAGGTCATAAAAGAGATATTACCCTGTTTCCCCGAAAATAAGACAGTATCTTATTTTAAGGTGTGCTCCCAAAGATGCGGTAGGTCTTATTTTCAGGGGACATCTTATCTTTCCTGTAAGTAGGTCTTATTTTCGGGGAAACAGGGTAGCTTTTTTTTTCAGTGTAAGATAGGATGGGTCGATATGTATAAGCAGGCACTGAAAGAGGCCTGGTGTTTTAGCTTCATGTGACACCCTCTGTGGAAGTTAGCTCCATCTCACTCCAGATGGCCAGCATTGCAGCCTTGGAGATAGCTGACTAATATAAAGGTGAGTACTCAGTGGTGGTTAGACCATTTTATCATCCTTTCCCTCTGTTCCTCCCACCCACCATCTTTTTTCATACACACACATTTCTATGTCATACTAGCAATTTAGAAATTTTAGAGAAGAAAGAGTGTGAGAAAAACACTGAGCTTGGGGCCCATCTCAGATGTCATTCATTGTTGAATTACATCCTCTCTTTATGATGTTTAAAATTCAACCATTAGAAAAATAATTCTTCCATGGGAGGCATTTTTTACTTCAGGTTCTCCCTTTAAAGTATTAAACCAAGATAACAAAATGTATGCATTATCAAAGGAAGAATAACAAATAGTAGCTAAGTCACTGCTATGACGACAGTGACAACAAATGCCTTCTCTGGCAAGAAGAAAATTAAATTTATAATTAACTCTGCATTAATGGATTTTCTTTTCTTTCTTGAGAGTGCCCCAAGAGCTAAAAAATTTTCCCATGTACTTTGAGCTCTCTTATGTTGAATAATATTGAGTTTTTGTTTCTTTCAAATAAATGAATATCTTAGATATTTGGGACAATTTACTTGGTTTTCTGACTAATTTCATGGAGGCATGAAATAGTACTTGCTTTACAGAGTTGAGTGTTCTATTTTATAACCAGAGTGGATCAAACATAACTGCAGCACCCAACACCAATATAATAAATTTTATAACAATCAAAGAAAAGGAAATTTCCTTTTCATACTATCAAATCTTCTGTTATTGTTTTTTTTTTGTGTATATACACATATATCTCTTCATTTTATTTATTATTTATTTTTTATTATAATAGAACCTATATATTTGGCCACTTCCCTACCTTACCATCTCCTTTAGTTGACCTAATTTTCACAGACAGAACATGCAGGCCTAGTTCCTTATGTTGACCACCTAGTTCCTTATGTTGACCATTTTGTTATAGTCCCTTGGGTGGTTGTACTGTGTTAACCAAACTACCACGTATTTGAGGAAAGTGACCATGGCTTTCTTGTTCGTTGCCATATTCCTATATGTCCAGAACCTATTAAAGAAGATGATGTAATTTTTGCAATTTTGCAAATATACATGTACATACACATGCACACATATATTCATTATACACATACACATATATATATTTGTTTCAACTACACATTTATAATTTTGGTTATGAAGAAGTGCATCTTCTATCTCAATGAAAGTATATAAATATTATATTGAGGAGTTGTCTTCATGGGAAAGAAGATAGAGAGTAAAATGTGTGGAGATAGGATGAGTTCAAGGATAGGAATCACATGGTTTAATGAAATTCACAGCTATTTCACAACTTCATAGTAAGCAACATTTTCAACATTTTTTGCCTTTAAACCTCCATTTAGAATATTTTACAAAATGACTAACTTTATAAATATCTCCCCAATTTCACTTAGAGGAGAGGGCAATCAGTTTACATTGCTGTCAGTAAATCAGGGGAGGGAAAGCAAGACAAACAACTCCCTGTGTATACCCCACACTGGTGATCATCCACTAGTAAACATGAGCCACACAGACAGGAAAGTGCATGGGCTTTGGAGTCAGGTGAATTCCAGATTTAGAGGCTGGCTAGAATATACCTCAAAATATACCTCTGAGTCTCAGCCTCCTCTTTGGCAAAAGAGGGATGATAATACCTATCTCAAGAGATACTGTAGGGATTCAGTGGGATGGAGGAAAAGCACTTAGCATAATTCATAATACTTGGTAGAAACTCAGTGACTGTTCCTATTGTCTTTCTTGCCTTTGTCAAGGAGGAAAAACTTTTAAAAATAGATTCAGTTACATACATTGCTTATACAAGGGTATCCATAAAGTTTGTGTGCAATTTAAAATAGGTTTACATTGTAAATTGCACATGAACTTTATGGACACGCTGTGTTTTCTAAGTCTTTAAACAGAGGATCACTGTATTTAGAGCTTCTTATATCTCTATTAAACTGTCACTTTCTATTCTGGTTGTTCATTGGAAGACTGGCTACTGGTCTACACTGTCTCCAAGGCCACTCTCGTACTCCACTAGCTCCATACTTGTTACATGGTGGGTACTCCGTACATGTACTTTAAGCAACTTTATTTGAAAAAGAATGTATTGTAGAAGGTAAAAAAGGACTGAAATGTATCTTATCTGATGTATTCACTAGGATTCCTAGGCAGTGGTTCCTAAACTTAACTGGACATCAAAATGACATGGAGAAGTAAAAAATAGGAATAACAGTCACACAATTTCTTGCTCTCAACGAGGTTAACATAGTTTAAACTTTTAGGTTACAGGTAAAAAGAATTAGTATTTAAAAAAATTCTCTGGGTAATTCTGATCATCTTCGGGGTTTAGAAACCACTGGCCAGTGATAGGCAGTTATCAAAGCACCCTCCTTAAACTAGCTGCATCAAAATCATCGAGATAGTGGGGTGGTTTGTGAAATGTAGATTCTCCAAGGTGAGGAAACCAAAATCCTTGGGAATGGAGCCCAAGGATCTGTGCTATTTGTGTGCCTGAGTAATTTGGATGTGTACGAGGAAACTTGTGGACCTATGTACTAAGTGATCAAAAGAATCATTAATTTCTTTCAAGAAGTAAATTAAGAGATTTTCTTCTTCAGTGAAGGGGGGCCCATTAGAATTTTCTAAAAAGGTTTTCTTCAAAATAGCCACCACCTTCCAAATTCTAATGTGCTTTTTGATAGGCAAGGGAAAATTCTCCACGTTGAATTGTAAAAGCCCTTTAGTAGATTAGAATAATGTGTTCTCCCCACCTTAGGAGCGACTTGATTTCAGTACCTTAACAAGTCTGGGAAGATACCATATCACATGCCATTGAAAAAGTCTTGTCTTTGGGCAGATGACATTACTGATGAAATGTTCCTTTATATTTTAGTTGGTAACTAGTGTATAAGGGAGATGAATCAATAGTATAATTTGTTCATCAAGCAGAGACTAATGCTTTATATCTTTTAAAGTTCCATTTTTCCTAATAAACCAAAAGAAAGCCTCTACTGATTGATTCAAGAAGGATCAACATCCTACTTTTAAGACTTTTCATCTTTATAGTATTCTTACTTATTGACTTAGAAATAAACCCACCGGCTGTGTTTGCAGTGAAGTCTGTTATTCCTGGGAAGGTAACGGGCAATGCAGTAACCAAATGCTGTGTATTAGCTCAATAAATTCACTATGATATGAAGGAAGTGATTGCCTTTTTCTCAAAGTTTTAATGAGGACCTGAAAGTGCCCTACAGCAGACCCTACAGGTAAATGAAGAATATGTCTAGTAGTTTTCCCTCAGAAGGTTACTATAAATATGTGTGCTGAAAATCTAAAATTCTCTGAAAACAACTATTTTTCTTTAAAAAGTTGAGAAATGTAAATATGGTTTATGTTATCAATAAATATGCATTATCACAGCATATCATTTTCCATGTACATCATATTTCTTCTTGGCAGCATGACAACTTTTCCAATCATTCACATATTGACATAGGCAGAGGGTGCCAAGATCACGTTTGTTATCTTGCATATTTTATCTTGTCACCTTTGTAATTCCAGAAGTCAAATGTGACTTGAGTTTTACAATTTTAATACATTTTTTTCCTTTCTTAAAACATGCATATATTTTTTGGTGCCCTCTGTATACGTACATGTGTGTATCACTTTCAGTTGATGTAAATATCTATCTGCTACATATGACTTGTGTGTGTGTGTGTGTGTGTGCGTGCACATGAGTCTATATCTCAAGGCTCACTGGTATTTCTGGAATTTTGATACTCCATGGTTATTCCTTCATACAAAATTTTAGATGTATTACAAGGCATTCATAAACATTGAAGTGATTTTCGTTGAGAATGTGAATTTGATGATGATCTCCTAAAATATTATGTATCCTAGGATATCTAAGACAAGTTAGTATTGCATGGGAAGAACTCTTTACTGGGAATTGCTCTTCAGCTCAACATACAAATAGGCTTCTCTACTCAGCTGCATTATCTGGCTTGATAATGAGATGACAATTGTTGCTCTAAAGTCCATGCAGCAAAGCCTTGGCTTGGATTTATACCTGCAGCCTTCTTTAAAGGACTCATATAAGTTGGACCATATTTGACAGATTTATTCCCACATTCTAAGGTGAAAGTTACTAAATGGTGTTTGAGTATGAAAGATATAACAATGGATGACTTCTTAGAGACCCATCAATTACTTTCTTGGCCTGCTCTATCTCTCTTTCTGAGTGATGATATTGTTATGTAAAGCAGGGTCTTATCCCAGAAATGGGAAGCAGAGAGGAAATACCTTGATTTCTGGTAGCTAACCAGAAGATATCTTTTCTCCCAGTCTGTAGCTGATCTTTTCATCCTTTAGCAAGACTTTCACATAGCAAAAGATATTAGTTTTGATGAAGTCCGATTAATTGGTATTTTTTCTTCTATATGTTGTACTTTTGGTTTCATATCTGAGAAGTCTTTACCAAACCCTGTTTCTCCAATGTATTGTTTTAAATCTTTAGGATTTTACAGTGGCACCATAGCTCAGTGGGCAGTGACACATACACGGAGGCTGGTAGTTCAAATCCGGCCTGGGCCTGCTAAAACAACAAAGGCAATCACAACAAAAAAAATAGCCAGACGTTGTGGTGGGCACCTGTAGTCCAGCTATGCAGGAGGCTGAGACAAGAGAATCGCTTAAGGGGGGAGGAGAGCAAGATGGCGGCCGAGTAACAGCTTCCTTGCATCTGGGCACCGTGAGTCCAGGGAGATAGGACTCCAGGCATCTCTGGCTGGTGGGATCTGCCTATCATCACGCCAGCAAGAGACCTCTGGACCCCAAGAAGAGGACTAAAACAGTGGAAAACTGGCAAGTGGTCACCTGTGTTCAATCAGTCTAAACCCGCCCACAACTGTAAGTTCAGTAGCAGCAAGACTGCAAACCAGAAAGGCCTTACCAGTGAACTGTTTTGGTGTCTTTGGACTTGGCACTCAGTTGAACTGCCTTGGGGAGACTCTGAGCGGGAATGCGGAGAAATTTGGCCATTGTCTAGGGCCCCAGTCTGAGCTGCTGAGCCAGACGGAGCTAATAGTGTTTGGCTGTGGGCCACAGGGAGCCATTGTGAGTGATCTGCCCCGGCAAGCTCCACCCTCAGGGTCGCAGAGCTAGAATCGGGTGGGAGCTGATAATGCAGTGACCGAGTAGCCTAAGAATGGGGTCTGAGCCGCCTTCCAGCCCTAACTGTCAGGGGCAGAGTGAGACCAGTTTTGGCACACTGAGTAAGTGGATAGCCAATTCAGCAGTGATTCTAGCGACAAGCACTTTCCTGGGAAAGCTTGTGCTCAGCAAGTTTACAAGTTCAAAGTACCTTTTAAGTGGGCTGAAGAAAGATTTAGGGTGTCTACCTGCTGGGGTTTGAGAAATCAGCAGCCTCCAGTCGTATAAGAACTGTGATTAACATCTCATACCCCGGAAGACCACGTGTTGCCCAGACAATAGTCAACAACATATACATACTGCTTTGTTTTTGGTTGTGTTTTGTTTTTACTGTTTTTTTTTTTTGTTTGGTTGTTTTTTTTTTGTTTGTTTATTTTGATGTTATTTATGTTGTTTTGTTTTTTAATTTCAACCTTTTCCATATAGATCTTTTCTCTTTTTCAATTTTTCTAGTTTAATTATAATTTCCCATTGCTGCCTTTTTTAATAACTAGAACTTCATTTTTGCTAGTGTTTCTACTACTATTATTTGGTTTTTCACCCCATTTTATCCCGTAAAGTTTTCTGTTTGCTTGATTTGGTTTGATTTATAGCATTTTTGTCTTTCCTCTCTACTTGGTGGAGGTGGGGTACTTTGTCTGACAAGGTTAGCAAAGAGCTGCTGACCCCAAGGGAACCACCCAACTAGGCACCCCCAGAAGGTGTTTTTTTTTTAAGGCTGTGTCAAAGTACCCTACTGTACACCTATATTGCTCTGTCTCCCTCTTTCTGTGCCTCTCTTCTTTTTGTCAATATTCCTTTTACACACCCCCTCTCCCTTCTCTATTTTTTTTTCTTTTTACTCAGTCCTCCTTTCTTTCATCCCTTTCTTGCTCTTCAACCTTCTCACCCTTCTGGTCCTGTACCAAAAGGACTAATCTAACCCTTAGTCCACAGGCACGAGAACTTAAAGAGCAAGAGGAAGTGAAAGGAAAATTAGGACAAGGAAACAAATAAAAGAAATCACTCATGAGGAAGAATCAGCAGAAAAATCCAGGCGACATGAAGAACCAGTCCAGAACAACCCCACCAAGGGACCATGAGATAGCTACTGCAGAGGATTTCACCTATAAAGAAATGTTAGGAATGACAGAAAGGGAATTTAGAATACACGTGATGAAAACAATGAAAGAAATGATAGAAACAATGAAGGAAACTGCTAATAAAGTGGAAAATAACCAAAAGTGAATCCAAAAACAGAATCAAATAAGAGATGAACGATATGAAGAATATAAAAAGGATATAGCAGAATTGAAGGAACTGAAACAGTCAATTAGGGAACTTAAAGATGCAATGGAAAGTATCAGCAACAGGTTAGACCATGCGGAAGAAAGAATTTCAGAGGTGGAAGACAAAGTTCTTGAGATAACTCAGGTAGTAAAAGAAGCAGAAAAGAAGAGAGAGAAAGCAGAACGTTCACTGTCAGAATTATGGGACTTTATGAAGCGTTCCAACATACGGGTTATAGGAATCCCAGAAGGGGAAGAAGAATGCCCCAGAGGAATGGAAGCCATACTAGAGAATATTATAAAAGAAAAATTCCCAAATATCACCAAAGATTCTGACACACTGCTTTCAGAGGGATATTGGACCCCAGGTCGCCTCAACTCTAACCGAGCTTCTCCCAGACACATTGTGATGAACCTGTCCAAAGTCAAGACAAAAGAAAAGGTTCTGCAAGCTGTCAGGAGTAAGCGCCAGTTGACCTACAGGGGCAAATCCATCAGAGTGACCGCAGACTTCTCTAATGAAACTTTCCAAGCAAGAAGACAATGGTCATCTACCTTTAATCTACTTCAACAGAACAATTTCCAGCCCAGAATTCTGTACCCTGCTAAGCTAAGCTTTAAAATTGACGGAGAAATCAAATCACTTACGGATATACAAACATTGAGGAAATTCGCCACAACAAGACCAGCTCTACAGGAAATACTTCAACCTGTTCTGCACACTGACCACCACAATGGATCGGCAGCAAAGTAAGAACTCAGAAATTGAAGGACAGAACCTAACCTCCACACTGATGCAAAAGATAAAACTAAGCAATGGACTCTCACCAAATAAGACGAATAGAATACTACCACACTTATCAATTATCTCAATAAATGTTAATGGCTTGATTTCCCCACTAAGAGACATAGATTGGCTGACTGCATTAAAAAAACACAAGCCATCTATTTGCTGTCTACAAGAAACACACCTGGCTTCAAAAGACAAATTAAAGCTCTGAGTCAAGGGTTGGAAGACAATTTTTCAGGCAAATGGAATTCAGAAGAAAAGAGGAATTGCAATCTTATTTTCAGATACATGTGGATTTAAAGCAACTAAAGTCAAAAAAGACAAAGATGGTTACTTTATATTGGTCAAGGGAAAACTACAACAAGAAGACATTTCAATTCTAAATATTTATGCACCCAATTTAAATGCTCCCAGATTCTTGAAACAGACCTTACTCAGTCTGAGCAATATGATGTCTGATAATACCATCATAACAGGGGACTTTAACACACCTCTTACAGAGCTGGACAGATCCTCTAATCAGAAATCAAACAAAGATATAAGAGATTTAAATGAGACCCTAGAACAACTGTGCTTGATGGACGCATATAGAACACTCCATCCCAAAGATAAAGAATATACATTCTTCTCATCACCCCATGGAACATTCTCCAAAATTGATCATATCCTGGGACACAATACAAATATCAACAGAATCAAAAGAATTGAAATTTTACCTTGTATCTTCTCAGACCCTAAGGCACTAAAGGTGGAACTCAACTCAAACAAAAACGCTCGACCCCACACAAAGGCATGGAAATTAAACAATCTTCTGTTGAATAACAGATCGGTGCAGGAAGAAATAAAACAGGAAATCATTAACTTCCTTGAGCAAAGACACAAGCTACCAAATCTGTGGGATACTGCAAAAGCAGTTTTGAGAGGAAAATTCATTGCTTTAGATGCCTACATTCGAAAAACAGAAAGAGAGCGCATAAACAATCTCACAAGCCATCTTATAGAATTGGAAAAAGAAAAACAATCTAAGCCTAAACTCAGTAGAAGAAAAGAAATATCCAAAATTAAGTCAGAGATCAATGAAATTGAAAACAAAAGAATCATTCAGAAAATTTAAGAAACAAGGACTTGGTTTTTTGAAAAAATAAATAAAATAGATAAACCATTGGCCAGATTAACAAGAAATAGAAAATTAAAATCTCTAGTAACCTCAATCAGAAATGATAAAGGGGAAATAACAACTGATCCCACAGAGATACAAGAGATCATCTCTAACTACTACCAGAAACTCTATACCCAGACATTTGACAATGTGAAGGAAATGGATCAATATTTGGAATCACACCCTCTCCCTAGACTTAGCCAGGAAGAAAAAGAGCTCCTGAATAGACCAATTTCAAGCACTGAGATCAAAGAAACAATAAAAAATCTTCCAACCAAAAAATGCCCTGGTCCAGATGGCTTCACACCAGAATGCTATTAAACCTTCAAGGAAGAGCTTATTCCTGTACTGCAGAAATTATTCCAAAAAATTGAGGAAGAAGGAATCTTCCCCCAACACATTCTATGAAGCAAACATCACCCTGATACCAAAACCAGGAAAAGACCCAAACAAAAAGGAGAATTTCAGACCAATCTCACTCATGAATATAGATGCAAAAATTCTCACCAGTAGATTACAGCTTATCATCAAAAAAGTCATTCGTCATGATCAAGTAGGCTTCATCCCAGGGATGCAAGGCTGGTTTAACATACGCAAGTCCATAAACGTTATCCACCATATTAACAGAGGCAAAAATAAAGATCACATGATCCTCTCAATAGATGCAGAAAAAGCATTTGATAAAATCCAGCATCCTTTTCTAATTAGAACACTGAAGAGTATAGGCATAGGTGGCACATTTCTAAAACTGATTGAAGCTATCTATGACAAACCCACAGCTAATATTTTACTGAATGGAGTAAAATTGAAAACTTTTCCTCTTAAACTGGAACCAGACAAGGTTGTCCTCTGTCACCTTTACTATTCAACATAGTGCTGGAAGTTCTAGCCAATACAATTAGGCAAGACAAGGAAATAAAGGGAATCCAAATAGGAGCAGAGGAGGAGCATGTCTCCCTCTTTGCTGACGACATGATCTTATACTTAGAGAACCCCAAAGACTCAACCACAAGACTCCTAGAAGTCATCAAAAAATACAGTAATGTTTCAGGATATGAAATCAATGTCCACAATTTCAATTTGATTGATTTGTAATCAATCCAAAGTCAGTAGCCTTTGTGTACACCAATAACAGTCAAGATGAGAAGCTAATTAAGGACACAACTCCCCTTCACCATAGTTTCAAAGAAAATGAAATACCTAGGAATATACCTAACAAAGGAGGTGAAGGACCTCTATAAAGAAAACTATGAAATCCTCAGAAAGGAAATAGCAGAGGATATTAACAAATGGAAGAACATACCATGTTCATGGACGGGAAGAATCAACATTGTTAAAATGTCTATACTTCCCAAAGCAATCTACCTATTCAATGCCATTCCTATCAAAATACCAACCTCGTATTTTCAAGATTTGGAGAAAATGATTCTGCGTTTTGTATGGAACCGGAAAAAACCCCGTATAGCTAAGGCAGTTCTTAGTAATAAAAATAAAGCTGTGGGCATCAGCATATCAGATTTTAGTCTGTACTACAAAGCCATAGTGCTCAAGACAGCATGGTACTGGCACAAAAACAGAGACATAGACACTTGGAATCGAATTGAAAACCAAGAAATGAAACTAACACCTTACAACCACCTAATCTTTGATAAACCAAACAAGAACATACCTTGGGGGAAAGACTCCCTATTCAATAAATGGTGTTGGGAGAACTGGATGTCTACCTGTAAAAGACTGAAACTGGACCCACACCTTTCCCCACTCACAAAAATTGATTCAAAATGGATAAAGGACTTAAATTTAAAGCATGAAACAATAAAAATCCTCAGAGAAAGCATAGGAACAACACTGGAAGATATTGGCCCGGGGAAAGACTTCATGAGGAAGACTGCCATGACAATTGCAACAACAACAAAAATAAACCAATGGGACTTCATTAAACTGAAAAGCTTCTGTACAGCTAAGGAGACAATAACCAAAGCAAAGAGACAACCTACACAATGGGAAAGGATATTTGCATATTTTCAATCAGACAAAAGTTTGATAACTAGGATCTATAGAGAACTCAAATTAATCCACATGAAAAAAGCCAACAATCCCATGTATCAATGGGCAAGAGACATGAATAGAACCTTCTCTAAAGATGACAGAAGAATGGCTAACGAACACATGAAAAAATGTTCATCATCTCTATATATTAGAGAAATGCAAATCAAAACCACCCTGAGATATCATCTCACCCCAGTGAGAATGGCCCACATCACAAAATTTCAAAACTGCAGATGCTGGCGTGTATGTGGAGAGAAGGGAACACTTTTACACTGCTCGTGGGACTGCAAACTAGTACAACCTTTCTGGAAGGAAGTATGGAGAAACCTCAAAGCACTCAAGCTAGACCTCCCATTTGATCCTGCAATCCCATTACTGGTCATCTACCCAGAAGGAAAAATATCGTTTTATCATAAGGACACTTGTACTAGACTGTTTATTGCAGCTCAATTTACAATCGCCAAAATGTGGAAACATCCTAAATGCCCACCGACCCAGGAATGGATTAACAAGCTGTGGTATGTGTATACCATGGAATACTAGTCAGCTATTAAAAAAAATGGAGACCTTACATCCTTCGTATTAACCTGGATGGAAGTGGAAGACATTATTCTTAGTAAAACATCACAATAATGGAGAAGCATGAATCCTATGTACTCAATTTTGATATGAGGACAATTAATGACAATTAAGGTTATGGGGGGAGGAAAAGCAGAAAGAGGGATGGAGGGAGCGGGTTGGGGCCTTGGTGTGTGTCACACTTTATGGGGGCAAGACATGATTGCAAGAGAGACTTTACCTAACAATTGCAATCAGTGTAACCTGGCTTATTGTACCCTCAACGAATCCTCAACAATAAAAAAAGATAAATAAAATTAAATTAAAAAAAAAGAGAATCGCTTAAGCCCAAGAGTTTGAGGTTGCAATGAGCTGTGACACCCCGGCACGCTACCCAGGGTGACAGCTTGAGACTCCGTCTGAAAAAAATAAAAATAAATAGAACTTTTAGGATTTTAAAATTAAATCTGTGATCTATTTTGAATTCATTTTTGCACTAATCGTGAGTTTGAGGTTGAAGTCCCCCACCCCTGGTCCTAGTTCTCTAGCACCATTTGATAAAATGACTATCCTACCTCCATTGAATTGCTTTTGCATCTTTGCCCTTGTATTACTTTTCTGCTACTGCTGTGAATATTGCCACAAACGTAGTGGCATAAAACAATATAAAATTATTTCCTTATAGTTCTGGAGGCTTAAAATAAAAAATAGATATCTCTGGACACAATCAAAGTGTTAATAAGGCTTTATTCATTCTGAAAGCTTTAGGGGAGAATATTCCCTTTGTTTTTTTTCAGATTTTAGAGCTGCCTGTATGCCTTGGCCCCTTCCATGACATCACTATCTCATCTTCAAACTCTTCTCTGACTCTAAACCTCCCACCTCCTTTTTTGACTTATAAGAAAAAGAGCACTTAGGATCATTCTGTTCCTCTCTGGATATTCCAGGATAATCCAATCCTGTCAAACCTCTTAACTTAATCACACTTACAAAGTTCGTTTGCCAGGTAACCTAACATAATCACAGGTCCCAGGGATTGGACATGGATATCCTTGGGGGACATTATTTGGACTAAAATAACTGTTACCTTTGTGAGTCTGTTTCTTGGTTCTTTATTCTATTTCGTTAATCTGTGCGTCTATTCCTTTGCCAATACCATAGTCTTGATTTCTATAGTTATCCGATAAATCTTGAAATCAGGTAGACTGATTCCTCCTACTTTATTCTTACAATTTTTCTTTGAAATAATAATTTCAAAATTATTTTAGTTATGCAAGCTCCTTTACCTTTTCGTATATACATTTTAAAATAATCTGTCTAAATCTATCTTTTGCTGAGGCGTTGATAGGAATTGTGTCAATCCTTTATATCACTTCAAGGGCACAATGGACATCTTCATTATGTTGAGCTTTCTAATCCGTGAGCAGGGTATGCCTGTCTGGTTTTTTAGATCTTTTTAAATGTCTTTACATGAACATTTTGTAGTTTTCAGCATTTTAAGTCCTTTACAGGTTTTGTTAGGTTTGCACCCAAGTATTTTATTCTTCTTGAGCAATTATAAATGGATTTATAGTTTTCTTTTCTTTTTTTTTTATTTTCACATATACATGTGTTCATTAGGCTTCCACTTTTTGCCTTCACAAAATTAAAAAGACTTAAAATTTAACAACAATAACAATGTTTAAGATAGGGACCAGAAACAAAAACCTCGCAAAGAATGAACGAAGACAAATACATTCAGAAAAGAAATCAGACGATTGCTGCAATGAAGTATTAAGCAATAATAATAATAGTAATGCAAAGAAAGTAACATTCACATTGTCAAATAAGAGTATGTCTATTATAGAATGCTTTGACTTTGAGGTTCAGTATGGAATCAGAAATACAATTAATTTTTATATGTTGATTTTGTATCCTTTCACACTGCTGGACTCACTTATTAGTTTTAGGCGTTTTTGTTGTTGATTCCTTGGGATTTCCATGTCATTTCAAAAAAGATGGATTTTTTTGGATCTGTATGCCCTTATTTCCTTTTTTTGCCTTTTTATACTGCCGAGATCTTTTAGTAGTAAGTTGAATAAGAATGGAGATCCTTACCTTCTTTCTGGTCTTGTGGGGGAAGTTTCCCTCTATTACTAATTTTGTGAGAGTTGTTATTATGAAATCACAAATGGGTATTTTATTATTTATTATAAATTTTATAGAATGCTTTTTAACAATTGATACAGGTTTGTGATTTTTCTTTAGCCAGTAATACGATAGTGTACATTAAGTGATTTTTGAATATTGAACCGATTTTGTTCCTCCAGAAATTGGTCCATTTTGTCTAGATCAGTGGTCCTCAACCTTTCTAATGCCACAACCCTTTAATACTGTTCCTGTGGGTCCTGACCCACAGGTTGAGAACTGCTGGTCTAGATAGTAAAGTTTATCTTATAGAGTTAGTGGTAGTATTCCCTTACATCCTCATTTCTAGGTCATCTCTGTTATTTTATTACTTAGAATATATTATTCTATCATAAATACATTCTTGAAGTAATTGAAATATGGTCTATATGATCATTTCCAAACAACTGTCAGGAAGCTGTGCCTGATGATTAGGGAAATAAAAAGCCCTTCTACTCTATCTTTGGTATAGACAACACAATCAGATGTGGCCAAAAAATTATTGCAAACTCTGATAGCCAGAGCATTTTGCAAAGATTTTAGTGGATTCTATTCTAATCCTTTATACAAAAGACAATCATATTCTTTATTTGTCCTTTTATAGCACATATAAATTTACTTTTCACCTTTGTATTACAAATATCCCAGGTACATCAACTTAATTTCCTCCCTCCAAAAAGTTGAATGAAGATGAATACATGGTAGATGAAAATATATTTAGTATTTATAATGATTAGGTGTAGCTGTATATTTTTGACTCTATAGCAATTCTATTTCATACCAAATCACAGGGTGACATAGTTTCATGTTCTGCAGAATTTGATTTCTTATTATCGTTTATAGTTATTTTCAGCATTACCCTAAGGCAAGTGTTGCTTGGTAGCACAAAGAATGTACACTATTATTTTAAACCAGAAAATCTGAGCTTCCTCTAGCTTTATACCATCCCCATTTAGAGAAGTATCTCAGGATGGGGAAGGGAGATCTGTGGCATTCAGGACCCCACTCCTCATTCCTGCACCCAAGGAGATGTAATTAATCTGCTAGGGAAGTCTTTTGTAGGGAGTAATGCAAAAGCTTTTTATTCTTTTTAACATAATCTTTCAGAAAACTATTTCCTGTCTGGCAATAAAACATATAAGATGAAGCTCACCAACTTTACCTATCCTAGATGTTTTATGAAAAAAAAAATTAAAGATTATTTTAAAATTATCTTTTAAAAATAATGCACTGTAACCTTAAAAGAGTTTATTTTAAATAGGATGCTATGATAATGTCAGCCCCTGTTATCAGCTCTAAAGGTAAGTGGTAAAAAGAAATTCTTAGTAATGTTCTCACCAAAGGAGGGCACAGACAGACCACGTAACATATATGCAGAACTTTAGACTGGTGAGGAAAGGGTAGCTTCTCAAAGAAGATGGTAACTGGACAGTGCTACAAATTGCATGGAGTCAGGGCAGAGGAAGAACATTCCATACAAGCAGAGCTGGCTATATAATTTGCAGGGCCCAGCAGACTGGTGATACAAGGTGCTTAGTTCCAAAAACAGGAAAAAAGTAGTATTAAAGGCACTAAAATGTAAAGGTTTGCTTTCTCCTATGGGCTCCCTCTTGACTCATCATGATGTTTTTTATTTGCTGTTTAATGTCATTCTATGCAAAGAAAAATAAAATTTCAATTTATCAGCATGAATGTTATCATTTTTCTTTATTTTGTAGAATGCTAGTTTTAGATGCAAAAGTATGAGCATTTAAATCATACATGGCATCACAAAAATTACACCCCTTTAATTTCATAGCTTGTACATAGATAGGTATTTTGTTTTTACCAAGACAGTAATAACATTATACAACATTGACTCAAATATTTTTATTTCACTTCTTGATAGGCACACTTTCAAGCAAGCTTCTCTACCTTCAGCTTACTTATGAGTAAGAAAAGTCTAAAGCAAATGAATTAGGGTTTGCCTCACCTCTCCCATTCCTTCTATGCCATCATTCTCAGCAGGTGGCTAGTTAACACTGGGAAGTTACTCAGTAAGAAAGGTTGTTATGAGGTTCTTTGGTCATTCGTGTTTCTTAGAACTCAATTGCCTCCTTTCTATGTTTGAAGAAGTGCAACCTCTCAGAGCTGTCAGTGCCCTTTCCTTCCCAGCCGCAGACGCAACATACTTATGTGCTTATCTTGTACTCACTTGAGTCATGTTGAACTCCCACATATGGCAGGTGGACCAGAATTCTGTGCTTATGGGATATTGCAAATGAGCTGTCAAGAAATGTGGCAATCTTGCATGTATCTTCTTTGCTCACCTCGTGCTCCATTGTCCCATTAGACTTCACTTACAAAATGCAAGTTAAGAGACAAAATTGTTAACAATTTCAAGATAACAACAGCAGAGCCTTAAACCAAGTGTGGGGCCCTTCTGAGCCCAGGTCCCTTCTATAACTGCACAGGTGCAGACCCACGAAGCCAGGTCGATAGGCAGGTCAAGAACTAGTGCAAAGGCCTTAAAGTGGGGATGAATTTGGCATTTTCATGGAAGAGTTGAAGTCAGTGAGGAAGAAGAGAGCAGATGACAAGGCTTTGAGGCCAGGATAACAAGTCTCATTTTTATTTTAATTTGGATGGGAAGCTGTTGAAATGTCATAGACTAGGAGCAGCATGATCTGATTTATACTGTAAAAAGATGGCTGGGCAGCGCCTGTGGCTCAACGGGGTAGGGCACCGGCCCCATATGCCAGAGGTGGCGGGTTCAAACCCAGCCCTGGCCAAAAACTGCAAAAACAAAAACAAAAACAAAAAACCCAACATGGCTCTCATGGGGAGTGCGATGGTTTGGAAGTTTGTTCTCTTCAACCTCATGTTGAAATTTAATTGCCATTGTAACATTAGGAAGAGGTAGGAACTTTAAGAGGTGATTAGGCACCTCCTCACCCTGTGGGAGTAATACTGTTACGGAAGGGCAGGTCCAGCCCCACTCTCTGTCCCTCTTTGTCCTTTCACCATGGGTGATGCAGCAGGAAGGCCTTTGCCAGACACCAGCATTTTGATACCAACCTTCACAGCCTCCAGGACTGTGGACTGATACATTTCAGTTCATTATAAATGACCCATTTTGTGGGGTTCTGGTATTGCAGCACAAACATCCTAAGACATGAATATGACATTGTGCTGCTGTGTGGTGGTTTGATTTACATTGGAAACAGCACAGGCGAAAAGATGTGCAAGATTGGGGACATGTTTAGAAGTTAGGTAGACAGAGCTTTTGTTGTGTAGGATGCATGGTGTGAGGGAAAGAGTAATAAGAAATAATTTTGTGGGCTCGGTGCCTGTAGCTCAAGTCACTAAGGCACCAGCCACATACATCTGAGGTGGTGGGTTCGAATCCAGCCTGGGCCCGCCAAACAACAATGATGACCACAACCAAAAAATAGCCAAGCATTATGGTGGGTGCCTGTAGTCCCAGCTACTTGGGAGGTGGAGGCAGGAGAATCGCTTGAGCCCAGGAGTTGTGATGCCACAGCACTCTATCCAGGGTGACAGCTTGAGGCTCTGTCTCAAAAAAAAAAGAAAAGAAAAGAAAAAAGAAATTGTGTGTGTATGTGTGTGTGTATATATATATATATATATTTTTTTTTTTTAATTTAAGCAGTGAAGTGGGGAGCACTAGTGATGGGGCAGGTTTGGCAGAGAGGGAGAATCTAATCTGTGGTTCTCTTTTGGCTCCAGTGAGTCTTAGTTGCCTGCCAAACTTCTAAGTGATTTTGCCAAGTTGACTATTTAGGATTAAAATTATAACAACCAATAAATAAATACATGTAAATTAAAATGACATATAGAGCAAATTTGTAAGAATTATAGGCCATTTTTCATTTTCTTCTGCGTGAAAGATGATTGGTTATTTAGATGATCAGGCTAAGATGATTACAGGTAAACCCTCTTTCTTTCCTCCTCTTAATCCCACGTCACTGGACACAGGGAGGAAGGTCTGTTGGTTCATCCCTTAGAGAAGAGACACCATCTGAGTAGGAGCAAATCACACAGCTACTTGAATTCATGAGGATGGTGTAAAACTTTGTTTTAATTACTGCCAGCAGCTCACCTATGAATCAGGAAGAAGTGGCCTCCGAGGAGTCACAGAGGTCCTTCACCTCTCTTAGCCTTCTCTCCTTCCTCTCATTTCATTTCTCTGCTTTTTCGATCTCATTTAAGAGGTCAAGCCAGTGAGGGCAAGCTGATCCGGGTGGTCACAGCCAGAAAGAAAGTCATTATCATGACTCTACCTCCAGCCCCTCACGTTGTGGTTTCTCATGCTCTGTGAGAGTTTGCTTAGACAGAACAGCAATGTCCCATTCTGTTCCTATCATAACAGCCATCACTTCTCATCTCACAGCTCTGTGAACTATTATGTGAAAAACACTTTGCTATAGTGGGTGAGGATGTGAAGGAATGAAGCAGTGATGGAGAAGAGAGTCCCATTATGCCCCACCCCGCTCCTCCGAAAATAAGACCTACTTACAGGAAAGATAAGACGTCCCCTGAAAATAAGACCTAGAGCATCTTTGGGAGCACACCTGAAAATAAGACACTGTCTTATTTTCTGGGAAACAGGGTTGCTACGATGTTAAGCATCCATTATGTACCAACACTTTCTATGCCCTGTTTTTAAAAACCTTATGAAACTTCTGTGGGATAAATGGTTTATTTCCTCATTTTACCAGTGAGGTCAAGATCATATTGCTAGCCAATTTCATTTTGGAGAATCAAATTCATATAGTCAAGCTATAAAATCTGTACTCTTTCTGTACATCACTGATTCTCCAAAGCAAACTTTACTATCTGAAAGCTTCCTTTTTATATCTCAAATGTCCATTCACTTTTGAGTTCTAACTACAATCCTTAGAATGTGACTTTTATAGACTAATTCGACATCTAATTTTACAGACGAGAAAATCAAAGCACAGAAGGGTTAGTTGACCTATCCAGTGTCACATAATAAACATTTTAAATTATAGTATCGTAATAGTGTTATATGAAAATAACTTAATAAGGTTTGTGTTTTGTTCAGGTTAACCAGCAGTGAGTTATCTGGCATATTTAAGTAAAGACCAAAGGTTACATTTTATTTTTATCCAAAGCTTATTTTGCATCCTTTAAATGAATCTTGACAGATGAAAGTGATCATAGCTTTAGGTTTTAGTGTCTTCTACTTAAAATAACTCTGCAACTTGGAACAAACCTGATCTGGCTTTATTATTTATGAAAACTAGTTAGAATGTAATCTCATAATGTAAACGAAGGCGAACATTGGAAACTATACACCAAACATGCAAAAGTCATTTTCTTTTTCAACACAAAACAGAAAAGAATATTATGGAACTCTCTTATAACATCAGTTGAACTGATATGATTTCCTTGGGACCATAACAAGCTCCACAAGGATTTGAATGTTCTTTAGTATCTGCAATTATGTATAATGTTAACTGTTGGTGAATGCGGCTCAGGAAGGAGAGTATTTGTACAGCTTGAAATAAAATTAGAACCTGCTTCATTAAGGAAGCAGATTAAAAAATTACCCGCTCTTATTATTTTTGAATGTCTGCAAAGGTTTCTGAGGTCTAGATAAGTTTTAAGCACCATTTTATTTTTATTTCTTCTATTTTGTTTTTAAATTTCAAAATCTTAGTGGAGTAAAATGTTTTCGTTACATGCATTACTTTTGTACAGTTTCGGTCAAGCACTGTTTTAAAGCTTTGTAATTTTCCAGTGTAAGCGCTACACGATGGAGACTACTTGGCTAGAATATTAGGAAGAAGAAGTGATGTTTGTAGCTCTATAACATGTATGCAGAACCAAAGTGGCTAAGAACAATTAAGTATAGCACAGTTTTACTGGCTTATGTAAAATGAGCCTGGTAATCTATCAAGATCTTAATTGGAAAAATCTTCCCTTCTCTGAGAAAGATGATCCTGTTCAAGCCCAAATTCAAGGGATAGAGGGCAAATCCCTGATGAGGTCTGCAATACATGCCCAGGGAACTGCATGGAGGGCTAGTAAGTGAAAAACCGAAAGAGAAAACGTACTCAACTGTTTGATGCATAAAGGCAATATGTAAGTTTCCATAAGGAGAGCCATAAATGATGTATCTGAGATATTTCCTAAGAAAAGTCTCCACATAAGCAATTAGCCAACAGGTGTAGCTCAAGAATTTATATGCTCACAGCTGTGAAGAAATCCAGTGGGGATCAAAATGGTTCATGAATAATTCCTGCCTTCCAGGAGTGCCCAGCGTGGTCATAGATAAAAGATACTGCAACAATTAGTCATAAAACACTAATATCCAACCTTTTTGGCACCAGAAAATTTTTTCAGGGACCAGAGGTAAGTGGGTGGTCTTGATCTGAGTCTGCAAGCAATGGGTTTATCTTGGTCTCTGTGTGGTCAAACCTCTCTGCTGATGATCATCTGTATTTGCAGCCACTCCCCAGAGCTAGCATCACCACCTCAGCTCCACTCCAGATCATCATTATGATGATGAATTACATTTTCATAAGGAGCACACAGCCTAGATCCCTCATGTGCAGACTTTATAGTAGGGTTAATGCTCCTTTGAGAATCTAAATCTACCCATTACCTGAAAGGAGGCAGAGCTGAGGTGGTGATGCCAAGATGGGCAGTGGCTGGCCTGAAGGTGAAGATGAACTTGACTTGCTTGCCCTCCACTGACCCTCTGCTGAGCAGCCAGGGGTTGGGGATGGTACAGGCAGCACGTGCCATGAGGTTTCTCCCCTGAAGTCCACATGTGACTTAAAGAGCTACTTTGTAGACACTATTGAAATCTCCCCATAGTAACTGGGAAATTCTCTGACATGTGTCTAGAGTACAATGTGTGGATGTGGTGGCTCTTGGTTGGGGCAAATCCCCTCTGTGCTTCACACATGCAAAATGGGGATTATAAAAAGTACTTGTGTGTTAGTATTGTTGTGAGATATTACAAAAGATATTTAAAAAGGTGTGTGGCATTCTTAGCCTTGACATAATAAATCCTCAATGAATAGTAGTAGGACTTGTTGGCATCGCCATCATTATGTTATGAAAATTCTATAGAGATTTTTTTGATAGCTAGATGTGAATGGGAATAAAAGTAGAATATTCATTTCTTAGCAGTTTTTCTTCTGGGAGAAAATTGTTACTGTGTACATATCTTAGTAGGGAGCACCAGTACTTGACCTTGCAATTGCATTCACTTCCAATCAGAAAAATTGTTTATAATTCAGTTCAAGAGATAATCACTGAGCATGAGAATGTGTTGGGCATGGACATGTGAAGGTGAATTAAATACATCCTACTCTCAAGGATGGTAGAGTACGGTGACGTATTCCAACAAGTAAGGGCGTTAATAACTTGTGATCAGCTCTGTGACGGTGCTGTGGGAACAGATAGGAAGGAGGCCCACCCCAGTCTGCAGCTAAAGGACAGCACCTGTGAAGTCTTCTTAGAAGACCTGAGCTTAAGTCGAGTCCTAGAAGATGAGTTATATTTAGCAGAAGAAGGGGATGGGAAGAACAAAGCAGGGAGGTTTGCAAGAAAGTTGTGTTGTGCAGAAACTATAATGGTTTTGAATGCCTAAAGTATAGCAGACTTGGAAGGAAAAGAAGCTGTCAACCCAGTAAAAAGAGTCTGGTTTATGAAGGATCTTTGCCTAGACTATAGAGGGCTAGTCTAGGTGTGCTGAGTATCAGGAATCACTAGTCAGAACATGTTCAAATTTGTTTTTACTTCAGTCTCCTTTATCAACAAATAATTCACACAAAGGATATATGAGATGAAGAATCAAGTGATTAACTGTCCTCTCATTTGGAACATAGCCAAAATTGATGGTTGGAGTGAAAAAATAAGAGTAGCAGAAAAACTGTGGCGGCTTCTAGCCTTCATAACCTTGGGTTTGGGGAGACTGCTCAAGGATTTGTCTAATCCCATGTAAAGCAATCCCAGCAAACTGTTTATAATTCAGTTCAAGTTCAACCACGCCTGGTTATGTTCTTCAGGTTGCTATTTCTTATTGAATCATCAGGGTTCATAAAATACTGGCCATGGCCTACCACAGCCTCCTATGCTAGGTTAAAAAATTATGGACTTGATCTAAAGATTAGTTTGAAGTGATTAAAAAGTTTTAAGTATGAAAACAATATGATTCCTTAGATTCTGGAAATTATCCTGGCATCTATCTGTTTCCAGATACATCATACTGAGGGAAAGATTACTGTAGGAAGGGGCGGAAGGCTGCAAGTACCGTGAGAAGACTTGTCTGAGTCTAAGCAGGAGAAGATGAAAACTTCAGCTTGGTCAGCTGGTGGAATACAGGTGAGCCTGAGAAAGACACTCAGGAAACAAATCCTGAAGACTTTGTGACCGTAGGGAGATCCAGAGCACAGAAGAGATAGGTTTTATGTGCATTGACTTGTTCCTGAGCTTCTGAATATCCTATAAATTCCAGTCTCTACTGGATTAATCATCGAGGATCAGGTCCATCTCTTTAATGTGAGAGTAGATTCTAGAGCCCTCTTTGTACTATATAAACTTTCTCTTAAGCATGTTTCAGCAGCAGGTTGTAAGGATCATACCAATGTTACTTCTCCCTGCACTGAACTGTGAGTCACCAGTGTCATGGGTCTGTAACACTTCATTGCATTTTTATTTTATATTGGTATTTTTTCTTTCTTATCATTTCTCTTTTTCCATTCTCTGTATCAGACTCCTTGATCATAAGGAAGAACAGGTCTTCTTGTGCATATACATAATTCTATATACATGTTTAAATATGATATGAATACAAAGATTCGATTTGGAAATCATCAAAAGGGTACTAAAGAATACAAATAAATAAAGAATGATTCCATTCTATATGTAGCATAAAAATGCTGAAAGATATTAAAACATGATGACTCACCACCTGGTCAGAGCCCTGCACATTTTTAGATGCTTCCCTAGAATTCACGTGCAAAATGAAATTCCACTATAGGACTTCAAAAATTAGCCTACTAGAAACATTATATCAAAAATTTATAATCTTTCCTGTAAATATTCTGACTGAGAAGAACTTGGGAAGTACTATTAAAAAAAAAAAATAAGGAAAAAGCTTCTCCAATGGTTTTACCGGCAGCCAGGTGTGGAAGGATGAGTTGTTCCTCCCTGCTGGGTCTGACTGCAGAACTCATACTTCAAGAACCCAGCCTGGAATTGATCAGACCCCTTTCAGTCTCCCTCTTCTCCATGCGGACTCCTGTCACAGCTAACACAGGAACACTTTATATCAGAATGAGAAATCCACCGTTTGCAGGCTGCTGAACGCTGCACCCACTGCACCCTGAGTGCTGGCTAAATTTAACCCCATTTTAAATGAAAATGGCTTTTCATTTGATTGAAAATAAAATCATGAGAAAAAATTCAAGAGCGACCCCAAAGCAAATTTACTGAGACAGACAGAAAGGAAAAAAAGATAAAGTGGCTGCCTCATAGACAGAGAAGCAGTTATCTCCTGGAGCAACACAGAAAAGCACATTGTGAGGTTTGGGAGTCTTATTTTATAGCTTCCATTTCATTTTATGTTCAGCAGAGGGAGGATTATTCATTAGACTTCTGAGAAAGGGATGGGATGTTCCAAGAACTGAAAGTCCCTCCCAAGTCTAAACCACATAGAGTAACTTCTGGGAGCAGTCATGGGATGTGTTAACCTGTGGGATGAAAATATGTCAAATGGTCTATAAAACCAGTGTATGGTGCCCCATGCTTGCATTAACGTACACAGCTATGATTTAATAATAAATAAATTAAAAAAATAAAGTTGTCGTTGAGCTGGTCTGGCAGGAGTTTCCCTAAGTATGTGACTACATTATAAGTAGGATATAATGAGCGGCAAGGATAAGGTGGGGTCAAGTTTTTCTGAATATCTGGGTTTGGCCAGTTTTCCACTGCTTGTTGTTTTATTAGAGACCTTGGTTCAGTCCTTGTGACTCTATGTTGAGTAAGGCCTGCTGGTTTCCTATCTCGTAACTGAAAAAAGAAAAGTCTTAAAATTATAAAAAGCTCTAAGGATAAAAGTCATAATGTAAGTTAGGAAAACATAAGTAAATAATAATTAAAAGATACATATAAAGTTATGAGATATAACAAAAGCCATACTTAGGGGTATATTGGACAAAGCAGACAACAGCATACACTGGAACAGAAGCCCTATTCAATGAATGATACTGAGAAACTTGGACAGCCACATGCAGAGGAACGAACCAGGACACCCATCTCTCACCACTTACAAAACTAATTCAAGATAGATAAAGGACTTAAGTGTAAGCCATGAGCACATAAGAAGAATGTGTAGGAAAAGAAGAAAATGTAGGAAATACTCTTCTAGACATTGACCTACGTAAATAATTTTTTTTTTTTTTTGTAGAGACAGAGTTTCACTTTATGGCCCTGGGTAGAGTGCCATGGCATCACACAGCTCACAGCAACCTCCCAACTCCTGGGCTTAAGCGATTCTCTTGCCTCAGCCTCCCGAGTAGCTGGGACTACAGGCACCCGCCACAACGCCCGGCTATTTTTTTGTTGCAGTTCGGCCGGGGCCGGGTTTGAACCCGCCACCCTCAGTATATGGGGCCGGCACCTTACCGACTGAGCCACAGGTGCCGCCCTAGGTAAATAATTTATAACAAAGACCCCAAAGGCAAACACAATGAGAACTAAAATTAACAAATGGAACCCAATTAAATTAAAAAGCTTCTGTACAGCAAAGGAGATAACTAATAGTGCAAATAGACAACCTATAGAATGGGAGAAAATATTCACAAACAACCCATCCAAGAACAGTCTAATAAATATCAAGAATTGATGAACTTAAACAAGTCAGTAAACAAAATAGAAATAATTCTATTAAAATGTGGGCAAAAGACATCGACAGCAGCTTTTCAAAAGAAGATGGACGAACAAACATATGAAAAATCACACATCATTAATAATCAGGGAAATGCAAATTAAAACTACAATGAGATATCACCTTATCCCTGTTATTATACAATGACCATTGTTAGAAAGTCAATAAGCAATAAGTGCATGAGAGAAAGGAAAGCTTTTACACAGTTTGTGAGATGTCAATTTAATACAACCTCTGTGGAAGACAGTATGAAGATTTCTCAAAGAACTTAAAGTAGATCCACTATTTCCTCCAGCAATCCCACTACTAGGTTATCTACCCAAAGGAAAGAAGTAATTTTATGAAAAACACACCGGCATTTGAGTGTTGATTGCAGTACAGTTCACAATCACAAAGATGTGGAATCAACCCAAGTGCCCATCAATCATGAGTGGATTGAGAAAATGTGGTATATATACAACATGGAATACTACTCAGCCATAATAAAATGAATTAACGTCTTAGCAGCAATTTGGATGGAACTGGAGACCATTATCCCAAGTATCTCAAGAATGGAAAAACAAATACCACATGTACTCTCTAATAAATAGTATCTAATTGATGTGTACAGGTGGGTACAGGGAGAAGTAACAGTCATTGGAAATGAAGAAGGGGGAGAAGGAAGGAGTAACAACCTACCTAACAGGTACAATGAATACTCTTTTGGCGATGGGTACCCTCGGGGCCTGACATAAGTGCTACACAAGGTATCCATATAACGAAAACACCTGTATCCCTTCATAGTTTGAAATATAGAAAGGATGAAATTTTGAAATTCTCATGTCAAACATCTAATCCAAAAGTTAAAAATTATAAAAAATAAAACAGAAGGGAATAATAAGAAGGTTGAAATTAATGAAGTAGAAAACAACAGAGAGAATCAGAAAAGCCAAAAACCCATGAAATGAACAATCTTTCTGGGAAGAGAGGTAAATAAAGGCAGAAAAAAAATTTTTTTTAAATATTGTGAAGAAAAAAGCTACAAAAAAGTTTAGATTCTGAAAAGATCAGATATCTTCTCAACACGGTGTCAATAAATTTGGAATATTTAACAAAAAGTATGCATTCCTAGAAAAAGATAACTGCTAAAACTGACTTGGGAAATGAGTATCTTATGGTATGATAACATTTGAAAGAATTAAATTAACAGTTAAAAATCTTCTTCTGAAGCAAACTCAAGGACACATTTGGTTTAAAAAGAGTGTTGTACCAAAATTTCAAGAAAACAAGTGTTAATAATTAATATTAATAATTCTGACAATCAAACTTTCAGAAAAGTGAAAAAGAGTGAATTTTGCCAAATATTATGAGAGTTGTGACAAATGCAAAACAAAATACATAATCCCTGTATATTATATAACATAGGGATAAAATAAATATCTACAAATATATCACTTCATTTACAACCTGAAGATACCCAATATCGTTGCCACCGAGCGGTCCTTCTATGTCCTGTTCTGCTACCTCTCTCAGAGGTAAACGGTATCCTGGATTTTGTAATTTTATAATAGACATTTTGAAAATTGAGGCATACTTTACATTTAGCAAAATGCATAGATATTAATACATTTTGACAGATAATTGTATGTATGTATATAAGATAAAGAATAATTCCATTACTCTAAATAATTCTCCCTCATTCCACCAAGGGAACCAGTGTTCTCTGCTTTTCTGATTTCTGTCACCATAAGTTAGTTTTGTCTGTCTTGTTGACTTAGACAGCATTTATTTGCGCGTGTGTGTGTGTGTGTGTGTGTGTGCGTCTCTTTTCCAATATACTTAGGTTGTGTTAGTAGTTGATTCCTTTTTACCACTGAGCAGTATCTGTGTGTGTGTGTGTGTGAGTGTGTGTGTGTATACATTATAGTTTGTTCACCCATTTTCCTCTTGGTGAAATCCCAGGCTATTTTCAGTTTGGGCTTGTTATGACAAAAAATGGTATGAACATTCCTATACACAGGTTTTTGTGGACATACTTTAAAATTATCTGTGTAAATATTTTGCAGTAGAATTACCACATGAATGGGTTGGCGTGTCTTCTATACAATAAGTTGATAAATGTTTCTAAAGTGGTTGTACTCTTTTACACTCCCACCAGAAATTTCTGAGAGTTTTGGTTATCCCACTGGCAACAGGATCTTTGGATCATGGCCATCTTCTTAATTTTAGCCATTCTACTGTGGAAAGTGATGCCTCATCTAGGAGTTTTAATTTGCATTTCCCTGATTAAATCCTATCTATGCTGAACTTTTCATAAATTTGAATGCCTTGGAAAAGAGTTTCTGAAAGAGAGTTTTGCTTATTTTGTATATAAATGTAAAAATTAATGCTAAGCATTTTTGGAATAGAAAAGATGGCTTCTAACTTTTCTACAGTTTCATTACCCTATTAGAAATCTAGATTTCTGTGTACATGACATGTCTTTCTTCTCTCTTAAAAATAAGAAAATCTCTGAGAAATACACAATTAATTCAGGTCAGGGTGTGAGGGAAAGCTTCACATTGCCAAGAAAAAGGTGTTAATGAACTTTAAATTATCCTCTTAGTGTGACTTCCCAATCTGACTGAACAAGTGGTACCGCTCAACACATAATATATTAGGGAAAAATAAAACTGTAAATTTCAACAGAGTTCTCCAGTCTGCCTGAGAATTTGATAACAACACTCCATTATGTGATGTGAAATATTTTGTAAACAAACAGAATGATGTATAATAACCTATCTCCAAGGACAAATGGATGAATAAGATTATAAATTTGCCTTAATTTAATGGAGCTCATGTTTTCATTGGTCTAAAAAGGCTTATATAAATTTAAAATGAGAGAATTCATAAATTTCTGGGAACATTAAATAAAACTTTAAATACTTGTTGGGCTATAACTCAAGGGGGTAGGGGTAAAGGGCTTTAAAATAATGACCTTGATTGCTAAGTTACCAGCTAAGAAGAACAGAATGCAACTAACATCAGAAAAATAGCAAGGACAAAAAAGCATACTGAAAATTTTAGTACTTTTAAATATACTTTAAGGATTTTAAAAAATGTATTTAATATATAAATGTAGCAAATAATTAAGATAATATTCTTTATCCAGGTGAATCCCTGGATAATTTTGACTGCTAATAATCTTTACTTAAAATGATATATGGCATTTGCCTGATTTTACTACAGTGAAGAAAATTTCAATAAATATATTCTATTTTACTGTGTTTTATTTGTTAATGTGTTATTTTATGGAAATGTTTGTTTTTTCTTTAAAAGGTTATTTTTTCTGAAATTTCCAATTTCCTAAACTGATTAATGGGTCAAAACATGCATCATTGTTCTAGAAAACATTGAGTAATATTTTATTGTACAACAAAACTAAATTATAAAAACACACATTTGAAAGTGTTTTCCTATTTGAACTTATCAATCTATAGATCAATCAAAATAATTATTCCATATCCACTAAGTAGATGAAAGTTTTATGCAGTACGTTGAAAGGCTATAAAGTCCCCTGTATTGATTGTACATGTTGAGTATTAACCTTCACGAATGTGAAAGGCATATATATGACTGCACTGTGGTTTAGTCAGCTATTACCATAATAATGCTGCACATCTAACTATGTGGGTTGAAGAGTAAATATTTGTTCTCATGTTCATATGTTTGCAGGTAAACTGCCCCTTAGCTGGATTAGGCTAGATTCCCTGCTTTGAAATTCAGGCTCCAGGCTCTAAGCTCCTTGATGTAAGTGTATTTGTTCTGGGCTATCGACTGAAGGGACATCAGCTACCTGGCCCATGTTTTTCAGATGCAGATGACCAGAGTGTAAGAGGGCACGCTGAACCATGAAAGAGTATCTCAAACCTCTGCTTATCTTATGTGCGCCAACATCTCAATGGCCAAAGACATAGCATAGGGTCCATCCCAAGGCCAGGGGTGAAGAAATGTATTTTAGCCACCAAAAGGACATAGTAAATGTGTGAAAGTAAAATACTTCAACAGAGCAGTGAAGAATTGAGACCGATTATTCAGTCTGCCGTGTGTGAATACATACACAGTGTTCATTTCTTTCTGGAACTCTGCTCTCTGCTAAGATGCTTGATTGTGACAGATAATTCTAAGTTTATTCTCTACGAATTTCTAGCCTCTGATGAAAGTTAATACTTGCAGTTAAAAGTTGAAAATAATTTTTTGTTGGGACTCTAGTAAATTCAATAGTTGCAAAGAAATATACATGTGTGGAGGATAAGGAATTGGATTTTTCATCTGTGAAGGGAGACCAAAGAGTAAGTAAACTTGTTGCTGTGATAAAATATGAAGGACAATGGCCTAGGAGAAACTGAGGCACGACAGTTAAATTTAAAATATCTGAGGTAAGTGAATCTTACTGGTTTATAGTACTAGCAAGGGTGGCTTTAAAAATAATTAAATATGTTTAATTTTAACAAATTCACCTCAGTGTTAATACAGTTACTTATTTTCTGAGACTGAGATTTTTTTCATTATTTTTAGTTTTTAATTATTATGGGAACATAATAGTGATATATCTTTATAGGGCTTATGTGGTCTTTCTTTTTTTAAGACACACAATATGGATTATGCATATCAAGGTAATCATAGTGTCCATCACCTCAGGGATTTATCATTTCTTTGTTTTAGAAATATTCCAAATCACTCTTTTAGTTATTTTAAAGGATATTCAAATTTATTGTTGATTATAGTCACTTTGTGCTGCGTTCTATTATTTTTAGGGATATCTAATTATCTCAGTATACTTTTGCACCCGTTAACCAAACCCACTTTATTCTCTGCTCCCTGCCACTCTTCTCAGCCCCTGGGAACCAGCACTCTGTACTCTGTCTCTATGAGATCACTTGTGGTTGTTTGTTTTTCTTTGCTTTTTTTCCTCATCAGACACAGTTTGGCTCTGTCACCTGAGCTAAAGTGCAAGTGGCATCCTCATAGCTCACTCCAACTTCAAACTCCTGGACTCAAGGGATTCTCCAGCCCCAGACTCCCAAGTAGCTGAAAACTACCAGCAGGCATATGCCCATGCGGCTAATAGTTTCCTATTTTTAGTAGAGTGAACTTGTTTATCAGTTTTGATAGATTATTTTGTTTTGTTTTTGTGGAGCTCTTCAGTTTCTCTAGATGGAAGATGAAATAACTGTCAAAAAGGAGGATAATTTGACTTCTTCCTTTCCAATTTGGGTGCTCTTTATTTCATTCTCTTCTCTGACTATTCTAGTGAGAACATCCAGTTGAATTATAGTGATGAAAGCAGGCATCCTTGTCTTGTTCTAGATCTTAAAGGAAAAGTGTGGGTGAAAGATTAGGGACAGAAACTAGATTAGGCTAACATCCTGGAGGTCCCCTGGATAAAAGTCTGGGTTTCTCAGAGCACTCCTCCTGCCCTTGCTGCACACAGCACAGGGCTGTAGAAACCTGGGGGTTTAAACCGGATGTTAAGCAACATAGGTTGCCCAGAGCTAACATTCTTAAGCCCCTGTGGTGACAGCTGGGGCTTTGGCAACTCCCCACACTGCACACGGCATTGGTTAGCACCATGCAGGGAGTTCAAACAAAATGTTTAGCAATTAAAAGAGTAAGATCTGACTGGGCAGGACTAAGTATAGATTGGGATCAATAGGGTAAGTTAGGAAAGTTATAGATTACCTTTAAAGCATTCTATTCATTTTTACTTTCGTTTTATGATTTTGTGATTACGCGACATTTGTTCTCTTCTGCTTTTTCTCATCACTTCCTCACTCTTTACCATCAGGGTAAAGTTCTTTCTTTCTATAATTAACTTGGCTCAATAAAAGACCCGTGAGGTTTTCATTCCAGGTAGCACTTCCTTGCCATTCTTTGTGCATGTGGAATTGCTCACCTCTCCCAGCCTCATCAGGTATTACATTACTAATGACTGTGAGTGCTTTCTTTCCACCTGCTTTTTTGCCAGTTCATCCACCAAAGTGGAACAGAAACAGAAAAGCTTTTAGTATTTCCCAACTCATTATGATACTGTGGTTCTGTCATATATGGCTTTTGTCATGTTGAGGTAAGTTCCTTTTATACCCATTTTTGATGTTGAATTTTATTAAATGTTTTGTCAGCATCAGTTGAAATGACCTATGATTTTTGTCCCTCATTCTGTTGATAGGATGTATCTATCACATTTATTTGTGCATATTGAACTATCTTTGCATCCCTGGAATGAATTCCATTCAGTTTGCTAATATTTTCTTGAGAATTTTTGTGTCTAAATTCATCAGAGACATTGTTCCGTAGTTTTCTGTTTTTGTTGTGTCTTTGGTTTTGTTATTAGGTTATACAGCTGTCATAGGAGTTTTGGAGTATTCTGTCCTCAATTTTTTGGAATAGTTTAAGTAGGATTGATATCAATCGTTTATTGAATGCTAAGTAGAATTCTGCAGTAAAGCTATTGAGTTCTGAGCTTTTCTTTGATGGAAGAATTTTTATTACTATTATCTATCTCATTTCTTGTCATTGGTTTTGTTTAGATTTTAGGTTTCCTCCTGGTTCAATTTTGTTTTATTGACCCTTTGTATTTTATTTCAATTTTGTTTATTTCTGTTCTTTTTAAAATTTCTTCTGCTAATTTTGGATTTGGTTTGTTACTGTTTCTCTAGTTCATTGACATGGATTGTTAGATTATTTAAAGCTTTCTACTTTTTGATGTAGGCCTTATTACTATAAACTTTCCTCTTATTATTGCCTTTTATGTATCCCATAGGCTCTTATGTATAGTGTTTTCATTTTCATTTGTTTTGATAAAGCTTAAATTTCCTTATTAATCTCTTCATTGACCCACTTGTTATCGAGGAGTATATTGTATAATTTCCATATGTTTGTATGTTTTCCAATGTTCCTCTTGTTATTATAGTTTTATTCCAAAGTGGTCAGAGGAAATACATGGTATGATGTCAATATTTTTGAATTTTGAGGAACTTGTTTCATGGCCTGACATATTGTCTTGAGAGTGATACATGCGTTGAGAAGAAGAATGTAGTTGTTGGATGAAACATTCTGTAAATATCTGTCAGGTACATTTGGCTTATAGTTCAGATTAAGTGCAATGTTTCTTTGTTAATTTTTGGCCTGGAGGGTGTAGTGGATGCTGAGAGTGAAGTTTCCAGGTCTCCCATATTTTCTGTATTGAGATCTCTCTCTCTCTAAATTGTCCACTGTTTTAAATTGCACACAAACTTTATGGACACCCTTATTTGCTTTCTATATCTGTGTGTTGAAGTGTTGGGTGTTTATGTATTTAGAACTGTTATATCCTCTTGTTTAATTGACCCCTTTATCATTACTAATGATCTTCTTTGTTTCTTTTCACTGTTTTTGTTTTGAAATCTATTTTATCTGTGGCTAGACACTCCTGCTCTTTTTTGGTTTCCATTTGAGCGGAATATTTTTTTCCATCCCTTTATTTTCTGTGTAGATGAAGTGTGTCTCTTACAGTCAACATATAGTTGGCTCATACTTTTATCCACTTAGCCACTGCATGTCTTTAGATTGGACAGTTGTCTGTTCACATTCAATGTTGTTACTGATAGGCAAGGCTTTACTCCTGACATGTTCTTATTTGATTTCTAGGTGTTTTGTAGCCCTCCTTTTGTTTCATCCTTACTTCCTGTCTTCTTCTTCTTCTTCTTTTTTTTTTTTTACTTCCTGTCTTCTTTAGTTAAAAGTGAATTTATGTGTGGTCCTGTGTTTTAATTTCTTGCTTTTTAGTTTGTGTGTATCTGTTGTAAGTTTTTTAATTAGAGGTTTCCAGGAAGGTTGCAAAAATATAACCAATTATTTTAAACATATGACAACAGTGCTTACAAACAAACAAATAAGCAAGCAAAGAGAAATCTAGCAGAAATTCTGCCCTTCACTCCAAGCCCCTGCTGTTTAACTTCTTGTTGTTTCCATCCATATCTTTTTCTACTCTCTACCTTTCAAAAAGTTGTTATAGTTATTTTTTATAAGTTTGTGTTTTAGGATTCCTACACAAAATATATGTGGTTTATGCACTGCAACTCTATACTTGTGTACCTATTGTTATCCATTAGTTACATACACTAAGATAATTGTTTATTGTTTGTTGGCATCCTTTTCTTTCAGATTAAAAAATCCTTTTGGCATTTCTTATTGGACAGTTCTGGGGGTGATTAGATCAGTCAACTTTTGTTGTCTGGTGAAAGTCTTTATTTCTGCTCTGTGTTTTCAGGATACTTTTGCAGGATAATTATATTCCAGTGTTAAGATTTTTTTTTTCCTTCAGCACTTTCTATATGTCATACCACTCTCCTTAGGCCTGTTAGGTTCCACTGAGAAGTCTGCTGCCATATGTGTCAGAGCTCCTTTATATGTTATTTTTTTGTCATTTTTCTTTCTTCCCTTTGGGCCTTTTTTAAAATCTGTGACATTTGGTAACTCAATTATTAAATGCTTTGCACTAGTCTTGCTGGTATCTACTTGGTGTTTTATGACTTTCCTGTATATTAATATTCATATCTTTCTCCAGATTTGGAAAGTTTCTTGTTATTATTTCTTTGAATATACTTGCTATCCTAGTCTCTCTCTCTCTGCTCCTATTTAAGGCCAATAACTCTGAAATTTTCTCTTCTCTGGCTGTTTCCTAGATCTTGTAGGCATGCTTCTTTTTCTTCTTTCTCTTCTGATTCTGTGTTTTCAAATAGCCTGTCTTCAAGCTCAGTAATTCTGTCTTCTGTTAGGTCAAGTCTGCTGTTGAGAAACTCTAATGGATTTTTCAGTTTCTCAATTGAATTTTTCCTTGATTTTTAAAAATTATTTCAATCTCTTTGTTAAATTTCTCTGATAGCCTTCTTTGTTCCTTCTCTGTGTTGTCTTAAAGTTCATTGTGATTTTCAGAATAGATATTTTGAATTCTTTGTCTGAAAGTTCACATACTACTCCAGGATTGGTCACTGGTATCCTATTAAGTGTGTTTGATGAGGTCATGCTTTCCTGAGTGTTCTTGATGCCTGTGAATTTTTATCAATATCTGGGCATTTGAAGAGTTAAGTATTTACTTTAATTTTCACAGGCTGAGTTTGTTGGAATCCATCCTTCTTGAGAAGGCTTTGCAGGTATTCAAAGGGAATTGAGTATTGTGGTCTAAGTCTTTGATCACTACAGCCATATCAACATTGGGTGTGTCCCAAGCCTGGTCATCCTGTGACTCTCAAGACTCCTGGTGATACTGCCAAGGGGGAATTGGGCAAGATATGGGAGATTTTCCTGGATCATCAGGCAACATCTCTCACTCTCTTCCTCACTGTCTGCTTTGAGCTGTGAGAATTGAGGGAGTAGTGACACAGACACTCCCTCATGGCCACCAGCACCACGTCACACCTGAAGCAAACCCTGTCTCACTCAAAGCTCATGGTGACTGTTACCTGGCTATCTTTGATGTTTATTAAAATCCCAAGGGTATTTTAGTCAGCAGGTAATGAATCCTGCCAGGGCTGGGATTTTCCTTCCAGGGTAACATGTTTCCTTTTGGCCCAGACAGGTCCAGAAGAATCTGCTAGTACTTTATTTTATAGCAGCTAAGCTTGTAGTCAAGTTCTAAAACAAAGTTCTCTGAAAAATTTTCTTATCTTTACACAGGTGGAAGAAGATTGTCTCACTGCCTGTATTTATGGTGGGAGTGACACAGGCACTAGCTTGGCTGACACTGCTGGTATCTCACTAGTTAATTTTCACTCCAAGCCAGCTCAGTCACAGTAATTGTCCAAGCACTGAAGCCTTCATGGCCTAAATACCTAATAAATTTAACCCAGTTCTCAGACTGCTTTCTGACAGCTGATGGTGGAGCTAGCTGTAAGTCAGGTTGTACAGCAGAGGATTTCTTACTGGCTGTGCTGGTCTACTTTCTCCCTCATGGGCACTACTAGAATTCTGCCCTGTGTTGTGTTCCCCTGTGACGGGGTGGCCTGTAGTGTTAACACATAGTGCCATAATCACTTCACTCTGCCTCCCATAGGCACACAGATTCTCTGTCCATTAGGATGCTGGTGTGGCACTGCTGGGGGCCAGGGGTGGTATGGGCAATACAAGAATGTCTTTTCTGCCCTTTTCCATTCTTCTTTTATAGATACAATTTTAAAACCTGGCAATGTCATGGCTTATCTGATTTTTTTGCTCTTCTCAGGGTACTTGCTTGTGTGGATAGTTGTTATTATGAATTTGGTCTTCATCTGGTGGAATGATCACTGGAAATTTCTCTTTGGTCATCTTGCTGTGCGCCTCCTCAGTAAGTTTACTTTTAGGAGAGTTTTGGTTCTTACTTACACCTGATATCATTGTTCCTTTCTGTCACTCTTGGGGCTTCCCTCTGTTGCCTGTCCCAGGTGACTCATCCTCCCTCACTGCTTCCTTTAATCCTGCCTATACTTTCCCACACAGTCTTCTCATTTAATGCATTACAGTCCAAGCTCTTTGGAGGGTGCCATCTGTTTCCTGCTGGGACCTTGACTGGTATATATTTTTCTTTTTGTTTTGTTTACTTTTAGTGTTGCCACATTTTCATGTTTAGATTTTAGTGTACAACCATTACTGTGAAATATTTAGAGGAAAAACTTCAAAGCATAATCTTATGAAGTTATCTTTTAAATTTTTAAATGATTCATATTCTCAGTAATTATTCTAGAACATACATATTTCATTGTAAGTTTCTCTATGATTTATGTTTTTCACTTTTTAATTCATGAAACAGAAAGTATTTTCCTGAGGTTGAAATAAAAATAAACTTATTAAAGACCCACCTGTCTTTTTTTCAATAAACAACAAACTGCCGATTTTTTGAAAATGTAGGATTTTTTAATGAATGTTTTAATTACCTTACCTCTTTCTTTGCCTCTCAAGCGTGTTTTTGCTCTGGTACAAAACTGTATCCCATAAGACGGTCCAGGGAGATATGTCTGAGGTTGGAGGGAAAGAGCGATATATTTGGGTTGGCACCTTCAGAAATTTTGTAAAGGGTCTTAGATTTAAAGCTAAAACTGATCTTAGGCTTTAGAATCTGTATAATCTAATATTTCTTCACTTCTTAGAAGCTGTTTTGATAGCTTTTAACTTCTTTGCCTTGAAAAGAGCTAGAAAAAAATTCTTAGGTAGAGGAATATTTTTTGGGATCATTGCTATACATCAATCAGAAACATGTTGGATTAATGAACAACCTATAATTTTGGCAGATTAACATAGTAGGAAGTGAACGGCTTTATATTTAGACAAACCTGGGCTCTAATCCAACTTGACTGAGTTATTCAACCTCTCTATATCTCTTTTGTAGAGCAATGCCTACCTTTCCCCCACTATGACATGTCATGTGAGACAAGATCATTAAGGAGGATTTTTGTCTAAATCTCTTATTTACAGATGACTTTTATGAAACTAAACTGACTAGAATTTAAGAACACCCTGTGTCCTGGTGGTCTTCAGCCCTTCCTTATCCCCTGCTACCCAGTAAGCTTGAGCAAATTACATAACATTGCTTTCTGTTTCTTTGTTTATAATGGAGATAATATATGCTGTTTACTTTCACATTGGCTGGCTAAGAGGAAATGCTCAATAAATATTACTAGTGCTCTTTTTGCTATTATTAGAGAGTAATATATATGTAATATTATTGAAATCATGAAGACAGAAAAGAGGGGCCCTCAGAAGTAACACTGAGAAAAACTCACAAATAAAATAACCCCAAGAAGAAATATTTAGGAAATAGGAAGATATGGCATTTTGCTTTAGTGTAATTATTTTTTCTCCTTTAAGATTCCATTTTGCTCCCTTAAATCTGGTTGACCTGGATAACACACACCTACAATGTAATGATTTGCCTGTCCCCAAAATGCCTAAAGACAAGCCCGTGCTGGACAGTCAATGAGAGGAAGGTAAAATACTTGCATTCTTATATTCATTCTTTAGTCTTCTGGATAATAGAATTACAGTATTTATCTACAAAACAAAATTAACTTATTTTTCATTAGAAATACATATTATAAATATAAGTTCATACGATTATTCATTGCAAAAATATTAATCCCTTCTGCTGCACACAAAGATTTTTCTGTATCTTTTGTCAGTGATTTGGGGGCTTTCATAGATTTTGAAAGCCTGTGAATAGAGAAAAGAGTGCTATCCTAGCAGTGAGTAGGAAGTTTATGATGAAGGGTGACACATGGATGGATGTCAGAAGTATCAAGAACATTCAGGCAGGAATAAAGGAAGACATTGTGTGGGAGGCGCTGGCTCAGCTATCTTAGGGTGCCAGAGAGAGAGAGTCTTAAGTGTCAGCGAAAGTCTTGGATCCTGCCATATATTTTTCATTTAGGAAATAGGAAGATATGGAAATAGGAAGATAACTTTTAATTAAAAGTTCCTTGCGTATTTTAATATTAAAATATCTTTCATATAATAAATTGAATTTCCCTCTTTCAAGTGGAAAGGTTTTAGTACTATTATGAATAATAAGAAAACAGCAACAATAAAACCCCCAGTTAATTTAGTAATACCATCGGCTTGATACATTGCCCTCTTGTGCTAGGCCCGAGTCATCTCACTGAGAATCACAGTGTACCTGTAAGAAAGAATTATTGTTTTTTCTTTTTTTTTCCTTTTATTAAGTCATATATACATAGATCATGTATACGTTTATGCCTGTGTGGGATTCCATGTGTTGATTCTTTCTACAAATTGGAGTGCTTACATCCAACCAATCAACAAGACATTTGCACTCTATACTTGATAGATTCGACTTGTACCCTTGCAATATGCACATAGGTGTGGTCCCACTGTTCACCCTCCCTCCATTAAAAGCATTATTATCCTTATTTTTCTGTACGTGGAAGTGGAGGATTGTGGAATTTAAGACATCTTTATGGAGCTGGATGCAGGGGCGGTGGCTCATGCCTGTTATCCTTGCACTTTGGGATGCTGAGGCGGGTGGATTGCATGAGCTCCGTTTAAGACCAGACTGAGCAAGAGTAAGACCTCATCTCTACTAAAAATAGAAAACATAGCCAGGTATTATGGTGGACGCTGGTAGTCCCAGCTCCTTGGGAGGATGAGGCAAGAGGATCATTTGAGCCCAAGAGTTTGAGGTTGCTGTGAGCTATGATGCCATGGCACCTACCTCTACCCACCTACCCAGGGCAACTGAGTGAGACTTTAACAGGGAAAAGCATAAAACTAGGTTTCCAACCTAGATCTGTTTTTCTAGCTATTCTACAGTGCCATACACAAGTAATTTATAGTAACCATTTCTTTATAAAACAATAATTTTATAGTGCCTTATATAGCTAGCATTCTGGATTGTTTATCTGCTACAAGAGGAATGGAGATAAAACTTATATACTATTTTGGCTGTAATTTCTACTCACTGTTTATCCTCTTGGAAAATATTCTAAGAAAATCCACCAAAAGAAATAATTTACACACTATAGAATTTTGAATAAACTCTCTTAATAGACATATATATATATATATGGTTAAAATATCATTTACTTATACTATCCTGCACAGATGTAAAGTGTATAATTTGATATATACATACCCATAAAACTATCACCACATTCATTTGTCTTTTATGATAACAAGTCACAATTCTTTTGCTGACAGAGTTGTCTCCCCTTTATTCTTTTCTTTCTTGTATGCCGTCCTCCACTACACCTAGCTTTATACTCCTGTTTTAGACTTTCATTTCTAAAATACTCAGTAGTGACTTTGCTAGAGGTAGAGAGGCCGGCTGATAGTGGCAAGATATTTAGTTTAGAGCTTAAATATGTCATACACACATGTGTGCTGAGTTTTCATAACTATCTATTTCAAAAATATCTTTATTATCAGCCTCAGAAATCCTTGTTAGTGTTAACAGGTAAAATACAGAGAGAACCAAATAAGTTAATGCACACCTCACTTATTTAACTCACAAAAACCCATGAACAAAAATTATGAATACTGGGTTTGTTGTCAATTAAAATTTTAAGCCTAAGAGAACAGCTTTTACTTAATATCTTTTAATTCTACTTTTTAATATTCTTAACATTCAACAAGATCATTATTCCCATAACTATGCATGCAAAATAGCTTCCCCTTCATGGAATTATTCTTAAAAATACTCAAATATTTGGCCTATGTCAATTTTTTCTGCAAACATCTCAGAACAGATGTTCCCTTAGGAAAATTAGTTCCCTTAGGATACCTATTTTCTCTTAAAAATACCTAAAGAATTATCTAAAGTGAACTTTAATCAACTGAATATGTTTGTTTTTGATTGTTGAATACTTTGGTCAAATGGCCTCAGAGAGTGCAAGTAAAATAAATTAAATAAATTTGAATAGCAGCATGTAAGGCTTCTCTTAAAAATATGAGAGTAATTAAGTAACAGTCACATGTCTAAGCTATGCTTAGATTATTCTTGAGTTAGGAAACTCTATCAAGTGAAAAGAGACGAGGAATTATATAGATAACACATCCCATGATGCTTTATTTATCATATGCTAGCACTAGTCTACATCCATACACTTAGTTACTTGCTACAAGTGAGGATTAACTATGCCAGTTGCACAAGTGACGTGTTTTAATGACTATTTTGCTTAAAAATTCTAGGCAAATTATACACATTTTGACAAAAATGATCCATGGATATAAAAATGAATGTAAATTTTATTGACAGGTACAACAAGGACGGATGGCATAGAGGCATGGGGAAACCTTGGGCAATGGGAGTGTTTGAAATGGTGAACGTGGTGATAGTCTTATGAGCATGCATATCAAATTATATTCTTTAAATGTGTGCAGGATATTGCATATAAATTGTATTTCAATAATATAATATGTATATATATATAAAATCTCCCATAGGACACAGTTTTAAATTTCAGAATATAACAAGGGTATGCACATTTTTGCTACATAATTTACTTTTGTACATTTTAAGTCAAAGTTGTAAGTGTGCCCTTCACCCAGAATGTGTGCATTGTACCCGTAGGTATGAATTAACTCACCCCCTCCAGCCACCTGCTTGATTCCCATAGCGTTTTCCTTCCATCTGTGCACACGTTTTCCTTCCATCTGTGTTGATTGACTAGTTCCAGTTTGGTATTGAGTACATGTGGTTGTAGGAGACAGCTGAAAAGAAATATCTTGGTAGTAAGGGAATAGGGAAGGGATTGGTCTCTCGTTAAAGAGCAGGCGAGCAGGTAGCGCGTAAGGGCACGAGAGAACGTACATCATTGCTTGGTAGTCTCCACACCTGTGGTGTAAATAGCCAGGGGAGCAGCTAGCCGAGACTCCTCCTCCTAAGACTGACTATTGCCCCTTTGAGGCGCCCCGGCGCCTCTGACCTGAGACAACTGGTTCCTCCTGATGGGCAGCCTTACCTGACTGAGAACACAGGCTCCCCGGTACTTATGGGAGCCACACCCCGAGCGAGCTTATACAGCAGTCTGCGTCCTGGCAGTTTCGTGGGCTGGGGCCGGCGACCCAGCGCCCCAGCTCCTACATGTGGTGTTTATTTTTCTATTCTTGTGATACTTCACTTGGAAGAAGGCTCTCCAGTTCCATCCAGGTTGGTGCAAAAAACACCAGATCATTTTTTCACGGCTAAGTAGTGATCCATGGTATATAAATCCCACATTTGATTAATCTACTCAGATATTGATGGCACTTAGGTTGTTTTCACATCCTTGTGAATTGTGCTTATTGTATATAAACATTCTAGTGGAAGTGCTTTTTTTTTTTTAATGATAAAATATCCCCCCCCCCCCGCCCCTTTAGTCAAATACATAGTAGTGGGATTGCTGAATGAAATGGTAGGTCTATTTTAGTTCTTTGAGGGATCTCCATGCTGCCTTCCATAGAGGGCGGACTAGTCTGCAGTCCCACCCACAGGACGGAAGTGTTCCTTTCTCTCCACGTCCGCACTAGCACTTGTTATTTTGGGATGTTTTGATAAGAACTCTTCTCACTGGACGTAGGTGATATCTCATTGTGAGTTTGATTTGCATTTTCCTGATGATTAGAGATGTTGAGCATTTTCCATGTTCTTCTCTTTCTTTTCTTTTTTTGCCATTAGAATATCTTCATTTGAAAAGTTTCTGCTTATCGCTTTTACTCACTTTTTAATGGGGTTGTTTGATTCTTGACCAATGTAGTAGAAAAGGTGGTTAATAAATGCCCGTGGGGAGAACATTCTGATGCCCATTCTGCGAACCAAGAGTTTTGAAGTCCAGGTGCCTAGAAGATGAGCATCTTGATGACATGCCTCTTTATTGTTTTTCTTCTGTTTTCTGTTAACGTTCTTTCCTGCCTGCTACTGCTGTTCCCTGGGATCACTTTCGGACATAAACCGCCTGTATGGAAACCTTTTTTCCAACATCCACTTTCTGCTGAGTACCCAGGGTGGCAAACTTACCCTTTCTTCAAACTCACTTTGTTGGGTGCTGCCCAGCACAAAGCATGGCCAGGCTCAAGCTGCGTGTGGAACAGGCCCCTCAATGTGGCAGGGGCTCAGCTCCAGTGGCATGGCCAATGACACACACAAAACCCATCTTGCCTGGTAGTCCTGCCTGCCTGAGGAGAGAGACATGCAGTCTCGGCCCCCAGCTTTTCTTCTCTGCCTGGTGGAGGGAGACGTGCTGCCTTGGCTCCCAGCTTCTCTCTCTGACAAGCAGGGTGGCAGTGGCTGGGCCCATGAGGAGGCCTACCACCCTGGCCTCCAGCTTCTCTCCTTGATAGGATGGAAGGCTGGGATGTGGCTGGGGCAGAGAGTAGGCACTAGGGACTGTTCCCAGCTGGAACAGAGAGTGAGGAGCCTCTAGTGACCTTACACTGACCTGGGCCCATTATCGTATAATTAAAATGTGTGGTGTATGTGTAACATGGAATACTATTTAGCCATACAAAAGGATGGAGTTGTATTTACCTGGATGGAGTTGAGAACGTTCTCCTTCGTAAGGTATCACAAGAATGGGAAGAGCAGGTATCCAGGGTACCCAATACTAATACAAAACCAGTAGATGAACAACTACAACCCCACATGAAAGGAAAACACAATTAAACTCAAGTGGGGGGAAAGGAGGAAGGAAAGGGATTGGTGGGATTTCACCTAATAGGCACAGTGTAAGGGGATATGGCATACCTCCTGGCTGAAGAGCGTAACTGCAGCTTGGACATTACCTAACTAGTGCAAACAATGTAACCTGATCATTTGTGCCTCACAGTAATCTGAAATTTAAAATAAAATTGTATATTTCAACCCTCATGAGTTTTTTGGGAGGGTTCCAAGGCAGACACATGTGCATTAAAAAGTTTTGTTATGCAGTCCCAATTGTCAATTACCCAAACAGGAGGCAGCAGCCAATCCTGGCAGGAGAAAGGCGGGACAAGCCAGCTTAGTCAGCCTGTCAAACAGGTGTTCAAAATCAGGGTTTCTTCTCCACTCAGGGAGAGGGACCCACCTGACCCCTGGAGATGTATTCTGCTAAGGTTTGTGTGCTTTGTTCTGCAACAAATGTGTGTTGATGGCGATGACTTTGTAAGCACTCCATCATCAGCCTGGCACCAGTGTTCACTCTTGGCACTGGGAACCAAGATCCATGGAACATTCTCCTGCAGAGGGACCTAGCATCCAGTCTCTAAATATGGCTGATACTATAAATGGTGAAGATCTGGCAAGATCTTAGTGATGCCTTCAAGGAAACAAGATCTGTTTTCTGTAGTTTTCTGCATATGTTCAATTGGATTATTCATTTGAAACTTTTCCAACTTTAGGTTGTTCTTCAACTTTATTTTGTGTAAATGTGGTGTGATGTTAAAAGAAATATTTCCAGCCTATCTGAATGAAGGGAATCACTTCAGCTCCTGTGTTGAAGGAGAATTTGCAAACTTGCAACCTACTTTAGTGGGAAGTGTTTTGTGCATTTCATTTAGGGATATCACTTTGCACTCTTATTTCCCCAAGGAAAACAAATGGGTACTGCGTATCTTTTTATCCCAAATAGGAAAACGTTCTTCAGCAAACTTTGGTTTGGTTTGTTATGAAGGCATCAATTTAAAGTGGTAAAGGATGTTTTTCATCTGTCGTTTGAGACTAAGCCTTAGGTCTGGGAATGGAGTCACAGGTGTGCTGGGGTCTGTTCAGACCAGTTCCTCAGAGCTGAATGTGTACCTTTCTTCCAAACCTCGTGGTCATTGACATTACCTAGGCAACTTGAAAATGGCAAAGGTGGGAATATTTACACCATGGAAACTGACAAGTGCTATAAACCAAGGCATCCTTCCTTCCCTTCCTGGTGAGTTTACCAGCCTCTCATTGGTACAATCAATTAGAAGGCAAATGTTACATGGGAACAGCCACCCTGAGCTTATTTTCCTCAACTGGCTACTCACCCAGCACTATATGGACTAACCATAGTTTAGTGGCAAAAGGGAATGGAGACCTCCTTTAAAATTTTGTCACTTTGCAGACAAAATAATGGATGTCTAAAGATGTTAGGTGGTTTACTCAGCATCAACTCGTTAGTTGCAGGAGTGGGGCTAGAAACTCCTCCACACAGCTACTTGGTAGGAGAACAATTTTCTAATTATCCAAAATTGTTAGGTCCTCTGAAGTTGTTTGGACTCAACTTGACTTCAGGATCCCGAAGTCTTAAACTATTTGGGTCCCAAGACTGTATTCACTATAACAGATCCTAAACAAACTTGTAGATTTTTTTGTTTGTTTCGATGACAATTCTGTCTTTGGAGAATTGAAAAAGCTCCAAGTGCGGCTTGGCACTGGTAGTATAGGGGTTGTGGCGCCAGCCACATGCACCGAGGCTGGCGGGTTCAAGCCTCCCGGGGCCAGCTAAAAAACAATGACAACTTTTTCATGTGTTTGTTAGCCATTCGTCTGTCATTTTTAGAGAAAGTTCTATTCATGTCTCTTGCCCATTGATATATGGGATTGTTGGCTTTTTTCATGTGGATTAATTTGAGTTCTCTATAGATCCTAGTTATCAAGCTTTTGTCTGATTGAAAATATGCAAATATCCTTTCCCATTGTGTAGGTTGTCTCTTTGCTTTGGTTATTGTCTCCTTAGCTGTACAGAAGCTTTTCAGTTTAATGAAGTCCCATTTGTTTATTTTTGTTGTTGTTGCAATTGCCATGGCAGTCTTCTTCATGAAGTCTTCCCCCAGGCCAATATCTTCCAGTGTTTTTCCTATGCTTTCTTGGAGGATTTTTATTGTTTCATGCCTTAAATTTAAGTCCTTTATCCATCTTGAATCAATTTTTGTGAGTGGGGAAAGGTGTGGGTCCAGTTTCAGTCTTTTACATGTAGACATCCAGTTCTCCCAACACCATTTATTGAATAGGGAGTCTTTCCCCCAAGGTAAGTTCTTGTTTGGTTTATCAAGATTAGGTGGTTGTAAGATGTTAGTTTCATTTCTTGGTTTTCAATTCGATTCCAAGTGTCTATGTCTCTGTTTTTGTGCCAGTACCATGCTGTCTTGAGCACTATGGCTTTGTAGTACAGGCTAAAATCTGGTATGCTGATGCCCACAGCTTTATTTTTATTACTAAGAACTGCCTTAGCTATACGGGGTTTTTTCTGGTTCCATACAAAACTCAGAATCATTTTTTCCAAATCTTGAAAGTACGATGTAGGTACTTTGATGGGAATGGCATTGAATAGGTAGATTGCTTTGGGAAGTATAGACATTTTAACAATGTTGATTCTTCCCATCCATGAGCATCGTATGTTCTTCCATTTACAAACACATGAAAAAATGTTCATCATCTCTATATATTAGAGAAATGCAAATCAAAACAACCCTGAGATATCATCTAACCCCAGTGAGAATGGCCCACATCACAAAATCTCAAAACTGCAGATGCTGGCGTGGATGTGGAGAGAAGGGAACACTTTTACACTGCTGGTGGGACTGCAAACTAGTACAACCTTTCTGGAAGGAAGTATGGAGACACCTCAAAGCACTCAAGCTAAACCTCCCATTTGATCCTGCAATCCCATTACTGGGCATCTACCCAGAAGGAAAAAAATCCTTTTATCATAAGGACACTTGTACTGGACTGTTTTGCAGCTTAATTTACAATCGCCAAAATGTGGAAACAGCCTAAATGCCCACCAACCCAGGAATGGATTAACAAGCTGTGGTATATGTATACCATGGAATACTATTCAGCCATTAAAAGAAATGGAGACTTTACATCCTTCGTATTAACCTGGATGGAAGTGGAAGACATTATTCTTAGTAAAGCATCACAAGAATGGAGAAGCATGAATCCTATGTACTCAATCTTGATATGAGGACAATTAATGACAATTAAGGTTATGGGGGGGGAAGCAGAAAGAGGGATGGAGGGAGGGGGGTGGGGCTTTAGTGTGTGTCACGCTTTATGGGGTCAAGACATGATTGCAAGAGGGACTTTACCTAACAATTGCAATCAGTGTAACTGGCTTATTGTACCCTCAATGAATCCCCAACAATAAAAAAAAAAAAAAAAAAAAAAAACAATGACAACTGCAACAAGAAATAGCCAGGCATTGTGGCGGGTGCCTGTAGTCCCGGCTACTTGGGAGGCTGAGGCAAGAGAATCACTTGGGCCCAAGAGTTTAAGGTTGCTGTGAGCTCTGAGGCCATGGCACTCTACTGAGGGTGACATAGTGAGACTCTGTCTCAAAAAAAAAAAAAGAAAAAAAGCTGCAAGTGAACATCCTACAATGTACATATATAGACCGTGCTAAAAATTATAGCACTATTCCATATGTTTCTTGAATTTAGTTGTTTTTAAACTCATGCAATATATATGCTCTAATGACAAAAGAGAGAGATAAGGTAGATCTGATCTGTGAACATCTTAATGCTTAAACAAGTGGTACAAAAGATATGATATAAAACATATACCACAAGTACAAATTTGTAAATATTCTAGAAATACACAGGGTGTCCCAAAAGCCACTCCTAAAGTTGCCATACATAGGGGAAATGAGAAATTGTAGTGAAATGTTCCTTTATTTACAAAATAGTCATTAGAAAATTTTACAAAGAGGTGGTTAACATGTAGAGAATATTTTGTAAATATTTTGTAAAATTTCACAATGAATATTTTATAAATAAAGCTACATTTAACTACAATTTCCCATTTTCCTATATATGGCAACTTTGGGGGAGACTTTTGGGATATCCCCTCTATACAGACGGTGCCAAAAGGTTATTGACCTTTCAGGAAAGGTCATCTCGGTATTAATTTTTGAAGTTGAATTAAAGGTACTATTACTGGACAAGTGTAGCTAGACTTGTTACATACTTCTTTTACCTAATTAGTATACTTTTTGGGAATGATCAATTGTACTTCCAATAAGATCTCTTAAAATATGTATGCTTTTTATTGACACCCTTGGCATAAATAAAGGCAAAATATAAACAAAATATTCTCAGAATCTTGGATTCATAGCACTAAAAGAATTTTGAGGAAACTCTTAGTACTACTTTATTAGTGATTTGCAAAATAGATATTTGCAAAATTTAATCGACCCCCAAAGGATGTATGAAAACTTAGTGTAGCAACTTTGTTGGCACATAATAGTGTTTCTAAATGTTTATAGGCTATGGGGAAAGCTTGCAGTGTGGAACACAAGTCCTATTCCCCATAATAGAGTTGTAGAAAGAACAGCAGTTCGTTGAAGGAGGGCCTTCTGAAGGGAGTAGGTTATTCCTCCTCATCTATGGACATGAAAATTCTTTCTTTTTTTTTCTTTTTTGAGACAGAGTCTCATTATGTCTCTGACCTTGGTAGACTGCCATGGCATCACAGCTCACAGCAACCTTAAACTCTTGGGCTTAAGCAATTCTCTTGTCTCAGCATCCCAAGTAGCTGGGACTATAGGCGCCCGTCACAACGCCCGGCTATTTTTTGGTTGTAGTTGTCATTGTTGTTTGGCGAGCCAGAGCTGGGTTCGAACCTGCCAGCTCTGGTGTATGTGGCTGGTGCCCTAGCCGCTGAGCTACAGGAGCCAAGCCACTCGGAAAATTCCTATGAATGCCACTTAGATGAGCTTTATGATGGTTCATGTCTCCTATCCCAGTGGTACAATTTTTGAGACGCACATGCTTCTAAGTATGTTCTGGAGAGAATATTAACATCTTTAACTAGATTTATAAAGAATTATGTTAATCTCTAAAAGGTAAATGTAAGAAAAAAATTATCATCTTCTATTTGGCACTGTCCATCCATACATTTACACGGGTGATTTCTGTTTACACACAGATATTTACATACATGATTTACTTAGTGTTTATAGTGGGAAGAAATGATCTAACCTGCCTCTGATCCATCCGACCCTTCCGTCCTGATCTTCCCCAGCATTCTGTCATCTGTTTACCCTTAGAAATTATGCCGGTCCAGTGTAGAGCTAACTGGGTGGATCAATGTGCAGGATGGTAAATACTCAACCTCGTTTATTATACAAATCCTTGTTATCTAGTTTGCTTCTGTGGATTTATCACTATTTACCTGCATTGGTCAATGTTCTCCAGTGAAACAGAAATAATAAATAGTATACAGATAAAGCAAGAGCTTTATTATGAGGGATTGAGGTACATGATCATGGAAGCCAAGCAGTCTCGTGATCTGTTCACTGCCAGCTGGAGGCCCAGGACACCAGGTATAATGTCTATCCAAACCAAAGTCCTGAGAACCAGGGGAGTCAGTGGTATAAGTTGCAGTCCGAGTCCAAGAGCCCAAGGACTATGCGTGCCAATGTCCAAGGGCAGGGGAAGATGGATGTCCCAGGTCAAATAGAGAGCAAATTACCGTTCTTCTATCTTTTTATTCTACTGGGGCCCTCCGTGGCTCAGATGATGCCCATTCATATTAGTGAGGGCATCTTTTGTACTCAGTCCAAAGTCTTCAGGAAACATTTACTCAGATACTTACAACAATAATGTTTTACCCTCTTTGGGCATCTCTTAGCTCAGTCAACTTGACATAAAATTAACCATCACATTACCCAAAATGCTCTATAGAATATTTGCTTTCTCTGTGAGAAGCTCAGTTGTGCAAAAACATACATTCAACTACAGAAGGCAAGCATATGCCTCATATAAAGATAATTATTCCATAAACCTTTTGTTACCAGTCTATAGAATGCACATGTATGCATGCGTCTGTACTTAAGTGGTCAGACCTTGGGGGGGGGGTTGTGTGTGTTTATGTGTGAAATGTGTGGCTGTAGTTTTCCAACATTCACTTGAAAGGTTTTGTTTGGACACAAAAATAAGTAAAAACATATATTGAGTTTGACCTTAGTCTACATCAATTCAGCTGATGAGGGAGCAAGTGGTTACATTGAAGCAAAATAAGGCTTAGATTGTTGCCGGCAAGTCTCACTGTGAAATGCAGGGGAGCAGCATATACCACGGAAAAGCAGCACAGAATTGAAAGGATGAAATAATTTTATATTTCAACACAAAAGATTGCCTAGGATTTTTTCCTATTGAATAGGCGAAGTATGACCTTCATTCCTGGCTCATAAACAAATCTATTCAACATTTTTCAGCATGTCTGCTCTTCCTGCCTTGCTAAAAATGTATCCCACAGCCTCAGGAGACCACAGGGAGCTTAGGCCTGACAAATACCCTAATTCCCCCCGACAATTTAAGAAGAATCTATGATTCCAAGATTCTGCATATTAGTGCAGCAGTTTTTAAAACCCAACAAAAGCAGCTTTTTTTTTTTTTAAGCTTTTAAAGAAAAATAGAAGGTGTATAGAGCGAGATGTGGGCCCAGGGGGGGTTTGCTTGGGTCAGGGATGCCTGAGAAACTGAGAGACAGAGAGTAGGAATGGAAGCACCATGGGGGAATTGAGGCACAACTTCGAATGTCAGGCCACTAGATTCTTTGTGGTACTTAAGTACCTTTATAGTGAATAAGATTAGATTATTAGAGAAATATGTCATCTTAATGACCTTTACAGTCTTAATGACTGGCACATCACCATGAGAATGAAGAAATCCTCGTGTGATAAGGCAGAGGTCAGTGTTTTGAGGCAAGGACTTTGGAGTTAGAAACGAGCTCTCCTGTTGATAGCAGAAGAGACAGTATTGGGGAAAGTCCTGGCATCTGAGTTTTACAAAGTAACACTGTCAAATTGTCAAGACAACTATCCTCTCTAGAGCCCAAGTTTCTTATCTACATGATGAAGGGATTAATTGGTTATAGCTCATATGACAATAATAAGGAAGTGATTGATAAACTGTAGTGTACTAATAACTAACATTTCTGAGTAGTAGTTTAAGCGCTTTGCATGCATCAACCCATTTAATCTTTGTAATGAGCCAATGAGATAAGGACTATACTGAGGAAGTAATAAAGACACAGGAATTGGGTAACTTGACATAGGTAGTGGTGGCAGAGATGAGTTTACTGGTTTAAAAAGGAAAGAGAAAGAGAGGAATGGGGGACAATTATGATCTGTCTTTCTTTTGTATTTTTGTAACTCCTCTGTTTATTATGAAAACAATCATTTCTGAAATATATCCATATAAATTTGAGATTAACTCAAATACATAGAAATTACCTGTATTTGCCTATGAATTTATTAAATGCTGATGAATACTTATTAACATTCGAACATTTAAGCATGGCAGCATAGTAGAACTTTTTCTAACTTTTTAAATTATTTTTCCTAATTAAGCCAATTTATATCCAACGTTTAGGTTACATGTGCACACACACACACACACACACACACACACACACAAACCCAGACACATTCCTCAACTGACTGGGGATAAACCAGCATGCCAATGACCTTCTTTCTGGAGATAATGGAGAGTGCAGAGGAAAAGTAGTTCAAGTGAGAGCAAATGATCTGATCTCCTCATGAAATAGACTAGACAAAAATCAAGAAGGATTAAAGGTGCTAAAGATTGATTCTGCCAATCTTTCTCTGTCCTATCTTTAAAATATACATGTGTGCACTATAGGGGTGTATGAATTAAAATTCTTCTAAGGGATAGGGAGCTACTATCGCTCAGTAAAAGGCCCTGGGGCAGAGAGAGGGCACGGGAGCAGAGGGCACTGTCCATCAAGCTATCACGTAAGGGGTCCTCAAACTTTTTAAACAGTGGGCCAGTTCACTGTCCCTCAGACAGTTGGAGGGCCAGACTATAACCAAAAAAAGCCTATGAACAAATTCCTATGCACACTGCACATATCTTATTTTGAAGTAAAAAAACAAAACGGGAACAAATACAATCACACCGCCTCCTGTGGCCCGCGGGCCATAGTTTGAGGACCCCTGACGTAGTCTCAAGAGACTTAGATGATGATCTGGGCTGTCAGTGACGTTTTACTTCATTGCGTTTTGTTTTGTTGTTACTCTGTATCTTGTTTTCCACTAATTTTGTAATTGGGGCAAAGTGAGAAGTCCAAGTAGTCCAGGAATGCTTACTATGCCCTCTAAATCAAAAGATTTTAATTTATTCTTCTGCCAGACACAACTGATTTTCATCTGCAATTATTCTTTAAGCTGAGAAATGGAAGTTAAGTGAAAGGCTGGGACTGGAACATCACTCCGTTCCAGAGGCTGACTGAGACACGCAGAGCCTCAGGCAGGGTCTGGTTGCTGTTGGCTGCTGCAGGGTGCAGACCCAGCTGCAGGGGACCTTCTGCATGAATGCCTGGCAGCACCTGGCACATGGTTGATACACTCCCTCAGAGTCAGAGTCATTCCCACAACAGGGATCTTGTTTTGTTGATCATAGCTGCTAAGTGGTTCAATTTTAGCTTTGCAATTTTTAACTTGATTATTTTTTCTATTCAAATCTCTCATGTTGCTTTCATCCATACTTAGTATATAATCAAATGTGGTGAAGTTTTCTTTGGTAATATTCTCTGAAGTGCTGCGATCAGTACAAATTTCCTGAAAACAGCTTCTGGAATGAGAGATCTACAGTGTTACCCAAACACACAACCAACTGACTTGGGCACCACCTCTGCCATTTTCCCATGCACAGACGCCTGGAAAACCACCTGTTCTCAATTACTTTTTTTGATAAAAGGAACTATTATATATATTTATATATTCAGTCATGTACCACATAACAGTGTTTCAGTCAACAATGGATTGATTAGATGACGGTGGTCTCATCTCATAAGATTATAACAGTGCTGAGAAGTTCCTAAATGGTCCTGGCCTCATAGCTGTCCTAGTGTTTAGTGCAGTACATCACTCACATGTTGGTGGTAATGCTGGTGGAAACCATTTTCTGTGCTGTCAGTCTTATAAAAATATAGCCATGCAATTATGTACATAACAATTGACATTGATAATGATTGCCTACATTACTGGTTTATGTATTTCCTATAGCATACTTTTTATTTTAGAGTGTACTCCTTGTCCTTATCAAAGTTAACTGTAAAACAGCCTCAGGCAGGCTCTGACAGCCGTGGTCCTCAACCTTCCTAATGCCGCCATGTATTTTCATTGTTACAAAGGGGTCACGACCCACAGGTAGAGAGCCACTGCTCTACAGGAAGCATTCCAGAAGAAGGCCCTGTTTTAGTGAGGTCGACAGCTCTATGCTTGTTATTGCCTGGAAGACCTGCTAGTGATTCAGGATGTGGAAGTGGAAGATAGTGATAGCAGTGATCCTGATCCTAATTCGGTTTGGCCAATGCGTGTTGATGTCTTCATTTTTAATAAAAATTCTTTAAAGTAAAAAAAAAAAAATAGAAAAAAATAGAAAAATGGAAAAATACAGAATGAGGATAAAAAGAGAGAAAATATTTTTGTGCAGTTATACAATGTGTTTCAAGCTAATTTATTGCAAAAGAGTGAAATTTATTTTTTAAAATAACAATTTGTACAGTAAAAAAGTTACTGTAAGCTAAGACTAATTTATTATTGAAGAAAGAAATTTTTGTTATAGGTTTAGTACAAACTAAGTGCAATGTGTTTATGACGTCCACGGCAGTGTGCCTGAGTGTTGTAGGCTTTCACGTTTACTCACCACTCACAGACTATCTGACCCAGAGCAACCTCTAGTCCTACAAGCCGCATTCATGCTAATGGTCCTATACAGGTGCACCATTTGTAATAATTTATACCGTATTTTTATTGTACCTTTTCTATGTTTAGGTAAATAAATACTTCCAATTGTGTCATAGTTGTCTAAAATATTCAGCACAGTAACATGCTATATAGGTTTGTAGCCAGGAGAAATAGGCTGGACCATATAGCTCAGGTGTGTAGTAGGTTTGTGTAAGTATACTCTACCATGTTCAGACAATGACAAAATTGCCTAACAATGCATTTCTTAGAACATATCCCTATTGTTAAAGTGATATATGACTATATCTATATCTATTCTATACAAAGATGTATATAAAATGGTTGAAAGGATATTCTCTAAAAAATTAAAAGGAAAAATATCTAATGGGTGAAATTTAGGGGGACCTTACGTTTCTTCTTTATGCTTGATAACATATCTAATCTTTCTACAGTATAAATACATTACTTGACTATTAAATTAAAATAATTTAATACCAAAATAAATAGGATGAGCTCGATGAACTTTTGTATCCTTCCTGAAAATGATGTTCTGCAATTCCACACAGCAAATAAATAAAATAGCAGGGCAGTCTGCTATAGGAGGGTGGTGGATCCCGTCCACTCTCTGTTTCTGGGAGATACCAGGGCTGTGCCTACCCACTGAGTGTCACTGTTATCCTCACTGTGGGATCAGGAGAATTGCAGCTATGGAAGGACTGAACTGTGCTGTTAGTTTGGTGTGACCTGAGGCTCACTTTCCTACCTCTGTGCTAGTTTACAAAGCAGCATTGAGAGATGGGCAGGGAGTGGGCAGAAGCACCCGTGGTGTGTCAGGAGGGTCATCATTCAGTGGCACATAATTCCTTCCATATCAGTAGCCAAGTGGTTTATTTATTTATTTTTTTATTATTAAACCATAGCTGTGTACATTAATGCGATCATGGGGCACCATGCACTGGTTTTATAGACCATTTGACATATTTTCATCACACTGGTTAACATAGCCTGCCTGGCATTTTCTTGAGTTATTGTGTTAAGACATTTATATTCTACATTTACTAAGTTTCACATGTACCCTTGTAAGATGCAGGGTCAAGGTTACATTTTGAAGCTGGAGTCTAAGGTAAGACAGGTTCTTTAAGTTAGAAGAAAAGGAGGATACCTCACTTTTTCTATGTCCTTTCTTGTTTAAAGTGTGGAATTCTAAAGACCCGCTCCTACAGTCAATAGCCATTGTCCCAGATGAAAGCACAATGTGCTAGCAGAAAAGGGCTTGCTTTAGACAAGACAGATTTTGGATAACTGAATGAAACATTTGACAAAGGTTTAAGGTTCAATAATTAATGCAAGAAATGGAATTGATTAACTGTGTTTGAATGTTACTATGGCAAATACTTTTTGGAGGAAAAGACTGAGTCAGCACGCCCCTGAGTGCCTCTTCACTTTCACTCCTTGGAATAGTGGCAGAGTCCAAGCAGCACAGAAATCTCGCTGGCTTTACAGAGACTGTGAATTCTCACCATAGAATCCTAACCCCAACAGAATTTAGAAGAAATGAATTTAAAATTATTTAAATGGATTAAAAAAGTTGACAAAGAAAATTCAATTAAAGTAAAATGGGCTTGATCTGCTAATGACGTTGGTGATTCTTTATTTCATAATGGCAATAACAGACCACCAGGTCCTTACCATTCAGACAAAAGCCTTGAGGTTTTTATCCCTGGTTGTTAGTGATGCTTCGACACTGCCTAATTTGAAAACATAGCTTCTTAAAACTTTCTACCAGATATCAGAATGTCATTCATTTATTCAATAAATATTTATGGATACCTTTTATGTGTCAGTAACTAGTTTTCTCTGGTAAGGGATCAGAGAAAAATAATTGAGCTTAATATATCTCAAAATATGGGGACACACATCCTTCCTTTGTCTAATTTTGAGGAATATTTCTGATTAGACTTTTTTATGTGCACAGTTGGTGCCTGCCTAATTAAATAATAAAGATGGAAGAATTTTTGTCACTTTCTGACTCTGAGATAGCATAGGAATCTATGTCTCACCTTTTCTCAAGTATCCATTATTGATTCATTATAACTGTGATTTTCTTCTGTGAAACTCTGAGAAATTCACTGAATAAGCGACTGTCCCCAAAATAGGATGTTACGCAGTTGGTTCACAGAGTAAGAGTCATGAAACCATGCAGTTGGTGATGACATGGTCATGCTGAGCAGTCGTTGGAGATTAGGTTGTAACCATCTGTTTTCCATGTGATGTCTTAATAAACACATGGAGGTGTTATTACACGCAGTCTCCTATGTTTGTATATCAGGGCACTGGGGCACGCAGTCTCCTATGTTTGTATATCAGGGCACTGGGGCACAAGGAGGGAGTTGTTGATTCCCTTGATCTCGCATATGGAATGTGTGTGGCCTACGTTAAAAACAGTGGTAACATTGTAAGGTTCTTTCTTATTATTATTATTTTTTTGACTTTTTTAAATTGCGATGAACATTTGGTGAAGCAACTCCAGGGATGGAAATGTTAGAATGAAGGCTACTTTGAGGGAAAGTAGAGACAAGAATTCAGACAAAATAAGAAATGGAAGAAGAGATATCTTCCATCTTTGACAAGGAGGAATGAGTAGAAAAAAAATTCTAGTTATACATTATACGTAATATTAATCACATAGTTAACCAACACAAAAATTTCCTATGATTATGATCTAATGAAAAATGCCTGCCCACATTAAACAAATATGTGTAGATGTATATACAGGTTTACACAAAATACCAGCGTATCATACCTTCAGTCAATACCTACTACTGGGACCTACTGTATGCCAGGTAAACATTTTCTGAAAAGACATCTGATTTCTCCATGACTTTTTTTTTATTTAAAAGAAATGTAACCTGTCATAGGAATATACATATAATACACAAAGTATAATGAGATTGTCAGATTCTCCTTTTATTAAATAGAGATAATAACTCATCTATCTGAAAGTCATTTTCCTGTAACTTCACTCAAATAGTCGACGCTGTTGAAAAACCAGATTGAATAAAATGAAAATACCTGCATGAAGTAAAAGACACGTACATGGATTAAAGTTCATGCACCGTATGACTTTATTCATAGAGGAGCTATTCAACCCTTCATTCATAACAGTTTTTTTTTTTTTTAACTGCAAACATTATGACAGCTTCACTTAGCTGCAGATTAGCAGAGGGCAAACTCCAAGACAAAGAAAAGAAAGGGCACTGTTAATGTGAGAGCAGTAAGTGAGAGCAAACGGATGGCAAAGGGAGAGGAAATTCTTTAAACCACAATGATAAATAAAAATCAATCTGATTGATTTAGTTTAGGGGTAATGACCTTGCCTACCTCAGTAGTACTAAGGGCAGTATTATTTTTCCCGTACTGTGTTATTCCTTCTGCTTTAAATATTAATAATAAATTTGAGCCACCCAGGAAAGGTTGGTAGATTTATTTGCTTAGAAATACAGGAAATATAGAAATTTTTTAGTAATTTTTGCAATTACTATTGTGAAGAAACATTAGAAGTTTACTCAAAAACTAGTTGTGAAATTTATTTAGAAAATCTTATCTCTGACTACATAAGTTTTTACTAGGCATCTATCATTAAAAACAAAGTCTAAAATTTCATTTTGTAACCTGTTTTATTCTTCCAAAGTAAATGACTTTTATTTTTTTTAATTGAAAAGTAAATTTATTTCAGATTAATGTGAGGGTACAAACAAGCAGGTCAAAATATTTGATTTTGTAAGGTAGAATCTCTCCTGTGATTATGTCCCACACTCAAAAGTTGTGCCAAACACCCCCACACCATGCCCGTTCAGTGAGATCACCCCTCTCCCCTTCCCTCATTACCCTCCTCCCAATTTGAATTGAAATGAGTTTTTCTCCTATGTGGGCGTGAATTAGATCAGCTATTGGCTTCATATTAGCATTGAGTACATTGGATGGTTAATTTTCCATTCTTGTGATATGTTACTAAGAAGACTGTGTTTTAACTCCATCTACGATATTATAAAAGATGCAAAGTCACCATATTTTTTATGGCTGGATAGTATTCCATGGTGTGGATATACCACAATTGGTTAATCCATTCAGATACGATCTTGCTAGCACACATCTTTTCACATTGAGTAAATATAATGCAGATCCCCTCTTGGAGCTAATTTTAAGAAAGTCTGTAGTTGCAAGGTCCTGCATTTGGAGATGGTACAGTTTCATAGCAACTAACCATTGACATTAACCACTTTCTATTCTAAAAGTCTATTTCAAATGGGCATGCAGGGTAAGAGTGAAGAAGAAGTGAGAAGGAGAAATCTTGCTATATCATATGCGTATTGATAGACATTCTGTATCTCTTACACATATAAACCATCTTATTTTCATCCACTTCACATTTATGCATCTTATTACATCATGTTTGCTCAGTTTATTATTTTTTTTTTTTACCATTTCTCTCTAGTAGTCTGATGCGGTGTTCTTATAATGCTTTAAGTCCACTGTTTTAAAGGACATATGGTAGTAAAGTGATTCCTTTCCTGATAAGAAAATGCTAAGTCCTTTGCTGTCTTTCTGGATTGCCTTTATTTGCAGGCAAGAAAACAACCTGAGCCATAAGGCTCACGTAAGGGACTGGGAAGGGACCTTCTTCCTGATAAACCATTGACTAATTGAGTTCCCATTATGCACGGAGGGAATTGGCCACTGTTTTAGCTTTTATGAACTCTGGAGTGTCTACAGGTGTTTTGGAAAAACCCACAAATTCTAGTGAGATCTTCTCCTCATGGCCCAGATTAATTCAAGTGGGAAAAGGCAAAACTAACCCAATCAACTGGAAAAAAATTTAGTGGGTGTTTTGAGACTCTGAGATAAGCTGGAAGCAGATCAGCACCCTGTAATCTGTGTGTATGATATAAAAGACAAAAATATTTCCAAATTCTGAGATATTTTTCCTTTGGATATTCAATTTCTATGCAAAATTGATATAAGGCAATTGCTTCTTGGCCTTTTGGCTACGATCAAGGGCAAAACTGATCAGACAAGATGAACACTGAATTTCTGAGTGTGCATGTATTTTTTTTTTCTCTTTTTTAACAGAGTTTCTTGCAGGTGTCTAGAAATAAACTGGCTTCCTTTGCTGTCTGTGTTGTGCATGGCTGCTCTCTTGGAAAGGTAAGCCACAGGTTCTTTCGGAAAATGAGTAGCAATGTCATTGGCATTTATAGAAGGCTTCTGCTGACATGGGTGACCTCAGCTGAAAAAAATCTGACCTTTGTGCTGAAGGTGGTGCTGACTGGTGAGGCCCAAAGGATTCCCTCCAGTCTTTGCCAAACTGTCAGCTCTTTTTGTTGAATATTTTTACTCTATCCTACTTTAGTACAATTCATGGGGCTTGAAGAGCATTAGAACATTAACCACTTTTGTAGGAGATCACTTCGGCTGATCCCCTAACAAACAGTTCCAAAATCGAAAATGCCAGGAACTTGTTATTTTCCTTACGAAACTATCTCAATAAGCAAAAAGCAATGTACTTTCTTATGATACTTCAGGGTACCTTATTTATAATATTTTATGAAGCCATGTTTAGGGCATATATATGAAGAGAAGATATCAATGCCTCAACATCTCTAAAATATTGAATACTCTTTTCAAAAAGGTTGAAAAATTCCTACTCATTTTGGTACTCTGTAGAATAACAAATGGGAACTATAATTCCAATTTTATTTTAAAATTATCAGGGATCATAAAAAATAACAGAGTATTAATCACCAAAAGACTGTAATACAACTTGATTATTTTCACTGAAGCAATGTGTAAATATAGGGAAATTAAAAATTTATTTTCCTAGTACTCTTCCAGGTCCTCTGGATAGAGCTCTGTAAATTGGACCAACAAAAACACATGTTTAGAAGACAAAAAACAGGGCAACTATTTCAAGACGGGCATTGTGTGAGTAACACCGGGATATACCCAGAGATGGTTAACTCGAACCTTTGGTTAGAACTTAGGCTTATATAGCATCTTAGCAAAGAATCAATAATTATTTAGTGAAGTGACAAAATGAAGGGAAAGGAATATCTAGGGGCAGCAAATCTGGGGAAGGCAACTATAGGGAAAACTCATGGTAGATAAACACTAGTTAGTGACACTGATTTGTATAGATTCCTCTGGTGCTGGCTCCAGGCTGATAAGGGTTGAAAGTTGTCTCTGTTAAATTCTGTTTTTCCTGACCCTTTGTAAATGTATTTCCTGTTTTTAGGCAAACGGGGAAGGCACATAGCTTTTCTTGTATCTACTTCTCAACTTTTCTCAGCTCAAAATAATGCTGTGCCAAAGTGACATATTTTAAGGTGGCATGTTCTGCCACTCTACAGTTTACCCTTTAAAACTGTGAGATGGTTCATATATCAAAAACAGAGTTGATAGATGGGGTGAAAGACTCAGGTTAGAAGTTTTAAGGTAAAGATCCATAAAATGGTGAGAAAAAATATATATTGAAACAAGCAAAAATAGACAAATCGAAGCAATTTGTTCTATAATTCATTGAACCAGTGTCTTAGTCCTGAGAATGGGTCAATTCAGTTGAATAGTTTTGTCCTGTCTTAGGAGGTATAGATGGGACCAGGACTTCCATCTAAACTAGGTCTCTATATTATATAAGCAATTAGGCATTTAATGAAAGGCATTTCTATAGAAACGAAAGAGAAACAAGGGTTAATGCTTAGAATGAACTGTAAACTCACTGTTTTTAGATCATAGGGCAGTTAAGAATATTTCTATAGGTTAGGTGTGATGGTTTACACCTATAACCCAAGCACTTTGGGAGGCTAAGGCAGGAGGGTTTGTTGAGGCCAAGATTGAAACCAGTGGAGGCCACACAGTGAAACATTCTCTTTCTCTCTCTCGCTCCATATATATATATATATATATATATATTTTTTTTTTTTTTTCCCCAGCTGGGCATGTTGACCTGAACTTTTGGTCCCATCTACTTGGAAGCTGAGCTAGGAGGATCCCTTGAGTCCAGGAATTCAAGGCCACAGTGAGCGATGATGGTGCCACTGCACTGTAGTCTGGGTGACAGAGAGAGGGAGCCTTTGTCATGAGGAAGAAGGAGGAGGAGGAGGGGTAAAGGAGAAGGGGAATTCTAAATATTAGATTTGAAGGATCTTTAGATGATACAATGAGCACAGGCAGGAGCAATCCATTGAATTTCCTGGTTTGGAATTTGATTGTCTTTGGTGCTGGAAGTGAGTGTTGAACTTTCTGAGTGGTGCTTACTGCAACAGGTATGAAGGCTGCCTGTCCATCATCTGTTGTAGTAAAACATATATATATGTAAAGCTGTCCAGCTTAAGTTTGCAGGGTTTTGAAAACGTGCAGTTTCAGTTCCCACTGATGCAAAATGTGGAGGATGAGAGAAAAATTAGAAAGGTTAATTGCTGACAAAAGGCACAAAATGGCTGGAGCCAGTTTACTAAGTAAGAAAAAAAGCTCAAAGTCAGTGAACAAAGCATTATTTAACAACCCCCATGAGTGTGCTATAGTTTTTATTGAAACATGGAATTTTTCTGTCTGCAGTCATCCCTATAATTATCAAAGCTAATCGAAGTAAGACTAATTTGTTTGCAAAGGAAGTCTAGTCTCATTAAACTTGGCCCGATTATTTGCACAACTGCATCAAAAAGGTGATAGATCATATAAACTCTTAGTCTACTTTGCTGAAAATTTAATAAGGAATCTCAGATCATGCTTTTAAAAGGTTCCAACAGAAGATGGCTGACTGAAGCCAGCTTTCCACAGAGGCTCCCGTCCAGAAGGAGAGGTAAAGGACAGAAATTTAGCAAGTAACCTGGTAGATTAGAGCTGCACCAAGAGAGAAGGTTGAAGAATGCACATCAACACCACTGAGGCGAACTGTGACCCCAAGAATAGAAACAAAAGGTACAAAATCCATCACCAAGCAGATGGGAGTCCCCTGCCCCATGACAACAGTTTGGAGTGCCCCACAAACAAACGAGCAGAGTTCAAAGGTCCTCCCACTACACTCCATGGGAGAAACCCTCTAAAAACTGGACCTACCTCCCCAACTAGGGTGTCATCGTGTTCTCCTGCCAGGAATAAAACTGTATAAAACTGTATATATTCTCTGCAACTCTGAGCTCCCAGCACTCCCCTCCACTCTCACTCTGAGGTCTGGAGGCCCTTAAGAGTCCAGATTCTTGGGTGATTTCTCGAGGGGTATGGACGGGGCCTAAACTGCAGCTGGTCAGTGCTGACTCTGGGGCATGGGAGTGAGGAGAGGACGGTTGGCTGAGAGGGAACCACACTAGAGTGATGGTGCCCCAAGGCGCAGAGCAGCACCCATCTTTTAGCAACAGTATGGCTCACTCCCAGATATTCTGAAGCCACACCCCCTGTCTCCCTGGGCAACCAGAGGAGGCCAGGCATCTACTCAGATGGCAACCACTGCGAACAGATCTGGGACGGAAACGCAGGCCCCATGAGTAAAGGCTTTGCCTGAGGTGGTACTGGCCTGGATGGAGCGCGGGGACTAGAAATGCACGTGCAGAGCCGGGAAGTCCCAAGGATGGGGCTGACCAAGAGGACCGCTTTACTGAGCCTAAGATGCACCCGGCCTTCAGGGGATCATCAGCCTATAGACAAAGGAAGACAGGAGGCTAGAACTGACAGGTAACCAAATACAAACCAGCATGAGCAAAGACAGGGCCTGAGGTGCAGGCTTGGGGAACTCAAAACAGCTTCTCTTCTGTAGGGGAATTTAGCAGGGACAGAAACAACAAATTCCTGCAAAGTTGTTCTGTTCTGTTCTGTCAGTAACAGCAATCAGGGGTGGGGCTGGAACTGAGTGAACACCCCCCAGCCTCCATCAAGTGCTCCATCACCTCCCCCTGTTAGATAGAGGCAGAGCGCAGCAGCCTGGCTGAGCAGAAATAGATTACCTTGTGATTCAGGCAGGTACAAACCCCTGGAGTATCTGTTCACTACAGGCAACTGGGTCAAAGCCCTGCTGGACTATCAGTGACTGGGTGTGACAGAGGTGCAAGGTAGTGAAGGAGGCATCAACCTTCCCAGACTGATCTGTTTACTGGGTGGGTCCTCCTGACTCCACAGAGCACTGGAGCAAGCCATATCAGAGTGTTCATCAGACCCCTGTGATCCAGTTGCCAGAGACCTTTTAAACTCTCCCACCTGAGACAGGGGCTGACTGAGACAATTGATTTGGACCTTTTGAACTGAGCCAATCACCTGAGGACTATTCAGGTGGTGCTGGGGGTGGGGTGGGGTGACTTAATTGCTGGTATTTCTCCACAGCTGAGACTTCAACCCAGAGTAACTATTCGACTAGGGTCAAACAGAGACCAGCTGAAAACAAAACAGAACCACTTACCCCACCACACCACACATGTCCCCAGTTTCTCAGATCATAGCACTGTACAGGTCCTTGACAAAGCTCCAGGGGAAAAATCAAACAGTGTAAAACAATCATGGGGTGGAATCAGTGGAAAAACTGTTGTAACACGAATAATGAGAATAGATCAACCTCCCCCGCCCCCCAAGGAAAGATATGGCCGATATAACTGAAGATCCCATTCATAAACAGCTGGCCAAGATGTCAGAAATTGAATTCAGAATTTGGATTGCAAACAAGATTAATAGAATGGAGGAAAATTTGGAATTAGAAATTCGAGCAGCAATTCAAAAGTTGGAATTAGAAATTCGAGGAGAAATTCAAAAGTTGTCTCGAGAATTTAATGAATTTAAAGACAAAACCACCAAAGATTTTGACATACTGAAGCAAGAATTTGCGGCCCTCAAAGATCTGAAAAATACAGTAGAATCCCTCAGTAACAGAGTGGAGCAAGCAAAAGAAAGAATTTCTGACATTGAACACAAAGCCTTTGAACACTCCCAAACTCTCAAAGAGGAAGAGAAATGGAGAGCAAAAATGGATCATTCTCTCAGAGAGCTCTGGGATAATTCGAAGAAGGCTAATATCTACCTCATTGGAATCCCTGAAAGTGATGAGGTGGCCTCCAAAGGCACAGAGGCCCTTCTCCATGAAATTATGAAAGAGAATTTTTCAGACATGCCAAGAGATTCAGAAATTCAGATAGCAGACAGTTTCAGAACCCCAGCACGACTCAATCTGAATAAGACATCCCTCCAGGCATATCATAATTAACTTCACTAAAGTTAATATGAAGGAGAAAATTCAGAAAGCAGCCAGACGTAAGAAATCCATTCCCTACAAAGGGAAGAATATTAGAATGACTGCAGATCTCTCTGCTGAAACTTTTCAACCCAGAAGAGGGTAGTCATCAACTTTTAATCTCCTAAAGCAAAATAACTTTCAACCCCGGATCCTGTATCCAGCTAAACTGAGTTTCATTTATGATGGAGAAATTAAATATTTTAATGACATATGTTGAAGAAATTTGCCATAAACAAACCAGCTCTTTAGGATATTCCCAGACCTATCTTCCATAATGACCAGCCCAATCCTCTACCACAAAAGTAAACCCACTCAGAAACTTTTGATCGAACTTCCACAGTGGCGAACAGATTAAAAATGTCCACTGGACTTTCAAAAAACTCGATACCCAAAATTTTACCAGACTTATCAATATTCTCCATTAATGTGAATGGCTTAAACTGTCCTCTAAAGAGGCACAGGTTAGCTGACTGGATACAAAAACTCAGGCCAGATATTTGCTGCATACAAGAGTCACATCTTACCTTAAAAGACAAATATAGACTCAGGGCGAAAGGATGGTCATCCATATTTCAGGCAAATGGTAATCAGAAAAAGCAGGTGTTGCAATTTTATTTGCAGATACAATAGGCTTTAAACCAACAAAAGTAAGGAAGGACAAGAATGGTCACTTCATATTTGTTAAGGATCATACTCAATATGATGAGATTTCAATTATTAATATCTATGCACCCAACCAGAATGCACTCAATTTACAAGAGAAACTCTAACAGACATGAGCAACTTGATTTCCTCCAGCTCCACAATCGTCGGAGATTTCAACACTCTTTTAGCCGTGTTGGATCGATCCTCCAATAAGAAGCTGAGCAAAGAAATTTTAGATTTAAATTTCCTAACCATCCAACATTGGATTTAGCAGACATCTACAAAACATTTTCATCTCAACAAAACTGAATACACATACTTATCATCAGCCCACGGAACATACTCCAAAATTGATCACATCTTAGGTCACAAGTCTAACCTCAGTAAATTTAAAGGAATAGAAATTATTCCTTGCTTATTCTCAGAACAACAAGGAATAAAAGTTGAACTTAGTAACAACAGGAATCTGCATACTCATACAAAACCATGGAAATTAAATAACCTTATGCTGAATGATAGCTGGGTGAGAGATTAGATTAAGAAGGAAATTGCCAAATTTTTGGAACAAAATGACAATGAAGACATGAATTATCAGAACCTCTGGGATACCGCAAAGGCAGTCCTAAGAGGGAAATTTATAGCACTGCAAGCCTTCCTCAAAAGAATGGAAAGAGAGGAAGTTAACAACTTAATGGGACATCTCAAGCAACAGAAAAAGGAAGGACATACCAACCCCAAACCCAGTAGAAGAAAAGAAATAACCAAAATTAGAGCAGAATTAAATGAAATTGAAAAAAAAAGAATTATACAACAGATCAATAAATCAAAAAGTTGGTTTTCTGAAAAGGTCAATAAAATAGATAAACCTTTGGCTAACCTAACCAGGAAAAAAAGACTAAAATCTCTAATCTCATCGATCTGAAACGACAAAGACGAAATAACAACAGACTCCTCAGAAGTTCAAAAAATCCTTAATGAATATTACAAGAAACTTCATTCTCAGAAATCTGAAGGAAATTGACCAATACTTGGAAGCACTCCATCTTCCAAGACTTAGCCAGAATGAAGTGCAATGTTGAACAGGCCTATATCAAGTTCTGAAATAGCATCAACTATACAAAATCTCCCTAAAAAGAAAAGCCCAGGAACAGATGGCTTCATGTCAGAATTCTACCAAACCTTTAAAGAGGAAATAGTACCTATATTACTCAACCTGTTCCAAAATGTAGAAAAAGAAGGAATACTACCCAACATGTTCTATGAAGTAAACATCACCCTGATCCCCAAACCAGGAAAAGACCCAACAAGAAAAGAAAATTATAGACCAATATCACTAATGAATATAGATGCAAAAATATTCAACAAGATCCTAACAAACAGAATCCAGCAACACATCAAACAAATTATACATCATGACCAAGTCGGTTTTATCCCAGGGTCTCAAGGCTGGTTCAATATCCATAAATCTATAAGTATAATTGAGCACACAAACAAATTAAAAAACAACATATGATTCTCTCAATTAATGCAGAAAAAAGCTTTTGATAATATCCAGCATCCATTCATGATCAGAACACTTAAGAAAATTGGTATAGAAGGGACATTTCTTAAACTGATAGAGGCCATCTACAGCAAACCCACAGCCAATATCATATTGAATGGAGTTAAATTGAAATCATTTCCACTCAGAGCAGGACCCAGATAAGGCTGCCCATTGTCTACACTGCTCTTTAACATTGATATGGAAGTTTTAGCCACTGCAATTAGGGAGGAAAAGGTGATGGAGGGTATCCATATAGGGTCAGAAGAGATCAAACTTTCACTCTTCGCAGATGATATGATTATATATCTGGAAAACATTAGGGATTCTATTAAAATCTCTTAGAAGTGATCAAGGAATACAGCAGTGTGTCAGGTTACAAAATCAACATTCATAAATCGGTAGCCTGTATATATACCAACAATAGTCAAGCTGAAAAAACAGTTAAGGAATCTATCCCATTCACAGTAGTGCCAGAGACGATGAAATACTTGGGAGTTTATCTAACAAAGGACATGAAATATCTCTATAAAGAGAACTATGAAACTCTAAGAAAAGAAATAGCTGAAAATGTTAACAAATGGAAAAACATACCATGCTCATGGCTGAGAAGAATCAACATTGTTAAAATGTTCATACTACCCAAAGCAATATATAATTTCAATGCAATCCCTATTAAAGCTCCACTATCATACTTTAAAGATCTTGAAAAAATAATACTTCATTTTATATGAAATCAGAAAAAACCTCGAATAGCCAAGATATTACTCATCAATAAAAACAAAGCAGGAGGAGTCACACTGCCAGACCTCAGACTATACTATAAATCAATAGTGATCAAAACAGCATGGTACTGGCACAAAAACAGAGAAGTAGATGTCTGGAACAGACTAGAGAGACAAGAGATGAATCCAGCTACTTACCATTATTTGATCTTTGACAAGCCAATTAAAACATTTAGTGGAGAAAAGATTCCCTATTTAACAAATGGTGCTGGGTGAACTGGCTGGCAACCTGTAGAAGACTGAAACTGGACCCACAGCTTTCACCATTAACTAAGATAGACTCTCACTGGATTAAAGACTTAAACTTAAGACATGAAACTATAAAAATACTAGAAGAGCGTGCAGGGAAAACCCTTGAATAAATCAGTCTGGGTGCGTATTTTATGAGGAGGACTCCCCCCCCCCCCCCCCCGGGCAATTGAAGCAGCTTCCAAAATACACTACTGGGACCTGATCAAACTAAAAAGCTTCTGCACAGCCAAGAACACAGTAAGTAAAGCAAGCAAACAGCCCTCAGAATGGGAGAAGATATTTGCAGGTTATGTCTCCGACACAGGTTTAATAACCAGAATCCACAGAGAACTCAAACATATAAGCAAGAAAAGAACAAGTGATCTCATCGCAGGCTGGGCAAGGGACTCGAAGAGAAACTTCTCTGAAGAAGACAGGCACATGGCCTACAGACATATGAAAAAATGTTCATCCTCCTTAATTATCAGAGAAATGCAAATCAAAACTACTTAGAGATATCATCTAACTCCAGTAAGATTAGCCCATATCACAAAATCCCAAGACCAGAGATGTTGGCGTGGATGTGGAGTAAAGGGAACAATTCTACAGTGCTGGTCGGAATGCAAATTAATACATTTCTTTTGGAAAGATGTTTGGAGAACACTTAGAGATCTAAAAATAGATCTGCCATTCAATCCTATAATTCCTCTACTAGGTATATACCCAGAAGACCAAAAATCACATAATAACAAAGATATTTGTACCAGAATGTTTATTGCAGCCCAATTCATAATTGCTAAGTCATGGAAAAAGCCCAAGTGCCCTTCAATCCACGAATGGATTAATAAATTGTGGTATATGTACACCATGGAATACTATGCAGCCTTAAAGAAAGACAGAGACTTTACCTCTTTCATGTTTACATGGATGGAGCTGGAACATATTCTTCCTAGTAAAGTATCTCAAGAATGGAAGAAAAAGTATCCAATGTACTCAGGCCTACTATGAAACTAATTTATGGCTTTCACATCAAAGCTATAATCCAGTTATAATCTAAGAATGAGGGGAAGGGGGAAAAGGAAGGGAGGGAGGGGACAGATGGGCGGAGGGAGGGTGATTGGTGGGATTACACCTGCGTTGCATCTTACAAGGCTATATGTGAAACTTAGTAAATGTAGAATGTAAATGTCTTAACACAATAACTAGGAGAATGCCAGGAAGGCTATGTTAACCAGTGTGATGAAAATGTGTCAAGTGGTCTATTAAACCAGTGTTTGGTGCCCCATGATCGCATTAATGTACACAGCTATGATTTAATAAAATAAATAAATAAAAAGTTTCTCAACACTAAGAAGCCTAGCCACAAACTTGCTACCAGACTTTGCCTTTAGTGCTTATATATGTGTATGAATTTCTGTCTTCTTGAAGGAAGTCTCTAGGATATCATAGGTTCCTGAGCCTACTGGGAAGTAGCCTTCCTTATTCACTTCTAATACTGGGAACTCTGTAAGGCAGTACCAGACTGGTTTTCCAAGAGGGTCTTATAAGTATTGGTTCCATAAAGTCAACCTTAGTTTCACATCATCCTCAAATATGATTTTCTATTCAAAGTTTTGGTAGTATAAGTTCTTAATTTAAAGAAGAAAAGATTCTTATTGAAATTTATTATAAACGACTCCATATTGCCATGAAAATAATATTTTATAAGAGTTTCCAAGTTTTGGAGGAATATTCTAGGGAGGAAAAGTTCCATTTTGTTTAAGAAGATATAATATACCAAACTGTAAGTTATAGATACTTTAAGGCAATAAGGAGTGGGGTTTCATAAATCTGGAAAACAAAACATAAAAGAATCAGCAATGTTTCAAGCAAAAGTCATACAAAATTATAATCATCCTCATCGGTTTATTCAGTACCATGTAATCAATTCTTGTTCTGCTTGATCTTGGTTTACAGTTTTATGAATCCAAGAGTTTCTTCATTAGAGTTCTGGAAATTTATATCTAGTTCAGTGATATGATTTTGAAGTTATCAGAAACCTGTTCTCAGAGTACTTGTCAGAGTCCTTTACAGAATCTCCTTGAAAATGAATCATTTTTTTGGCAGTAGTTGATTGTAAAAGCTTTCAAGGAAAAATCAGAGTAAAATAATAGCTGTCCATGAATGACGTTTTTAAAAATAGCCATGATTCCAGACCTGTGTTATAAAAATGACACAACTGACAAGGAAGTTTTATTATTTCTGGGGCTTAAAGATTTTAAGATAATAAGTAATTGGAATTAGAACTGACTGTACAGACAGTGAGTACCTTGATACATTACTGGAAATTTTGTTCAATTTCTGGAGTGTTTATATTACTAACCTACATCCATATGTATGTATACACAAAGATGGTAGGTGGGTGAGGGGAAACTTGGCTTTCTCCTGAAGGTTGACTGAAAGGTCAACTCACAATTAAGGCAGATTAATAAGAGGGTAAAATTTAGCCAGCACACACATACAGAAAATCACAGAATGATTACCCAGTAACCTCATGGGATCCAGATATTTTTATACCTATTAGAGGGGGAGATGAGGAGTGTAGGTAATTCTGTTTAGGGGTGATAAATTGTTTCTAGGGAGGATGAATAGATACTTGTGGAGAATGAATGGATACAGGAAATAGACTGACTTCTAAGTTAACCTGAGAGTCAGTTATTACATTTAAAATAATTTGGGCCAGTTTAAGTTGCAATTTTGATCATCTTTTCCTACAATATATTTAGATAACAGAGAAAAAAGGAAGTCTCCATTATTCTTTTGATGAGAAAGTCAGTTTATGCAGATACAGGAAAAGCCCCTTCCAATGGCAAGGAGTTATATATTGGGGTGAAATTTCCAGAGATCCTTCAATGGTTTAGTTCTTGACAATACTTCCTACATAACTTAACATATTAAACAAACCCATTTAGTTTGATGTTTCTCTTTTTACAGAGTGAAAGAACAAATGTTTTTGAGATTTTCCAGAGACCTCTGGAAAATCTCAATGTCAGTTAGATGTCTAAAAAACTTTATTTAGAAATTAATTTGGGGAAGTAATAAAAATGTCAAAAGATGTGAACATTTTATTAAATAGTATCAAAGATTACTATAAAATAATATTTAATTATTATTTTAACCACAATGACAATAAAAGATTTTAAAAGCAAATAAAGAAAATTACATGATTGCTAATTTATTTTCTTCTTAATATTGAAAAGGCTCAGTTGTCTTAACTCACCAAAGGTCTGATAAAAACAACATAAAGCACAGACATTATTTTGATAAAACACAGAATAATTGTCTTCTGGCCATGTTATAGAATAGATTAAAAAAGCCATTTCCAATAATTCAAGAAAACTTTTCCTTTTAACGGAAAGAGAAAATTAAGTTCTATTTTTGCATAGACACATTATTGATATTAAAGCTCTTTCTAAAACTCGTAAATAAATTAAGTCAAATCTTAGCCAGCTGTACCATACATAAATTTCTCTTTTCTAAGATTCCTTTTCCATAAACCTTGTACAACTTGTTTTTACATCTATTTAGCTTTTGTACTATATTTTTCCTCTTTCTTTTCTGAAAGAGCAAGTCATTCTACTTCAGGCAAAAATTATTGTCTATTCCCTGAATAAAAACATGTCTTCCCTACTTTATATCTTTCCTCACCAAAAACCACTTTCTTCTCTTATTGCATACTTTATATGCACAGTTGTTTCCTTTCACCCCTATGGTTTGTAATAATTATATTTGCATATATTGGCTGTAATTTTTAAACATTAGTAACCTTTCTTTTACAGAGAAAACTAGGAAGTTGACAGGTGTACACTGTCATACACCAGCATTCTGTAGCAATCTGGAAAATTTATGAACATTCCATTTTATAATTCCTAGAGTCATGTGCCACATCATAGTACCATTTTTTCAAAGATGCAAAAGAACATCTTTACCAACAGACCTAGATAGCTTTTGACTCTCTGTAATAAGAAGCAAAACCAGATGAACTTAAACATGTATGCATTTAGTAATTAATGTTTCAGTATTTTATCTTATTGGAAAATTATCCAGATATCCAATAAACATCCATCACTGAGCTTAACATTAGTGCAACTTTAAGGTTCACGTTACCAGAAATATATTGGAAACCATTTTTTACTGGATATATTATAAAACATAATTGTTGAAAAGTTCATTTATAAACATTTATATTTATCTAATTTGCTTGTATTAACTATGCTTGGATTACTCATTGAAATTCCATGAGACATTTAACAAAGCTTCCCAGAATCATAAATTATTTTTCTTATAGTTAGATATTGGGAAAAAAAAATCCACAGAAACAGGAAACCTATAAGTTAAAATACATGCCTATTGGGCAGTGCCTATGGCTCAAAGAGTAGGGTGCCGGCCCCATATACCCGGGGTGGTGTGTTCAAACCCCAGCCCTGGTCAAAAACTGCAAATAAAAAAATAAAATACATTAAAATACATGCCCATTTCCCTAACTTTTTTTCCTTTCTTGTTTGTCATACATTATGCCATTTTTTTTATTGTACAGTTTTTTTTTGAAGTTGAATTTGTAATTTTATCATTTTAAACATTCAATTGACCCAGCATAAGCTTATTTAACTAGTACACTGGTCAGAACAAGTTATACTTACTTTAAAAATTATATTTAATGCTGACAATTCCAAAGGTATCTTTATTTTGTCCAAACAAGAATCTTATAATAGATTTTATTTACCAACGTTTATCTCAGATCACATGAACTTGAAAAATATTTGGCTACTTTCTATATTTTTGAGAACTTTAGAAATACTTATTAAGCACTCATTTTCTTAAGTGAAGTAGAACTAGTTTTTTAGTTAATTTTGATATCATCCAGAGGAAGTAAAAATCACACATGTTTACATACATACAAACATGCATAAATATACAAATAGATGCAAATAGAAGTCTTAGAACTTTCATTCTATATCATAACCAAAAGTTAAATATAAATACAGAAATGCCGTATTGCAACAGAAAAAGGTCTAAATAACATCAAAATGTTTTACAATTTGTCTCTTTTAAACCCCCTACCCCCTTTTTGGAATTAAAGTCTGTACTCCTGCCCATGGCCAGTAATCAAAGGTTCAGGAAAATGTTCTTTGCTGTTTGTTTTCTAGCATCTTAAAGCACAGAAGATGGCTCTACCGTAGTGGTTCTCAACCTTCCTAATGCTGCAATGTATTTTCATTGTTAAAAAGCAGTTGCAACTCACAGGTTGAGAACTGCTGCTCTACTGAATGGTCCCAGCAAAGGTCATGAGATTATCTTCACTGGAGATTAGTTCTGCCGAAATCACCAACTATAGTTGAACAATATTCTGAAAGCACAAAATGTGATGCTGGTCACATAGACCCAAGCCCAACCCTTGAACCCTCCTCCCCATTAAAAAGCCCTGCATTTCTGCTTAAAGGCAAGATGGTGCACAATTAGAGGAGGGACTTTATCTAACAAATGCAATCAGTGTATCCTAATTCCTTGTACTTTCAATGAATCCAAAGAATTTAAAAAGGAAAAAAAGGCAGGATGGTGGTCTTTTGGGATGCTAGTTCACCATCCTCCTCCTCCTCCTCTTTTAGTGTTTTTTTTTTTTTTTTGGCAGGGGGGACTGAGACAGAGTCTCACTCTGTCGCCCTGGGTACAGAAACCTGAAACCCTTGGGTTCAAGCCATCCTCTTGCTTCAGCCTCCCAAGTAGCTGGGACTATTGCTGCCTGCCACAATATCTGGCTAGTTTTTCTGTTTTTAATGGAGATGGGGCCTCCCTCTTGCTCAGGGTGGTCTCCAAACTCCTGACCTAAAGCAGTACACCTGCCTTGGCCTGCCAGAGTGCTAGGATTACAGGCGTGAGCCACTGCGCCCAACTTTGCTGGTGAATTAATACGTTCATCATTCCTTTTCCACAAATCACTAGTCCTCAATCTTCATTCTTACTGATTTGGCCTTTGGGACAAGTACAGAGAACTTTTGGTAACAAAATTTGGCATCCCTGGGTGGGCCCTGGTGGAATGGCACCTACAGTTGACTGCTGCCATGGCAGGAAGAGGCAGGGAACAGCCTGGGGTCAAGCTGGGGGATCTCTGTCAGAGAAGCATAGTCTTTTCAGGATGAGAGAGTGAGGGACTGTCCCAATTCCTCATGAGCTCCAGGAATTCCCATTTATTCTTCCCTGAATTAGAGGCAAGTTGAAGCCTGAACTTCATTTAGAAAAAGGAAACAAATTGTGAAGAGTTACGTTTACTTACCCTGGGAATTCTGTTGGCCGTTAGGGTAAGTCCCCTGGGGTGACTGTGACTGTGATTTTGCCTACTTGGGTAAGGTTGTGAACCTGCCAGCCCTGTGACAAGGCATTTGTGGGGCTGTAGGTATGGAAGTCATGGTCAATTGGGACCTTGATTCCACCCACTTGGGGAAGGTTCTGAGTCTTCTAGCCCTGTAACAGGGCATTTGCAGCACCAAATGTGTAGGTGCTGAAGTAACAATTAAGTGGGACAGGGAGGCTGGGGGTTTCATTCACTGTTGGGTTAGGAGAATTCAGTTCTCTTCGTGTGGTTCCCATTTGTTTGGTAGGCCTTGGCATTGAATTTGTTTGGGTTGAGAATTCCCTTTACCATCTACTTGTCAGCTTATGTTTCTTGTTGTTTGTGAGTTTTTGTTTCAACATGGGAGGCTCCATTCCATTTGAAAGCTCCTTGGGGAGAATCTTTGCTGAATAGCCAACTTATAGCATAAGTTCATTTCTAAAAAGAGAACAGTGTTTTATTGTAATACTGCTTGGCTCAGTGTACGTGCTGGAGTGTGAGAGTGGCTGTGGAATAGAACCTTAAATTATTATACTATCTTACAATTGGAATTATTGATTACTTGTCAAAGGCCCAGTAGGGTCCTCATTTGGCCAGAGGGCACCCATAACTAGGGCAGGGAAATTTCTACTATGGCAATATTCAATAGGGCACTTGAGAAAAGCAAACAAAGATAACTCTGAATTTCTGGAATGCATCTATCAGACATATTGGAAATATATAGAAAAGGGTCTAGAGACCCTGAAAATTTGGTCATGGCTACTATGACTTTTATGGAAAGAGTGCTCCAACTGTAAGGAGGATAACTACAGCACATAGGAGGCTTGTGAATCCCTCCCAGGTCCTTGATACGGCCTTTAAAGTCTACAATATGACGGAAGAACAGAAACCAAAATCTATGCATGTTTTGTTAGCTTTGACCACAGGTCCTTTTATATAGTCAAAAGGAAAGGGTAGAAAAGTTCATTCTAAATTTAAGAATATAAATATGCTATTTTAAAAGAAGAAATACATTGGAAAGAACAATGCCTAAAATTACAAAGAGCTCCAGGTTAAAAGAAACTTATAGGAAAACAAATGGTTTCTTGAGTCCCAGACTCAGCTGACAAATGAGGAGGCCCAGGACTCTATGCCTCACTGGTATCCCTGAACCAAATATCCACACAGGAGCCCCTGGCACAATTGACAGTGGGGACAGTGGGGTGGAGTTTTTTTTTGTTTTATGTAATTATTATTATTTATTTCAGAATATTACAGGGGTACAGATGTTTTGGTTAAATGAATTGCTTGTGTACAGTTTGAGTCAAGGCGTATGTGTGTCCCTCTCTTAGATAGGGTGCACTGCACTCGCTAGGTGTGGACTTACCCCTTCTCTCCAGCCCCATCCCACCTTCCTGCTTTCTATTGAGTTTACTACCAAATGTGCAGCTGGGCGATTGATTAGTTCCAATTTAATAGTGAGTACATGTGATGTTTGTTTTTCCATTATTGTGAAACTTCACTTTGAACAATAGTCTCCGGTTCCATCAAGTTTGTTACAAAAAGTATTAGTCCGCAGTTTTTGTCCGCAGTTTTTTATGGCTCAGTAGTACTTTGTATACCACATTTTATTAAGACACAAAATATTGATGGGCACTTGGGTTGGCTTCACATCTTTGCAATTTTGAATTGTGCTGCAATAATCACTCAAGTGCACGTGTCTTTTTGATATAATGACTCTTTTTCTCTTTGTGATAGCTGGATCATGTGGCAGCTCCACTTTTAGTTCTTTGAGTATGTCCATTTGATTTTCCACAGAGGTTGTACTAGTTTGAAGTTCCATCAACAGTGTATAATTGTTCCTCTTTCTCCAAATCCATGCTAGCATCTCTTGTTTTGGAATTTTTTGATAAAAGCCTTTCTCACTGGAATTAGGTGGAACATCATTGGATATGAGTGAGAACTTTAGACATTAAAAATGCACTTGGTCTTAACACACTAGTGTCATTTGTGCAGTTAACAACATGACTAAGTATGGAGAATTGTTTTGAGTTGCGATGGCTGCAATTGTCCATCAGTAAAGTCGGGCAGGTATACAAAAACAGCTTTCGTGTTGGGATACATAGCAGTTGATATTTCTCCTTAAGGAAAGCACTTTATACCTCATTATATGCTCATTTAAAAGCAGCTAAAAACTCCAACCAATGGCAATCTTATGCTTCTTTTTCCCCACATTTTAGGATTTACAAAGTTGATCAATAACAGATTATGTCTTTTGATGTTAATTATACTTATGTTCACTATGCATAACAAAAGTAAGACAACTGATAGCTAACTTAATTAGCTATGCTTGCTATTGTCTTATGTGCAATCTCTCTAATTTCTATCAGCAAGTTATCGATCCCATATTATAGATGTGGAAGCTAAGCCTGGAAAAGGTTAAATAACTTCAAAAAGTTACAGAACAGTAGATTTTCAAGTTAGATTATTTAAATCTCGGACCTAACTATGGTGTTCTGCTGTTTCGAAGCTCTTGTTCTTTCTGTTCCATTATACTTCCTCTTTAGAATCAATATATTGTGAATTCAAATCTCAGTCTGCTTTCATTTTTTGCTGAGGGTATTGAACTGATTTTCCTTTTAGTGACATTTGTTTACTCCAATTTGATAGAACCTGCAGAATTCCTTGCAATTCCGTTTCTCATTTTTATATACATAAAAAAATAGGAACATAGAATGCCAAAATATCTTCACCTCCTTAGTTAATTACTTTGCTAGGCATAAACCACAATGCTGAACACAGAAAATCTGCAGATCCTAAGAATTTTAAATTTTATGTACTTTAACAATGCACGTTAACACACTAGTATCTTTTGTGAAGTTAGCAGCATGACTAAGTACAGAGAACTATTTTGAGCTATAATGGCTGCAACCGGCCCTCAACAAAATGGAGGCAGGTGTGCAAGACAGAAAAATTATTTTCCAAGAGAATGACCCAAGGATGGGTAAAAACTAATGGTTCACAAATAAAATCTCTGATGAATCTAGGTCTGAGGCTGTTCTGCTTCTATGGTGAGTTTCTTAAAAGGAGTGTGTATACTAAACACACCATTATTCTAAATTCTAAGTAGATATTGCGCACAAAAAATAACAAATAATTTTAACGCTTTTAATTAGTTTTTCAGAACACTCTCATTTTTACTATGTTATAGAAAATGAGTGAGAGATAGCTTTCCAGGTTTGGTGAAAAATTTTGGAAATTTATCATTTTGTTCTCTTATAAAATTTGCTATTCCCCTATTGCTATTCTCTAACTATGAGGTTTGCTGTCTTTTTAGGGTGTCTGCCCCTGTGTGGGGTAGTCTTAAATAGCTAATGAAACCATCATAGGGCGATTTTTCATAAAATAAGCCTATGCGTCTTCTTGCTTTAAAAAGTTAGAACTATATCTTGAACCAGGTGGTTTGAACATAGGCAGAAATGCAGAGGTGAGTAGCTTCCAACAGAACAGGCTGTGGCCCAGCTCAGCAGCCAGTTCTCCCATTGACAACTTGCAACCTCAGGCAAATTCCTTCTGTTCTCTCAAACCTGTTCCTCATTGGCAGAATTAAAAAGATGATATTACTCATTCGATATTTGTATAGTTATTGTTAAGGATAAATTGAAGGGATCTAAGATCTCGGACATATTTTAATGACTCCAAAACATGCTGGATATTGTGATGGTGGTTCTCAGCTATATTGTTCAAAATAACATGTAAAACTATTATGATTTATGAAACTTTTAAAGCAAATTGGAAAATATGGGTATCTCTCAAAGTAATCATTAGCTTATCAATATTGACACTGCTGTGTATAATCCCTGATTAGGATTCACTTTTACTAACCACACTTACATGACTATATATGGGTGTTTCTACATAAAACAGGAAATACTTTCATTTTGAATCAAGTTTGCAGTTTTCCTCTTGCTTCTTTCCCAAGTGTATATGAAGCTTTATGAAACATAATAATGCCACTCATGGTACCAAACCCTAGGACCATTTTCCCTAACACAAATTCCTTGGCTCCTTTACCCTATTGAAAGATAAACGAAGGACCACATTGTGTTCTTGCCTTAGCTCTGTCTTCACTAGCTAGAAATTTGCATATGATGGAAAAATTCACTGCAACTGGCTCATCTGTCTAAATCCACTCAATTTAAGGACAAGAAATGAAAGACTAGGATTCTAAGAAGCTTTATCAAGGTCCCACAACCAGCCAGTGACAGAGCTGAAGTAAGACTCAAGTCTTCCTGACTCTCAATCCAGTGCAATTCCCACTAATTCCCTGATGCTTCCTGATTGTCATTCTACGCCTAGATTTTGCTTACAACAAATTTTTGTTAAAACTAGTCAAATAAATATAAAAACTTACTTTTTTTTTTTTTTTTTAAAGACGGAGTCTTTCTCTGTTGCCCTGGTAGAGTACTGTGGCATCTTAGCTCAGAGCAACCTCAGATTCTTGGGCTCAGAAGCCTTGTCAGGCTAGTTTTTCTATTTTTAGCACAGACTGGGTCTCATTCTTGCTAAGGCTGGTCTTGAACTCCTGAGCTCAATCAGTCCACCCACCTCAGCCTTCCAAAGTGCTAGGACTAAAGGATTGAGCTATTGCACCCAGCCAAAAACTTATTCAAAGAAGTATTTTTGTGCAGTTCACTCCAATCTTTTCATACCATTGCCTACTGGATCTAAATGTGAGTTGAGATGTAGTTCTTGAAGGTAGAGCTATCAGCTGCCATTCCAAAAACCTACACATTAGGAATTTTAAGGGCACAACTGCAGGTGTTTGCCTTGGCTATGAGAAAGTTGCTTGTAGATTAGATTCTTCTCTATACTTTATAAAGCCCCCTTAGAGCCTTAACTTTCTCTCATCCTTTCTTAACTATAACAAACTTTCAACTCATTGATCAGGACAGATTATCCCAGTTTAGTCCACTAATTAAGAGCAATCCATGTCATTAAAAGGAAAGAAAACACTAAAAAAATTAACTCTGGATTTGGGTTTTGGGTCAAAATCTATTTCTAATGGAAAACGACTTTATGAAAGGAAACTCTGGTCATCCAAACCTTAACCATTATAACAATTTTTTTTTTTGAAAATTCAGTTTTTTATATTCTTTGTAAAAATAAGATTGTTCAAACTTAATGAGAATGTTGCATTCAACTTTAAAATATTGTTATGGGTAGTTGGATTTCCTAAGCCAAGTTTCTGAGTCAAAGCTGAAGGGCATCATTTCCCAATTCTGGTCTATAAAGTCTCTTCCTCATAATGTCTTCCTTCAAGAAGGGAAGCTACCCATCCTGAGAAGGGAGGAGTATTGAGTAGAAATGATGACTCATTTAACCGCAGCTCCCAGCAATAGAATCATCTATTCACCCAGTTCTGTTTTTCTACACCATTATGCTAATGAATCACTGCTGTTTACTGTTTGGGGAGTAGCACCTTTCAACACCTGTAAGAAAGACACACTATTTGAGAGCTTGTTTCTTGGGGAGAATGCCAAGATGTTTTGTGACATGCTCTGGTTCCAAAAAACCTCATAGTAGAAAGGACTCCATTCATCTTCCAAACTTACAGAGCCTGTGCTTCTCTTGGAGAGGGATTGTGTTCCTCCAGGATGTGTCTCACTGGAACGAGGTCTGAACATGTTTGCATCGTTATCACTGTAAAGCAAAACAGACTTCATCAGGAATTTGTCCATGTTGACTCTGGCTTATTTAAAATAGATGAGTGCAAATATGGAAGTATAACGTTAATATTTTTGCATCTTAAGGAGGATTTATTATATTTTGAATTCACCCTGTTAGGCAATATTTGTTGTTTATACTTTAAACTTTCCAGGAAGTTTTAGACCAGGATACTAGTTATCTCTTTTCCTAGTTAATCTTGGTCTGCAAATTCAGACACCTAAATTTGATTCTAAAAGCAGCTAAGTTTAAAAACAAATTGAAAAATGAAATAATTTGTATCTGGGGATATCACATTTAACTATATTAACCTCAGAATTCCTCAGTTTTGCTCAGATGTTTTGTCCCATTATTTTATTTCTTATGATTGTATGATAATGACAAACTACTTCCAATTCTTTGGAACTGGGAAACCAGCACAAACACCGTGTCTCTTCAGTAATGCTAGGACAGCTAAAGGGCCATGGAATCCTAACTCCCAAATCTCACAACCAGCTGATTTAATTCCCTTAGAAAGAGACAATATCTCATGTTGCACATGGAGAAGAATAAGTAACACAACGGCATTGTTTAAGGATTAAGTGGAATCTCAAATAATCTCTTTCCTTTCAGGTTGAGTACATTTATTTTTTAAACAAATGGATAATGGGTCTTAGAAATATTATTTCAGATAGTGTGGCGTTTTTACTTAAAAACCATTTTAAGCCTAGGCATAGTTCCAGATGGCTATCATGGAAATCACTCAACTCACTCAAGAGGTAACGCTAAAATTTATAGCTAGGCATTTACCAGGATTTTTTTGTATTCTGGAAATACATCTGTATATGGCACAGAGATACAGAATAGAAGCACAGTGTGAATGTACCAGGACAAAAACAATTTTGTACAACAAATGTCAATTACATGAGTGTAAAAGACATTAGCCATATCAACACTTGGTCGCCCGTGATCCATGTGGATCTATGGCAACATGATATATTTTTCATTTGTGATCCCCAGATGGACTCTTTCCATTAGAAAGTATTGGTAATGAGGGTAACAAAACATTAAAATAGCGAGCATTTCCATGGCGATATTACTTCCTAATTTATTGCTGTGGATGAGTGCTCTGGGGTTGAGGAAAACATATGGATTCTTGTGGCTCTTGTTCATTGATAATTAGTGATAACACAGTGGCGTAACTCAAATTATAATACTTCATCTAAATCTTTCTTCCTCATATGTCTGATTAAAGACTAACCTTTGTCTAAATTTCGCATAATCATTTGTCATTGTAAGACATATTAAAGCATTAAATGCATTGTCTTTGAGGATTACTTTTAGTCAAAATATAATGTTCTTGAATAGTCTGGAGTTTTATGTTTTTGATTTTTTAAAATATTTATTTAGTACTATATACATAGCAGATATTTGCTGGATGCTGAACTCACAACCTGGGTCTCAGTAGTCCTTGTGAAGTTTCTGTACTGGAGAATAGGAACAAGTGAGGGTGCAGGGCTTCAGTCTTCAGATAAGCTGTCTTCATGGGGTTTGCAGGGTCTCACAAATTTCTCTGAGCTATTTCTGAGCCGTGGAAGCCTTAGCTTTGTAAACCATGGAAAAGGATGGAGTATAATTTTCCCTCTTTGAACCTCATGTTTATTTGTAAAATATAAATAACACTTACATGTCAGTTCTGAGGTTTAAATTTAATGTGTATGAAGTACCCAGAGCTTTAACTGACAGAGAAAATGTTCATGGAAAGGCATTTATTCCCATTATTACTCTAATGTTCTTAGGAGGACCAGGCTCCTCTAGAAGCCACAGGATTTTATAATACAGCATCAATGTTTTCATTTGCTTGGAAGTCTTTGAGCTTACTAAGTCAGATTTCAAAAGGTTTGTGGGGTGGAAAGGACCCTGACACCAGTAAAAATCCTTAATAAAAGGAAAGGTTGATGAATGTTTGCAGAATTGTTTTGGAGATTGCTGTAGTAAACAGGGATACCCCCTGCTGAGTAGAGGCCATGCGGAAAGATGTGCTTCCCTGTGGAGGATTCAGGCGAAGAAGCTCTACCGATACCAAGTGGAAGAGCATCACAGCCTTCTTTGCTCCGAGGTCCAGCCAAGATTCCTAAGGAATCTTGCATTATTCATTCATTCTACAAATATTTACTGTATGAATGCTAACTACCGGGCATTGGTCTTGGTTCTGGAAATAGAGAACTAAAAAGACAATTGATAAAAATCATTGTATTCCTGGAACTTAAATTGTAGTGAAGGAAAGACAATAGAAACAGTCCATAAATAGTGTCTGAAACATGTTAGACTTGATAAGTGCTAGTCAGAGAATCTCAGAGGGAGGAAGGAATGCTGGCGGTTGCAGAGTTAAGTGGGATTGTCAGGGTAGGAGAATTGGTCTCCTTTGAGCCAATATTTGAAAAAATTAAGGCCAAACTAGGCAGACAATGAGAGTTAAGAGGATTCTAGGGAAAGGAAATGGTCTCAGTGTGAAAACCTTTGGATAAAAGCATGTATTCTAGGAAAGGGTTGAAGACAGAGAAACTACAGCAGAATAAGCAAAATGGAAAGAGGTAATAGGGAGCCAGATCACAGAGGACCTTGTGGACCCTCACATGGACTTGGCTTTTATTCCCAACCATGTGGGGAGCCACTGGAGGGAGCAGGGAGCATCATGCTTTGACCTTATTTGTTTAAGTCCTGCCCTAACTACTGAAGGGGAATAGACTTTGGGGAGACTGCAGAGTGAGACTAAGAATAGAAATATGGAGATCTCTCAGGAGGATTTTGTTTCTTCTGTAAAATAAATTGTCCCCTCTTACTAGCCTGGCTGTCTTGATATTATCATCTATGTCAGGCCATTCAATGTCAGTGGAAAAACTTCTGCTTGAGCAAGAAAGTGGTGATTTGCCGGCAACACTGAGCATGAACGTTAGATTGCCTCATGTTGGAAGTCCGGGAGGACCATGCTGAGTAACAACAGCAGCAGCGCATTAGTGCTAAACGGCCGCTGGGGCAGCGTTAGGGAACCGAATGCTGGTAGCTGCAGACAAGTGAGCAGTGGCATAGGAAGGTGCTGGTGATGGCTGTAGGAAGCAGAGCTAGCAGTGTGACTGTGGCCTTGGGCTATACACTGGGTGGCCCCAGCTGTGGGTGAAGCTCAGATCAGCCTTGTGTTTGGATGTATCGGTAGGGATGGTTTTACAGTAAATGGAAACAGACATTGTGGTAGGATGATATTTTGTAATATTAACAAGTAATTTGGGTATCTAGAAGTGCAGCATCAATTGCCTTAGGGAAGAAATGTTACAGCAGAAGCTCAGTGAAATTTCAAAGGCCCTGTACCCCAGGAGAACTCAGGGCAGAGCGCGGGTTTGGTGAGTCAGAGTGAGTCTGGCGACTCCCCAGGGATTCTGGAGAGGGGGTAAGGAGAAGAGGCGAGGGCGAAGCAGGGGTGCAGCTGGAGGGGCCTGAGGAGGGGACCATTCCCGGCTCCCCTGAGCTGAGATGCAGCAATGTGATAACAGGGGGTGTTTGTGTCACTTTTGCCAGATAGAACCCAAGGAGATGACCAGGAAGGAAAGGCTTTCGTCCAGGCAGGTGTGTGTGACAGTGACAGAGTGGTCTGCATCCCAGCACGGGCAGGGGGAGAATGGATACAAATGGAGGTGGGAGTGTGGAGAGAAGTGGGAGAGAGAGACATGGAGAGAGGGAGAGAGAGGAGAGGGTGCTGAGCGCCTGAGCCCTGCTGTGCCTTTGGATGGGGAGGACGAAGAATGAACCAGTGACTCTGTGGCCGGTCACTGATGTCCAGGATGGTGGACAGCACAGGAAGTGGTAATTAATGATCTGATTTCCTCCCGGAACATCGAACCTGCCCTCAAAAGGGAGAAATCACATGGGGCTAAGATGAGTGTCTGGAGATCTTCCCTGCCAAAGACTTGCTTTAGGCACTCAATTTTTTTTCACAATTTCAGTTTTGAATTGAGACTTAAATTTGGAATGTATTTATAGAGCCCCCTGCATTCTAACCCTCAGGCCTAATAAACATGGAAATAGAAAACATCTTTTCCCCAACTATTTGCATTTACTACGAAGCAGCTCAAACCAGCCATTAGCAAAAATGAACAAACTACAGAATTGGGTGAATGCTTTAGGTGGATATTTTGTAGATTATAATTTAGGCTTTGATATTTTTCTCCTAGTAGTGAGAAAAGAAGGTGGGGTCTGGGGGAGAAAATGTGACTTCATTTAAGATAAGAAGTAGAGGGACAGGGAAAGATTGGAGTTGCCAATGAGAAGAGTGAAACAGGACACAGGGTGTCGCAACCTAGGGAGGAGCAGGTTGCGTAGGAGAGAGAGAGGGAGAGAGAGCAGAGGGGAGTGGAGGGAAGTGTGCTGGCTGTGCCCTCCCTGTCTGAGAAGCAGGAATAAAGTCACCTGCTGAGAACTGGTGTGGGGAGAGGTCAAGGGGACAGGAAAGCAGGGTAGGGACCTGAGGAGACCACAGGATTGGAGCAGCTGCTCTGGAAAGTAGGTTGTGAGATCAGCAAGGAAGGAAAATTTGCCAATTAGCCCTGAAAACTCCCTTGAAATCAGAGAACATGAATTTGTAATAAGCCAAGGTAGATGTTTGTCTCTTTATTTCCTTATTCAATTTTTGCTTTATTCTAATGGCAGCAATTTGACCTGTTTTTGCCACATGCAGAAACTATTGGTCACTTTTATTTTTCCTTTTAAATATATATTTTTTTCCTATAAGAACTTTAAAACCTAATTATCTGTTTTAATTTATTCAAAGAACATGATGACCTTTCATATAGTTTTATTAGCTTTTTTATACAATAGATTATATAGATCAACGTTTATCTTTTAAATATATTTGGCATGTTAACTAGGTGAGTGGTACTGTAAGATCCTGGGAAGAAAGAGAAAAGAAAGGAAGGAATAGGAAAGGGAAGGGAAGAGGAAGAAGGCAAAAGAAAAAAGAAAACTGAGAGGAAAGAAAGAAGTAGCAGCGTGGTCTAAGAATTTTGATCATCCTCCTGGCAACATTCCTCTTATATATACGAATATGCATATGAGAGTTTAAACAACCAAGGAGTCTGAATAAAGGAAACTTTAATTTTCTACTTCCCTGCATTAATTAAATACCTATAACCTGTAAGAAAATATTGACCAAGAATTGTATATGTGGTTCAAGAACACGAGAAGAGCTTTTAGAGTTGGATAGACGCGAGGTAGGCCCATAATAGGCTTTAATAAGTAACTGTTGGTGCAATTTTTTATCAGTCTTTCAAGCCCTCTGTTCCAGGGCTCAGTTCTTGCACAGTAGGAGCTGAGGTCAAGAAAGAGGATTAGAAAAAAAAAGAAAGAAAGAAAGAAAGAGGATTAGGACACAGGGGTTCTACATTTGGTGGCCTGGGTATCATTCATGAAATATCAAGGGCTGGCTCCCCTTGTTTTAAGAGGTAGGGGCAGACACTGTAGCCAGAGCTGTGGGAGAGAAAGGTGGCTGAGGGCTCAGAGCAGCACTACACAAAATAAAGAAGAAAGCAGAATTCGCCATTGATAGACTTTTTTTTCCTTGCTTCTTTTTTTTTTTTTTTTTTTAATTTCAAATTAATATGAGGGTACAGATGTTTAGGTTACATCGTTTTCAATTTTACGGTAAAGTTCAAGTTGTAGTGGAGCCCTTCATCCAGGGGGCGTGCTGAAAACCCTGGCATTGTGCACATCCGGTGAGAGCCTGCCAGGGGCCCCCCCTTCCCTCCCTTCTCTCTCCCGCCTCTCCCCTCCCCCTTGTTAGACTGTTTTGTGTTTTATCTTTCATGTGGGTATGTAGTTGCTTATCTATTGGTTTCATCTTAATAATGAATACATTGGATGCTTGCTTTTCCATCCTTGAGATACTTTACTGAGAAGAATGTGTTTCAACTCCATCCAGGTAGCACAAAAGATGTAAACTCTCCGTCTTTTCTTCTGGCTGAATAGTATTCGATAGCATACATGTACTACAGCTTGTTGATCCATTCGTGGGTGGATGGACACAGATTGCTTCCACGACTTGGCAATTCTGAATTAAGCTGCAATAAACATTCTGGTGCCAATGTCCTTGGGTAAAATGATTTTTGTTCTTCTGGGTAGATACCTGGCAATGGGATTGCAGGATCAAATGGAAGGTCGACTTTTAGTTCTTTAAGAATTCTCCATACTTCTTTCCAAAAAAGGTTGTATTCGTTTGCAGTCCCACCAGGAGTGTACAAGTCTTCATTCATGGCCTTTTATGATAATACCAAAAGCCCTTGATCAAAAAGAAGAAAAAAAGGGGGGGCTGGAGAAAAAGAAAGAAGAGAAAAAAATCCTCCCACCGGTATAAACTCCTCCATTCATTTACACATTCACTCCATCTTCCCCACGCAATCCATGCACCTCTGTGCTTTCAATTCTTCAATTTCTTGCCGGACTTACGTGACAGCAACTAAATGTTTCCTGGTGGTGTGTAGAAGCAGCTTAGTAACAGGGACCCCTCCCTGTCGGTCAGACAGCTTCTCTCCCTTATCTTGCCCCAGCACATCATTTGCTCTAGTTGCCAGAACCTGATTTAGGAAAACGTAGCTTATCTTTACCCACGTTTTTAACAACGGAGAGGGCGTTTTCATCCCATTTTGCCCCTCCTCCTTCAGTGGTATTTACTGTAGGTAGGAAGACAGCCCAGGAGGAGTTCACCCTCCCTGTTCACTCGCACTTGCCTCTCATCTCCTCATTTCATAGTCCTGCAAAGTCCTGTATCCCTGTGCAGCTGGCTTTCCCTTGCAGGCAAAATAGACACTGTAGTTCAGCCCTCAGCAGCCAGGGATTACACAGGCCTTTGGCTGGGGACACCCATCACTCTCATTTGGTTTCTACAACTCTTTGAGACCTTGACAAGGAAGACTGTAAGGCCCTAGAAGCTTTACTGGAAATAAAACAATTTCTCACCAGAGCTGCTGCTGTTTTATGAAGCGAAGTCTGAAAAACACCTTATGTGAGCACATATCATTATACTAATGTCTAGTATGTAAATAAATTATAGCTAGTAGGTTCTCAGAGAGCGATTAGCTTCTCTCCAATCCAATAAAAGCCATCTCATTCACACACCAGGCGCAAATGATGTTCCTTGGAAGTTTTCCAGGTAAAATAGTTTGGAATTATGGAAAAAGCCTCTCGTGGCATTAATAATGCCCCCCATTAATTCCAGGAAATCCCCTGTTTCCTAGCCATCTCTCACTTGACTAAAAAAAATTTTCTTTTCTGACAATATATCTAAGTCAGATATCTAGCAGCAAATAAAAATGCTTATGATACACTAAGTGAAAGAAAATGAAAATTCTTGTATGCCATGATTATTACTATTTAAAATTCTGCCCAGATGAGGAAAAGGATGGAAAGGAGCACAGCAGGTCACCCGGGACACAGAAGGTTCTCTATTAACATAGCTGAACTCTTAATGAACGTGGGAAAGAACGTGCTGGAGGAGGTGTTGGAGTTATTGATAAAATTATTCACTTTTCTCTTGCATATTATATTTATAAGTTTATGAAAACCAATTGGTTAGATGAAATTGTTATTAAAACACTACATCTTCTTTGTAACGTCCCACTTTTCCCTACCCAAAGTGTTCCTGGTTTTCTTGTGGCCCCTCTCCAGGGACAGAAAAGCAGATCCAATCACTGTAAATGTCAGGGTAGTTCAGCTAATGCGGCAGGATAGCAGATATTATCACTGCATTCCCAAATCCAGTAATGGTCAGTAGGACAGCCTAATAACAGGATTATATGATGCGATTGCAAAGAATCTTGGATCCCCAACTACCAGTAATTTAATAGTGATGCATTGATTTTGATTTTTATAAATGTGTTCCACTATTTAAGGCTTGGTCTCCAATGAATGGAAATGTCTGGAGAAATAATAATACTTCAAGGACTCGTGGTCATTTGTGTGTGAGTGTAATTAGGTTTACCAGATACTTTCTAGACATTAGTCTTTGGTCAGGGAGAGGAAAGAAAGCATAAGGGTTCTGAAAGTAGAAGTAGTTTGGGAGAGGACACGGGGAATGGACAGAGGTACAGAGAGAGGAGAGAAGAGAAGACTGCTACTTCTCAAGTTCTGCCTTGAGCTCACCCTGCGGTCCAAGGGAGTGTCATGACTGAGTTGCACACAGCTGGGACTGCTCACGTTACTGCACCATCTTCAGTTTCTGAGAACATGGTTGGGTATTTAAGATCTGGCTACTGCTATGCCTGGGGGTATAGACAGTCATGTCCAAGCTACCTTGGGATCTGCAGGATTCCTGAGCTAATAATGAGTCTACTTAGAGATTAGGACTTCACATTTTCAGATGAGATTTAGTTGTCATAATACACAGCCAGGATCATGGCACATTTAACAGGTATTAAGGGAGTACTAGGAGAAAGAAAGATCAAATATCAGGGCTTTTAGTTTTCTGCTATAGATTATGAATATATATAGATTCTATCTCTTCCTTCTTAATAACAAGAAAAAATATCTTAGGCATTAGTTACAAATTTTTGAGTGTGCATTAATACCCAGTCTCCAAGCAATTCAAGTTGTTTCCTTCCAGTATTGTACTTTCTTTTAAGCAAATGGGCACTTTGCTATTGGAAAAACAATCTATTCACTTTATTTGTAAGGAATTCATGCTTACCTGATTAATTATGTAAGTGGCCCTTGTTTGAAGTAATTGAGAATGAGACAGAAAGATAACCCACGCACCAAGGAGCCTGTAAGATTCCTTTGTTTAACCAGAGTGAGTGTGTGTATCTATGTGAGCACACACGTGTACCAGTAAGTGTGGGAATTAGGATGAGAGAACAATCGGAATGTGTAATAGCAGCATTTGAAAGTGCTTACCATGTGCCAGGCATTATTATTTATTATTATTATTATTATTATTTGCAGTTTGGGGCCGTGGCTGGGTTTGAACCTGCCACCTCCGGCATATGGGGCCAGCGCCCTACTCCTTTGAGCCACAGGTGCCACCCACCAGGCATTATTTTAAGGGCTTTTCTTGTTAAATTCTTAGATTGATGCTATAGGTAAATACCACTATTACTCCCATTTCTTAAATTATTAAGCTGAATAGTTAAATCATATGAACGTGCTTTTTTGATTACAGAAAAGGAGAGATGGAAATGAGGGCAATTAAAAGAGAACGGGAGAAAGAACTCCGCATTTTCAGAGCTATTTCTAAGCACGACGAAAGAAAAGCTAACAGGTTTTCTGGGAGCAGTAGCCTTTCTCAAGCTCAATGTCAGAAACCTGGAGTTTACGTGACTTCTGAGTTGCAAGCTGACTTCCTTATCTGCTTTATTTACGTGCCACTGAAATAGTTCAATAATTTATTTCCTTTGTAGTAGATGATGTTGTTTATGATGTGACGTTAATGGTATGTCAACTGAGAATGGTACCCATAATTATAATGCTACTCTTTGGTAGTAAAACATTATAATGGGTCTGAAATAAGTGAAATATTGCATTTCCAGGCAAAAGAGCACCTTGTGTCGATGTAGTGCTACATCAACAAATTACATCCTAAGACTTGGTTCTAGATTCATAAATGTGGCATTGAATGAATGAGTTTTGTTAGTTATTGTGAGACAAGCAAGCATATGGATATAGCAGCTTGAAATAAAATCTATATATAATCAGTGAAAATATAGCATTTGATTCCATGTCACGCATGACACACACATTCACCACACACTTGCATTCGTAAACATGTCTATCCACCAAAAAGACTGAGTGGTTATTTCTAGATGGTTAATTAATTTTTTCTCTTTTTGATTGATTTTTAAAAACTGTTCAAAGTATACAGGCTCCAATTTTGCAATAAGAAATCTTATAGAAGTCAATCAACCAATATTTATCGCACGATTACTAAATAAATGGTATTGTGTTAGAATTTTTGTAGAAGCAACAATAACATATTAGGTAGGGTTGTTGCCCTCTAGAAATGGCTTATATCTTGTGCAGACAGGCATGAAAAATGAAGGCTTTATGTGAGTGTCGTAGGTACTTCTTTGTAAGAAGAGGGAGTCATCTCCAGGAATTGGGTTGTTAGAGGAGATTTAAAAGGGAAAAGAAATTAGAATGAACCTGAGAGTTAGGTCCAGTCCGAGGAGGCACTTAAATAGGAGACAGGGAATTCCTGTTGGATATAATAACTTTTATTAAAAAAGGGAGATAAAAAAGGCCTATATTTATTTAAAGTTGAGAGAGGGGATTAGTGATAAAGAGAAACAGTGAAGACTGGTTGCAACTATAGCAGCCTTTGTTTTTTATTATTATTTTATGTATTTTTAATTTTTTCATTTTTTAAATATTTTTGTTTTTTTTTATTGTTTGGGATTCATTGAGGGTACAAAGAATTAAGTTGCACTGATTGCATTTATTAGATAAAGTCCCACTTATAATAGTGTCCCACCCGCAAGAGGTGTGCCATATACAGGGACCCTTGGCCTCCTCCTTCCTCTCCTTTGAATGTCAGATTGATATCTGCTCCGAGTGACTTCTTTAAAAACTTCTAGTGCTCACTCTTCAGGGGTACAGACACCAGATAAGGAAATTCCATATTCTCAGAAGAGTTATTTCAGTGTCCATTCTCCCCACTATTTTTGACTTTCTCCTTTGTCATTTCCGTCTGCCTTGCTCATTTGACAGTAGCATCTTCATTTCAAACTGTCTGCTTTGCTTTCACCTGTAACTTCCTTAAGATACTGTTCCTTGAAACTGCTTCTGGTCCTACCCCAGCTTGGTGACATCATGCTCCTCCTACACCTGGGCCAGGACTATAAGATGCCGTGTGCCAGCCAAAGCCTTATTTTGTCCTAGCATGTCCTTGCAAAAGGGAGATAAGAAAGTATATTTATTATTCTTTGCTATGTAACAAATTACCCCAAGGCTTAGCAGCTTGAAACAACAAATATTTACTATGTCACCAATTTCTGAAGGTCAGGAATCTGGGAGTGGCTGTGGATGAGGTTTTTCTAGCTTCCCGTGTTGGCTGCTGTCTCTGGAGACCTGACCAGGATGGAGGATCTGCGTCCAGGGTTACTGAAGTGACTACTGGCTCCAGTTTCCATTCTTTGCTATGTGAGCTTCTCCACAGGGCTCTGACCTGTGGCTGCCCCCGGAGCAAATGCTCCAAGAACGAGAAGAAAAGTACAAGAGAAAGCCACCAAGATCTTCATAAATGAATTTCAGATTTGACATTCATCACTTCTGCCTTGTTCTGTGGGTCGCAGACACCAAGCCCCGTAGAGAACTGGTGGGGGTGGCACACCAGTGAGACCACCAGGAGGCGAGGGTTATCAGGGACCATGGTAGAGTCTGGCTCCCTGTGGATATTTAGGTATTTTGTCTGAGCCATATCATATTGTACATAGTTCATTTAGAAAGATGAATTTGACAACTATATGTAATACACTTCTGCATTTAACACGATAAAATTGAATCTTTAAAGAGAGTTATCTGTATATCTTGTGTACTTGACATAATTTACACTGAGGAGACACATTCCTCCTTGAAATACCAATTTTTGGAAGAGCAGCAGAGTGCTATGTGCAGAAATGCCAGCTGTGAGGCCAGATCTACCCTGTGCTGTGTATGTAAGCCAAAAGCTGTGGGTACTTTATTGGAACAGGGGCCTGGAGAAGGTCTAGTTCCTTTGCACAGCCCGTCAGCCTGGTACACTGGGATGGGCTTCCGGCCTCGGACATGTTATCACTTCACAGGTAACTCAAGTGGACTGATGTACATGAAACATTTTCACAAACTACATCGGATGCCTGCCCTTTTCTCCTCTTCAAATGCTTTGCAGCAGAGGATTGGCCCTTATGGTTTAGGAGACACGTGATATGCCCAGGAGGGCCGCTGGGGCAATCAGGCTGCCCTAGTTAATGATTTTGGCTTCTGAGTTTGATTATGGAAGTGAAAAATGAGAATTGAAGAAATAAGAAGTTGAAGACCAGAAATATTCAAATAGAGTCCCTCTACAATTTAAAAATTTAGAGAAAAAAAATACCAGAAGAATGAGCAGCCAACAATAACAAAAATTGAAATAAAATAAAATAAAATGAAGTACACTTGAAGAAAACCAATTTGACTATAAGCAACAAGCTATTTCTAAAAAATTTTTGTGAGCTTAATATCTATTTTCATAAATATTTCTTTTTAAATATAATTTCTATGAGAAATAATGGCTTCAAAATAATTTTTACCACATCTATGTAACAGAGTTCTCTGACTAGGTTGGATTGAGCATTTCTGGAGGTTAGTTTATTCTTTAACAGTTGCAAAAATAAGACTCAAGGTCATGTTCCATACCTCATTTGGAAGGTCAGTATCTTTTCTATGATTTTTGGAAAATTTCAGGGATTTCTGCGGCCCATTCCAATTCCCAATTCCCCCTTCGGTCTGACCAGCATGTCCTTCCGTGGCTTGTGTTGACCTCTCCATCCAGGATCATCATGAACATGGACCACAGCCCTTTTTCTGTGGTTTTCCCAAAGCACACAGAAGGCCCAGTGCGCAGTGTGGCGTTTTCTGGACATGATTTGGACAGGGGCTACCGGAGAGGTTACATACCATCACATAGTAGAGAGAAGCTGAAAATCCAAATTTTCCTTAAATGAATTTATAACCAAGGGATCCTCTGATTGCAGCCTCATATGTGTGGCAGGGCCTGTTTCTTCCCAGGTGTCTGTTGCCATCGTCCCCTTTTCTGCCTTTCCCGTAGTTACTATTCTCGTGTTCTCCTGGACTATTCCACTGTCCTCTCCCCATGCTCAGCCCCCTTTGCTTCTGTGTTCTCCATCAAGACAATCTACGAAAGACTTCTTTTATATCCAAAGAAGCTGCCCAAGTATTTTCCTAAACAAAAGGCCATTTCTTCTCACGTGAACTAAATGGTTCCCTGGCACACTAAAATCCAATGCATTCTTACAGATCAATTGTTCTTCATTCTCCAATGTAATAGCAAAGTATAAAATTACAAGAAAGGATTAAGACTCATATAGGACTAAAGCTCCATTATTTCTGACACTGGCACTTAAAAACTGTTATTATTTTCATCAACAATAATGCATTGAAACTTTTCAGACTCATTGGAAGTATAGCACTTTGAACGTTTTACTTGGTTTGTTTGACAGGATAAGCCTTCGGGATAGTTGACAACTCAAGTAATTACAAGTACCTGGCAACTTATCCCTATTTTGAATAATCACACTTTAAATCCAGTGTGTCTAGTCACACAAAAGCAGGTAACAGACAGTGAAATGCCAGAGTGCAGCTTTTTATCATTTGTTACAGTAAGTCTTTTCAATGTGCAGTCCCTTGCTAATGTACAGCACTTATTTTGTACTTTTCATCTTCAAAACTTCAAAGTACTTGACCCATATGAATTCATTCATTTCCATAGGCACCTTGGTGAGACAGATGAGAACTATTATCCTCTTTTCCAAGTGGGAGTATGGATGGAGATAAACTGCCTGATCATATGAAGAGAGAATTAGGGCAAAGATAAGAGCAAGACTTTCGGCTGTCTTCCAACCTTGATTATTATATCTACGTAGTTTTTCTTTTTAAATAAAAGAGTAATTTAGTCTGGAGATCAGAATTTTCCACAAAGGTAGTGGTGTTGGTGTCATTCAATGCTTCTTCCACGGATCTTTTCTGTGATACTGGTTATCCCTAACTTTCTCTTCACCTGTTTTATTAATATGGAAGAGAGAGGCAGTTTTAGATCTTCACATCAAGATAAACACATAAAAGCAAAAGCCAAATTCACTTACATTTAAAGCCTCTAAAAGCATCTAAGGGAACTCCCCAAGCATTGAGAGCTCATCAGGTGAGCAGATTCAAGCCAGGTGATCCTTAATGCCCAACTTCTCTTACCCCCGTTCCTGTAGAATTTATTTTGTGTGACCTGAAACTCTTCATTTGAATTTCAGTAATTTTCGAACTATCAAATTTAATTTTCATTGTGTAAGTAAGTAACTTGAGTGAGAAAAACTTATAATCCTTTCAACCCACATAGCTAATAATTGATGATTGTTGTCAAAAGTGAGCCTTCACTAAATACATGTTGAACTTGGTTTTCTGACACAGAGTCGTGATGAATAATGCTTAATGTTGATAAAGATACTCCTGTATGATTGTTTAAATATAAGGCTCTGGGCTCTCAGTATGAACATGCATTTGGAAAAAATAGCATTTCTATCCAGTCCTGAAGATTACATCCTTTTGAAAAATGCATAAGAGCTTTCAAATCCTATACACAGTTTTCCCTTTAGCCCATCTTTTGACATCCTAGTGCAGAGGATTTTCTAGTTCATTCCCAAGTTCCATAAAATATTACCAACTAGATCAATTGGTCAAGCTACACCTACCAATTGGAATATTTATTGAACTATTGTTCAATGTTCAAACTACAGAAATAAAAGCCACAGTTCTGTCCTAAATGCCTATTATTCCTCCAAGTTACTGTCTATTCAGAGACACCCTATATAAGAATATAATCAGAGACCCTTCTACCATTTCCCCTAAGCCTAGCATCAATAATGAACAATGTCCCAATATTCTTCTTCTTTTTTTTTTTTGAGACAGAGTCTCATTCTGTCACCCTGGGTGGAATGCCAGGGGATCACAGCTCACAGCAACCTCAAACCCATATGCTCGAGAGATCTTCTTGCCTCAGCCTCCCACATAGCTGGGACTACAGGCACCCGCCACACCTGGCTGTTTTCAGAGATGAAGCCTCTCTCTTGATCAGTCTGGTCTCGAACTCCTAAGCTCAGGCAATCCACCCGCCGTGGCCTCCCAGAGTGCTAGGATTACAGGCATGGTCTACCCCATCCCTATATTCTTAAAGGGTGATTTTATTTTTGAACATCTATCAGAGACAAAATTTACATCTACTTACTCATCCAAGTGTTTAAGGTTAAAACCCCTTGGAAGAGACTTAATGACCTTTAATAACAATGTGTTTAATCTGAAATTTTGCTTCTAGATATGGTGGTTGTATTCTATTAATATGCTTGCATAATTGTGATGTACTGAAATGTGAATTCAACATGGTAAAAATAGAAGTATTGATTGTCACAGTGTTCTAACTGTGGTACGTGGGCAAATGACTAGCACAGATACTTGTAAAAGTCAAGTTTGTGATAGCGATAACTTCTTATTCATTTCTAAAAATCCCTGGGGATCCTGTAGATGTAATGTAATGCTAAGTAATGTAATGCTGGTCTGCCCTTTCCTTGAAATGACTGCTATTATAGACCCATTAGCACTATTGGTATTTATATTCTGCTTTTGGAAGGAGGCTCAGAAGATGTGTGCAGAGAGTTCATTGAATACAATTCTACTGTCTAGCATCTTCTGGCATGTTATAGACTGTCAGCTACAATGGGATAGATTCAATTATTCAGCAAAGTGGAAATGTTTGCTTTGTTAATAGTGTTTCTTTAAAGCAGGGTCATATTTAATGTGGAATTTTTCTAGGGAACCCACCTAAGAAACAGAAGGAAAATCTTAATGTTATTAATTAGTGGGAAGAGAAGATATAAGCTTTAATATTATCAGAAATTATTCCATTGCAGAATAACATTTCTCAACTTGTCTTTTTCCCTGTTGAGACCTTAATTATATCCTAGATATATCAGTAAACAAGGATTAAGAAGATGAGTTCAGGCAGCCAGACTCAGTGATAACTCTGTTATGATCTCCACTGAAGCGCTGAAAAATGGAAATACTGGTGTTTATTGGGTCATGCAGATAACAACGCCAGGAATCTGTTTATAATTCATAGGGCAGATGTATTTGCAAAGATGGCAATGGTAACCGAATCCCCCTTCTCATGCTTTTCTTTCAAAGTTTTGCTCTAAAACTAAAGGAATACTTTTTGGTGAGTAGTTTTAGTTGATTTTAATATTACTTCTCATTTACACTTTATAAAGATATTTTCTTAGTAAGTCAGGAGGGCATGGTGGTTGACACTCTTAGTCCAAGAACTTTGGGAGGCAAAGACAGGAGAATTGCTTGAGGCCAGGAGTTTGAGACCAGCCTGGGCAACATAGCAAGACCCTGTCTCTAAACATACAAACTAAAATATTACCTGGGCATGGAAGACTGTGCCTGTATAGTCTCAGCTACTTAGGAGGCTGAGGTGGGAATATCACTTGATTCCAGAATTCAAGGTTATGATGATCTGTGATTGAGCCACTGCACTTCAGCTTGGATTTCAGAGCCACTACACTCTTAAAAATGATTTTTGTTTAATAAAAATCTCTTAAAAATGATTTTTGTTTAATCCAAATGAGAAGCGGATTTAATAATGAATTTAGCACTAGGGTCATGTATCTGATAGTATTTCTGCTACTATTTCAAAATATGGTAGGGCATCTCTGTAATTGGACAGCATCCCTTAGTTGAGAATGTCACAAAGGATTTGGAGATCTTACAATTGTGACATTTTGGAGTTTGTTGAATGGTTGTGGAGAAGAGATGATGATGATGATGTAATTAGATGGGCTATTCAATTGGAGGGAGTTTTGTAATATAGTTTCACCATCATTTGTGGCATGAGTTGATGCACGCCATGAGTGCACTTTGGCAATGTGATGGCAAATGAAAGAGTGAAAACAAAACACTCAGGAAAAATCCAGGAGCCATTTCTGTGCATTTTTAATCATTTGCTAAAGGGTCCCATTTGTGTGGTCCTGATGTTATTCACAGGATTGGGCTTCTTAAAGAGATCGGCCAATGTATACAACCCCACACTGTGGAGATGTCCCAGGCAGCCCAGCGTAGAACACATTTTGCTTGTTTTTTTTTTTCCTAGTAAGCTGTGGGGTGGGGAGGGGCTGGGTGGTGACTCTTGAACTCCTGGCTGAGCTTCAGTATGGAGTTACCGCCCAATCAAATGTTTCGTTGGAATTCTACAGTTCTAAGAAAGCGATTCAGCGTTCCAAATTTCTCTCTTCAAGAGACAGAGTGGTCTATGGAGCATGTATTAGGTTACTCTAAGCATAAAACCACAGGCAATCCATGCAACTAGTGGGAATCGTAAGGAAAGGCTATTATGACATGGAAGTTTAGGAGTATGACATTTCCAATGTTAATTAATTCCTCAGCTTAGTGGCACTATCAAAGGCCCAGGTTTGTTCCACGTTTATGTTCTGTCATTTTCAGTACATCATCTTCCTGTGTCGGGTCAGGCTTTTGCACCAACTCAGGTCTTACATCCCCCACAAGGTCCACAGGTCAAGGTCCACAGGTCGGAAGAGAAGATAGCACATCCTTTTTTTTTTCTTTTAGTGAGGGAAATTTTCTCAGAAACCTCTTAGCATTTGCACTCCTATCTCATTTTAAAGAATTTGCTTTTTCCCTAGTGCTAAGCCAGTATAAGTAAAAGGAATTGTTATAATTGGCTTAGGCTCGTCAAAGGGCCCAGAATCTACTGAAGCTTGTCTGATAAAGAAAATGAGGGTTCTTCTGGCAGAAAGAAGGGGTGAAATGAATATTGTGTAGGTTGACAAAGGTGGAAGGCCAGAAATTGAGTTTCCATTGTTCTCAGCCTAACAAAGAGGAATAGAAAAATAGAGTGCAGGATTTTTTCAACCTCAGTACTACTGACATTTTAGGTGACATAACTCTGTATTATGAGACTGTCTGTGCATTGTGTGGTGTCTAGTCCCCGGGCCTCTACCTATTAGATGCCAAGAGCATTACATACCAATTCCTGCAGCCAACTTGCATCCTTCAGGAGATATTCTGGTGGGGGATCACCTTGCATTGAGCTGCACTGTTGTAATAGACGTGGAGGGAGAAACTGCACGATAGCCTTAGGCTTGACTGTGGGTCTGTGACCCTGACCATAAATAAGCTGAACTAGGTTTTGTGTGGAAAACTTGAGACAAAGTCTGTCTCATGTCCCCCCACCCCTTCCCCCCCCGCCCCACAAAGGCCTCTGCCTAGTGTTGGGGCCTGCTACTCACAGACTTACAGCTCTCTTGATTCTATTAGGTGACCTACAAGCCCTAAAGTGTGTAAAAATCTTCCAGGCAGTAGGCAAAGTCAGGAAAGGTTCTGGAACAAGGTTCAGTGGGGTAAAAAGGCAGAGGCTGAAATCATCATTTTGGTGGGAAAAATGCACCCTAGGTGGGAATGTGAAGTGAGTTGTTATAATGTAAGTCCATTTTCTAAAATTAAATCATAGTTGTGTACATTAATGCAATCATGGGCATAATGTAATTCCATTGGGGGTATTTGGCCTGTTTAATTTGTCAGTAGGCGTCATACTACTTGAATTCTCCTCGTAACTGCTTTAAATGCTGTGTGTGGGGGGGCGGTATACCTTACCTAAAGAATTTTAAAATAGACTTTCAAAATTAGGATACCATCTGGGGCCTTTGGTCTGAGATACACCAAAGTACAACTGATAGAGTTTAAAAGATCAATATTTTTGACCTGGAGGATGAAAATACCATATTAGATTATCTGTATAGCTAAAATAAACCTATTATTTACAGAGGGTATTACTTCAAACTACAGGATTCTGACTACTTGATATCTTGTCTCTCTTTTTAAAAATTTCAGATTGATATGAGGGTATAAATGTTTAGGTTATTTTTTAAACATTAGGTATTTACATTGTTTTCATTTCTAAGGTGAAGTTCAAGTTGTAGTTGAGCCCTTCACCCAGGGGACGTGCTGAACTCACACTGTGCACATTAGGTGAGAACCCACCCATCACCTCACTCCTCCCCCTTCCTCTCGCCCACCTCTCCCCTCCCCCTTGCTAGACTTTACTTGTGTTTTTCTTTGCTGAGGCTGTCTCCCTGCTTTATGACATTTATTTCTCATTTCAATAGAAGAAAGCAGTTTAAACTGGGCGAAACTGTGGAAATTTGGAATGGGAGACATTTGGGGATAGCACACAGTAAAGATATCCCAGGAGGGAGAAAAAAGGAGAAAAGGAAGGAAGCCATGAAAAATAAATAGTACGGAAGCACGCAGAGGAAAGTACTGATGGTCCTGTCCAAGGAATAATTTATTGCATGAAACTCACATATTTAAAAAATGTTGGCGTTTGTGTTTTACAAAGGATAACACAGGACATATTTAGTGCATCAACAGTGGGTTGCTCTGTGATTTCGTTTGAACGTTCAGTTCCGTGAGGCATAATGGGTAGGGTAGGAGTGTGAAGCAGCATCGTCCCTACTTAATAGCTGGGTGGCATTGGGGAAATTACATAACAACCCGGTGCCTCGAGTTCTTCTGAGAAACCAGGCTGCTGTTACTAGAACCTAGCCCACAGGGCTGTTGTGGGCATTCTCGGAGTTATTTCAGGATGAATTACCTGCAACACTGGGTGACATGGAGAAAATGTGTAGAAACTGGTTGCTGTTTTGCTGTTTTAAAAATACTTTCTTGATTCCTCTAGCCAGCAGATATTGGTACTCACTTGAATTTAACCGCAGCTAAAGGTACCCATATTCTACAGTAATCAAAGACATGCCCCGAGCTTCATGTGGTACCTGAAAACAGTAGAGAGTGCTGCTGAAGTGAACACGTCTATGTAGGAAACATTGAAAAGTTGCAGAATCAACAATGATTAAAGTTTGAGACAAACAAATGACTAAATACCAGTTTGTGGAGAGGTAATAGAAGCTCAAGAAAAAAAGGAATTATGCTGCTACTTATTTTGATAATTGAATTCTTGACTTTGTTCAGCTAAAAATGAGCCCATACATATGAAATAATTTTTGTATATTATGGTATATATATGGTGCAAAAACTAATAAAGCAAGCACCTGTGTACTCATGATAAAGTTTGAAAAACTAACACACGGCATTGTTCCCTTACTGTGTGCTTGCTCTGAGTTTTGTGCTTACCTGTCTCAGGAGGTGGGAGCTACACTTGATCCTTTTCATGTGCTCAGCTTATCAAATTCCTTGAAAACCCAGACACTTGTTGGATCTAAGATAAATGAGGAAATGTTTGACAGTTTTGTAACACTGTTTCATTATCCAGGAAGATCATATTTTTTGTTGTTTATTTTGTTTTTAAAAATATCTCTTTACGGGCTGGGCGTGGTGGCTCGCCTATAATCTGGGAGGCCGAGACGGGTGGATGACAGGTTTGAGACCACCTTGAGCCAGAGTGAGACCCCTTCTCTTAACACCAGTTCTCAACCTGGGTCACGACCCCTTTGGACCATTGGAAAACACATCCTGCATATCAGGTATTTACATTACGATTCATAACAGCAAAATTACAGTTATGAAGTAGCAGTGAAAATAATTTTATGGTTGGGGGTCACCACAACATGAGGAACTGTATTAACAGGTCCCGGCATTAGGAAGGTTGAGAACCACTGTCTTAAAAACAGCCAGGCATTGTGGTGGGCGCTTGCAGTCCCAGCTACTTGGGAGGCTGAGGCAAGAGAATTGCTTAAGCCCAAGAGTTTGAGGTTGCTGTGAGCCGTGATGCCATAGCACTCTACCCAGGGTGACAAAGTCAGACTCTGTCTCAAAAAAAAAGAAAAAAATCTATTTACAAAGTTTTATAATTTACTTGACCAAGCTCTTGCATATTCTTTTCAGAAAAAAATTATTCCTGGTTATCTTATATGGTGTCATTATGCTGTCAGGTGTCTTTTTAAAGCTACATTTTCTTTCTTTTTTTTTTTTTTTTCCAACTCTTAGGCTCAAGCGATCTTCTTGCCTCAGTTTTTTTTTTTTAATTTTTATTTATTTTATTTTTTTTTATTGTTAAATCATAGCTGTGTACATTAGTGCAATCGCCTGTACCCATTCTAAGATGCACCATAGATGTGGCTCCACCCATTACCCTCCCTCCACCAAAACCTCCCCCCTCCCTTCCCCTTCCTTGGCCCTTTCCCCATAGTCTTGCGCTATAGTTGGGTTATAGTCTTCATGTGAAAGCTATAATTTAGCTTCATAGTAGGGCTAAGTACATTGGATACTTTTTCTTCCATTCCTGAGATACTTTGCTAAGAAGAATATGTTCCAGCTCCATCCATGTAAACATGAAAGAGGTAAAGTCTCCATCTTTCTTTAAGCCTGCATAGTATTCCATGGTATACATGTACCACAATTTGCTAGTCCATTCGTGGGTCGATGGGCACTTGGGCTTCTTCCATGACTTAGCAATTATGAATTGGGCTGCAATAAACATTCTGGTACAGATGTCTTTGTTATATTGTGACTTTTGGTCTTCTGGGTATAAACCTAGTAAAGGAATTATAGGATCGAATGGCAGGTCTATTTTTAGGTCTCTAAGTAGTCTCCAAACATCCTTCCAGAAGGAACATATTAGTGGGCATTCCCACCAGCAGTGTAGAAGTGTGCCCTTTCCTCCATATCCATGCCAACATTTCTGGTTTTGGGATTTTGTTATGTGGGCTACTCTTACTGGGGTTAGTGATATCTCAGAGTAGTTTTGATTTGCATTTCTCTGATGATTAAGGATGATGAGCTTTTTTTCATGTGTTTGTAGATTTTGCGTCGGTCTTCTTTAGAGTAATTTCTCTTCAAGTCCTTTGCCCACCCTGAGATGGGGTCACATGTTCTTTTCTTGTTAATACGTTTGAGTTCTCTGTGGATTCTGGTTATTAGACCTTTATCAGCGGTATAACCTGCAAATATTTTCTCCCATTCTGAGGGCTGTCTGCTTGCTTTACTCACTATGTTCTTGGCTGTGCAGAAGCTTTTTAGTTTGATCAGGTCCCAGGAGTGTATTTTTGATACTGCTTCAATTGCCTGGGGAGTCCTCCTCATAAAATATTCACCCAGGCCGATTCCTTCAAGAGTTCTCCCTGCACTTTCTTCAAGTATTTTTATAGTTTCATGTCTTAAGTTTAAATCTTTTGTCCAGTGAGAGTCTATCTTAGTTAATGGTGAAAGGTGTGGGTCCAGTTTCAATCTTCTACAGGTTGCCAGCCAGTTTACCCAGCACCATTTGTTAAATAGGAATCTTTTCCCCACTGAATAGAAAAAGAAGGAATATTACCCAGCACATTCTACGAAGCAAACATCACCTTGATCCCCAAACCAGGGAAAGACCCAACAAGAAAAGAAAATTATAGACCAATAGACCCTAATGAATATAGATGCTAAAATACTCAATAAGATCCTAACAAACAGAATCCAACAACACATCAAAAAAATTATACACCATGACCAAGTCGGATTTATCCCAGGGTCTCAAGGCTGGTTCAATATACGTAAATCTATAAATGTAATTCAACACATAAACAAACTTAAAAATAAAGACCATATGATTCTTTCAATTGATTCAGAAGAAGCTTTTGATAATATCCAGCATCCCTTCATGATCAGAGCACTTAAGAAAATTGGTATAGAAGGGACATTTCTTATACTAATAGAGGCCATCTACAGCAAACCCACAGCCAATATCGTATTGAATGGAGTTAAATTGAAATCATTTCCACTTAGATCAGGAACCAGGCAAGGTTGCCTATTGTCTCCATTGCTCTTTAACATTGTAATGGAAGTTTTAGCCATTGCAATTAGGGAAGAAAAGGCGATCAAGGGTATCCACATAGGATCAGAAGAGATCAAACTTTCACTCTTAGCAGATGATATGATTGTATATCTGGAAAACACTAGGGATTCTACTACAAAACTTTTAGAAGTGATCAGGAATATAGCAATGTCTCAGGCTACAAAATCAACACCCATAAATCTGTAGCCTTTATATATACCAAGAATAACCAAGCCGAACAAACAGTCAAGGACTCTATTCCCTTCACAGTAGTGCCAAAAAAGATGAAATATTTGGGAGTATACCTAACAAAGGACATGAAAGATCTCTACAAAGAGAACTATGAAACTCTAAGAAAAGAAATAGCTGAAGATGTTAACAGATGGAAAAACATACCATGCTCATGGCTGGGAAGAATCAACATTGTTAAAATGTCCATACTGCCCAAAGCAATATATAACTTTAATGCAATTCCTATTAAAGCTCCATTGTCATACTTTAAAGATCTTGAAAAAATAATACTTCGTTTTATATGGAATCAGAAAAAACCTCGAATAGCCAAAACATTACTGAGCAATAAAAACAAAGCAGGAGGAATCACGCTACCAGACCTGAGACTGTACTATAAATCCATAGTGATCAAAACAGCATGGTACTGGCACAAAAGCAGAGAAGTAGATGTCTGGAACAGAATAGAGAACCAAGAGATGAATCCAGCTACTTACCGTTATTTGATCTTTGACAAGCCAATTAAAGCTACATTTTCTAAATGTTTGTAGCTATTGTATAAAGATGCAATTGAGTTTTGTATAACTAAACTTTTATCCAACAACTTTCTTAAAATTTGTGATTAATTCTAATTATTAGTCAGTATAATCTTTTTGGTTTTTCTGGGTGGAAAATTATGTCATATGAGATTAGTATCTGGATTTTTAAAATTCCTTTTCAATATTCCTAATGATCATTTCTTTTTCTTTTCTCTTAATTATTGTCTTTGAGATGACCTCTAGTACAGTGTTGGACAGCAGTAACTCAGTGGACTTCCTTATTCATGAATTAAAGAAAATTGTTTTAATGTTTTCACCATTTAATATAATGTTTGCCATATGATGTTTGATTTTATATTTTTATCAAATTAAGGAATTTTTTTACTAAGTCTCCTTACATGATTGATGAATTTTATTAAATGCTTTTCTGCATATTTCGAGATGATATAGTTTTTCTCCTTATTTCAGTAATGTGGTAAATTACATTAACAGCTGTTTCTCTAATGTCCCAAATTCTCATTCATCCAATAAATTTAACTTGGTCATGAAATTATCCATGTTTTATATATGTATTGGGAATTTGTTTTGCTTTTATGTTTGCAATATTGGTTTATTTTTTTTCTTACATTGTCTGTCCTCCAATTTTTAAAATCAGTATTAAGTTACCCTAACCAAGGAAGTGGGATATTTCCCTTCTCTTTCTAGTCCCAAGAATAATTCATGTAAAATTGGGATCATCTCTTCCTTGAGTGTGGTAGAATACATTTGTAAAATTCATTTGGGCCATAAATATTTCTTTATGGAAATCTTTTTCAATATTAATTAAATATCTTTAAAGTTTGTAGTATTATTCAGGTATTCTATTATTTTTTACTACTTTTTAACAAATCATATTTTTCTAGACATCTGTCCATATCACACTAATTTTCAAATAAATTGACTTAACATGTTTTTAAAAGTCTGCTACATTTGCAATTATATCCTCAACTTATTTATTAAATTTTGGGGGTTTTTTAGTAAGTTTAATGTCCCTCAACATAACTTTTGATTTATTTGATTTTATAATTGTATTTTATGTATTTTATATTTGTCTTCTATTTTGTTAACTTATCCCTTTACATGTCTATGCATAAATATCATAAATTTATACTGACAGCTGATATAACCAAGAATCTTAATTCCTTATATTCAGGCCATTCACATTTCATTATGATCTCTGATATGTTTGAACTTCTTTCTATCATTTTATTTTATGCTTTCTATTTGTCTTACCTAATCGATTTTTTCTTGCAAAGATTATTTTGCATGAACTGATATTTCCCTGTTATCACCACACTTATTTTTCTTAATGGTGTTTGGAAAGCTATACACTATCTTAAATATTTTTATGGATTACCCTAGGAATTGTAATGCTGTTATGTAACTTTCTGAAATCTTAATTTAATCAGTATATTCGCCTTTTTTTCTACAGAATGCTTTAGCTACAAACAACTCAGCCAGACGTAAGCTAGGGTTTCATGATAAGTCAGCCTTGTCTTTTTTAATACTTAGGAGTTTTTCATTATTATTATTGTTGTATGCTACTTTAGATTTAATCATATTTTCTCCCCAGTATGTGCAGACATTTTTGCATATTTTCTGGCTTTCGTGTGATTAAGAAATCATCTGTGATTCAAAATGTGATTTGTTAAGGTAATCTATCTTTCAGGCTGCTTAAAATACCATTCTTTGTTATTTGTGTTTTGCAATGATACTGTGTTATCGCTACATGAAGATTTTCAAAAATTTATCTGCCTTGCTAGGGATGTGGTATCCTTTTCTAAATTTAAAAACTTATTCTTTAATCAATTATGGAAAATTATTAGGCATTCTTTTCTCAAATATTGCCGTTACTCAATATTCTTCATTCTTATTTTCCAGAACTCCAGGCTGAGGTTTGTTAGATCATTTTATATGCTTTTTCCTCATCACTTCATCTCCCTTTCATAATTATTATTGTTTTGAATTCTGAGTTATTTTTTCAGATCCAATTATTATTTTTCAGAAATGTTCAATATTTTTTAGACATGTTTAAGATTTTATTGAAGTAACACACCTGTTCAGGAAATGTGCCAATTATACTTATTCATTTCAATAAATTATCCCATCCAGTGACTTTTTAGTAGGCTTTATTTTTAGAGCAGTTTAGAAGATTCACAGTAAAATTAAGCAGAAGGCACAGCGATGTCCCATGTATCCTCTGTCCCCAAGCATGCACAGCCTCTGTCATCATCAACCCCCAACAGAGTGCTACATTTCTTTTGTTAGAAGACCCTATACTGAGCACATCAGTATCACTGAAAGTTCCTAGTCTATGTTAAGTTTCACTCTTGGTTTTGTTCATTCTATGAATTTTGACAAATGTATAATGACGTTTATCCACCATTCCAGCATCATATAGAATAGTTCCGCTGTCTTAAAAATCCTTTGTGCCTCCGGTGAGGGATACTGATGATGGATGGCGGAGGTTGTGTGTACTTGAAGATGGGGATCCATGGGAAATCTCTGTACCTCTCTCTCAATTTTGCGGCTAGCCTAAAACTTCTCTAAAATTACAATTTATTTAAAAAAAAAGTCTTCTGTACCCTGCCTACTCATTCCTTCTCACTGCTATCTGGCAACCAGTGATCTTTTTACTGGTCTCCATAGTTTTCACCTTTTCCAGAATGTCACATGTAGTGAATTTAAGAGTAAGTAGCCTGGGTGGTGCCCATGGCTCAAAGGAGTAGGGCGCTGGCCCCATATGCCAGAGGTGGCGGTTCAAACCTGGCCCTGGCCAAAAACTGCAAAAAAAAAAAAAAAGTAAGTAGCCTGTTCAGATTGGCTTCTCTCACTTAGGACTATGCATTTAAGCCTCCTCCATGTCTTTTCATGGCCAACTACCTCATTTTTAATTATCACTGAATACTGTTTTACAGTCTAGATATACCACAGTTCATTCAGCTATTCGCACTACTGACCGACATCTTGGTAGTTTCCAAGCTTTGACAAGAATGAATACTACTGGCATGAACACTTGTGTGCAGGCTTTTGTGTGTACATACATTTTCAACTTCTTTGGGTAAAACCAATGGGAAATTGTCAGGCATATGGTAAGAATATGTTTCATTTTATAAAAGAAAATTTGCCAATTCCTTTCCTCCAGGTGGGTTAGCTCTGATAAACCTTAATAGTTGAGGCTCTGGTAAAATAGTTTATCCTAAGGGCAGGGCTTATTATGAAGAATACAATTTTCTGAGGTATTTCAAAATAATTCCTTTTCCTGGACAAAAGCATAAGGGGATTTTCTCCAGTATTCACTGTGACAACCTGGTTGAGCTCCCAGGGTTCTGAGGAGTCTTTGTCTCTGAGACCTTTCCACACTAAGCCTCTGGCAATTCATCACAGTTCCTGAGGCAGTCTCTGCTGGAGGGTGGTGTAATCCTTCTGAAAGTTAGATCTACTCATCTGTTTCTCCAATTGGAGCAGTGACTTGTCCTGTGACATGACTCCTCTGATGGATCTAAGATTTGATTTTTCATATGTGTGTGTGTGTGTGTGTGTGTGTGTTTTTGCAGTTTTTTGCCAGGGCTGGGTTTGAACCTTTGGCATATGGGGCTGGTGCCCTACTCCTTTGAGCCACAGACACCGCCCTGATTTTTCATGTTTTTTAGCTTTTTTCTAGTTTTTAGAATGAGTGACAACTTCTAAGCTTCTATGATAGACTGTGGAACCTAGAAGCTTGGCATTCTATCCATTTGGTGAATTTTACATTTCATATATTATATTTTTTTTAATTTCTAGAATTTATATTTATTTGTTTACGAAATTTTCCTGCTCAACTCCCATTATATTTTTTAATTGCCTCTATTATTCGGTTAGACATCACAACTATACTATTTTTGCTTTCTAAATTGAATGATTCTGAAAATCCGAAAGTTTTCTGGGTCTAATTCTATTTTACTGTCCATGTTTGCTCACGCGTTCTTTTCATGTTGTCCCTTTTTAAAGAATGCTCCTTGAAAAACTATGGTTTTTTGGAACTTGATTTGTGAGGATTTTAGAAGCCTCAGTTCAGTGTATATTCCTGCAGAGATCATTTGCTAACTTTTGCCAGCCACTTGGAATTCCTTCCACATCTGGGCTACTTTAACATTTTTTTTTTTTTTTGGATGCTCTTTGGATCATGCTCATACTGTAATTTCAGACCTACAATTACTACCTAATGGTTGACTCAAACTCATAAATTTTCAGAGAATTCTTCAATGGCTCCATCCCTCCACCTCACATACCCAGAGCTGAGGTTACTAAAGAAAGACAATTTTCCTGGCTGTGTTCTCTTCTGAGGCCTTTTTTTTTTTCTTCTAGTTTATCATTTCACAGAGGATGGAGTACAATAGAGCCCCTAGCTTTATGGGTGGGTCTCCAGTACAGCAACATTCCAGGTATCTTTTCTCTCATCTCTCACGGGGCTTTTGCAAATCACAATCCTGTATTGCTGGCTTTTTTTCTCGCACAGTGCTCCTCCATTTTTTGGCTTTTGAGAAGGAATTTTCTTTATTTTGTGTTAGATACGTGTATATAGTTTAGATATACAGTACAAAGGTTTTAAAAAGTGTATTGTTTACCACTTTTAGATTATGACAACAGGCTTATTTTTCAGTTTCATAATGACATTTAACATGAAAGGAAAACTCCTAGGCAATTTCGTTTTGAGCTTGCGTATTTCCTTTTTACATATTGAAAAGATAGCATTTTATAAAGTAAATATTGAAACTGATTAACTTTTGAATTTAATTGATTCAGGTCTACAATCTACTTCACCTTCTTCCCAGCCTGGAGTCAGCATTGGATGGAACCTCAACTGAAATTTTGGAGGGATGGCACGGGGAACAGTATGATTTTGTATCTGGAGGTGAAGCGGACCTGATTTTGGTTTTGTTTTGTTTTATGTTTGCTTGTTTGGCTTCTTGGGATTTGAACACCCTGTCCTTGCTGGGAATTTCTTCTATCTCAATGTCTTGCTGGGAGAGGTTCATCTGCAGGGGTAGCGCGGTGCCTAGTGCTGGGCTGGCTGGAGCTTCCGGTGACCAGCAGGGAGACACAAGGTCCTCCCTGGACCCGTGGTAAGAAGTCATCTATTGTCCCCCAGGATTTTGGCCCACTCTGCATTTGTCCCATGTGCTCCAAGCCTGGTTCTCTAGCCATACAAATGGGTTGGGAAGGCCATCTTGTCAATGACTTCCTCTTTTCCTTAAATTAGTCGATCGGTTTCTGACTCTTAACTAAGGACATTGACTGATAAAAGATAGCTGTCAAAATTTCTTCAGTTTCTGTACTGACGAAATATCAAGATTTTATTTTACCTCTAAAGCTTCAGCTTTTAAGTTGTGTAGCTGATTTCACATATGTTACATCTCCCTTATTTAACCACTTATTTTGTCCCTGTGACGCTCTCCAGACACAGGGATGACATATAATGTATGATATGTCATAATTTATGATGTATAATTATAATAGTTTATAAATTAAATATTTATAACATATAAATATTTATAATGTAATTTATCATTATAACATGTATAATTATAATAATATAGTGTGAATGAGAGGGGGCATGTGTGGTAACTTAGAGAAAATTTCTATATATGTCTCAGTCTCCATTTCCCTGGAATAAGGTTCTCTGCTTTGGATATTATTATTATTATTTTTTACCCTCTTACTTTTTTGGGTTCACAGTATTTTATTATTCACATCCATGGATTTAACAACCAGATATTCAGAAACAAAATTTATACTTCTGTACCATTTTTAATGTTATATTTCTTTAAGCCTGATCATGGTTGACAAATATATAACAATAATGAAAGTGCAGTGTCGGCATAGTGAGTCTGCAATCCTAGCACTCTGGGAGGCTGTGGTGGGAGGATCACTTGAGATCAGGAGTTCAAGACCAGCCTGCGGAAGAGCGAGACACTTGTCTCTACAAAAAATAGAAAAATTAATCAGGTGCGGTAGTGCATGCATATATACCCAGCTATTTGGGAAACTGAGGCAAAGAAGAGTGCTTGAGCCCAGGCGTTTGTCATTACAGAGAGCCATGATGATGCCACTGCACTCCTGAGAGACTTTGTCTCAGAGAAAAACAACAACAAAACAAGGAAAAAACAACACCAAAACAAAACAAAAAAATGCATTATCCCCAAGAAAGGCTATCTTATTTTAGTGTAAATTCTTTTGCAATTTATGACAAATGGAGAATATATTTGGGGTCAGAAGACCTTTGTTTTAGATCCAGGCATCTTTAACTATCTCCAAAACCACAGGGATATTCCTACCCTCTCTTAAATTCAGTTTCTCTCTCTGTATGTTTCCCACTCATGCAACTGTCTTAAACTAAGTAATGTGTATCAGAACTTTATAACTTAGAACTTACTACATCGTAGTTTCTGTTATTATGCAAAGAAGAATTGCCCTATGTTGCAGAATAAAATAAAAGTCGAGAAAGAATTAGGCTTTTGTTTGGTTAGAACATTGTTCCAATCAGAATGGAAAAGCAAGCCCAGGGAGCCATTTATCACCAATTTTCTATTTTCTCTATTTTTCATCTTTATTTAGTTTTAATGGAACCTGAATTTTGGATTTACTGGGGACAAGGTCAACCACAAGAACTCTGTAAGGCTAATTAAGTTTATAACCACTGCCTTCAATCTTTATTCTTTTTGGCTTGTCTATCTTAGAATACCAGTGTTTTTAGGTGCACTTTTGACCCTCAGAATTTTCCACTCTGGCACTTTAACTGAAATAACATCTTCTCCTTTCTCCTTAGGTGAACCAAAAATTAACCAACTGGTCTGTTGAGTGTCCAGACTCAACTTAGAGATATAGGAGGAATAGCATTAGGTGTAGAAGGTTAAATCCTGCGGATGTGGTTAATGTTGTAAAAATGATTGAGGTTTATGGGGAACGTGTGGAGAACCAGCATTTCTAAAAGTATGATTATTTTGGAAGATAATTTAATATTCTTAATGTTTAATATTGTACTTCCTAGTCGGAGAGTTAGAGAGAAAATATTTTATCAGCAGAAATTACAAGAGAATAGGTTGAGACCATAAAATCATGAGAAAATACTTTGCTATTCCTGTTTCACAGTAGAAGCTCATCTGCAGGGTTTTACTTTGTGCTGAACTATTTTGCTTCAGCCTCAGAGAATGATTCACTTGTTATACTGGAGGAAAGAAGAGAAAAGCTGAAAAAAGTGAGAGCACATATAGTGAAATAGAAAAATGGCAACTTCTACATCAGTGCTTTTCAACCTTTTTTATCTCACAGAACACTTGAACCTATAATTAAACTTCGTGGCAGGCCAGGCGTGGGAGAGCACACCTGTAATTCTAGTACTCTGAGAGGCCAAGGCAGGTGGATTGCTTGAGCTCATGAGTTCAAGACCAACCTAAGCAAGAGTGAGACCCTGTCTCTACTAAAAACAGAAAAATTAGCCAGATGTGAGCACCTGTAGTCTCAGCTACTTGGGAGGCTGAAGCAAGAGGATCTCTTGAGCCCAAGAGTTTGAGGCTACTGTGAGTTATAATGATGCCACAGCACTCTACCCAAATAAAATAAATAATTAAATAAATAATTAAATTAACCTCCATAGCACATTTACAGCATGTTGATAAAATAAGAGCAAACAAAAGAATATAATTATTGTCCTTTGAACTTCTTTTGAATATAATTTACTTAGTGATCTTTAAAACCTTTTGCAGCACACCTAAGGTCTCTCATGGCACACTAGCATGCTACGGCACACCGGTTGAAAATTACTGTTCTATGTGGTGCCTTTAGTCTTTCTTTCTTTCTTTTTTTTTTTTTGAGACAGAATCTCATTTTGTTGCCCTTGGTAGAGTGCTGTGGCATCATAGCTCACAGCAACCTCCAACTCTTTGGCTTAGGTGATCCTCCTGCCTCAGTTTTTCATTTTAGTAGAGATGGGGTCTCACTCTTGCTCAGGCTGAACTCATAAGCTCAAGCTATCCACCTGCCTCAGCTTCCCAAAGCCCCTTTGATCTTTCCCCTGATAAGTGAAACAGATCATTAAATTCACAAAATAATCGAGGTGAATTTTTGGTGGGTTAAGGTAGGACAAAAGGTGTAGACTTAGACTAATGTGGGCAGTCAAGTGCACTGTGCCAAGAAAAAGTGAGTTAGAACCATGAAGAAGTTAGTGTCCTCAAACTCACTGATATCAAAGGCCAACTTCTTGTCATTTCTAAGGAAAGAAGACCAACCAAGTAAATGCCAAGATAAGTGTAACCAGCCATAGGGAGCCAGGGGACACCTGGAAAGCTTCTAAATGACCAGTAGTAAAAGTTTTATCTGCTTACATGTTGCAAAATCCCATCTCTTCTCTAGAAGATAAGAAAATGGAGACCTGTATCTAAGCAACATACTTAAAATCCTAGGGCTGCACTTCTGGTCTAGTAATACAATGAGGAAACCAGAAGCCATTTGTTCACTTTCCAGTAAGTGGGGAGAGTCCTGCAGACAGAGCAGGCGGAGCCTGTACTGACCAGCTCACCAGTTCTGGGGCTCTCTCAGAAGGCCAGGGGACCCAGAGTGGTCCTCAGCCCTCACTTCAACTTGGAATTAATGTTTCTGATAACCCACTGTGATCTCAGAGCACCGTATCTCATTTCTTGAGGCATCCTTATTGTCCATCACTTCCCCTCTGGCACTCCCTTTGTGTTCTGAAGTTACTCCTACCTGCCTTCCTCTCTCCTCCAAGCCTTTCCACTATCCCTTAGGAAGCTCCCCCTTGTGGTAAACCACTGTTCCTGCCTCTCGAAACTTTCAGGGACCACTCTTGCTTCTGGCTTTGACCAACGGCTATTTCCCAGGTCACTGTGAGCTGACTTCTATCTTAATCATTCTACCAGCATCATTCTTACAGAGATGATGCGATACAGGCAGTTTCCGGGTTACAAATGAGATTGGTTCTATGGGTTGGTTCTTCAGATGTATTTGTATATAAGTTTGAACAGGTACATTTACCTATGACCTGTAACAGTCTTCATTCATGTGAGTTGAACATTAGTCAGATGTTTGTAACTTGGCACTTACTGTAATAGCCTCTGTTCATAAATGGGAGTTGCACGTTAAATTGGATGATTGTAACTCGGGGCCTGATTGCATAAATTTACAATGATTCTTGTCCTCTGTATCATGCTAGTGGTAACAGAACTGAAGTTCAGAGGGTGGTACAGTGATTTTCAGCTGATGGGCTCTGAGATGATCTTAGGTGGGCTGCGAAAATTTTAAAGATAATTAATTAGTTTATTTTTGAAAGAAGTTCAAAGTACAGTAAGTATTTTTTTATTCTTTTTTTTAGATCAACATAATTAAGTGTGCTACAGAAGTTTACAGGTTCAAGTGTGCTGGGAGATAAAAAGGGTTGAAAAAACTTCAAAAAGTTGAAGCCAGTGTGGGCGTCAGCTAGCATGCACTTAGTTTTCAGCTGACACTTATTATTATTATTATCATTGTCATGTTTTGGTTGTTGACTTTTTCCTGATTCTGAACTGTTCTTCCTGGCTTCTGGAGCAAGCTTTTTGGGGGATTTTCATTCTTCCCTGGATATTTTCCATTTCCCTTGTAGCTCCTCTTCTTTTACTGGTCTCTAAAAAGTTAATGCTCTCTGGAGATCCTCCTGAGCTGTAGGCCATAAACAATGTCTTCTCCCATTTTAACTGTTACCTACTTGTTATCCTTGAGCCTGTGCCTCTAGATCATAACTCTACTGAGCTCCAGAACCATTCATATAATCATTACTCTGTTTTTCCCACCTCAACAAATGATCATCACTGCTAGTTGCCCAAACTAAAAACTGGTTATATCAATGACTCTCTACCATATTCACTCAACAATGTGACAGGCCCATTATATCTTGCACGTATTTCTGGAATCTGTCTACTTTGCTTCAGCCTCTGGCTCACTGATGTTTCAGAATTGCGATAGTCTTGTGTCTGTCTCCCAGTAGCCTCTGAGCATCCATTAGTTGAGATTATGCTTCATTATTACATCTCTGGAAGCCAGTGCAGTGTCTAGGACATAGGAAGTATTCAAGAAATATTTGTTAAAATCGTAAGGGTAGCAGTAAGAAGCCACTTGAAGTTTTAGATGTCATTTTCTAATAATGTACCCCAGGAGCTGGAGCACAATCCTTATTGAGGTTGTACTGCACGGAAGGACAGTGGCAAGACATTCTGCTTCCCAGTTGCTTAATTGGTAATATAAAGAGACTGGATGAAATAAATGTGCACCATAAACCCTCTGAGCTTTAACATTGTATTATTTTCTGAACACTCCCCAATGAGAAATTTAAAATATTGCCATTAAAAGTAATTTATTAAGGTAGAATCCAGAAAGATGGCAGCCTCTTTCAACAAATGCTAATTTCCTGGATCCAGTTGTAGGATATCTGTCTAATTCTAGATATTCTAGAGCACTTGCAATGCAAAGATAAATAAGGGCCATTCTAGACAGAAGTATAAACTATTCTCTAGGTTAATAATGTTAATAATTCTTTTGAATTCTTGTTTTATAGTACATGGTTTAATGCTCAGCCAATATAACATATTTCGTGTTTTCTCTTGAAAGCTATTTTCTTTTGAAAGCAGAGCAGCACTTCCAGAGTTAGATTGCCTGGATGCAAAGCACTGTTCCTCCCATTGCTTACTGTAATTCTGGGAAAAATCTCAATTTTCTCATCTGCCCATTGGAATAACCACAGTAACTACCTTATAGTGTTTTGTGATGATTAATGCATCAATCCACGCAAAGTTATTAAAACAGCATCCAATAGCAAATACAAAGTCAATAAATATTATTATTATTATTATCACTTTGCTACTATTTTAATTACTTTCTTATTCATTTACCTTTTAGTTGGGGGATTTTTAAAATGAAAGGTTCTTTTGTCACCTGTGATCTTTTTTCATTCACCTTCACAGAATAACCCCTCCACTGGACCACTGGACCACTGGATTTCAGCATCTAACATTTCTGATTTTTGAACCATCTTAAGAGGTTGTGCTATTTCAAAGAATAGTGAAGACGTGGAAGTTTTAAGAGATAAAATATTTAAATAACTAAATGGCAATTTAAACCATATGTAACTGTTTACAAAGTATATTTTGTATAATTTTTAAGGAATTCATGCTATGTATACCATAGCAGTGATGCTGATGATAAGGCAGATATCAAGATTGACTTCTAACTGGACCATTGTGAGTTTGTTCAGTAATTAAACCACTCAAAAAAATGTTTCCCTCACTGACTATGTTTAGGATATTTGACAGCAAATTAAAGCAGGCAGGGCTACCACCATTGTATAGAAGCTTACCACAGAGATAAGAGAGTTATAAATAGATTAAACCAGGTCAACAATGTTATTTAAGCAAGAAGAAGTATTATGCAGTAAAAGGGTAGGAAAATAAAATAAAAAATAAAATAAAAATAAAAATAAATAAAAATATCTTTCAAAAGATATTTTTTGAAAGGGGCTTAGATGTAATAATATGGGGAAGTATTTGTTTAGATTTTAAAGAACATTAAGGTTTCGACATGGAGAAATAGATGGGGAAGATGAGTATGTACAAAGATAGAAATATAAGAAAGTACAGTAGAATTCATGTAGAATATTAATGAGAGTAAAAGATAAACATTGGTGTTAGATTGTGAAAAGCCCCGAATACCAGAGACAAAGCTGTAGAAGTGTAGCAAAATAAAATAGGGCATTGGAGATACATGTAGTTGAGTTTGAATCTGTTTAGATTCTGACTCTTTAAGCTCAGACCAAATAAGAGAAAAAAACTAAAAATAAAAAGAGAAAAAAGAGGAAATTTCCTGCTATATTTGGGTAAATAGCATAGGTAGGGAGCTTGAAGATAATGTGCTGTAGGTGCTTGAAACATACCAGCTATTATTGTCATTTAATCTGTAGGTGATGGTTCTTGTTAGTAGAAATTATACTTCTATATTTAGTGAAAACTAAGAGACTATTAAGCTAAAGGTGCACATGAACAGATTTTCTCTGTCCCCTGGGAGCAGGTGGAGACCTGCTATAGGACTCCCTGTGTCTACAGTTTCACTAGGCGTTTAGGATAAATGGAGACCCTCTCAACTGGAGCCGGTGGCCATGACCGAGACATCCGCAGAGGTGCTTAAGGATTTGTTGAAACGCTTAACTTGCAATTGTCAGCCTTAAGCTGCATCTATCTGCCCAGCCATGTTTCCAAATAGGGTGCCAGAGCCTGATGCCTGTAATAGGAACACTGCTATTACAGTCATCAGGCTCTTTACCACTTTAATGAACTCAGAAATTATGCTCTCAAAGGTTTTCACAGGCCTGTTCATTTTGTTTTTGAGAATGGAAACCTAGCTCCTTATTCTATCCTTTCTCTTCAGAGAGAGCCTATGGACTAGGTTACAATTGAATTCTTTATCCTTTCTATAAAAACTTATTATAGCTCATGTGAGCCAAATAATCATAACAGAGGCTGCGAGAGAGTAAATCTTCCAACTCCTTTTGGAATAGTATAACGTGCTCTAATATTGCCTCTAATGTTTTGTAATGAATCATTTTTCCATTGTCCTGGAGGATGGAGTTGAGCTTTGCTTCTTTTCTTTTAAGAGGTTGTGCTATTTTTCCTTTGCTTTGCTTTTCCTTTTTTGGGGTGTGTGTATGTCTTTTTAGATTTCAGAATATGAAGGGTGCCCATGTTTTGTTTACATACTTCTGTTTTTGTACAGCTTGAGTCAAAGTTGTCCCTCACCCTGATAATGTGCACTGTAACCAGTCGATGTGAATAGCCTCACTTGTCCAAGATTGTTCTTGAATATAGTAACCCAACTACTAACTCTTTCTTTCTTTCTTTTTTTTTTTTTTTTTTTGTCTCTTTGGGATACTTCTTCTGACAGTCTAAATTTTCTTTTCTGAATTTCATATTTGGCTCTATTCCCTTGCACCAAACTAAATAATTCCTTTCATTCCCATTTCAGCCTTCAATAACACATCACCTGTCATTCTACTCCCAGTTTGCTCTACCTGTACTAATCTGTCCACATTTAGAGTTTTGAATCTTCCTTTATCTCCCTCATCGTTTTACTCTTGATTTCATTACTGCTGCCTCTAGAATATCTACAGTATAAAACACACAGAGTTTGCCAAGTTTTGAAAATGACTTTTGTGACTGTGGTTGCCAACAAACGACTTCTACTGTATCTCAGTTCTATTTAGAATTTACCGTGGGATAGATCTTAAAAGACTCACGGCTAGATTTCTTTGTTTCTCTATTATTTTTCTTTTTTCCCTGTAATTCAAAAACTTGGGCTTTATTCCAGAAGTTCTGAAGAACAATGGTAACTGCCCTAAGCACCAACTTTGAGTAGACATAGGGATGAAACCCTCAATGGTCGAGTGAGTGATCACTTGTTGATGAGAGATTTGGAATAGGAGCTGGGGAGTGGAGGGGGCTGCATTTGTCACTGAATTACTGAGTGAACCTAAAAGGATTTAACCTTTTTCATGTTTAAGCTTCATATCACAGTATGGATTATCTTACCAAACTGTACTCCCTAAGGGTAACCCATTCCTTGGCATGTCGCAGAATATTCTTCCCCCTAAATACTCATATTTTAGGAAATGTTATATGATTATGAAAATGCTATGTCATGATATATTTGGCTGTGTACATTTATATACTACACTCATTAATTTAAAATTTACCAGGGTTGGTTTTAAATTGAGTTCATTAGCTGACCAGATGGCAACGACGCTTTTTCTGTCAAATCCTTAGACTACGTGAGAAATAGAGGAAGATGTATCAAACACCCGAAAAGAACGTGCATTGACTGCAGTGTTTTCTCATGAAACAATTCACTATTTTCAGCCTTTAGCAGCACAGAGTTTTTATATAATCTGCCTCAAATAGCCAGAGGCAAACAGGATTAAAAACAAATGAGATCAGCCTTCTTTCGTTATCACTAAACATGAGTAGCTGTTCGTGGCAGGCAGGTGGATACTTGCGAGGCGGAAGACCTGATCTGCCATCCTCATTACACTCCCCACCCTCTATTGTTCCTGTTACTAGATTTACATGCACAGCCAGGCCAGGAGGTGGGGGATTTTTTGCTCACAGCATCTGTCTGGATTTTCACAGATGAATATTTAAATAAACCAGCAGGTCCTTGTTAAAACTGCAAGGGAATTGGCATTTGTCTATTTTCTCCCTGCGTTGACCCAGGGCCACCTCTATCCACCCTCTTTTAACTACCTGCTCTGCTCATCTCTTTCCCTAATAAAACACAGGAATAGTTATACTTTGGTTGTCTTATTTCCATACCATAAAATACAATTATCCCAGGGTATTTGGCTTCATTTAAGCTTTTACTTTTCAATTCTAAAACAACTCCTCTCGGCTAGCTGCTTTATTGCTGATTTCGTACTGTATTCTGTTACGTCCGTTAATCTATCAGTGAGCTGATCAGATAATGATTTATCTCCATTTAAAAAAGTTATCACTGCTGAAAATATTTTTTTCAGAAAGTAGCACACTATAGTCACCCAAACAAATATTTCCTCCGCCCTCCTGCACTGAACATTGAGCATCGAAAGCTCTGGGTAGTTCATGGGACAGCACAGCCTCTAATTGTTTTTGCTTTGGTTTCTTCAAAACTGTTGAGGGGTAAGTAGTGTTCCCTGAGCCCCTCTCTCCTTCTGATCTGGCAACTATTTCCCAGGGAATGATACATCTCAGATTTGATTGTTTATGGCCCATTTCTCAGGAGTTGGTGGACACACAGACATATAGGTCAGCTTTTGGTCTTCAAGTGTTTTAACCCACTTGGCTCTTCTGTTACTGCTTTACCTCTTTCTATCCTGATAGGCACCTGCTTGCTCCCTGGTTTCTCACCTCTCTCTGCCAGACACCTAGCAGCATTTACTCAGTAGGATCTTGCTTCAGGACTGTGCTGAACATTGGTAGGTAAAAGGACAAAACGTTCATGAAATTGACAGTACAGTGAAGGACAGACACGAAGCAGGTGTTTTGGATGCATTGTACCACAGCAGGAGTGAATTCAGAGTGCTGGGGGAGCCACCTAGAAAGGGGTCCTAGAGGAGGGTCAGAGCCGGCCAGAAGGGGCAGAGAGTTAGGGGTAGGGCCTGAGGGGCGCGACCATGAAGAAGGAACAGTATCTACAAAGCCCTAGGAGAAGGGGGCTGAGTCAGTGGGCAGATTCGCCAGAATGGCTGTGTCACTATAGCCAGGCTTTTGAGCTTTGCCATGGGAGAATGTCAATATGAGGATGTTAGTAATTAATTTTTGATATTTACAGTAATTATAGAATCTGGAAAAGTAAACATTAAACAAAATTTAAAGTAGTTATACAAAAGTACTACTCATTATAGCTACTCATAATAACTTTTTATTTATACTTTGTATTTAATTATAACAGAACATATACATTAAGAGTCACACTTACAGACCTGAATGGGACCTTATAGATTATCTAAGCGAATTAATTCCTCACTTTATAGATAAGGAAAATGAGACTCATCAGTATTAAGTGACAATGTCAAGGTTGTCTTGCTTGAAGCAGAGCAAGGATGCTGGATTATTAAAAAGGTGCTCTACTATCTTAGCTGTAGTATGATTTTATTACAAGAATAAACTGTACATACACTTATTTTCAGAAGTGGGATTCATGGGGCATGCTTACTAGTTTACCCTTGATCAGTCTTTTTCTTTAGTAGAAGTTTTCAGTACTTTGGTTATGAAATAACGATTAGCTATGCAGCCTAATTTGTTTGGGGTTGTTCCTATTCTGGTTTTGTAAGTATGGATGTGGATAGCTGAAATAATCCCGCTAAGTTTCTAATGAAAATGTGGACCGTGAGTTATCAAAATGAATGTCTCATATAGAATAGACAGAATACACATAATGCAATTCTGAAATCAGCCAGTCCACTGGAGGGCTTTGTAAGGATAAGAATCAGTGTTTGCAGTATTTAAGCATCACTGTTGTCAGATGGACGACTGTATGCTTCAGACAAGACTCACACTCCTAGACAGTAAGCCTAAGCATTTATTGAAGTAGTGAAGATAGCACTGCACTCGGGAGAACAAATGAAAATCTCAAGAGAAACCAAATGGGTATTACACAGGCCAATACCGCAGTTTAATCCTCTCACTTTTCAATCCCCAAATGCAAATGGAAAGTTGTTTTAAGGCAAAGTCTAATCTCTTTTGCATCTGTTCTCTAAAGCCTTGTGTTAGACAGATATCTCACTGCAGAGCTGGCATCCAAACAGGTTCAGGAAAATGCAAAGCCAGCACTAGAATTAAAAAACAGAATTCTGAAATTTGATTACCATTTCCTCCTTTTTTGTATTTCTGATTTCAATATCTTGAATCGAGGAAGCAAGAAAGCTGTATACGTATTGTTGTGAGTAGACAACACTGCATATTACCAAAACTCCATTTTCTTAGTTAAGGTAGATTGGAGCTGTAGAGAAGGGACGGGGGTACCCAGGTACACACAACCCCTGAATGTGAGCTTCCTGTCGCAGACCAGCCATATGCTACATTGTACAGTCCCAAAGTTAAAAGATATGAACACAGACAAAACAAGAAAAGAGGAACACTTAATGATCGTTGCTAGACAGGACATGACCCCAAGACCCAACTTCGTTTCCTGAAAAGTTTGGCTGCACCATGTAGAAAATTCTTCTTGCTTTGACAGAGATGTGTTTCATATAAAACTGAATTTCTTCAGATGGAGCTCTTTGTATCTCTTCTGAGATCACCCTACATCTCAGCTTTTCATATCCCAGCTGTGTGGAAAAGCGAAGCTGGAAAGAGAGAATCCCTAGCAAGACAGAAGCCCACAGAAGCACAAAGGAGCTGGGACGGAGATGCTAGGGCTTGCCTCAGGGACACTTCCTTCTAAGGTACCAGAACTCTGCCCTCTTGAAGGGATGGTATTCTTCACATAGGCTTACTTGTATCTGTAGTCCTTTGGTCAACAGAATGCCCTTGGCCCCAACCATGATTATCATCAGAGCAAGAAGCAGAAAGATCCTGATCTCTTTCTCCTCAGGACTATTAGAGTATAAGATGTGATCAGAAAGGTAGGAATTAGTGGTTATCTAAGTCCCTGTTTTCAACTTTGCTTTATCCTAAGCAAGGTTTGCATAAAATCTCGAGTGCTGGCTGGCATCTCGTGTGCAGGCCCGTGGATCACTCTTTCCCACCTACTTACTTCTGGAATTAGAAGCATGGGTTCCCAGGACGTCATAGCTGGAAGGGACCCTGGAAGGTAGTCTAGCTTATTAAATGCTTGAATCCCTTCATTCTGGCACGTTGGTGACCATTCCTCTATGAGTACTTCTAAAGGAGTGAATGAAGACAGGAAAGATGGAAGAAAAAAAAATATATTAATAAAACAGTCTGTGAAACTAGTGAATGATGCCCCATGATCATATCAATGTACACAGCTATGATTTAATAAAAAAAAAAGAAAAAATATATTAATGGATACTATGTCATAGGCTCTTTACTGAGACGTTGTACGTATTTTACCATATGGGACTTACACCAGTTCTCTGGGTTATTTTTGTATTTAGTAAGAATGAACAGATAAGACAGGTTCAGCTTGCTAAGAGGTACAAGTATAAGTAGTTATGCCAGAGTTTGATAACCTGTTTTTCTGGACCCCAAATCTCATCCACGTTTACACAGCATCTTTGAAATTTTAATTCAAGGAACACCAATTACTTGTCATCTTTAACGGTATTGTTGAAAAAAGGTAATGAAGCAATTTTGGTAAATATTGAGATGAACAAATTTGAGAGCCATGTATATATGGCTTTACTATTAAACTGCAGGAATCATAGTTTTTACTAGGTTAGCATCCTCTGCATTTCTCCCAAGTATGATAAAAATATTTAACATTTGTTGACTATTAAGCACACGCACCATTCTAGGGGTTTTGAGAATGTTTCTTCTTTTAATATTCACTATCGTTTTGTCATTAGATCACTTCATCCCAGACACAAAAATGGATTCACTTGTCTGGGATTACCCAGTTAATAAATGGTAAAGCCATTTTAACTTAGAAGTCTAAATTCTTAGCCACTACCCTCCACTGACTCTTCATATGGCATTCTTTGTTCCTTACCTTACTTGCCATGAACATGATGAGGAACTCCTGTTACTTCCTACAGCTCCAATCCCCCAGGCAATTCCAGGGAAAGTCTTGAAGGACGGAAAAGACCAGTGTATTCAATAATACCCATAAAGATGCAGAGATTGTGTGATAGATACTTCTTATTTAATATTTTATTAAATGGCTGACCATTTCTGTACATATGTTAATAGTTATATTTTTCAGGAGAGAAATATTACTGTGATAAACTTTAAAAGTAGAATGTTTTACATAATAATTATTTAAAAAGCAAATAGTTTGTCATCTCTTTCTCCTAAGATTAAGAACTTTTACTAAGAGTGGAGGCAAGCAGTGATTTAATTGGAACTTCTAAAAGATTGTAGTTATTTACTAAAATGGTGATATAATTTAATTTTTTAAAGTTAAAAAATCATTTCTACTTCTAGAATCCAAAGACAAATTTGTTTTCTAATTTTATAGGGACAGACAGGGTCTCACTATGTTGCTCAGGCTGGTCTTGAACTCTTGGCCTCAAGTGATCCTCCAGCCTTGGCCTTCTAAAGTGCTATTACTACAGGCATGAGCCACTGCATTAGGCTAAAGGCAAAATTTTAAACATCTGACTATTGAGTATGATGTTGGCTATAAGTATATGAGGGCAAATTTGAATTCAAGTGTTTCGAATCAATTTTTATTTAAAATATAATAATTATTCTTATAGCAACTTTTGTTGAGCTGTTACTAGTTACAAAGCACAATGAAAACTGTTTTGAGAAAGTTTCTGTAAGGTTTGTATTTTATCTCTGTTTTGTATATGAGGAAAGAGGCTAAAGATTGTTTCGTTTTTTAAAATAAGTGAGAGGGACAGCTTGGATCTCTTTGAGAGAGCTCTTAAATTTGTCTATCAAGGACGGTGCCTGTGGCTCAAAGGGGTAGGGTGCCGGCCCCATATACCAGAGGTGGCAGGTTCAAACCCAGCCCTTGCCAAAAACTGCAAAAACAAAATATATATATATATAGTCTATCTAAGGAAAGTTGATGGATTAAACTAACTAATCTAATAAGCATGGGACAGAGAGAAATTGTATGTGGATATGTGTACAGATAAATAGCTATAGATATTTGATAGCAGCTTACAGAGTGATTTCTAAGATTTATCAAGTGAGCTGGTAATGAGGAAGAGAAAAGAGATTGACTCCATGGGGGATAAGGGTGGAGTAGATTTGGAAGTGGGAAGTGCTAAATTTATTACTTGTGCAGACACTGTGTGGTGGAGATGCTTAGTGGGCACTTGAAATGGAAATCTGGATTTAGGAGATTGTTTAGTGAGTGTTCAACATATAAATGGTATTAAAAACCAAGAGTTCAATTGCAAGAATCATCAGAAGTGTAGAAAGAGAAATGAACATCAGACTCTACAAAAATGAACTTGTTAGGGCGGTGCAATGGCTCATGCCTGTAAATCATAGCACTCCGAGAGGCTGAGGCAGGTGGATTGCTTGAGCTCAGCAGTTCAAGACCAGCCTGAGCAAGAGAGAGACCCCTTCTCTAAAAATGGCCAGGTCTTGTGGTGGGAGCATGTAGTCCCAGCTACTTGGGAGGTTGAGGCAAGAGAATTGCTTGAGCCCAAGAGTTTGAGGTTGCTGACAGCTATGATGCCATGGCACTCTAAAAGGGCCACAAACTGAGACTAACTCTCTCTCTCTCTCAAAAAAAAAATGAACTAGTTATATTTTATACTTTCATATGGAACAACTCATGAGCAATACTGTCTATAGTTAGTATAAATAATATGCAATCAAAGAGAGGTTTATTACAATTCATGGTACATCAATATGTTATGCAATTCTCTTATTCACAATGAAATCTGTTAAGGAAATAAAACATATGGGGTTTTAATTTTCACATCCAATAAAACTTCAATAAAAGCATAACAAGATAAAAGCTCAATATCTTTAATTCCTTTTCAACAAACTATATTTAATCAAAGTAAAAACTTTGGTCTGGTTACAGAAAACATGAACAGAGACATGACTTTTTTCAGTTCTGACCAACACTGGAGTGAGATGAACCAAAAGAAAGAGGAACCCATCTTGACAATATTTTTAGTTTTCAATGCAAATCATGAAAGCATAGCAGACCCCTTGCTTGACTCTAGCCTGGTCACAACACAATTGCCAGAGTGATTCTTGTAAAACTTAAGGTCAGATCTTCCCCCTCCTCCTCTTCTGAAACCTGGCAGTGGCTTTTCTGGCCTGATCCAGAGTGAAAGCCCAAGTCTTGGCATCTACCTCTCAGACCCCATCTGGTGGCTCTCCCATCACTGCTCTGCCTCTTTTCTCCTCCTCCTTGATCAATAAATATGCTCTAGTTACAGGGACTAGTTTGCTGTTCTCTGCAAAATGAGAGGCATGTTTTTTTCTGAGGGCCTTTCCCTTAGCTGCTCTGTCTGGTTAACTCCGCTCCCTTACCTCTTCAAGTCTTTGTTCAAATGCCACCTTTAAATAAGTCAGAGTAAGGCCTGCTGCTCCCCATACACAATCACCTGTGCTCCTCCCTCCAGATGGTTTTGTAACTTGAAACTTGAATTTTTACTAATTCTGTCTTTATGAAGACCTTCAAGATGCCTTTATTCCTGAAGCTATGACTGTGGTAACTTTCCCTAACAAAAGACATAGGTAAACTTAAAGAGAAGAAAAGACGGCCTTGAGCCTTCTGTCCAAATGATAGCACAATTTAAATTCTCAGCAAAGTGATTTTTTTTTTCTCTACTTCACTCTTTGTAAGATTTTGAAAGAGTGTGTCAAGTAGGAATAGGTTCATAAGACCCCCTGTGGAATTAAATAGGCAGGAGTTTGAATGGTAGAGCTGTCTCCTGGGGCACCTACAGCACAATGGCTTCTGTCTAGTAATCTCTTATGCATGCAATGTGTTTATTCAAAAACTTGAAACAAAAGAAAAAATGCCAAACTATAACATAGAGTCCTTCAAAGATTGTCTTAAGCTAACAGGACAATATTATTATGGTTGAATGCAAACTTGATTTGCAACTGTGATTCTGTTAAGGTTTTTCAGATTTTCTACAATGTAGGGGGAAAAAAATCACAGAATGTTCTACAAATCTGGAAATACTTAGACTATAAAAGAATGAGTAATAGATGAAGTGTTGTCTACCTTGCCATTTCCATTTGAATTGTTTAATCAGCCTCTAATCTTTTTCCAAAACACTGTTAAATAACAAGGCACCTCGCAGCAATGCCGAGTCAAAGGATCAATTTGGAGTGTTGGTAGGGAAGTGTCAACTCTTTTTCTTGCTGTCTTTTATGTGTGGAGCTCATGTTTTAGGCTTGGTTTCCCTGACGTAACAGGAGGTCTTTGTCTCTACATGCAGTAATCCCCAAGTCTGTAGTCGGCCATTTCCAAGTTAGTGCTAGCTGCACTGGATGGGTTTGCTTTTATATTGCTGACTTAAAAGAGACACCTCAAAAACATGAGACAAGACAAAGTAAAATATTAAGAAAAGGAATTTTTTAAAAATAGCACTTCCCAGAACTCTCTGAGTTATTTTAGAGAACTTTTCCCATTGTTCATATTCTCCTTTTGAATAAAAGGGTTATCTTTTGTGACAGGGATCAGGTCAACCTTGCCAAGAGCTGAAGGTTCAGTTAATAGATCTTGTACTTGTGTGTTCCTGCACAAGTCACTTCGGGACAAAGGTTTTGTGAGAAGAATCTCTGGGCTTAATTTACTGATGACTGACATAACCACACTTGTGGGAGAAATTGGCCATCTGTGAGTGGCATCCGCTGGGACCCGCTGGGAGGTGTGGGTGTGCATGGGCTGCCCACAAGCCTCCTGGGCCAGTGGCTGCCGAACCGCCCTCAGCTCAGGAGCTAATTACAGATGAGAAGGTGCCGTGCGATATTGAAATAGAGCCATTGAAAGATAGGCAATGTTATTAGCTTTATTATAAAGCAAAGTTGCTATGGAACATAGCAATATCACTTTAATACAGATAAAAACTTGAAGCTTCTGGTGAAGTTCTCTGCAAATTCACAATTTTCTCTCAACTCCCAGTGCTCCCATCTTTGTTTGGTTTCACGTCGAACATTAGTACAAACCTCCTGGTGGTTATGCCTCATGTCAGTTTCTGGTGTTCCTAGTGTACTTTGCAAAATTCTTCCGGATTGTACTACATTTATGAGAGCTATTTTTTTCTTTGAGACCATATTTCTCTTCTCCTCTCTTCTGTCCTCTCCTCTCTTTTTTCCTTTCCTTTCCCTTTTTCTTCTCTTATGTATGTGTTGTCTTCTTTCTTTTAAACACTATGGTCATTACATGTTGTTTCATTTAAAATTTTTGATTCCCCTTTTCAAAATTTCAAAATTGTGGGAACAAAAATAAATTTTCAGAATGCTTTTGGAGCAAAACTCAAGTGGACTATTTCTCATCCTTATTTATCTCACTCACTAGGAACAGTTTTGTTTTTGTTTTTGGTTTTGGTTTTTCCTGGACATAAAGATGTGTTTGACTATGAAGTAATGGCCCCAACTTCACTTAGGTCTCTGAGGTAAACATACCCTATTACATATGGAAAATTAAAAAAAAAAAAAAAAAAACTGAGTTCTAAAAAGTGTTGCCTGGAGAATTTAGATGAGAGTTTTGGATCTATATCATTTTTATTTTTATACTACAGTCAGGCCTTCTTTAATGAAATAAATCCTTAGGTATTTTGTTGTGTGAACGTCATAGAGTGTATTAAGTCTAGCCTACGGCACGCCTAAGCTATATGGCACAGCCTATGGCTCCTAGGTTACCACCTGTATAGCAAATTATTGTACTGAATATAGCAAGTTATTGTACTGGAGTGCAGTGGTTATTATTTGTGTATATAAATATAGAAAAGGTTCTTCTCCAAAATTCTTTGTACTTTCTTTTCAGAAAATTTTACACATAAAGGGTAAAGCACCCATAATCGTACAAAATTTTAGCAAAATAAGAAGCAAGCACCCCTTCCCCAAGAAAAAAGATAATAAAGAGGCAGGGGGAAATTTTTGAAGGTGATAGGTTGATGATATAAATTGTAGTGATGGTTTCACAGGTGTATACCTATCTGCAAACGTAAGGGTTTTGTACATTAAAATATGCTAGTAAAATGTGCTATATAAGATAAAAAATGGTGGCCCTGGACACCTATATAGGGCATTTAGCATGCATGGAGCTTGTGGGACTGGAAATTGCCCTGGGTAGTTGAAGGTGAAGGCCTAGGACGTGATGTATGCTGCTGTAGACTTTATAAACCCTGTACATTTAGACCACATTACATTTGTTTAAAAAATTCCTTTCTTCAATAATAAATTCACCTGAGCTTTCTGTAACTTTTTTTTACTTTATAACTTAATTTTTTTTAACTCTTAGGCTATTTTATAACACCTAGCATAAAACATAAACACATTACATAACTGAACAAAAAGCATTTTCTTTCTTTAGACCCTTGTAAGATTTTTTTTGACTTTTACTTTTTTTTTTTTTTTTTGTAGAGACAGAGTTTCACTTTATGGCCCTCGGTAGAGTGCCGTGGCCTCACACAGCTCACAGCAGCCTCCAACTCCTGGGCTTAAGCAATTCTCTTGCCTCAGCCTCCCGAGCAGCTGGGACTACAGGCGCCCGCCACAACACCCGGCTATTTTTTGGTTGTAGTTTGGCCAGGGCTGGGTTTGAACCCGCCACCCTGGGTATATGGGGCCGGCACCTTACCGACTGAGCCACAGGCGCCGCCCGACTTTTACTTTTTTTTTATCTTTTTAAACTATTTTCATTAAGAACTAAGACACAAACACACTCCTCAGTCTTGTCCTACACAGGGTCAGGGGCATCAATGTCACTGTCCTCTACTCACATCCTGCCCCCTGAAAGGTCTTCTGGGGCAGTCACAAGTTAGTGCTACCAGCTCCTATTTTAACAGTGCCTTCTTCTAGAATACCTCCTCAAAAGCCTGCCTGAGGCTGTTACAGTTAAATGTTTTCTCTATAAGTAGAAGGATTACATTGTCAGATAACAATAGAAAGTTCAGTAAATACATCATCATTTATTATCGCGTTTTATGTGCTGTACACAATTGTAAGTGCTATACTTTTACATCACTGGCAGGACAGCGGGTTTGTTTACACACGCATCACCAGGAACATGTGAGGAATGTGTTATGTTTTGACCTTAGGATGGCTGCAATGTAACTAGGTGATAAGAATTTTCTAGTTCCATTAAAATCATACAGGACCACCATTGCCCATTCAGTCGGTCATGCTCAAAACATTGTTGCGTGCCTCTACTTCTATTTTTTCATCCTATGCAAATTTATTTTATTTATTTTTACAAATACATTATGTACATTATAAAATACACAAAACATAGGAATTAAAAGGAGGGTATAAAAATAAATGGAAATTGAAGTTGCACTTTTCTTCACTTTTTTTCCCACACCTAGTGGGCCATCTTGCATAAACTCTGGGATGCAAGCACCTCAATTTGGATTTTACCACCCAGGGTAGGTAGCAGCCAGGATCCCCCTCCTGGGTGCAGGAACAGGAAGAGGAGGATTATCAAAATTAGGAAGTGTAGAGAACGTCCTTTGTTTTCCATCCGTCTTCTCTTGGCCAAAACCTGCAAGCATTTTCACATCAGACAGGCCCTTCCACTTCAATGAACACATGAAGTCGTGAGGCCTGTGGTGGCCTAGAACTCACGTGTGTCCTCAGCCTCCTATGGAATCAAGCTGAGAAAGCTCCCAGGTGGGCATAGTCTTCAGCAGGACACAAAGGGGGGAAGGACCAAGATAGGCAGAGGAAGGAGAGCGGGAAGCTGCAGGGGGCCCACTGGGCAAGGCAGAGGGAAGGGTGTGGAAGAGGCGACCACAGAGGGCCTGAGCTGAGAGCACAGCCACAGAACGCGAGGGGAGGAGGTGTCACAGGCATGCGGTGCTGGGCAATCTGTGCCACTACCAACAAACCAACTTCAGTTTACCCACAGAGACAACTGACAACGGTGACAGGTTCCATGAACGGAGGAAAGACCCAAAGCATGCTTGGAGCATATGGTAGGCTGCTCACACACAGATCCAAAGGGGCCTGTGAAGAAAGGAGGCCCGCAGCTGAGGCCGTGGTGATTTGGGAGACCGGGAACTAGCCGCAGCAAAGGACCTGGTTAGGAACACGGAGGGACAGACCAAGCATTTGTGGCAAGGAATGCAAAAAATGAAACGAGAAAGGCAGTCCCCGAACCTTGTGCATTCTTGCCACTCATGGGATCAGGTTTGGAAACGGGCGAGGGGCCACCCTGCGCCCCGGGCCCTCCAGAGCCTCCCAAGGCCGCAGCCTCTGGGCCTGCAGCGTTGCCCGCAGGGCCTTTCCCAGCTTGGGGCTGTTGAGCACCAGGGCGGTGGAGTGCAGAACGATGCCCCCACAGATCGCCACTTCCCAGCCCCAGTGCCAGTGATTAGTGAAGATTTCAATGTTCACCCAAGAAATGTTCAAGGACAGGAAATACATGACGTAGAAGACCAGGAAGAAGGCAAGTGACTGTAGAGCCGCGGGGTGGGCCGGGTGCCGGCGCAGCGAAAACAGAAGCAGGACCTTGGAGCTCAGGAACAGCAGGAACAGAAGGCCCATGATGATCTTTTCCTGAAGGATGAAATAGCTCTTCTGGGTCATCTCTATTTTATGAATTAGGGTGCTATTCCCGCAGGAATCCAGGGAGGCCATCCTCCGAGCCAGCATCAGATTTCCAGCAATTGAGGAGATGACAGAGAGGCCGCAGATGGCCAGGGAGCCCAGCATGAGGCTGGGCACGGACCGAGAAACCCTCCACTTCAGCCAGAAGAAGGTGGGGTGGGAGAAGGATGAGATCTTCACACAGTAGAAGGCAGCAAGCTAGGCAGTGAGCCAGAAACTGAGAATGTTGAAAAAGTCCCAGACGATGTTAACAAAAAAGTGACAAAAATCAAAGCTGCAAAGGAGGCCGTTCAGCATGGCTACCCCATGGAGGCCCAACCGGGAGGTGGCGCTGCAGGTGACTATCGTACTGTCCGCGGGCAGCGCCCGGCGCCGCACCCACTCCCTGCCCAGCACGGTGATGATGAAGCCGTTCTGCAGCATCGCAGCTGACGACTCCAGGCAAAAGAAGGAGAAGGGCATCTTCTCAGGAGGTTCTCCTAGGAGTGGGCTCCTGCTCCAGAAGGCTGGGGCACGCCTACATGGAAAACCACCCAGTTGAGGCCGGAGACCCCCAAACCCCTCTCCCTGGACTCATGTAAAAGCCCAGTGACCAGCAAAATCCCCCTGAGTCCCCGCAAAGATGATTCCTCCCATCTCTCCTGGCATGCAAATCGCTGCCAGCTCAGTGACACCCCGCTCTCTATTTGCATACCCTGTATTTGTGCTTTGTCAGAGCATCTGCAGGGAAATGTTAACAGAACGGGGGCTCCAGGGGTGATTGAAAAAGACCCCCACATTTTGCATACTATTTTTTAGCTGTGTTACTTCTTTCCCAACTTGCCTGAAAATCTGCTGTTACCCATATTTCTCTCCCTAAACCACAAACTTTCCCTGACCCTTCATGTCCCAGGAAAATATTTGATTCAGTAGCCTCTGTATCCTGCACAGAGGATACAGGAGGCCGGCCTCCCGAATGAATGGAATAGGAAATCATTCTTATACAAGCAGCCTGAAAACATCAAGAAAACATCCCTGGACAGCACCTGTAGCTCAAAGGAGTAGGACGCTGGCCCCATATGCCAGAGGTGGCAGGTTCAAACCCAGCCCCTGCCAAAAACTGCAAAAACAAACAAACAACAGCAACGAAAAAAAAACAAAAACCCTCCCTAACCACTGACCATCGCGCTGGGTAAAATTGCACTGCCAACCTCCATACTGAAGTTGGTGGAGTCTGCAGCTAAAAAGTGAATTTCTCTAATGTGATTCCATCAAATTTGTTATCCATTAACACCTTAGCTCCAGAGCATTTGACAAACCAAAATTAACCAGTTCCAAAGGTTCTGAGGAAATGAGGGATTACATAAGTCCCAAGGGGGGGGGGGGAGAGAGGGGGGGAGAGAGAGAGAGAGAGAGAGAGAGAGAAACTAATCCAGAAAGGCTATTGCCACAGGAGGGGGATGTGAGAACTGGTGGTCATGCCTGTACTTCTGAATCATCTGCTGCTTCCTTTTCCTTGTTAGGTTATTATATTTCTATCCAAACATCATTCTCCAAAATCTTTGTACTTTCTTTTCAGAAACTTTTAAACATAAAAGGAAAACTACCCAGGATCCTATTACTCTTTAACAAAATAAGAGGCAAAAGGCCAAAAATCCAATCATAATAAATAGGGCAGGGTAAAACTTTTGGAGGTGATAAGTTTATGACCTAAATTGTGGTTATGGTTTCATAGTTTTATTCTTATCTCCAAACTCACAAAGTTTTGTCCATTAAATATATATAGGTTTTAATATGTCAATCATACTTCAGTAAAGTGAGTTTTAATAAAAACGGATAAAAAGCCAAACCTTCTCCTTCTCCATTACCCAGTGCTACGTAGCCAGAGGAATTCCTGCAAGTTTTGGACTGTAGCTTTCTAGTTTCCCTACATTTTACTGAAATATACATCTATGTATTATACACACTCTAATATAGACATATGTTTATGAAAATGAAAACTTGTAACTTCACTGTTTCCTTTTTAGCTTTGATATGACGTTGTTACAATCTTTCCAGCTTAGCAGCAACAGATCTACACAGTTCCTTTTGATGACTACACAGTTGTCCAATATTGTCGTTGTACTATAATTTATTTTATTGTTCTTCCACAGATAAAGAAAATACATGTGTGAACACTCTTACACATATATCTCTCTCTAATGAGGCTAGATTTATAAAAGTAAAGATGCTTAGACAAAGGATATATATATTTAAAATGGTCATTTAAAATTCCATTTCAAATGATTGCACCAAGTTGCATTCTTACAAATAATATGTTATAGGGCCTCCCACCCTAACAGCACTTGATATTTTGTGGAGCTTTTTATTCCTTGCCAATCTGATAAGTGGGAAAAGAGGTGTCTCATCCTTATTTATATGCACATTTTCCTGATTACCACTCCAACAGAACATATTTTCTTTTTTTTCTGTTTCTACTTCTATTTTTCTTCCTCATCCTTTTTGCATTTCTGGTTTCTTTTTCAGGGAGTTCCTCTTTTGTCTTTCAACTGTTTAATTTGTAGAAGCACTTTGTAAAGTGGGGAAATACCAACCCTTCGTTTGCAAATTAAAACTCTCACAGACTTCTCATAGCCCTTACTGTACAGTGCCTTGTTCCTCACAGACACCTTCCTGTGCTTGATGTAATCCAGGCTCTCTACTTTCCCCTCCTGGTAGCATGTGTATGTCCTGTTCTAAATGAAACCGGAGAGAAGTTCAACTCTACTCAGAGATTCTGGAAATATTTTCCCACATTTTAATTCAAACATATTTTTAGTTTCATGTAAAAATGTGGACATTTATCTGAAATTTAATTTAATTTTTACATGGCATAAAGATACCATTTTTAAAAACCGCATAGGGGAGTGGCACCTGTGGCTCAATGAGTAGGGCACCAGCCCCATATACCGAGGGTGGTAGGTTCAAACCCAGCCCCGGCCAAACTGCAATGACAAAAAAAATAGCCGGGCGTTGTGGCAGGCACTTGTAGTCCCAGCTACTCGGGAGGCTGAAGCAAGAGAATCACATAAACCCAGGAGTTGGAGGTTTCCTTAAGCTGTGATGCCGTGGCACTCTACCAAGGGTAATAAAATGAGACTCTGTCTCTAAAAAAAAAAAAAAAAACAAATGGCATAGGGTAGACAGTTAACTTCTAATCTTCCAATCAATTGCCCAATTCTCCTAACAAGATAATATGGAATGATCCAAATTTTATCACTTATTGAACATGCCACACTTGTGAAATAACATATCCTCATTACTACAATGATTTACTTGTTTTCATAAAACAACAGATTATTTTAGTAATCTGTAAATTAGAATAACTTCAAAGGGTATTTTACAATATAATAGGGAAAGTTCCTCCATGTAATTCCTTTTTTCTTAAGATTCCTATCTAGGTATGAACATAAAAAATCAGTTTTGACTCATCAAAAATATAGACATTTTACATATATTGTGTTTATATATACACATTATTTTCTCTGCATTTTGGATATCTTTTTCACAGTAACTCTATCTACAGAATGGACTTACTCAGGTCATTTATGTTCTCAATAAACAGCATAATTTTTTTCTTGATAAGTACATTTTAATTTTAACCTATTTAATATCTTGTTGCTGTAGTGGAAGTGATTTTTAATTCTTTATATGTTTTTTACTAGATTTTGAAAAGCAAATGAGAATTTCATCTCTTTATAAATGTATTTTTTATATAGTTATATCACCAACTTCTTTATAGAGTTCTATTTTTTCTTGTTACTGTTTTGAATCATTTAGATTTTTCTGGCAAGATAATTTAATCGATGAGAAATAATAATGATTTTGCTTCCTCCTCTCCCAAATGTGTATCTCTTGTGACCAACAGTTCAGGTTATTACAGAGAAACTGACTAGTATTGATTCCAAACTTTGAGTGGCCTAAAACAACAGTAATCTATTTCTCACTCAAGCTGCCCTGCTGTGGGAAGCCGGGGGCTGTGCTCTGCATTATTCTGAGACCCGGCCTCAGCAGGCGGCCAGTATCTGGAATACTGTTGACCTCTGCGGCAGCAGGGGAATGGAAGCACGGAGAGTCGTGTGCTTACTCTTAAAGCTTCCGCCTGGAAGTAACACATAGGGCTTCTGTTCACAGCTCATTGACTAAAGCAAGTCAACACATCCACACCTAATTTCAAGGGTGTGTGAAATGCAATTACTTGTGCCTGAGAGGAAAACCAGAAGTGAGAGTTAAAATAGAAAATATTTGTGAGTGGACAACAATGAACATACTATATGTTATAACTTGTAGATGCGGCTAAAAAAGTATTTATTGGGTACGCAAGAAAAAAAAAGACCAACTAAAATAACAAATGAATTAAACATTTAGTTTAAAAAAGCATAAACCCAAAAGAAATGAAAAAAATATGTCCATATAAAAACATGCACATGAAAGTGATTAGCAATATTATTCACATATTCATGATAGCTCCAAAGTGAAAGCAATTCAAATAATCGTCAACTGAGAAATATTAGTAGTAATTAAAATGTGGCATACCCATACAGTGCAATGTTATTCGGCAATAATAAGCAATAATGACGTACTGATACGTGCTATGACATGGATAGCCTTGAAAACATTATACCAAATGACAGACGCCACATTCAAGGAGCCCATATCAAATGATTCTATTTACAGGGAAATCCAGAATAAAAAGTTCACAGAGTTAATAGATTGGTGGTTGCCTAGGGCTGGTGAAGGCTGAAGGGAATGGAGAATGACTATTAGTGGGTTTACTTTGAGGTGACAAAAGTGTTCTAAAATTGATTGTGGTGATTGCTGCACAACTCCAAATATATTAAAAACCAATGAATTATATACTTTAAATGAGCATATTATATGGTATATGAATTATCTCTCAATATAGTTGTTATTTAAAAAACGATATGAAGGATAATAAAATATATCTAAATTAAGTAGATGATAAATATGACAGAGGTAATAAATAAAACCAGAGTGCACTGCTTGAAAAGATCAATAATGTGGTTTGAAAAGATTGAGAAAAGAGGGGGAAAGAGAGCAAATACACAAACAGAAAGCCCTGGAACTTAAAAACGAGACTCAGGTAGTTATTCGGATAATAAACATGGAAATGATACTCAACTTCTTTCTTTTTTTTTTCCTTTTTTTCACTCAATTTCATTAGGCATCAGGGAAATTCAATTTAAAATAGTAACACTGCTATGTAGCCACAGGATTGGCTAAAACGAAAAAAGAGAATCCCAAACGGAAACCCATATGCAGTCATGGAAGAGGGAAGGTGTAAGTGCTTAGAAAAACTTCATCAAGTGTGATCTATTAAAGCTAAATAGTTGCATACCCAAGGATCTAGAAAATCTGGTTTCAGGAATTTTCTTTCAGAGTTTGCTCTTTGTATTTGAATTTCCAGATATATTGATTAAAATGTATATTATTTCTAGTTTTACAGTATACAAGTCAAAGAATATATTCTATATTACTTTGGAATTTATTTAAAATACATTTATTTATTTATTTGAAACTGCTTTGGAATTTATTCTCTTGTGGCCTAAAACATGGTCAAATTTTGTAAAAGTTTTATATGTTATTGAAAAAATATTTATCTTTGTGAGATGAAAGATCTATTTTGTAGCTATTAGAGCAAACATTTTCCTCCTCTATTATTATTAGCTTTCTGTTTTCTCTTTCACTAAAACTATTTCTTTTGTAAACAAACTGTTAAATTACTCCTATGGCTGTCGATTTGTCCATGGTTCCCATTTATTTTCTTGTTGTATATTCCAACACTATGCTATTGAGGTCATGTAACTTCATATTTACTATAAATCCTAGGTGGATTATCCCTTTTATTAGTATGAAATATCCCGTTTCTCCCTTGGAAAACTACTCAAGTTGTTTTGTTAATATTTATTAATATATAGATATATATATACACACAAACATACATATATAGGAAAATATATATTTCTCTGGGATATATATTTTATATATTTGGAAATATATGTATTCCTATCCCTCATTTGTTTCCTAAAAATAGCCAAAGCTGGATTTTATCTCTTTATTTAACTTCAGAAGTTCTATTTTTTTTTTTTTTTAGAGACAGAGTCTCCCTTTGTCGCCCTCAGTAGAGTGCTGTGGCATCACAGTTCACAGCAACCTCCAGCTCCTGGGCTTAGGCGATTCTCCTGCCTCAGCTTCCCAAGTAGCTGGGATCACAGGTGCCCACAACAACACCCGGCTATTTTTTTGTTGTTGCAGTTTGGCAGGGGCTGGGTTTGAACCCGCCACCCTTGGTATATGGGGCCGGCGCCCTACTCACTGAGCCACAGGTGCCACCCAGAAGTTCTATCTTTTAGTGAGGCATGTTAGCCCCTGTGCACGTCATGTCATTACTGATACACTAAATTTCAGTCTCTCCAATTACTTTTGCTTTATAGTTGTCATATTTCCTCCTCTATCTTTAGCTCAACTTTATTCTTTTTATTTCTTCTGGTTGAGAAGTTCTATTCAATATTTTTATTCTTTTACTATTACCTCTAACTTTTATAACAGAAAAACTTAATTTTATATTTATCTACTCAGACCTAAAGTTCATAAATGTCTGTATCTTTTCCCGCATAAAACAAATACAGCATTATGGTTTGGGGAGTTTACATATGAGACATCTCTGAAGGGTCGTCTCAGCTCCCAAGCTCTGTGTGGCACGGATCAAGACCACAGTTGCTACTACATCTCTGTTCAACTTTTCCCTGTGGCTCAATCCTACTTTCACTGCTTCCTTATAGTCCTCTGCAATAAACTTCCCGAACAGAAATCTTAGTAACTCAGAACACGCTTTCTGGAGAAGCTGACCTGCAGTATTCAGGATGGCCTCCATCTAAGCATAGTTTTACCCTATGCTTTTAATCACTGTGTATACCTATTTCTGCATTTGAGTAGATTCCTTAAAATACATAATCGGCTACTTCTACATTTAGTATACATAAACTCTTCCTTAAGACTTATGATCTTACTCTATGAACAAAAAACCAATAAAAATCCAATTTAAAATGTACTCTGATTTTAAAGAAATTATTTACAGATAACTTCATTTTATGTTTAACATTATCTTCAAAGATTTAACCTTCTGCACAAACTACATACAGTAAGGGCAAATCAGCAAATATATAAAGTGAAATAATTCAATTTACAATAGTAACAGATGGTGGCCACCTGCTGTTTGTGTTAAACATGAATCATGATGGCGTTCGGCAACGCCATCATTTGTGAAACTAGGGACAGTTCTTAGTTTTTACTTCTAATCTGCAGAACAGGCATAAATGTATAAAGACATGACAAGTTTGGTGCTTAAAACAGTGGCCATGTTCCAAGTTCACTACATTAGTGAGTTCATTATGAGTTGTTATTTTGCAACCAAGTGGTAACAGGGATAGTTGGTATGGATTAAATTACTTATTTTATGATTATCATAAAATAACTCCTGGGTCCTTATGTCAAAACCTGCTTGACTTTATTGAAGGAAATATAAAGAAAATATATACAAATAGGCATAAAACATATTGAAAATTAAAAAGTAGATTAAATATTATTTTAGTTATGTTACTGGCCTTTGGACTGATGTCAAGCACCAGGGGTGTGATCATTATGACTAAGATGCCAGAGTCATGGATGCCAAATTACCCATAATCTAAAAGATCTTCAAAACACAAGTAAAGTGTTCCTGTAATGTGCTTGATTTTATTATGCAGCTGTAAAATGAATCTGAGCTAATTCCAAATATAGCTGTGGGTTGAGTGACAAGAGCACTGGACTTTGCAATTCTGCTCAACAAGGACAGAGTTCTGTTCCACAGACAAGTTACTTAACATTTATGACATTTAATTTATTTTCCACAAAATATATTATACCCCAATTACAGCATGAGTTTAGTGGAAATAGGATACTCTGTAACATGCTTCCTAGAACAAACTGGGTACCTGTCAAATATATGTTTAATTAGTGATGTTATTTAAATAAGGAGATTTTAAAAATCCAGAACAGGATTTTACCTTATACCTTATAGTAATGTATGAAATATGACAAAAGACTATATATTAGAAATGAATGAAATAAATTTAAAAACAAAACAAACAGAAAAACAGGACAAAGAAAAAGAAAAAGTGAGAAGAATATAATGAAAACCTTAAAGCCTACCCATAACGTAAAAGTAGGCCTCAAATGGAGCTCTAACTTTCTGAAGCTTATATGTAAAAGGAGATCTTGGTAGTTATACAGTGCAATATTTGCTCAGGGCAGTACAGAATATCTGTTCTGGATACTAAGAGCAGGCAAAGATTTCTCTTGAGCTTTTTCATAAAGAGGAAATTGTTGAAAGCAATAAACAGTATTCTTAAAATAGATTCAGTGACAAGAGCTTTATAGAATAGTTTCTAAATAACTCACTTGCGTTATTTCAAGGAGTAACTCAATAAACATAAATCTGTGGGTAGAAAGATGAGGGTAACACAGTTAGGTATTGCCTGTTTACTGAAGGGCACTCAGAAAGAAAGGCTCAAAGGAAGTAATTGCAGTTTGAATATCTGCTTTAACAGAAGGACACATTTTAGGCTATCTGAAAGAAGGAAAAGCTAGTGCCCTTCATGTAATTGATCTCACATTTGTTTCTGTCGCAGAGAAATTTTAAGCAAATATAGAAAGGCATGGAACTTAAATTTTAATTTTTGGAAAATACAAAATAATGAGCTATTCTGTGTTGCTAGTTCTACTTATTTAACAAAAGTTTGAGCTCACCTGTCATCCTAGGGCTTTGGGAGGCAGAGATGGGTTGTCTGCTTGAGCTCATGAGTTCAAGACAAGTCTGAGCAACAGCAAGACCCCATCTCTACTAAAAATAGAAAAACTAGCCAGGCGTTGTGGTGGGTGTATGTAGTCCCATCTGCTCTGGAGGTTGAGGCAAGAAGATCTCTTGAGTCTAAGAGACTGAGGTTGCTGTGAGCTATGATGATGCCACAGCACTCTACAGTGGGTGACAGAGAGAGTCTCTGTCTCAAAATAAATAAATAAATAAATAAAGTTTGTGCATCTACTATAAACACCTACTGTGCTGGGGTATTCAGCACAACATTGTAGTTTTGAAGACTATATTTTTCTATATGTACATGTGCACGTATATATATGCATATCTAGACATTATATATATGCATATCTAGACATATATATATATATGCATATCTAGACATTACACCCCACACACATAGAACAGATGGCCATAAACATTAGATGTTAGTGTCTGTCATCATCAAATCTGACACGGATAAGTGAAGAGGCAATGCCAGTTCAGTCTCACGAACTTTGTGAGTCAATCTAGATTGTGAGTCAATCTAGAGACTATGTGAGAATTTTTCTACGACATGTGGGTAGCTTAACAAGATTTATCCATGAATTGACAAGGCTATTTTATCTGGTATAATGAAGAGCAATGATTATTTTTCTTTCCCATGTGGTATTGTCAAAATGTACCCCAGATTAGTATTTCTTTCATTAAAAGTAATTTAAACATGAGATGTCTAAGAATTGATTTTCTATTCAGTGAGGCTGATTCTTTTAAGTGAACATTTAAACAATTAACCTTCTTATATGTCAACTTTTATAAAATGAAATAGAAATAAACATTCAACCTTGTAGAAATTGGTAATTACGTGACTCAGCAATACTTGCAGAGACTACTGGTCGGGTTGCAAATTTTGTCCCTGCCTTTTTTTTTTTGTTCCAGAATGCTGAATTTTTGTCTGCTTGGTCTATCCTGAGGTTGTGATCTCACTTTTTACTATTATCATATGCGTCTTCCTCCACCCCCAGTTAGTTAGGAAATAGATAGCAATTTAAAAAATAAAAAAAAAAATACAAAATGGGTTAAGAGGATCTGAGTGTGGGAGAGGCTCTCCCGTGACAACATAAGTTTAGCATATGGATTCAGTCACATGAATATTGACTACTCAAAGAAAATTTGTATTTTCTCACTTGATGGGTTTCACACAGATTTTCAGACCTATCGTCCATAATGACCAGCACAATCCTCTACCACAAAAGTAAATTCACTCAGAAACTTTTGATCAAACTCCAATTTCCACACTGGCGTAAGGATTAAAAATGTCCACTGGACTTTCGAAAAACTCAATACCCAAAATTTTACCAGACTTATCAATATTCTCCATTAATGTGAACGGCTTAAATTGTCCTCTAAAGAGGCACAGGTTAGCTGACTGGATACAAAAACTCAGGCCAGATATTTGCTGCATACAAGAGTCACATCTTACCTTAAAAGATAAATATAGACGCAGGGTGAAAGGATGGTCGTCCATATTTCAGGCAAATGGTAATCAGAAAAAAGCAGGTGTTGTGATTCTATTTGCAGACACAATAGGCTTTAAACCAACAAAAGTAAGGAAGAATAAGAATGGTCACTTCATATTTGTTAAGGGTCATACTCAATATGATGAGATTTCAATTATTAATATTTATGTACCCAACCAGAATGCACCTCAATTTATAAGAGAAACTCTAACAGACATGAGCAACTTGATTTCCTCCAGCTCCATAATAGTCAGAGATTTCAACACTCCTTTGACAGTCTTGGATAGATCCTCCAATAAGAAGCTGAGCAAAGAAATTTTAGATTTAAACCTAACCATCCAACATTTGGATTTAGCAGACATCTACAGAATATTTCATACCAACAAAACTGAATACACATTCTTCTCATCAGCCCACGGAACATACTCCAAAATCGATCACATCTTAGGTCACAAGTCTAACCTCAGTAAATTTAAAGGAATAGAAATTATTCCTTGCATCTTCTCGGACCAACATGCAATAAAAGTTGAACTCAGTAACAATATGAATCTGCATACTCTTACAAAAACAAGGAAGTTAAATAACCTTATGCTGAATGATAGCTAGGTCAGGGATTAGATTAAGACGGAAATTGCCAAATTTTTGGAACAAAACGACGATGAAGACATGAATTATCAGAACCTCTGGGATACCGCAAAGGCAGTCCTAAGAGGGAAATTTATAGCACTGCAAGCCTTCCTCAAGAGAATGGAAAGAGAGGAAGTTAACAACTTAATGGGACATCTCAAGCAACTAGAAAAGGAAGAACATTCCAACCCCAAACCTAGTAGAAGAAAAGAAATAAACAAATTTAGAGCAGAATTAAATGAAATTGAAAACAAAAGAATTATACAATGGATCAATACATCAAAAAGTTGTTTTTTTGAGAAGGTCAATAAAATAGATTAACCTTTGGCTAACCTAACCAGGAAAAAGACAATAAAATCTCTAATCTTATCAATCAGAAACGACAAAGACAAAATAACAACAGACTCCTCAGAAATTAAAAAAATCCTTAATGAATATTACAAGAAACTTTATTCTCAGAAATATGAAAATATGAAGGAAATTGACCAATACTTGGAAGCATGTCACCTTCCAAGACTTTGCCAGAATCAAGTGGAAATGTTGAACAGGCCTATATCAAGTTCTGAAATAGCATCAACCATACAAAATCTCCCTAAAAAGAAAAGCCCAGGACCAGATGGCTTCATGTCAGAATTTTACCAAACCTTTAAAGAGGAACTAGTACCTGTATTACTCAACCTATTCCAAAATGTAGAAAGAGAAGGAAGACTACCCAACACGTTCTATGAAGCAAACATCACCCTGATTCCCAAACCAGGAAAAGACGCAACAAGACAAGAAAATTATAGACCAATATCACTAATGAATATATATGCAAAAATATTCAACAAGATCTTAACAAACAGAATCCAGCAACACATCAAACAAATTATACATCATGATCAAGTTGGTTTTATCCCAGGGTCCCAAGGCTGGTTCAATATACCTAAATCAATAAGTATAATTCAGCACATAAACAAAGACATATGATTCTCTAATTGATGCAGAAAAGGCTTTTGATAATATCCAGCATCCATTCGTGATCAGAACCTTAAGAAAATTGATATAGAAGGGACATTTCTTAAACTGATAGAGGCCTTCTACAGCAAACCCACAGCCAATATCATATTGAATGGAGTTAAATTGAAAATCATTTCCACTCAGATCAGGAACCAGACAAGGCTGCTCATTGTCTCCACTGCTCTTTAACATAGTAATGGAAGTTTTAGCCACCGCAATTAGGGAAGAAAAGGCGATCGAGGGTATCCACATAGGGTCACAAGTGATCAAACTTTTGCTCTTTGCAGATGATATGATTGTATATCTGGAAAACACCAGGGAGTCTACTACAAAACTCTTAGAAGTGATCAAGGAATACAGCAGCACCTCGGGTTACAAAATCAACATTCATAAATCGGTAGCCTTTATATATACCAACAATAGTCAAGCTGAAAAAACAGTTAAGGACTCTATTTCATTTACAGTAGTGCCAAAGAAGATGAAATATTTGGGAGTTTATCTAAAAAAGGACGCGAAAGATCTCTATAAAGAGAACTATGAAACTCTAAGAAAAGAAATAGCTGAAAATGTTAACAAATAGAAAAACATACCATGCTCATGGCTGGGAAGAATCAACATTGTTAAAATGTCCATACTACCCAAAGCAATGTACAATTTTAATGCAACCCGTATTAAAGCTCCACTGTCATACTTTAAAGATCTTGAAAAAATAATACTTCATTTTATATGGAATCAGAAAAAACCTCGAAAAGCCAAGACATTACTAAGAAATAAAAACAAAGCAGGAGGAATCACGCTGCCAGACCTCAGACTATACTATAAATCAATAGTGATCAAAACAGCATGGTACTGGCACAAAAACAGAGAAGTAGATGTCAGGAACAGAATAGAGAACCAAGAGATGAATCCAGCTACTTACCATTATTTGATCTTTGACAAGCCAATTAAAAACATTCAGTGGGGAAAAGATTCCCTGTTTAACAAATGGTGCTGGGTGAACTGGCTGGCAACCTGTAGAAGACTGAAACTGGACCCACACCTTTCACCATTAACTAAGATAGACTCTCACTGGATTAAAGATTTAAACTTAAGACATGAAACTATAAAAATACTAGAAGAGCGTGCAGGGAAAACCCTTGAAGAAATCAGTCTGGGCGAGTATTTTATGAGGAGGACCCCCCCAGGCAATTGAAGCAGCTTCAAAAATACACTACTGGGACCTGATCAAACTAAAAAGCTTCTGCACAGCCAAGAACACAGTAAGTAAAGCAAGAGCAAGCAAACAGCCCTCAGAATGGGAGAAGATATTTGCAGGTTATGTCTCTGACAAAAGTTTAATAACCAGAATCCACAGAGAACTCAAACATATAAGCAAGAAAAGAACAAGTGATCTCATTGCAGGCTGGGCAAGGGACTCGAAGAGAAACTTCTCTGAAGAAGACAGGCACACGGCCTACATACATATGAAAAAATGCTCATCATCTTTAATCATCAGAGAAATGCAAATCAAAACTACTTTGAGATATCATCTAACTCCAGTAAGATTAGCCCATATCACAAAATCCCAAGACCAGAGATGTTGGCGTGGATGTGGAGAAAAAGGAACACTTCTACACTCCTGGTGGGAATGCGAATTAATACATTCCTTTTGGAAAGATGTTTGGAGAACACTTAGAGATCTAAAAATAGTTCTGCCATTCAATCCTATAATTCCTCTACTAGATATATACCCAGAAGACCAAAAATCACATAATAACAAAGATATTTGTACCAGAATGTTTACTGCAGCCCAATTCATAATTGCTAAGTCATGGAAAAAGCAAGTGCCCATCGATCCACGAATGGATTAATAAATTGTGGTATATGTACACCATGGAATATTATGCAGCCTTAAAGAAAGATGGAGACTTTACCTCTTTCATGTTTACATGGATGGAGCTGGAATATATTCTTCTTAGTAAAGTATCTCAAGAATGGAAGAAAAAGTATCCAATGTACTCAGCCCTACTATGAAACTAATTTATGGCTTTCACATGAACGCTACAACCCAGTTATAACCTAAGAATAGGGGGAAGGGGAAGAGGGAGGGGAGGGAGGGGGGAGAATGGGCAGAGGGAGGGTGATTGGTGGTTTTACACCTGCGGTGCATCTTACAAGGGTACATGTGAAACTTAGTAAATGTAGAATATAAATGTCTTAACACAGTAACTAAGAAAATGCCAGGAAGGCTATGTTAACCAGTGTGATGAAAATGTGTCAAATGGTCTATAAAACCAGTGTATGGTGCCCCATGATCGCATTAATGTATACAGCTATGATTTAATAAAAAAGAATTAAAAAAAAACACTAATGAAAGAAATTGAAAAGGACACAAAACCAAAAAGTCATCCCATGTTCATGAACTGGAAGAAGAAATGTTATTAAAATTACTGTACTACCATATTTACAAATTCAACTGAATTCTTTAAATTAGACCAATGATGTTTTCACAGAAATAGAAAACAATCTAAAAGTTGTGTGAGACCACAAAAGACCTCTATTAGTCAAAGCCATTCTGAGAGGAAAATAGAATAGAGTTCTGGCCATCACACTATCCAACCTCAAAATATAGTACAAACCTATAGTAATGAAAATGACATGGCATTGGCATAAAACAGACACCTAGGCCAAAGGAACAACATGGAGAAATCACAAATTCATGTATTTATAGATAACTTACTTTTGACAAAGGAACCAATAATGTTCATCAATGAAGAGACAAGTTTCTTCACTAAAGGGTGCTGGAAAAACCATATGTAGGAAATGTAGGATCTAGGACAGAGGTCCTCAAACTTTTTAAACAGGGTCCAGTTCACTGTCCCTCAGAACGTTGGAGGGCTGGAGTATAGTTTGAAAAAAAAAAAAAAACTATGAACAAATTCCTATGCACACCACACATCTTATTTTGAAGTAAAAAAACAAAATGGGAACAAATACAATCACACCACCTCATGTGGCCCGTGGGCCGCAGTTTGAGGACCCCTGATCTAGGATATCCATCTGTAGAAGAATGAAACCAGACCTCTCTTGACATATACAAAAATCAACTCAAAATGAATTAAGGGTTAAATGTAAGACCCAAAACTATGAAACTACTAGTAGACAACACAGGGGAAATTCTTCAGGACATTGGTGTGGGCAAAGATTTTATGGATAAGATCTCAAAAGCACAGGCAACAAAAGCAAAATCAGATAAATGAGATTTTAATCAAACTAAAAAGCCTTTAAACAGCAAAGGAAATAACCAATAGGGTGAAGAGTCAGCTTGCAGAATGGGATAAAATATTTGTAAACTGTTCATCTGACAAGAAATTAATATCCAGAATATACAAGGAACTCAAACAATAACACCAAAAAATAATCTGATTAATAAATGGACAAATGATCTGTCTTAGCCATTTGGTATTCCTATAACATAATACTTGAGATTGGGTAATTTATTTTAAAAAGAGTTTTATTTAGCTCTAGTTCTTCAGGGTAGGAAATTCAAGAACATGTCCTCAGCTTCTGTAGAGGGCTTTTGTGGTGTGTCATAACATCGTAGAGAAGGTCAGAGCAGAAATGAACACTTCTGAAGATGAAAATCCAAGGAGCATCTTGACTTTATGGCAACCCAATGTTGCAGGAAGACTCCCACGAGAGATATTTCAGTTCTGAGAGAGCAAGAACTCACACATTAACCACAAGAACATCACCAAGACATTCATTAGGGGTCTGCCCTGATGACCCCAAACCATCCTACTAGGTCCAGCTTCCCACCACCACCACGCTGGGAATCAAACGTTAACATGTTTTGGGGCAAACGATAGCATGATCTGAATGAACATTTCTTAAAGAAAACATACAAATTATAATTATGTAAAAAAACTCACATCACTAGTCATCAGGAAAATGAAAATCAAAAGTACGGTGAGATATTGTCCCATCCCCATTAGAATGACTGTTATCAAAAGGACAAAAATAACAAATACTGACAAGGATGCAGAGAAAGGGGAAAGCTTACACACTGTTGGAGGGGATGTAAAGTATACAGTCATGTAGAAAACAGTATGGAGTGTCCTCAAAACAAGGAAAAAACTAAAAATAGATAGCACCATATGATCCAGGAATACCAATACTGGATATACATATGAAGGAAAGGAAATCGGTGCACTGTAGCTAAATCTGCACTCCTTGTTTATTGCAGCATCATTTGCAACAGCCAAGAAGTATGGACTCAACCAGTGTCAGTTAGGAAAAAAGCATTCTCTACATACACTGGGAATACTACTTAGAATAAAGAGTGAAATCCTGTCATTTGCAGCAACATGGATGAGCCTGGAGGAGATCATGTTAAGTGAGATAATCTAGGCACAGAAGGATCAATACTGCATGTTCTCATCCATGTGGAAGTTTAAAAAGTTGATATACAAGAGTAGAGAGGTGAATGGTTGTTACTAGAGTCTGGAAAGAGAAGAGGAAGTAAGGGTATAAGGAGACGTTGGTTAACAGACATATATGTATTTATAATTTTATAGGAGGAATAAGTTCTAGTGTTTTATTGCATTGTAAGGTGACTACAGTTACTAACTTATTGCATATTTTCAAATAGCCAAAAGGGAGGATTTTGAATCTTCCCCAAAGAAATAAGTGATAAGTGTTTGAGGTGATTGAATTTGCTAAATACTTTGATTTGATCATTACACGTTGTACACATGTATCAAAATATCACACTGTGCCATATAATTATGTATAATTATTATGTGTCAATTAAAAATATTTTAAAAATAATGAGAGTTCCCACCTCAGAAACTTGTGAAAATCAAATGAGTAAATATATGAAAACATTGTGATCTATTCACAGCATACTATAATTACTACTGAAATATAAGCATATACCCCTTTATTTTTCTGGAGATCTTTTTTTTTTTTTGTACAGTCTCACTCTGTCACCCTTGGTAGAGTGCTGTGGCATTATAGCTCACAGCAACTTTAAACTCTTGGGCTCGAACAGCCTTTTGCCTCAGCCACCTAAGTAGCTGGGACTACAAGCACCCACCATAGTGCCCAGCTAGTTTTTCTATTTTTAGTACAGACAGGGTCTCGCTCCTATTCAGGCTGGTCTGGAACTCCTGAGCTCAAGTGATCCACCCACCTCAGCCTCCCAGTGCTTAGGATTACAGACGTGAGCTACTGTGCCCAGCCACTGGAGATCTCTTTAATGAATATTGACCATTGAGAAAATATTATTTATTAGATTCCATATGATAATTAATGTTAATAACTAAAGATTTTTTGTTATGATTGTATTTTGGGTCCAGTCAGGCAGATCCATGCCCCCAAAGCAATCAGAATTTATCATATATTAGCATTCAGTAAATGCTAATATTTAAATGATACTATACCAGTTTTGGCAGAAAAAAATATTTCCTTGGTTGTGTATTCAATTTTTCTTTTTTTTATCAGTTGCATAGTGTGAGGAATCTGTACCAGTAGGCAGTTGAGGACTTATAAAAATTGTGCCTGATTGCTTTGGTTTACAGAGCTAAGCCTATCAGATATCTGTGGCCTCAAGACACCACAGTTTCACTCACCAGATTTGTGCTTTGTGTCACTGTGACCAGAAGTCTGCTCTTATTGCCTGATCATTTGGTTACAAATATCCACATGATATTAGCCTAAGTTTTTGCTTTTTCTCTTTTGAGTGATAGATATCTTTATAATAAACCTTAAGATTATTTATAAAGTTTGAAGCAATATGACTGATTTTTGTTTCACATGAAGTCATACTGAAGTTTTTGTTTGTGCCGTTGCTTTAAATGACTCAGGAATCTTTAAAAATGTGAACCTAGGAAAGGGAGACTGGTATTTTCAGTGACATGTGGAGTTCAAATTAGATATTGAATATCTCTGAGCTGCTGGGGAACTGCTTTCCTTGAAAAGAGAATCGTTTTCCTTGAAAGCCTTATTTTTTTATTTCTGAAATGGAAATATGAGGGTTAATATTATAAAATCCACATTTCTTATAAGCATATAACAATGTTTTAGTTCTTCAAACAGAACAAATTTGAGATCCTTATGTCTCGGGTCAAAATTTTTCATATATGAGTAGGGGAATCTGAATTATTATGGAAAATGCTCCAGTGGGTTTAAAAATGAGCACACCCTGTCTGGGTGTGATGGCTCATGCTTGTAATCCCAGCACTCTGGAAGCTGAGGCAGGTGGATTGCCTGAGCTCAGGAGTTCAAGACCAGCCTGAGCAAGAACAAGACCCTGTCTCTACCAAATATAGAAAAACTAGCCAGGCATCAGGGCAGGCACCTATAGTCCCAGCTACCCAGGAGGCTGAGGCAAAAGGATTGCATAAGCCTAAATGTTTGAGTTGCTGGGAGCTCTGATGATGCCACAGCATTCTACCCAGGGTGATAGAGTGAGACACAGTCTCAAATAATAATAATAATTATAATACACACAGTGATGAGTATCTTGTCATTTTTCAGCTCTTGTACAGAATGTCACCTTTTAGTCCTTTACACTCCATCTTCTTTGCACACAAAATGTCAGGTTTGATGCTGTATTGGAGGACTGTGTTCTTTAGGGGAAGCCACATCATGGACCAGTCCTTAGGGTGTGAATCCACATTAGTCTAACAATCACAATTCCAGAGGATAAGGGCTGCAGCAGATAATTAGAGTTGCATACACTTTAAGGAAAATCAGTCAAGCCGATTTCACTTAAACACCTCAGTTGTATTTGAACGGGACACATCGTAACATGAAATTCTTCCACCACCCCACACCACCCCTGCCATTAACTACTGTAAAAAATTGCTAATGATAGAAAGTCTGTATGAATTTATAGAGAGTACAGGGACATGAATATAACATTCTCCGCTACACATGACCAACAGTACTCTATTCCATACAAAATCAAGTTCAAGATTCTCAGCCCAGCTTTCAAAGTTCAATGTTCTCCACAATTTGGACTTGCATCTATCCCATCTCTCTATGTCTCTCTCTTTCTCTCTCCCTGACCTCACATGTGCGCGCGCGCGCACACACACACACACACTCACACACATCTTCCTTACCCAGCCTATAAGTTCACTGACATGTTTCACACAGTCTCACTGCACTTCAAACTCATCTCCCCAACATACCCCAGCACCAGCTGCTGTCCGATCATCCCATTTGTACAGGTTAATGTTCTACCTCAATGAAAGTTAAAATACTCATTAAACTGTGTTTTTAAGAGATATAGGCTATAACTTATATTTTATGCAAAATTACATAGAGAATTGGGGGGCATCAGCAGAGAGAAACAGTGATGAGAGATTTGCCATAATTGTGTTGTCAGAGGAAAACAATTATAAATCAATTTTAAAACTTATGAATAGTTAATTATTAAGCTATTTCTATTTTGGTTACTATTATTTTCTGAACTTAGCATATTAGAGGATGCAATCATTTTTTCACATAATAAAAGGAAGAAGAATTTAATAAAGAAGAAATATCAGGTTGTTCAATTATTCATCGTAAACACTATGGATGTATGAGCATAGACTATACGTCAGGAGTTTTCTAAGGTTTGTAAAAAAAATCCATTTTTTATTTCAGAGCAGCTTAGTCTTCACTGATTTAGTTTTGGGGGATCAAACATATTTCAATCCAGGGAAGTAAAACTAAATGTTGAACGCATTTTTTAGAGTAAGACTTCTCTGATACTGTATACTGCAGCTCCTACTTCCAGCTTCTTCAGAATCCGGAGGCAAAAAAAAGAAGAAAAGAAAAAAGATCTTCATATATAGAGACTAACACTAATGATGTTAGTTTTATCTGTAAAGTTGTAGGCATCCATGGAAATGTAAACCTACTTCTGTTTAGAAAAAAAAAGAAATAAAATATGTAATATAAAATTATTTGCAACAAATGAATTTAGCATTGAATTCCAGAAGCTTAAAACCCAACATTTTATTTTAAAGTAACTTGTAGGAGCAAATTTAAGAGTTACCCATTGTTAAAAATTGAAAACTTAAAATTCTCTGAGTGCTGCTTTAGTTCCAGATCAAATAAGGCCTGCTGATCTAAAAGTTAAAACCGATTTCATTACGCGTTTATCAGGGCCAGTTCAGTACTTGGCTGAAAGCAGATGGTATATGGAAAGCTAAGTATTTTTTAAAAAGATAATACTATAATGCCCAGATGGCATCAGTGTTTCCAAAAATTTTTACATTTCTTGTTTACATTTTCAAATACCCTTTGCCCTCCAAATCACCGCACGTGTAAGAATTACTTTTTCTCTAATGGAGCAAAGTATCTGTAATTCTATAGACAAAGGATTTCTCTTCACTACAGAGTCATTTGTTTTTCTGTTGCCCTATTCTGTGTACAGTTTTATTGCATCTTGGTATTATTAAGCGTGCATTACAGCCGTGCATCCCAGGCCATGGAAGGTGACACAATCTGGGTCACAGACATGGAAGATAATGGGGGGGCGGGGGTGCTAAGTGGGGGCAGAACTACAACTGACTGCTACAGTGTGCACCACAGATTCCTCTCCTTTTCCTGAAAATCTGCAGGGTGACAAAGGGACTGTCAACGTTAAGGCATTGTTCACAGGTTGGAGGGAGGAGCATTGATGCACCCTTGTTAGTAAAACTGAGCTGTCAGTCAGGAGTTGTCTCAAACGCTATCAGCTCCCTTAGAAAATGAAAGCTTAATTCTTACCTTTCAGGCAGTGATTTCCTCACTTTCTAAATGTCAGCCAGGTGTGATGGCAGCAAGGCGGGCTTGGTTCTTTCTTTACCTTGGCTTTCTATGAGACAGCTGTGGACAGATGTCTGTGAACAGAGGGAGCGCTGAACAAAGTTGGGAATTACAAGGTCATCTTCAGTCCAGTCTCCTCTCAACAGTGCAGCCATGCAGCCCTCAGCTCACAGAAACCTCAAACGCTTGGGCTTACTCAATTCTCCTGTCTCAGCCTCCCAAGTAGCTGGGACTACAGGCACCCGCCATAACACCTGACTTTTTTTTTTTTTTTCCCATTGCAGTTGCAATTGTTGTTTAGCTGGCCCAGGACAGGTTAGAACCTGCCAGCCTCGGTGCATGTGGCCAAGGCCGTAACCACTGTGCTGCGGGCCCTGAGCCTTCCTCGAGTTCTTAATGCTGGGTGTCCCAGGGTTTTGCAGTACAAAGCCCATTCAAACTTACTTCCCATCCAGTCAAAACTGACCTGTACCATTTCTGTATTCTCTGATGACTCTGTCTTCTACGGAGGCTAGTTAGCCTGTTGAAAGGGTCATTAATAGGGCAGTGCCTGTGGCTCAGTAGGTAAGGCGCCGGCCCCATATACCAAGGGTGGCGGTTCAAACCCGCCCGGCCAAACTGCAACCAAAAAATAGCCAGGCATTGTGGCGGGCACCTGTAGTCCCAGCTACTTGGGAGGCTGAGGCAACAGAATCACTTAAGCCCAGGAGTTGGAGGTTGCTGTGAGTGTGTGAGGCCACGGCATTCTACCGAGGGCCATAGAGTGAGACTCTGTCTCTACAAAAAAAAGAAAGGGTCATCAATAAATACTAGCATTCATGATTCCATTACTGCCATGAGGGAATTTAGACCCTTTTCAACTCCTCACTGTCATTTTGCAGAGAAGGTCAATGGTAAGCATATTACCACCCAGTTACACAGGAAGGGAGGGCAAAGGTTATTGTTATTAGGACTAGGATCATAAGGTATAGGTATTTAAACAGTAACTTGTTTATATTGAAAGAATGCAGTGACAAAATTAGCTGTCAGCAGGAAAGGTTGTCAGAGTGGCTAATCAGAGACTTTCTTCAGACCCGCTATGTTTTCTTTAATTACTTGATAGCAATCTCAGTGCTGCAAATATCAGACAGTTGACTAAATTCAGGGCTTCAGACCTACAGCTCCCCAAATCACAGAAGAGTCGAATAGAAAGTTGATGGTGAATGTGTTAAAGAAGAAAGAGAACCTTGGTGTGTGCCACACCTTCTGGGGGCAAAACATGATTGCAGGAGGGACTTTACCTAACAAATGCAATCAGTGTAACCTGGCTTATTGTACCCTCAATGAATCCCCAACGATTAAAAAAAAAAAAAAAAGAACCATAACTGTCAAGCAGACTAGAAAGAATCATTGGTTTTTCAGAGAGTGTAATTGAAATTAATAATTATATTATTAATTAGTTAAACATCTAATAAAGCTTTATGTACCAGACACTGATTGCTGCGCTTTACAAAAGTTGTCATAGAATCTTCTCAACAACCCTGTAAAGCAGATGCTGTCATTCTATTAGGAAGCTGAAGGGTGGAATAGTCATGAAATCTGACCATGGCAGCACAGCTAATAAGTGGCAAAGTCAGATTGTGAACTCAAGTAATCTGGTTTAACCACTCGTCCATGGTACCTTGAGAAATAGCTTGGTAAGCATAAAAACAGAGTGATTGTTTAGATAATTGATTGAACTCTTTAGTGATTAGTATAAGGTAGTTTCCACCTGGAGAGGTTTTTGCCTCCCAAGGGCATTTAACAATGTCTGCAGGCATTTTAGTTTGCTGTTATTGGAAGAGGGAGTTGCTACTGACATCTAGAAGTTAGATGCATCTAGCAATGCACAGGACAGTCGCAAACAACAAAGAAATAGCCCATCTAAAATGCCAGTAGTGCTGAGACTGAAACCTCTGTATAAGGAAATCAGAGCCGTATCCACCTCCCAGGTGGATAAACCTTTAGGGCTTATCTGCTGAGTTCTTGGACCAGGGCTCTCTGTTATTTGCACAGTGCTTGAATGGGCACTCCAAATTTACCTTCCTAACTTATGTTTTTCTATAATGCAAAACGCATAGATCCTAATACAGTCAGTAATTTATCTTATTAGATATGATAAATAATAATGTGCTAACTCCATTCCCCTCCCTGAGTTATTTGCAACTCTAACGCTAAAACTACCAAAATCAGCCACAAATACCACAATGAGCAACACATACTGTGTGATTTAAGCCACAGTTTTGTTTTTTTCTTAGGGAAAATCATACTTTTTCTTCAGGATAGAAAAAAGCAAAGAATGGTAATGCATACTGTAATATCATTCAGTCTGGGACATTTCATTCATATAATCTGCACCATGCTGGTATTTTCCCCTCAGACCGCACATTCTTTTTGATTCATACTGTCTTCCAACCAGCTTGCCATCAATGTTTAGTGCACAAATACACTTTTTCTGCTTCCCTTATCAAATACTGCAGCTATCCTGAATTGTAGCAGCTTATTTTAAAAAGACTTTTAGTCACATGTTATCAGAAACTGGTGATATATCAAACATAGAGTGACTGGGGAATTAAGTATTTTGTTGAAACCAGTTTAAAAATTTGAGTTAGTTTGAACAAAATTTCTCTATTTAGCACTGTTTTACCAAAATATATTTAGGAACCTAAACAATAGAAATGATCATTTTTCTTTAAAAGCTGAAGATGATCTATATCCTCCCCATATTACTATCACACCATAAGGATCCTTGTCTGTACTTGATGCTGAGTTTTATTTTATTTATTTTTTGTTGAGGCTGAGTTGTAAAGGTTATGAAATGATCTGAACATTTGGCTGGATGGCACTCCGAGCTGTCCTCCCTCAGGGCAGTGTGAATATTTCCTAATAGGAAGGAAGAAAAGCATGTAAGGTTTGTGCTGGCGAGAGCTCTGGCAGAGATTTCTAGCTTTCCCCCTAAAATCTTTCCCCACGTCTTTTTGAGCGTAGACTGAATTGAGCCTTCCCCATGTCCCTGACCAGGTAGCCATGTGACTACAGTCCCACCTATGGGATGTGACTAGAAACCATGCATGCCACCTGCTGGCCTGACCTATAATAACCTCCCATATATATTTGTCCATGCTTTTTTCCCTTGTTTTGATTGGATAGAAAAAAATTCCAGGGTGATCTGAAAACTATTGAAAATGACAGGGCCTCCATCATGAAGCAGAGCTGCCACAATGACCTGGGGACTGTAACGGGAAAGAAATACTACACATTTTTTTCTTCTTTCAGCTAAGTAGGATTTCTATTAATTAAAACTGCTTAGCTTTTCCTATTGAATACGAGCTTGTTATTCAAGGTTGATATGTGTTTGTTACATTTTAGTGGAACTGAAGTTTTAAGAGCGTTTGGCTAGCATACCAGCCTACAATATTGATGCCTTACCTTTATACATTAAATTCTGTTTCATTTAATTTATTCCATAGTCCTTTGGAGCATCTATATAAAATATAGCGTCTATATTTTGGACATGTGTTCATTACAATAAATGTTTAAATAACTCAAAAAATCTACTGGGTAAAAGCATATTACTAACTGGAAATATCATGTTGGTAACTAGTTGGATATTATGCAGAGTATTTATACATTTTAAATGAAGTGAAGCCAAACTTATGTAATTAGTTGTACACGTACCTTTCCTTAACAATATATTTTCTAATAGTAAGTGTCTACTCTATTTTCTGAATAGATGGTTACTTAGTATTTTCTTGTAGAAACTTACCTGGATTTATTTAGCCAATTCCTTAATGAAGAATGGTTGCTTTTTAACAACATTTATTTCCTTTAGAAAATAAAATCACAAAGACTTTTATATATCCATCTTTATGCCCTATCTACTGTTTTTTAGACTATCACACAATTGTTAAGGCAAATTCTATGTTTAAAATTGTGAAGTATACTTCCAATTTGTTGTGCAGAAAGGCCTGGGTCAAAAGTACCAGCAGCGTTGGGTATATTTCCTTTTTCCTTCCCTCATACTAGAAATTATTGATCATTTGGCAGTTGATATAAGAAAATATTATTTATTTTCCCTTTGAATTTTTCTATTAATGATGTTAAGTATAATTTCTTTTATATAGGCAATCTATACTTTTAATGTTTATTTCTTAATAATTCCCAAATTTCTTTAGCTTTTAAAATTTTTAATTTTATTTTTTTTTCTTGATTAGTTTACTGGAGTTCTGTATGTTTTAGGAATAGTAAGTTTTCTCTTTTACATATCATTAATGATATCTTTGAAGTGATGAAAATAAGAAAGGTTTGAAGGGGTTAATTCTCATATCCAAGATAACGTGTTGCAAAATCATAACTATATGCTGGGTATTCTGATACCTGTTATATTTTGTTTTTTACTAATTTTCATCATCACCTTTCTTAAGATGAGTCCACTAGAAATCCAGTAAATATATGTGACAATAATTGCTCTGTGAGGGTATATTCCTTTAAAAATATTTTCAGAATTCTTATTCAAGTAGACTGTATTCTGCCCCAGAGAAAACAAATTTTTCTTGCATCATTAGACCAAGTGCCTTATATAATTCCTGGCACATAGTAAGTACTTTATAAATGTTTGTGAATGGATGAATGAATGTTCTGTCTCCTGTAGATACAGAAAGAAAAGATAGAATCTCTGCATTCAAATAACTCTTAATCTTGTAGAGGTGGCAAGTGAAAAAAATAGATTAAATAACACAAAATGGGGTAAATGTTATAATGGAAATGAGCATAGAATGATTTTCATATCCAAGTAAATGTCAGAAATAATTTATGATGACTCACAAATCTTCCTCAAATTTATTAGCTAGGGGTAGGAGTACATTGTGCTATAATGTGACTTTTTTAAAGCAAGAAATCATGAGACAATGCAAAGCCCACTGGTTTTGGAGTCAGATATACGTAGGCATAAGGTTGAGTTATATTACCTTTTAAATGAATAATCCTGGATAGAATAGTCTCTGTGAACCCGAACTTCTGTACCTGGAAATATCATTAATAATGTCTAAACCCTAGACAATTAGAGGGACTAAATGACAGCATGTACAAAGTCCTTAGAAGGTGCTATAGAGACATTGGTTCTTTGCTATGCTCCTTGGATAAACTATTTTAAAAGTCACACAGTATTCAAGATTGGGTATAGCTTTTTGAAATCTGTGAATATTTCATCACCCTAATTTAATCTTCCTAATTAGGAAAGCTCTGGACAAATAGCCGTATCCCTTTGACCATGAGCCTGTATATTCTTGTCTTACACAGAACAATTTAGAGAGAGAAATTATACACTGAGTTTAAATTCTTCAAAAATAGAGGTAGCACATGGCTGTTAAGTTCTCTAGAACATAGAGGCACTAAATAATAATGTAAAATACTGATACTATATTAATTTAATAGAAGTTATGTAAATGCAGAAGAGACAGCTTTCAGTAAAGATTGCATGTGTTGTATTGCCTGCCTGTTCATAAGCCATAATTTTATTTTCCAAGTGAATGTTAGACACATATAATTGATCGGGGCATACTATTCAGAATAAGTAACTGCTGACAATTCACTGAAGCTTGTGTGTGTTGAAATTTCCTGTTGGGATTCTGACAAGGACGGTACTTGGGGGCTAATGTTCCAATTTCCCAATATATAATTATTCTAGCTATCATAAAAAACTATCCTTCCTCCCTCTTTGGTGCTGGATAATAACTGAATCTTTTTTTATTTCTGTCAAATTTTCAGGAAACTTTGGACTACCCCAATATATGTTTAATTTCATGGAAAATAAGAATTTCATCAACTTTAGAGAGTACATTGAGTATTCATGAAGTCACTGAATATTAATAGCTTACAAATTTTGTGGTAGAAGAAATAAAGATTTTTTTTTTTTAAAGAGCCATGTTTCTCTTAAACTGAGCTGGTCTTGTCAAATAATCTATATTCAAATGTTCTTAAGCTTCAGAAGCCTTAATTTTAAAATTATTTCTTGCTTACTAACAGAAAACGGTTCTATTATAAAGAAAAACTTTTGGTGGGCTACGCTTCTCTTAAAAAACAAAACAAAACTTCTGCTCCTTGAAGGTCACCATGTAGAAAATAAATGACAGGCCACAAATATTGAAAAATATTTATTATACGTGCATTTTATAAATAACTTGTTTCCTATAAAAAAGTATAAACAACCCCAAGAAAAGTACAGGCAAAAAATTTAAACAAGTACTTCACAAAGAAAATACACAGATGGGCAATCAGCATGAAAAAATCCTAATATCATTACTCATAGAATTGAAAAATAAAACCAAAGTAAGAGGCCTCTATAAACCAACTAGAACAATTAAAAATTAAATTTGACAATATCAGGTTTTGATAAAGATTTTGAATAACTGTGATATTTATACTTGTAGATAGTAATATAAAATGGCACAGCTTCTCTAGGAAAAGTTTGGCAGTTTCTTATATAGTTATCTTATGACTCCATAACTCTACTCCTAGCTTGTTCCCAATAAAAATTAAAACATATGTTCATACAAAGATTTTACATGAATATTCATAGCTACTTTATTAATCACAGTCAAGAGCTGGAATTGACTCAAATGTCCATCAATAAGCGAATGAATAAACAAAAATAGATGAATATTATTCATCCATAACAAGGAGAAATCACTGATATATTTGACGACATAGATAAATCTCAAAACTTAAGCCAGACACAGAAGGGATATATGGTGTAGTTCAATTTCTGTGAAACTTACCGAAAGAGAAAACTAATCTGTGATAATAGAGAAAATATCAGTGGTTGTCTGAGTTCAGAAGAAGGGATGGAGAATGTGAAATCTTTTAGGATGATTTTGGTGAGAGTTATGAGTGTAAACTTTTGTCAAAACCTGCCAAACATTGCACTTATACTGAGTCCATCTGACTGCATGAAAATTATGCCTACATAAGTTTGGTTTAACAAGAACAAACTCACAATGTTACTTATATATCAGACGGGTGAAAATGAAAAGGTTTACGAATAAATAGCAATATCATAGAATGAGAAAGCAAACACTTTTGTACATTGTTGGCACAGATTGGTATATTTTCTGTGGAGGACTCATTAGCAATATCTATAAAATTAGGTCACACTTAATATTACTCTAAAAACAGATGAAAAGATTCAGATACCCTTTGTTTGGACGTTGGATATAGAAGAATGAAATTCAAATTTATAGCTCTAAAATATTTTTAAAATCTAATAGAGACATAAGGAAAACTTTGTACTGGTGAGACTTTGAAAGTATTGGGTGGATAAAAACACAGGGCTGGCATATTAAGCTTCAACCTTGAAGCTTGAAGAACAAGGGCACTCCAGCTGTTAAAAAGTAAGGTGCTTTCGAAAGAAATAGATATAGATGTAGGAAATAAAAATGACCTCTTCTCACTTTCTCCTTTTGGTTCAACTGAGCTCTGACTTTTCATAAATAATAAAAGCTAACATATATAAAGTGGTTCCTTCATATGGGCACTATACTAATTATTTAAATGCATTTTCAACTCATTCAATTTCCATGACTCTGTAAATACTCATTATATTCTTATACCAATTTAATGGATGAGAAAAATAAATAGATTTTCTAGTTAGTTTAAGAAATAGTATTTTTAAAAGTTATAGAGCTGTCATTTAAAGCTAGGATGTTTAAGCCTAAAACCATCACTGTCCCTCTGACGATGGCTCATTGCAGCATTTTTCTTCTTAAAGGTTCAGGCTTCCTTATTGAGAGAAACGGTGAAATAGTGCAAATGGTGAGTTCATGATTGTTGATGTTGTTGTTATAAATAGTGAACTTCTAATGAATAAGGCCATATTTTATATACCTAGGATTTAATCTGGGAACTAAGACGACAAAGATACATTAAATGTTTTGGGAACATTTTGCTTGTTGTATTTAAGATTGCATTTGGTTTTTCTTCCTTATGTTCTTGTTCCAGTGCTTCCTTTAAATTGATGGTGGTTACTTCCACCAAAACGCCAATGTCATTTTTCATGGAATTAGAAAACACGACTCTAAATTTCACATGGAATCAAAAAAGAGCCCAAATAGCTGAAGCAATACTAATCATGAAGAAAAAATTTGGAAGCATCATGTTACCAGATTTCAAATTATACTACAAGGCTATGGTAACCCCAACAGTCTGATCCTGGCATAAAAGTGGACACACAGATCCGTGGAACAGAATACAGACCCAGAAACAAAACCATATGCCTATGACCAACTGATCTTTTAAAAGCATCCACAAAAAAATACTGTAAAGCATGTCTTTTCAACAAATGGTACTGGGAAAACTGGAGTGCTACATACCAAAGAATTAGACTGGATCCCTGTCTCTCACTGTACATAGAAGTTAGCCAAAAATGAATTAAAGATTTAAATGTAAGACCCGACACTGTAAAAATTCTAGAGTAAAACTTAGGAAAAACTCTTTTGGAAATTGGCCCAGGCAAAAAAAATTATGACTAAAACCCCCCAAACAAATATGATAGAAAATAAATAAATGGCACTTAATTAAACCAAAAAGATTCTGGAAATAACCAACACAGTAAACAGACAACCTACAGAATGGGAGAAAATATTTGCAAACTGTAGATCCAACAAAGGACTAATATCCATAATCTATAAGTAACTCAGACAAACCAGCAATAAAAACATAACTGCATCAAAAAGTTGGCAAAAGAAGTGAACAGATGTTTTTCAAAAGGAGATATACAAATGGCCAACAAACATAACGCTCAGTATCACAGTTAATCGTGGAGATACAAATTAAAACCGCCATAAAATAACACCTTTCCTATGTTAGAAAGGCCATTATTAAAAAGTCAGAAGACAGTAGATGCTTACTTATGATGCAGTGTAAACAGAACATGTATACACTACTGGTGGGTATGTAAATTATTACTACCTTTCTGAAAAACAGTATGGAGATTTCTCAAAGAACTAAAAGTAGACCTACTATTCTACTGGGATCTACCCAAAGGAAAGAAGTCATTATATCCAAACGTTCCACACCCACATGTATTTATCACAGCAGAATTCACAATTGCAAAGATATGGGATCCCTCTAAGTGACCATTAACAACAGGTGAGTGGATAACGAAAATGTGGTATCCATGAAGGATGTCCAGAAAGTATTCAGCCAGGTAATATGAAAAAACAAAAATGGCATTAACCATGGCATAGCCCTAGTATATACCATAGAATACTATTCATCCATACAGAAGAATGAAATAATGTCTTTTCCAGCAACTAGGATGGAATTGGAAGCCATTATCTTAAGTGAAGTATCTCAAGAATGGAAAAACAAACATTACATATACTCAATTATAAGTGAGAGCTAAGTGATGGTCATACATGCTCCTACAGAATAGTATAATGGACTTTGGAGACTCAGGATGGGGTAGGTAGAAGGAGGGTTAAGGGATCACAAACAGTTACCTATCAGATACAGTGTGCACTATTTGGGTGCCGGTGCTCTAGAAGTCCCGTCTTCTTTACCCTACAATTCAGCTATGTAACATAAAACCACTCGTACTCCCTAAATCTATTGAAGTAAAAAAACAATCAAAGTGTTAACTGATACTTCCAGATGAGGCTCTATCTGTAGAGATTATATTATATTACTAAGGTAAAATTTGTTTTGAATTCCCAGTTTGACATATATGCAAATTAGGCACATTTTACTAGGGGTCCAGTTGACCTATCTTGGATTTTCCTGACTCTATAATCTTTCCATTCTTCATAACTTTATGCTTTATTATGATAATCCATAAATCAAAGGGTTTCAAATTATAGTAATCCATTTTACCACTAATGAAGATTTAACATATTTATATGCTCTTCTCCAAACTGGTACTGAATAATAGAATACTGGCTACATTGACAATGAGCTTGTACTAAGCAAGAGCGTTGGTAATTGTTGGTCCAAGTTGAGAGAATTTTAAAATCCTTTTCTTGTTTTTGCAGTGCTTAACCCATAATTATATCAGATACATGAAAACCCTTGATTGCCTCACTTACACTTATAGAACTGTTGAACAATATTTAATATGTAAATATATTTTAATCAGTGTTTTTCATTAGAAAAGTAATAATTGTAATGAATTTTTTGGTTCATTGCTAATGAAGTACTTCATTAAAAAAATTTAATTTAAAAGGTGGTGTATTTTTTCCCTTAAAATTACTTTCCCTCAACTTCCATTGGTTTTAATTATTTTTTAAATGAAATTTTGGATTGATCTTACCTTCATTAAGGGTCATCTTTTGAGAAACACAGATACCATTTTCAGATAGCTTAGATATTAAATAAGATGTATAGAAAACTATGATAAGCAATGTGTCAGAAAAAACTGGGCAAGAAACATCTTTTTTTTTTTTTTTTTTGTGGTTTTTTTGGCTGGGGCTGGGTTTGAACCCGCCACCTCCAGCATGTGGGACTGGTGCCCTACTCCTTGAGCCACAGGCACCACCCCAAGAAACATCTATGTAATTGTAATCATTTGGAACTCTTTAGTGTCTAGATTATGAAGAGTATATTCACCTTAACTTCCTCTCTTTTTCTTACCGGCCTCCATCCAGGAACAAATGAAGGTAAAACTCAAACGCATTCATTTTATTTTTCACATTTTTCTTTTTATTACCATTTCGTTACATGTTTCCATCCAAGTTTAGCCAAGCACTTGCTCGTATTGGTAAACCCTGGGTTGTTAACTCCGTAGTGAAAACACCCCAACCTAGCTAAAGTCTTATTGTCATGGTGCTTTGCTTTTCTCGGCCGGGCTCCATGTCTCTGTTCTCAGGGGCCCTCTTCTGCGCTTTCTCTTCCTTTTGATTTCTATTTCCTAAATGGTTACAGTTTGACTTTCCACTTGGCTTTTCCCTTTGCTGCTGGGTTTTCATGGCTGTGGAATACATGGATGATTCAGACCCAGTTTGTTTATCCAAATGCTGGACCTTGACTTCTGTGCTGATCACTGAACTTCCAGCCGTGGACCTGGCCTTGCTTCGATGCTTCCCTTTGTGTTATTGGCTGGGCTCACTATGTCTCTTTGCCTTTCAATATTTTATTTTTGGAGGAATCCTAGCAAAAGATTCAATTGGAAAATGAAGGGCTGAACATAAGAATTAACATAGATAAAAGCACTGTTGTTTTTTTCAGAGACAGACTCTTAGTTTGTCGCCCTCGGTAGAGTGCTATGGCATCACAGCTCACAGCAACCTCCAGCTCTAGGGCTTGGGTGATTTTCTTGCCTCAGCCAAGGCAAGTAGCTGGAACTACAGGCGACCACAACGCCTGGTTATTTTTTTTTGCAGTTTGGCCAGGGCCGGGTTTGAACCCACCACCTCTGATGTCTGGAGCCAGCACCCTACTCACTGAGCCAAAGGCACCACCCAATACACTGGTTTTGATAAATGAATCTAAGACTTTGGATCACATTGTTGCTTGAGGAAATTATAGTTATTTCCTCCCCAATTGGAATGGCCAGATTCCTGACAATGTCCCATGGTAGGAAAACACATATTTGAGAAATATAATAGTTCATGGGGGCAGAAACAACAATAAAATATGAGGCATCATAAATGAAAGCTTTTGAAGTATTAAAGTATGATTTATATTTATTAAAAAGTTAGCACACCAAATCAATATAATATTGATGACATTTTATACATAGTAAATGGCTAAAAATAAGAACTACAAGATACTTTCCAGTTATCATCTTGTGCTTTCTAGAAAATGTCAAATTTTTTCTCCCTAAAGTTTACCTGTACTCTTCATAAACTTGTTTTATCACTATATGGTTTTCTTAGATGTTGGGAGGATTCCATTATTTTTTTCTCATATCTTTTAGTGCTTGTATCAGCTGTACTATACAGCAGCGGGCATTTAAAGCAAGTCAGTGAGTCAGTATTGAACCAAATTTTCTATTTCTTGTTCTGACTTTATCATCTAATTCACCAATAGTGGTTTTTGCCTTAATTCTGTGATCATACCCTCAATAATATCTCAGCTCTGTGGACTGAGTATCTACCTTATTTCCCTGATGCATGATTCCAGATCTTAATAACCAATTTCAGTTCATTACTCTCAAAATTTGGTCCCATCTTGCTCTCTCTGGCCAGAGCCTTCTTGTTGTCACTTGCTTCTATGCATCATAGCCTCCCTGACTGCTGAGATAGTCACATCTAATCTCTACCAAGACTCCACAAATAACCCCTTCCTCATCGTTATCTTTTATCCTATTGCAACTCCCCACCTGTTGCTAAAGTACACACTGATCTCACCCAATTTAGTCCACAGCCATGACAGAATATTAGGCTCCATTCAGGGGCAAATGGAATTGCAGATCAGTCACTGTCTCAGCTTTCCAACATGCTAGGGGTTCTTCGGCAGGACCTGACCATATTCCTGCGAAGAGATGGCACAGGGTGGAAAACAGGATGGAGCTAACTTCTTTTAGAATGTTAAATTGACAGAATTTGGTAACTGCTTCCATGATGGAGAGGAAGAAGGCAAGGATGACTAAGGTTTCTCGTTTGGGGGACTGAGTTGATTCTGGCTCACTTCTTTTCTTTCTTCCTTCCTTCCTTCCTTTCCTTCCTTTCCTTTCTTTCCTTTCTTTCTTTCTTTCTTTCTTCCTTTTTTTTTTTTTTTGACAGAGTCTCACCATGTTGGCCTCAGTAGAGTACAGTGGCATCACAGCTCACAGCAACCTCAAACTCTTGGGCTCAAGTGATTCTCTTGCCTCAGCCTCCCAAGTAGCTGGGACTACAGGCACCTGCCACAAACCCTGGCTCTTTCTTTTGTTGTTGTCATTGTTGTTTAGCAGGCCCTGGCTGGGTTTGAACCCACCAGCCTCGGTGCATGTGGGCAGTGCCCTAACCACTGAGCTACAGGCACTGAGCCACTTTGATATTTCTTATCTCTTTTTTCCTACTAATATTGGTTTTAGTTTGCTTGTGTTTTTCTAGTTCTTTGAGATATGTTGGTTGTTTATTTGAAACTTTTCTGCTATTTTGATGCAGGCACTTACTGCTATAAACTTTGTTCATTGCTATTTTTTCTCTATCTTATAGATTTGTATATGTTGTTTTCATTTTCATTATTTTGTGAAATTTTATAATTTCCTTCTTTATCTCTTCATTGACCCACTGATGATTGTTCAGGAGCATGCTGGTTCATTTCCATGTGTTTTTATATTTTTCAATATTCCTTTTTATTCATTTCTAGTTTTATTCCATTGTGATCAGAGAAAATACTTGGTATGATTTCCAGTTTTTTATTTAAGTTTTCGAGACTTGTGTTATGGTTTATCTTTGAGAATGATCCACGAGCTGGGGAGAAGTACATGAATTCTACAGTTGTTGGATGAAACGTTCTGTAAATATCAATTAGGTCCATTTGGTCTAGAGTGCAGGTTAAGTTCAACACTCATTTTTTTTGTCTTGATGACCTGTCCAGTGCTGAAAATGGAATGCTGAGGTCTCCAGTGATGATTATTGTCTCGTGGTCTCTCTCTTCAGCTCTGATAGTTTACTTCACACATGTGGGTGTTCCACTGTTGGGTGCATAGACATTTATAATGGTTATATCCTCTTGCTTAATTAACTCTTTTATGGCTATATAATGAAATTCTTTGTCTCTTCTTTCAGTTTTTGTCTTGAAATCTATTTTATGTCATATAAATGTAGCTACTCCTGCTACTTTTTTGTTTCCATTTGCATGGAATATCTTTTCCCACCCCTTTATTTTTAGTCCATATGTGTCATCATAGGGGAAACGTGTCTCTTGCAGCCAATGTACAGTTGGCTCTTGTTTTTTATCCATCAGACTCTCTACATCTTTTGATTAGAGGGGTTAGTCCATTCCCATTCAACGTTATTATTGATACTTAAGGACTGACTGCTGCCATGTGATCTGATTTCTGGTTGTTAGGGGTCCTCTCTTGCTTGCTTGCTTCTCTATCTTCCTTTTGAAAAGTAATATTTTTCTGATAGTGCGTTTTAATTTCTTTCGTTTCATTTTTGTGTATCCTTTATAGGTTGATTTGAGATTATAATTGAGTTTATAGGAAACATTTTATAACTAATTATTTTAAACATTTAACAAGTCTTCTTACAAACATGCTGACAAAAGGCAAAGAAAAATCTAATGGAAATTCTACTTTTACTCCATACAATCCCCTGATTTTCATCTTTTGTTGTTTCCATCTGTATCTTTTCATACTCTCTTTCAAAAAGCTGTTGTAGCTTTTGTTTTTGTTTTTTGTCTTTTTGTATTTTGGGAGGGGAGATAGGTTTGTCTTTTAGGCTTCCTACTCAAGATAGAAGCAGTTTATACCACGATTATAGTAATGCAGTATTCTGTGTCTGTGTGCTCACCGGCACTAGTGAGTTGTATACCTTCAGATGATTTCTTATTGTTCACTAATGTCATTTTTTTTCATGCTGAAGAAAGCCTCTTAGCATTTCTTGTAGGTACTCTGATGTTGATGAAATTACTCAGATTTTGTTTGTTTCAGCAAGTCTATGATTTTCTTTCTTTTTTCTTGCTTGCCATTGGACCTTTCCTTTATCTGTGACTTTTGGTAGCTTGATTATGAAATGCCCTGACGTGGTCTTTTTGGGTTAAATGTTCATGGTGTCCTATCACCTTCTTTACCTGGATCATGATGTCATTGTCTAGGTTTGGAACTTCCCTTGTTATTATTTCTTTGAATAAATTTTCTAGCCTAAACACTCTGCCTCTTCTCTAAGGCCAATAACTCATAGATTTGTTCTTTGAGACTCTTTTCTATGTCTCATTGTCACACTTCATTATTTTTTGGTCTTTTCCTTTTTTCTCTTCTGACTGTGGTTTTGCTAATAACCTGTCTTCAAGCTCACTAATTCTTTCTTCCATTTGGTCAACTCTGATGTTGAGAGATTGATGCATTTCTTAATTTGTTAATTGAATTCTTAAGCTCTAGAATTTCTCTTTGTTGTATTTTGTTTTTTAAATCTCTTTGTTAAATTTCTGAACTCTGTGTGTTTTCTTGAAGTTCTCCCGGCTTCTTTGGGATACGATTTTCATTTTTCTTTTTTTTTTGTCTAGAAGACCATATATCTCCATTGCTCCAGGATTGGACACTGGTGCCGTATCTCAATTTTTTTGTCTAGAAGACCATATATCTCCATTGCTCCAGGATTGGACACTGGTGCCGTATCTCAATTTTTTTTTGTCTAGAAGACCATATATCTCCATTGCTCCAGGACTGGACACTGGTGCCGTATCTAGTGTGTTTGGCAAAGTCATGTTTTCCTGGGTGTTGTTGATGTTTATAGATATTCGACAATGTCTGGGCATTGAAAAGTTAAGTATGTGTATTGTCTTTGTAGTCTGGGCTTGTTTGAACCCATCCTTCTCGAGAAGATTCTCCAGGTATTCAAAAGTATTTGAGTGTTGTGATCTAAGTTTTTGGTCACTGCAGATGTTATGGCACTGTTGGTCCCAAAGCCCAGCAATGACTCTGCAGACTCCTGGTGATACTACTTTCATGGATTTGGATAAGATATGTGAGAATTGCCTGAATGTCCAGGCAAACACCGTCACTTTCTTCTTTTACTTTCTGTACTGGGCTGCTACATTTGGGGGAAGAGTGACATGGGTACTCCTTCATGGGCACTGATGCCAAGTCATACCTGAAGCCAGGCTAATCTCCCTCAAAGTCCCTGCTGACTACTGCCTAGCTACCTCTGATGTTTACTCAATACCCATGGACTCTTTAGTCAGCAGGCTGCAGATCCTGCCAGAACTGGGTCCTTCAGGGCAGCATGATTTCTTCCTGCCCAGGGTAGGTCCAGAAATGCCTTCTATGAACTAAGGCCTGTATTCACAGGCTTTAGGAGACTACTCGCTACTTTATTTTGACTGTGGCTGATCTGATACCCATGCTGCCCTAACCTAATTTCTTCCTAACCATGCTTCCATGTTTAGGAAGAAATTAAGCCTTGTTATTGTTATAACCAGTGCTTTGTGTGTCTGACTTTTGGCAATTACTTGGGCTTTATAGAATTAATTACAATATTACAGAATATTTTAGATGTGTTGACTAAAAAAAGTAGTTTATTCAAGCATAGACTGGGGATGTACAGGAAACCTGCACCCCACAGGACTAAGGGTATAGGGAACTTACAATAATTACAGAGAGAAATTTTCGGGATAAAGATGAAGCTCAGAGGACTAGAGTCAGGAGAGTCTTCTTCCAGGACTTAAAATGTGGATTTTGTTTAAATAAAACCTTGATTTGATTTCAATATAGAACACTACCCTTGATCAGAAATATAATGAAAATAATACAATCTTAGTGACCATACTGTGTTCCAATTTGTGTGAGAATTGTTCCAGCAAATAAAGAGTAAGTTGAATATTACCAGGAATAGTGAGTTTTAAGATCAATCTTTAAAGAGGTACATGTATTACTGAAAAATAAATGGAATATTCAAAGGCCTTAAGCCATCATGGATGTGATAAAAGGCCATTTCATTGCCCATAAAATGTAATTCCCTACTGTTAAGATACATTGCAGCCCAGATATCATGATGTATTTTTTAATGTAGATCTGATCTTGATTTTTTAATTAATAATACATGGCAGCAATATCTGAGAGCTGCTCCATTATTTATATTATCTATCTCTTTCAAAGAGTCATTCATGCATTATATATTCAGACAGAAAATTTCACTTATTTTATCTGAAGTTAGTTTTCAATAGAAAATATATTAAGATGTTATCATATGCTCTGCAAGGAAAATAGAAACACTGAAATTCACAATTACCCCAGATATGTGTATGCTCTGCATACTGATAGCTGACAGCAATTAAAGGTTTTAGCCTGAACTTCTTTTCTTTTCTTTTCTTTCTTTATTTTATTATTATTATTATTATTATTTTGGAGACAGAGTCTCACTATGTCTCCACAGCTCACAGCAACATTAAACTCTTGGGCTTAAGCGATTCTCTTGCCTCAGCCTCCAGAGTAGCTGGGACTACGGACACCCACCACAACGCCTGGCTATTTTTTAGTTGCAGTTGTCAGTGTTGTTTAGCTGGCCCGGGCTGGGCTCAAACCCACTGGATTCGGAATATATGACTGGTGCCCTACTTACTGAGCTACAGCCGCTGGGCCTAGCCTGAACTTTCATAGATGCTTTTTCTTAATGTTAAATATTTTTATTTAAAGATAAAAGAGTGTTCCATGTGTCACTTTAGAGCTATGAAGTAAAAGATAAATTAAGGAAGAATGAAGACAGATTTAAAAAACATATTTTCCTAACTTACTTGTGTGCTCTTCCAGTGAAAACTAATATGATTACCCAAGCCCTGTGCCTGTGTAAAAACGTTTGAACAAGGCATTCTATAAAAATTCAGTTCACATCGTGTTCACCAGCACTTAAATTGTAAAATACTTCACCCAGTTTTGTCAATACGCAAAGAAAGCATCTGCCAGGCCCTTCCTTAACTTATAACTTTCTTTTATGCCACAACCCTGTCACATTATTTAATTTCTTTTCTCAGCAGAACTTCTCAGTGACATTGGAAAGGGTAAATTTGGAATGAACATCAAACTGGAGGGAAACCATGGAGAAAGGATGCTGATGGAAGAGAACAACTTAGCAAGTACCCAGCTTTCCATGATTCCGACTACTGCATCTGTCCAACATCAATCTGTCCCTCCTATGGGCGGGTCACTATTCTAAGCACTCAAGGTACTTCCTTGAAAAAAAATTCTTCTTGTCTCTGTACGTTCATTCTACATTTGACATGGCTGGAATTTTTAAGGTCAACAATAAGAACGAAAAAATTCAAGCAATGGATATGCATGGTAGGAAAATGCTGAATGTCTTTGGAATTATTCTGGTTACTTTTTTTTTTTTTTTGTAGAGACACAGTCTCACTTTATGGCCCTCGGTAGAGTGCGGTGGCCTCACACAGCTCACAGCAACCTCCAACTCATGGGCTTAAGCCATTCTCTTGCCTCAGCCTCCCGAGCAGCTGGGACTACAGGCGCCCGCCACAATGCCCGGCTATTTTTTTGTTGCAGTTTGGCTGGGGCTGGGTTTGAACCCTCCGCCCTCGGCATATGGGGCCGGTGCCCTACTCACTGAGCCACAGGTGCTGCCCTATTCTGGTTACTTTTTAAAAATCTATTCCACAAGGGCCTTTCAGAAAGTATTATAATAAACATCTTACATTTTTTTCTGTAAAATTAAGAGAGACTAACCTAAGAGATACCTGCGATGAGTAAGCTCTTCTGAACCCTCTCTCTCTGTCCACTACCAAGCAACAAAATTGGAATAGGAGCATTCATTCAGTTATTCAGATATTTCTTACAGATTCAAATCAAATGTGAGAAAAAAATGCCCTGGAGGTGTGGCAAGATGGCAGTCGAGTATAGCTTCCCTGCAACTGGGCACGGTGAGGCTAGGGAGATAAGACTCCAAGCATCTCTGGCTGGTGGGATCTGCCTATAATCATCCCTTTGAGGATACAGGGAGTCAGCAAGGGACTTCTGGACCCAAGAGGAGGACAAAAACAGTGGAAAACTGGCAAGTGGTTGCGTGTGTTCAATCAACCTAATCCCACCGGCAGCCGAATCCCTGAAAGTGACGAAGTGGCTTCACAAGGCACGGAGTCTCTTCTCTATGAGATTATGAAGTAGAACTTTCCAGACATGCCAAGAGATTCTGAAATTCAGAAGCAGACAGTTTTAGAACTCCAGCACGATTCAACCCAAATAAGACATCCCCCCAGACACATCATAATCAATTTCACTAAAGTTAATATGAAGGAGAAAATTCTGAAAGCAGCCAGACAAAAGAAAACCATCACCTACAAAGGCAAGAATATTAGAATAACTGCAGATCTCTCTGATGAAACCTTTCAAGCTAGAAGAGGATGGGCATCGACTTTTAATCTCCTAAAACAAAATAACTTTCAACCCAGGATGCTGTACCCAGCTAAACTGAGTTTCATTTATGACAGAGAAATTAAATACTTCAATGACATTCACATGTTGAAGAAATTTTCCATAACTAAACCAGCTCTCCAGGATATTCTCAGACCTATCCTCCATAAAGACCAGTGTAATGCTTCACCACAAAAGTAAACCCACCCAACTAATTCCAACTTCCACAGTCACAAAAGGATTAAAAATGTCCACCGGACTCTCAAAAGGCTTATCAGTATTCTCAATTAATGTGAATGGTTTAAATTGTCCTCGAAAGAGGCACAGGTTGGCTGACTGGATACAAAAACTCAAGCTAGATATCTGCTGCATCCAAGAATCGCATCTTACATTAAAAGACAAATATAGACTCAAGGTGAAGGGATGGTCACCTATACTCCAGGCAAATGGAAAGCAGAAAAAAGCAGGCATTGCAATCCTACTCGCAGATGCAATAGGCTTTAAACCAACCGAAATAAGGAAGGATAAGTATGGACACTTCATATTTGTTAAACGTAATACTCAATATGATGAGATTTCAATTATTAATATTTATGCACCCAACCAGAATGCACCTCAATTTATAAGAGAAACTCTAACAAACATGAGCAACTTGATTTCCTCCAGTTCCATAGTAGTTGGAGATTTTAACACCCCGTTAGCAGTGCTGGATAGATCCTCCAAAAAGAAGCTAAGCAAAGAAATTTTAGATTTAAACTTAACCATTCAACATCTGGACTTGACAGACATCTACAGAACATTTCATCCCAAAAAAACTGAATATACACTCTTCTCATCAAGCCCATGGAACATACTCCAAAATTGACCACATCCTAGGTCACAAATCTAACCTCAGCAAATTTTAAAAAATAGAAATTATTCCTTATATCTTTTCAGACCATCATGGAATAAAAGTTGAACTCAATAATAGCAGAAACCTGCATACCCATACAAAAACATGGAAGCTAAACAACCTTATGCTGAAGGATAGATGGGTTATAGACAAGATTAAGAAGGAAATCACCAAATTTTTGGAACAAAACAAAAATCAAGACACGAATTAGCAGAACTTCTGGGATACTGCAAAGGCAGTCCTAAGAGGGAAATTTATAGCACTGCTAGCCTTCCTCAAGAAAATGGAAAGAGAGGAAGTTAATAACTTAATGGGACATCTCAAGCAACTAGAGAAGGAAGAACACTCCAACCCCAAACCCAGGAGAAGAAAAGAAATAACCAAAATCAGAGCAGAATTAAATGAAATTGAAAACAAAAGAATTATACAACAGATCAATAAATCCAAAAGTTGGTTTTCTAAAAAGATCAATAAAATAGATAAACCTTTGGCCAACCTAACCAGGAAAAAAAGAGTAAAATCCCTAATTTAATCAATCAGAAATGGTAATGATGAAATAACAGACCCCTCAGAAATTCAAAAAATCCTTAATGAATACTATAAGAAACTCTACTCTCAGAAATATGAAAATCTGAAAGAAATTGACCAATACCTGGAAGTATGCCACTTACCAAGACTTAGCCAGAATGAAGTGGAAATGTTGAACAGGCCTATATCAAGTTCTGAAATAGCATCAACTATACAAAATCTCCCTAAAAAGAAAAGCCCAGGACCAGATGGCTTTATCAGAATTCTACCAAATGTTTAAAGAAGAACTATTACCTATATTACTAAACCTCTTCCAAAATATAGAAAAAGAAGGAATATTACCCAACACATTCTATGAAGCAAACATCACCTTGATCCCCAAACCAGGGAAAGACCCAATGAGAAAAGAAAATTATAGACCAATATCACTAATGAATATTGATGCTAAAATACTCAATAAGATCCTAAAAAACAGAATCCAACAACACATCAAAAAAATGATATACCACAACCAAGTGGGATTTATCCCAGGGGCTCAAGGCTGGTTCAATATATGTAAATCTATAAATGTAATTCAGCACATAAACAAACTAAAAAATAAGGACCATATGATTCTTTCAATTGATTCAGAAAAAGCTTTTGATAATATCCAGCATCCCTTCATGATCAAAACACTTAAGAAAATTGGTATAGAAGGGACATTTCTTAAACTAATAGAGGCCATCTACAGCAAACCCACAGCCAATATCGTATTGAATGGAGTTAAATTGAAATCATTTCCACTTAGATCTGGAACCAGGCAAGGTTGCCCATTGTCTCCATTGCTCTTTAACATTGTAATGGAAGTTTTAGCCATTGCAATTAGGGAAGAAAAGGCGATCAAGGGTATCCACATAGGGTCAGAAGAGATCAAACTTTCGCTCTTCGCAGATGATATGATCGTATATCTGGAAAACACTAGGGATTCTACTACAAAACTTTTAGAAGTGATCAAGGAATACAGCAATGTCTCAGGCTACAAAATCAACACCCATAAATCTGTAGCCTTTATATATACCAACAAAAACCGAGCCAAAAAAACAGTCAAGGACTCTATTCCTTTCACAGTAGTGCCAAAGAAGATGAAATATTTGGGAGTATACCTAACAAAGGATGTGAAGATCTCTACAAAGAGAACTATGAAACTTTAAGAAAAGAAATAGCTGAAGATGTTAACAAATGGAAAAACATACCATGCTCATGGCTGGGAAGAATCAACATTGTTAAAATGTCTATACTACCCAAAGCAATATATAATTTTAATGAAATTTCTATTGAAGCTCCATTGTCATATTTTAAAGATCTTGAAAAAATAATACTTTGTTTTATATGGAATCAGAAAAAACCTCGAATAGCCAAAACATTACTCAGCAATAAAAACACAGCAGGAGGAATCACCAAATCTGAGACTGTACTATAAATCGATAGTGATCAAAACAGCATGGTATTGGCACAAAAACAGAGAAGTAGATGTCTGGAACAGAATAGAGAACGAAGAGATGAATCCAGCTACTTACCATTATTTGATCTTTGACAAACCAATTAAAACCATTCAGTGGAGAAAAGATTTCCTATTTAACAAATGGCGCTGGGTGAACTGGCTGGCAACCTGTAGAAGATTGAAACTGGACCCACACTTTTAACTAAGATAAACTCTCACTGGATAAAATAATTAAACTTAAGACATGAAACTATAAAAATACTTGAAGAAAGTGCAGGGAAAACTCTTGAAGGAATCGGCCTGGGTAATATTTTATGAAGAGGACTCCCCCAGGGAATTGAAGAAGTATCAAAAATACACTACTGGGACCTGATCAAACTAAAAAGCTTCTGCACAGCCAAGAACATAGTGAGTAAAGCAAGCAGACAGCCCTCAGAATGGGAGAAAATATTTGCAGGTTATACCGCTGATAAAGGTCTAATAACCAGAATCCACTGAGAACTCAAATGTATTAGCAAGAAAAGAACACGTGATCCCATCTCAGGGTGGGCAAGGTACTTGAAGAGAAACTTCTCTAAAGAAAACAGACGCAGGGCGACGCCTGTGGCTCAGTCGGTAGGGCGCCGGCCCCATATACCGAGGGTGGCGGGTTTAAGCCCGGCCCCGGCCAAACTGCAACCAAAAAATAGCCGGGCGTTGTGGCAAGCGCCTGTAGTCCCAGCTACTCAGGAGGCTGAGGCAAGAGAATCGCTTCAGCCCAGGAGTTGGAGGTTGCTGTGAGCTGTGTGAGGCCACGGCACTGTACCGAGGGCCATAAAGTGAGACTCGTCTCTACAAAAAAAAAAAATCCTATTATTAGATGCTTCTACTTTTCTTAATGTCCTTGTTGTTACTGCCTTGTGGAAAGCAATAGATTCATAACATGCGGTTGTTATAAACTGTAATTTTGATCACAATGGAAGTCTCTTTTTTGTCTCATTGACTGGGCTGAATTCAACTTTGTTTTGATCCCTACTTTAATTTCATTTACAATTTACTTTTCACAGCATTTTATTTCACTTTTCATATCAGTTTCTTTTCATCCTGTCTGGGATAGAGATCATAATTTTATTTTGCCATGTTCCAATATTTTACTTTAAATAGAAAAGGTTAGTTTACTTACCTTTATTGATATTTCAGAGAGATTTGACCTTAACACTGTCATATTATTTTATGTTATGCCTTCTTTAAAATTTACTTTTAAAAAATCTTTCACTCAGTAGTTAATCTGCATTCTATTTCTTCTGAAAATCAAAATATTAAGTTTTTATTATAAATTTATGTAATAAATTTTATACTCTATAAATTTATGTAATAAATTTTATACTCTATAAAGTTTATACTCTATGTATATAGATTGCACTAAGTTAAATGAACTATTAGCAATGATAGAATTAGAAAATGTCCCTTTCTCTCATTTCTCATTCTACCTAATTTAATGAATTGAGTTCATTATATTATTTCTTTTTGGTTATGATTGTACTATTAAATATGTATTTTAAAATCAATAGGAAGGGTGGTGCCTGTGGTTCTGTGAGTGGGGTACGGGTCTCATATACCAAGGGTGGTGGGTTCAAACTGCAAAACAACAACAAAAAGTAGCCAGGCATTGTGGTGGGCACCTGTAGTCCCAGCTACTTGGGAGGCAAGAGAATCGCCTAAGCCCAAGAGTTGGCGGTTGCTGTGAGCTGTGTGATGCCACAGCACTCTACCAAGGGTGATAAAGTGAGACTCTAGCTCAAAATAAATAAATAAATAAATAAAATGAATAGGAAGTGTTATTACTCTAGGTACTATAAATCAGTAAATAATGCAAGTGCATATACACAAACACACACACATACACTTCTACTATGTGGTGACGTGTGGTCATCCTGAACATACCCATCATGCACATACTTGTCAATGGCAAACACATGTTGCTTTTTCCCCAAAGGTCTTTTCTGATCTATTGGCAAAGACTTGCTGCCAGCAGTGCTGAGGAATTAATATTTTTCTAACCAATGCTGAAAAAACTCGATGGATAAATATCAGCTCCCCCGGCCCTTGATTGAGGTCACATAATGTTCTCCCTGCACTCCATCCATGAGGCTTGAACCCCAGTGGCCCATTGCTCCAGGATGCACCTTTCATCCTTTACTTGTTGTTTTACTTTCTTATTTTCTACTGGTGCTTAATGGGACCAACTCTCTTTAAAAAATCATTAAGGGTAATTTGATAATTTAATCCTTATCTCAGTTCCTGTCTCTTGAGAAATTCAATTTAAGACTTACATTCTCTCTTCTTTGACCTCTCACTTTCCATTAGATGCATCATTCTTGGGCATGTTAGTCACTTTTATTTTAGTCTTAGACCCATAGTTAAATAGAGGCAAGCTTAGCATTTTAATATTTCAATTTCTCTCTTACTTTGCTAGAAATTCCCAACTATTTTCTTCAAGAAGGTCTCAATGCTATCACACTACCAAAGTGCTTTTATTTGGAAAAGTATTTGTTGCCTGTGTATTAAGGGATAGTTTGTGTGATGTTCTTGAGTCAAAAAATAAGTTAAATACAAGGCACAGTTGTTTTCTTATGTTTAATACTGCTGAGGAAAAATGTGAGGGCAGCCTGATATTTTCCATCCCCTTTTACATGTATTAATCTTTAAAAGAGTGATTTCTTATCCTTAAAGTGTGAATTTTATTACAATGTAATTCATTGTGATTAGTGTAAGACATGGGTGGAGAACCTGCATCCTCAAGGTCACAGGTGGCCCTCCAGATCCCTAAGCACAGTGCCTTGACCGAGTCCAAACATACTCCCCAAGTTTGTTAACAAAAAACATGCCTCATATTCTTAAATCTTCAGGGGCTCCTGAGGGCTGGGTTCTCCCTTTGTTCCTGTAATCCACAAAGCACCCTCTGTGGTGTCTTGCCAGCCTTCCAGTAAGTGATGGTGGGTTAGTCACAATTAGGATTTGTTCAAAGGCTGCACTCAAGGATCCAAAGGCCACATGTGGCTTCAGGGCTCTAAGACACACTGTGTCATTTCAACATTTAGTTCTGGCACTTCTTTGAAAACTAGAATTGTTGGTTTTTAGCAAAAATCAATTTTAACAAATTATTGATTTGTTCATTCACATTGAATTTATTCTTTTGGAACTCCATTTATGCATATAATATTCTAGCTTCTTTACCTAAAGTTTTCTTTTATATTTTAACTTTTAATTTTTGTACTGTTTAGTTTTTCTTATTTCTGTCCTCTATGTCCCGTATTCAGACTTTTATTCTTATAAATGTATACACATTTTAAAGAAAGAAAAAATCTATATTAAATTTAGAATACTCAAGTCACACTTGACTTTGGCAATTACAAGAGGTGCTTGCTCAACAGGACTGGGTATTCATCTTTTACTGCTGGAATATATTGAGTATTGCAATTTGAATATAGTTTTTTCCTTTTTAAAAATGTGTATACATTTTTTGGCACACTCTGTATGTTTGTATATCAGCAGTTTCTATTTTGTTCTATTGTTTCCAATTTTACTTTTATTTCTATTATGATTTTGTTTTTATCCCACTACTTCTTTCCTTAGCACGAAGAACCTATGTTTTATCTTCCCCTTTTTTTATGTTATAAAGTTCATGCTTTATTCAGATTTCCTCATTCCTTCTTATTCTTATTCCTTCTTATTATCCTTTTTCTGTTTCAGAACCCACCCAGGATATCACACGACATTTAGTTTTCTCTTGGATGTGAACATTTCTCAGACGTTTCTTTTTACTTTTTTTTTTTTTTTGATGACCTTGGCAGTTTTGAAGACCGCTGTTCGGGCATTTTGTTGAATGTTTCTCCATTGGAGTTTGGTGCATTTCGTATGCTTAGATTGGAGTGGGGTGTAGGGAAGAAGACCATTTTTCCTTATATTTTAATATCTCTTTCCTGGGGATTTATATCTATGCTCTGTACTCTTAATATATAGGGGAGATTACTATGTTAAGTTTCTGGGATATTAGTGGCAAGACATCTGGTTTCAAGTTTCACTTTTTCATGGCAATACTTTTCTAATGAGTTTTCATCATCTGTCTTGCTCTCTCTTTCTTCCTTTTTATCATAATTTTTTATATGTACTTGACTTTCTAACTGAGAAAAATCCCTAAGAGGTAATTTTTCTTGTTTAGATACTTGAGGAAGGACATGGGCAATGGTCCAGATTAATAGTCATTTTCAAGTGATACAGAATTAACCTTTATTTCTCCCAGTCCAATAGGTTGGAGATATTTAAGCAGACCTTTTCATAATATATGTGCCTTATTTCCTCTTGTCCCATTTCCCGTGGGGACAGACTATTTCTTCTTATGTGATTTCTCTATAATTGTTTGAAGCCGTGTTCTCTGTTTTTCTAACATATTCACATCTGGGCAATTTTTATTGCCAATAAACGTGTCTAAATTCTGCAGCTTCAAATGAGAGAGTAGTTTTATACTCAGTGTACATTTTTTTACCATAAAAATATCTGCTGGTTCTTTGATGGACAACTGCAATAAATATCTTTACTCCACTTTTTATCCAAACACCTTCTACCAATTGGATTTGGGGTTTGGCTCACATTATTTTTTAAAGTTGAATTTTGCTTACTTTTTTGTTTCCCTAATGCATTAATTGGTTGATGTAGAACTGAAGAAGGGGGAACTATTAACTTCTCATCATCAACTTCAAGTTAGATGTCTAATTGAAATTTTAGTTTTAGATTTTAAGAGCATAAAAGAAATGTGGAAAACTTCTGGCCCAACCACCTCATTTTACAGAAGGTGAAATTCTAGCAAAAATGAAATGATATTTCCAAGGCTAAGACCAAACCTGATATAAAATAAAAAGTATCCCAGATATCTTGATTCTTAATCCAATACCATCATTAGATTCATGTCTGATAATAACTTGAAATTACTCCATTTCAAAACTTCTAGTGAAACACATCTCAAAGCAAGAGAATTATTAACAAGTTAGGGAAGTTTCTGCAAATTTTAGAAATACGAGTGAATTTTCTCTATAACCAACTAATATCTTTGATTCTACTAGAATGAAAATTTTTCAATATAGGTCCATATGGTCTATTACTTTAGCTTTAGGAGTTAGTGGTATGGTAAGCTAATCTTTTGGAAATGATGGTTGGATTATGCTATTACTGAACACACAGTTGTCAGGAGACCAGTAATGCCAAATTCTGTACTGAATGTTATCATTCTTTCTTAGGAGTTGGCCCAGGGAAGAAAGCCAAATTATTATCTGGGACTTTGCTGGAGATATCCATGGATTTATTCTGGGCATCTGTACTACTCTATGGCCTAGAACAGCAGTTCTCAACCTATGGGTCGTGACCCCTTTGGACTATATTAAAGGTTCACGGCATTAGGAAGGTTGAGAACCACTGGCCTAGAGTAAAAACTATTCTCCCTAAACTCAAATTTTGATTTCATTATTCCATAGTATACTTCTGTGCCTATTCAAGCTACTATTTGATAGTTAGCTATACCTATGACTTGAACTCTTAACTTTTTCTTCATTGTAATTTTGAACATCTCTCTCCTAGGTATGCTTGACCTGGGCTCAGACAAAAATCACCCTAAATAATGTCTTCTCTTTCCTTCAAAGATATACATGACATTTTTGTTTTTGTTTTTAATTTTTTTTTTACATGACATTTTTGATCCCAGGATCTTCATGAAGAAATACTTTTCATTGGTTCCCATGAGGACAGCTTTTCTTCCCTTCTTTTTCAGCTTTGGAAAAGAGTTTATTATGGAAACTGCTTTTTCTTCTCTGAACGGGTGTTTCAGATAGGGACTACAATAACTTTTGCTTTTCAGCTCATAGCTCATGATGATCTGGGTTTTAGAAAGAAACTAACTTCACTTGTCTCAAATAAATTCCTGCATTTTTTTTCTCTTCTAAGCTCTTAATAGGCTACTCACTTCCCTAGAAACTTTTGTGGTAGATATTCTACATTCTTTTCTATATTCTCTTCCAATTCTCAGATCATTTCAACAGGCGCAGTTCTTAGAACCCATAGTAAGCACAATTAATAGGTAGTTACATCACTGGCCTAAACATATTATCTTTGTTTTTCTTCCTGTTGAAATTTTTCTCCAACCACTTCCTGTTATTATCTTCTGTTTCCAAACACTCCCAATTTCAGTTTCTTTACTACGAATGATTTCTAATGGAATGTGCCCTAACAATCATTTTACTTATAAGAATATTCTGGATCCTTCCAATGGTCCTAAAGTATTTTTCAATTACCATAGAACTATTTAGTATCATTTTTGTCCTACACAATTTTCCACAAAACCTGAAGCAGAATGTCTCAAAATTAGGCATTTTTTGGAAGCAAGAGCCCTAACTTTTAATCTCTGTATGTCTAATACCTACTATATAGTAGGCATTTGCTTTTGAATAAATTAATAAAAAATAAAAATATAAAGAGCAATGTTATTTTACCACTCCTTGAGGAGTGAAGCTAACAGGTTTGGATATTGAAAGGCCTGTGGTGAATTAGTTGTTTAAGAAAACACAGTGGGTAAAAAGTGGGGCTGAAAACCTAATTAAATCAATAATTATAAGGTGACAACACATAAAAGTTATACCATGGTTCATAAAGAGACTCAAAAAAACTCAAAAAGAGAGCTGGAGAACTTCAGATGGAACCTTCAAATGTTTTACAGTATTGATTATTAAAACTCGGACCTTATTGATGTACACAGCTATGATTTAATAAAAAAAAAACACTCGGATCTACTGAGCAAGATTCCTTTTAGTAAACTCATTTTCAGTTCTCAGCACAGGCAGGGGTGTGGCTAGAAGGGTGGTAGCAGTGGTGTGTGCTTCACTATAAGTAGAAAATGTGGTTACTTCCACAAATCAGACTCTCTGTAATTGAGAAGATTTAGCACATCTATTCAATCACTAGAGAAGAAAGCACGCAGGAAGGAATACCAAATGGCTACCACAGTCATTAATTAGCAAGAGCGTATTGCTCTATACGGACTTAGGAAGTTAATGGTAAAGTGAATTAAATATTCTTTAATGAATATTTTCTTAGAAGAATGTAAAGCAATTTTCATTATTTTAATGAATCTTTCCAAATATTTAACCTATCACCATAAATTGATGTGTTAGTTTCTTATTGCTACTGCCACAAATTACCACAACTTAGTAACTTAGTAACACAAATTTATTCTCTTAGAAGTCTGGAGATCAGAAATCCAAAGTCAGCCCCACTGGGCTGAAAGTCAAGGTGTCAACAGGAATGGTTCCTCCTGGACGCTGTGCAGGAGAATCCATTTATTCGCCTTTTCCAGCTTCTAGAGGCCACCCGTTTTCCTTGGCTTGTGGCCTCCTCCATATTCAAAGCACATTACTCTAATCTCTGGCCTTCTTATCACATCTCTCTGACTTTCCTGCCTCCTTCTCATAAGTACCATTTGTGATTGCATTGGGTTCTCTGGATTATCCAGGATATCTTTTCCATCTTGAGATCTTTAACTTACTTCATTTTTAATGTACAGAATATATACACAAGTTCTGGAGATTAGGGTGTGATCATTTTGGGGTTGTTTAGGACTGAAGAATTCAGTTAAATGTGGTGGGGGGAGATATAAAAATGAAGAAAGCTTCCTGGTAATGACAAAGAAAGCAGTATTATTGCTAGGAAATTCCTTCAAACCTTCCTGGTATTTGGTTTAGTTCTGAGCTAGCAAATAAGAAATATAATACACCCAAGGGGAATAATATAATTCAGTGTCTAAAAATTCAGACATGTCTCCCAGGAGGAAAATTCTCCAATTAATAGTCATGCAGTAGGTTTTATGATAGGTTGTTGCTTTAGGAAAGAACTAGTTTTGTTCTTTAAACACATCCAGAATCCAAAAGCAGAAATAAAGCCAATAGCATGAGCAATAGCATCCAGTCTACATGGACACAAGGAGTCAGCCATGGCAACTGTAACAGGACAACAGCAAACCACTTTCGCTGTCCATTTCCTGGAACACAGAGTCAGCATGAGGCTCTTACAGTATCCACAGAGTGGGGTAATAATATTGAGGCTGTCAATATGCTGCTAGAAAAGAGAATTCAAGGGAAGAAGTTGATGGATCCAAGCGTTTGATACATTGAGAAACAAGAAACTGACTGTGGCTAGCGTTTTTTTGTTATTCTGCAATACAGGTAAAATCAGAAACCTGCCATTACACGCTGCTGGTGGTATTCTGACTGAAACAGCCTCACAGTGTGAGAATTACTAAGTGCCTCTTCCCTGAGAACAAATGCAAACCAACAGATAATCCATTTCAGATGGTGTCATCTGCTTAGGGGAAAAGTGAACTTGACTACAATAAAATGTGCTTGACACAGAAATAAGGTCAAAATGAGTGAAAACTTCTCTAAAATATGTTTTCATAAATGCACTGGTAAAGTTTGAATATATACAGGACTTAGGTCACCACATCTGTGTGTGTGGAGGCATGTCGGTGTCTATGTATGCTCAACCAAAGAGCACCAAACCTGTAATGAATTATAAATGCAATTCACACCTATTTTAAAGGATATTGTTTAGTTCTATGGGATTATGGCTCTGTGGGAAAGTGGATAGGAAAGCAAATGAATTTTCAGTGTGTATATATACATATGTATAACCTAGCCTATTAGGTCTGAGTAATCTTTCTTTGTAGTATTCTTAAGTGTAATAGCCTTAAAAGGAAAGAGGAGATTTTAATTAAGAGGGGAGGCCATGGAGTCAGAGCTAGGACTGAATTCCAGCTCTGTCACTTGAAACTTTATTTTTTTTGAGACAGAGCCTCAAGCTGTCGCCCTGGGTAGAGTGCTGTGGAATCACTGCTCACAGCAACCTCCAACTCCTGATTCTTTCGCCTCAGCCTCCCAAGTAGCTGGGACCACAGGTGCCTGCCACAATGCCTGGCTATTTTTTGGCTGCAGCCGTCATTGTTGTTTGGCAGTCCGGACTGGATTCGAACCCGCCAGCTCAGGTGTATATGGCTGGCGCTCTAGCTGTTTGAGCCCCAGGCGCTGAGCCTGTCACTTGAAACTTTTAAAATCTAGACTTCAGCTGATGCAGTGGCTCGGGCCTATAATCCTAGCACTCTGTGAGGTGGAGGTGAGTAGATTGCCTGAGCTCAAGAGTTCACTACCAGCCAGAGCAAGAGTGAGACCCCATCTGTACTAAAAATAGGAAAAATTAGCCAGGCCTCATGGCGGGCAGCTGTATAGTCTCAGCTACTCGGGAGACTGAGCCCAAGAGTTTGAGGTTGCTGTGAGCTAAGACGATGCCATGGGTGACACAGTGAGATTCCGTCACAAAACAAACAGAAAAACAAACAAACAAACAAAAAACCCCTAGGTTTCTCTTTTGTAAAATCTGGTTAAAGCCGCATTGTTTTGAGAGCAAAATTATGTGAATATTGTGAACCTCTTAGTGCCTAGCATATAAAATACTTTTCTTAAAAAAGGGGAGTAGTCAATTTAACTTCAAACAGTAAAACAAAAGAATAAGTATTAGTAATTCAGTCAGTGGGCTATACAAAATAAGGCCAGAATAATTTTAAACTTTAGTGTAAGATTTTTAAGTTTTTCTAACACAGAATCTTTTTTTTTTTTTTTTTTTTGCAGTTTTTTGCTGGGGCTGGGTTTTGAACCCACCACCTCCGGCATATAGGCCCAGCACCCTACTCCTTTGAGCCACAGGCACCGCCCTCTAACACAGCATCTTAACAAATAGCTTTTAGAAATCAGCCCATAATTTTAAGCACATTTTTGCTTTTATTTTTTCATTTACTGGGACCATATTGACATAGTGGAAATAAGCATCTGAAAATGTACTTAATTTCCCTACGTACTGTAAATCTTATTTTCCATATGTATTGTAGGAGACAGTGTTTTATATATATAGCTGGCAGAGTCTTGAATATAATTATTTTAATTTACTCATTTAGATGACATATGCAGGCTCAGAAATATTAAGGATTGTTCCTCTCACTTACAAGTCTGAGCTAAAAAAAAAAAAAAAATTGTTCCATTTACCTTGAGATCAAGGTTCAAAGTCAGAATGACAACTGCAGCCTTCCGACTTCTGGCCCCGGCTTCTTCCTATGGAAAGGCTGTTCAGTACCCGTGAAGATGTAATTTACAATTTGAAGACTATTTTTATTAACAAGTTTTTATATGCATAGATGGGTTCCTTGGAAGATCTGGACATGTAATTGGAGAGCATAAGCTGGAGTGTGTATGTTGGTTAAAGGTAGCTCTTGTCAGGAATACACACTCATACTCACACAAACTGGAAAATTCATCAGTTAGCACATTATTTCTCTAATAGATTTGGTCAAGAAGACTTACACTTTCCTAAGAATTAAATTTCTGAAAATATTGCCCAAGAGCTTATCTATACCCTATAATCTGGATTCTCTTTTCATCCTTAATATATTGATGTGTCTTGGTAAGCAGGGGTATGGAGGATTGAACACTATGCCTGCTATAACAGTCACCAATTTCAGAACTCGTCTGTGCTACAGGCATCTATAAAAGACAATATACCTGTCAATAGGATAACTTTTTCATAAATTAAATAAGATCTTTTGCTACATTATTTTGAATTCAGGAAACCAAGTTAAAATTAATAATGATGTTAAAAGAACTATTGGAAAGCAGATAGATATACCTATAATAGCTTTCAAATTTTTCTGACATCTCACATATTTCTCCATTTTCTACATTACATTATACAGTTCTAATGACAAGTTCAGTTATGTAAGAAAAGTTAACATTGTCTTTGATACTTGATATTTATAGCATTCCCTAAAAAGACTGTGTGAGGAAAAACAGTTGCTAAGCAAGTTTTCCTTTTAGGTTTCTTTTAAAAGAAAGGGAAGAGAGATACTTAAACCATGCCTTGTTACCAAATCTTCAAATCCATCTTCGAAAACATTTTCAACTTCAAAAGTTAAATGACCAGTTTAGAGATCCTTGAGAAAAGGAATTTCTTTTAAGCCTCTGGGACAATTCCTTTGGTATACCTTAGTCTTTAAAATATACAAAGAGCTCCTGTTTGGGAAGGCTAATATGATGCATGAACTAATTTTTTATTGGAAGCACTTTTGGAGCAGAATTAGCAAATACGTTTTATATGTAATTTAAAAATCACTTTTCAATTTGTAAACCTAGCCTAGAAAGTCTGGGTAAAACGGAAAATTAAAAACATTACAATCCTATGTACTTCTTTACTTCTCTCTATTATCGGTAGAGCTATGTTATTCCCTCTTTCCAGCAAATGTCAGCTTCAGGTATCCCCTGAGTCTGCCTGGAGTGGGGACAGCATCGAGGGCCTGGAATGGAACAAGAAGAGACACTGCGATAAGTAGTAACATGGTCCCTAAGACATCCTGGGCGAAAAGATGAGAAGGGAACAGGCGCGGAGTGTGTGAGAAACCAAGGCCGCTTTTTGAAAACCGACGCAAGAGCAAGCCCCAGAGTAGTTTCACTTCCTCAGAGCGCCCAGCAAAGCCGAGCCCTGGTCTTGCGGCCTGAGCCCAGGGGCTGAGCTTCCTGAGACCTTGGCCACAGCTGCCCCGGGTGGCGAGCGGGTTGTGGGGAGAAGAGGCGAGGACGGAGAGCAGAGCTCGCGGAGAAGCTCCGGCCCGAGCGCGCAGGCTCTCGGCTGCAGCGGCCACCATGCTGCCCGCGGCGCCCGGCAGAGGGGCTGGCACGGCCGCCCGGACCCCCTGCGGCCCGGCGCCCCCAGGTGGGTCGTGCGTCCGGGGCTGGACGGGGAGCCGGCGGGACGGCGTTAGGGCTTTGCGGAGACGAGGGGCCGTCGTTAGACACCCTGCGCTGGGGCCACCGAAACCAGCGGCGCTGTCCTGTGCTCCGGCGCGGCAGCCCCGACGGCGGCGTCCCCGCTTCTCTGCAGGGGAGTCTGCACCGGACGAGTCCGAGCGCGCTCCGGGTACAGGCCGGCCCGGCGGGCAGCCGCCGGAGTCCGCCACTTCTGAGGGTCTGAGACTTTCCAGGGCACCGAGACAGGGTCCTGGAGTTTCTACGGTCACTCTGGAAGGGGTTTTCAGCATTGCGCCTGTTCGCAAGTTCTACAAACATAGCGAAAGCGGCCTGGCCTAACAAAAGTGACCCGGGAACCTGCTGCGCTGGACGGGACCTGCATCTGGGGCGGGCTGCTTAGTTTGCGCAGACTCCTGCCACCGCCTCCCGCTCCGTGGGCTTTACCAAGGAGAATAGTCAATTTTGGTTGAATAAATAAATACATCTACTTTTCTCAATTAGACATTAAGAAAGTTATATTCAGTCCCTTTTTAAGGATTTCAAATGCATTGGCAGATTGCTTTAGAAAAAGTGTTTAGATTAGAAATTAAAAAAAAGTATTAATGTTACTGATGTTTGTGGTAGAAAGGCAATAAAAATACATGTTGATGAAATTCTTTTAATTTGCTAACTAGAATTAAATTTCTTATAGATTACTAGCTTTTTCCAGGTAATGTAATTTTGGCTTCTCTTGGCTAGTGTATTTTTAATAAATAGATTTTTAAAGTTGCTTTCAGTTAGAATGGGAAGTGCATTCATGACAATGGAAATGACAAGAAAGAAATTAGAGCATGTGGTATCTGAATGTGTTAATATTTTTAAACATTGTGCAGTGATATTCTTAAACACTGTGGCTTTGACTTTTGAGGGTCTGCAACAGAGCTGCCTTTGCTAGCATCTAAAAATAAGCCAGCCATGTCTTTAGAACGTTCAGCTAATTTCAATTTAACAATTTAGTTCAAACTACATTGAACACAGCCAGAAAATGGCTTTTGTTTCACTTGATTTTCAAGTAACCCTTGGAGGCACATGCTGTGTGAACAACTCTGGAGTGAGGTGAACCAACTTCTATATCATTTTGATTATTTTTGTTCCTCGCCACTGTTTCCCCATCCTCTTTGGTCCTTGTCAATGTGATATTTATCATTTGTGTCAGTTACTTTCTTTCAATGAAACTTTTCTTATAATGAATCGCCTTTTGACATCATTCCATGTCCATTTTCTGGATATGAGGAATCATCTAGTTTTTTATTAATTCATTTTAGTTAACTGGAAAGCTCTCTCCTTTGACATACCTCCTCACACAGCATAGATGCTAGCTTACTGCGGCATGTTAGGGGTCCGGCTGCCTCATTTTAGAGAGAGCAAGCTGATCACTGAGTGCCTTGCCCCCACTCCAGGAACTAGGGACTCTCTGAAGATCACATATTCGTCAACTCATTAATGACCTTTTATTCCTTCACAAGAATTGTGTAGGAATAAGAGTAACTAGGTGAACACAGTTTCATGTCTACTATTTTTAATGATAGGTAGAACTTACTGCTACACAAGCTCTGTGCTGCCATCGGAGAGGTCTATTAACTGTTGAGTGTCCAATATGCCCTTTAATGGAAGCAGAAAAGATGGAATACTCAGTTCTAAAACAAAGTAAAAATGGTGCACAATAGATCAAATTTTCATTTAGAATATATCTATTTTTTGGTTTATGATTAACAAGGTACTACCTACCAGTGTCCAAAAGAGAGGTTCTTTCTACTGTATTCCAAAACTAATGAATTTTACATTTTAATTTTAACTGCTACCTTCACTAAGGAGTGATTGCTCATTGATTAAAGCACAGATTATTCTCCACCCTATAGTTTTTGTATTTTTACTGATATTATTTGATGCCTCTGATACAAGTTAAATAAATGACTTGTTTAAAAAACAGAAAGCGTGAAAGGGTGGAACTAGCAAGTATCTTGTCACATCATGTGCCGATGTTTGTATATAGCTTGTTAGGAGCAGAGTTAGTTTAAGTCTCTCCTCTTTGTCTTGAAGTTCCTAAAGATTGGAAGGTTTTTGCTTTGCCTGAAATTTTTCAACATGCCTAACAACCTAGATTTGTCCTACTAAGGATATACTCTGGTTTGGTACTGATGGATGAAAAACTTGCTTTCTTCAGTCTGGAAAGCTTGTGATAAGGTCACTTGTGCTGAGACTTTTTTTTCTTTAAGAGAGAGAGTGTTTTTAGAGTTTTTTAATTTTAATATGGAATGATACTGAAGTACACAATTACTGAAGATAGCAAGCTTAAACATCAGCATGTTCGAAGTTACCATTGGACCTTTTCTCCTACATCTAAGGACATATTATAGATGATCCTGTCCTACATATAATGCCTCTGGACTCATCCTGCCTCAGATCCAGTCCCAGCTTCGTTATTTATCTGATCTATAAGCTCAGATAAATAAATAAGTCTCTCATTTCTTGTTTGTTTATTAAAAAGCAAAATCTAGGAGCACAGTAACATTTATTTGAAAGTTGTGTTGAGTATTAAAAGATAAAATGCAGGTGAAGTCCTTTTCATGGTTTAAAAACAAATAGTAATTGCTTCAGATATGTTAGTTATTTTAATTTTTAGGCCATTGATCAATAGTGTTATATTTACATTTATAAGCCAGAGTTTCTACTGAGAAACTACCTCATACAGATTATCTGATACTGACTTGGGAGATGACCTAATGACGAAATAATCAAGCTCTCATATAAAAAAAGAAAATAGGAGGTATGGCTCCCTGTGTGGAGGCATTGCTGTATCACTGGGGAAATATCGTGGTTAATAGTTCTGAGAGGAGAAGAAAAAGAATTGACATGAGAAGAACAAAGGATAGACTGACTAAAAGGGTGTGAGATATACCAGTTACAGGAAAGAATAAAATAGGAATTTATATCTGTCATTACAAAATGAGAGAATGCTCTGTCTTCTGCTATCGTAAAGTACCAGTTTTGACTCAGTTTAAATGCATAAATATAGGTGAAAGAATAAGCATCAAACACAAAATTGTGGAATATTTCAATTTAGAAGAGGATGAAGAATCTATTTTGCTAAAATATTTACTGCTAGGTTAAAATAGAATTTCAATGCAAAGTGAAGACCATTGTTATTCTTGCCTAATACATGTACATCTAAAAGCCATGTTTTAAGAGTTTAAATGGCTGTTACCTAATTATCTAAGTTAAAGTTGCTATTTTATTATATTTTTCATAGATTATAGAATATCTTAACAGTGATTTTGGAAACAGCTGTCAAGAGGACAAAGGGCAAACATGACAGGAGTTATTATTGTAAAACTAAGTTCTTATTTGGCTTTGTAATTCTTTTCTCTTTTAAATATGAAGAATGGCATCTAAGTTTTATTGTAGACATTGATGAAAAATATCAGAAAATATATGGAACTAAAAGGTGACTTCCCTTTGTAATTATGAGAAGTGATTCATAAATGCCTCATGGCCTTTTGGAAGATTTCCTTTATGCCACTGCACTAAAATACATTGTGTTTTATCACACTAAATGTCATATATTCCTTTCTTTTAAACTCCTCTGACTCTTCTCCATATTAATAGTTCCCATTCCCTCATTTTTTATATATGTGCCACATTGTATAGATGTACTAAAAGTACAAGAATAGTCTCTGACTTGGAATTTCATTTACTATATGACTCATTTTCTGTCTGTGACATGCTGAGAATAAAGGCTCATCTTTTGGTCAGGATCACCATTCTCATTTCTTAGTAGTCATGGGTCTTGTTTAACTTTCCAAGAAATAATATAGCAGGTGGCACCCGTGGCTCAGTGGGTAAGGCGCCGGCCTGAGGATGGCAGGTTCAAACCCAGGCCTGGCCAAACTGCAACAAAAAAATAGCGGGGCATCATGGCAGGTGCCTGCAGTCCCACCTACTCGGGAGACTGAGGCAAGAGAATCGCCTAAGCCCAGGGGTTGGAGGTTGCTGTGAGCTGTGATGCCACAGCACTCTACCGAGGGTGATAAAGTGAGACTCTGTCTCTACAAAAAAAAAAAAATATATATATGTATAGCATCAAGACCAGTGGAAACTCTGGCTTCTTATAAAAGATTCTATTTATTATGTTCCTAATTTGAATTCATATGAAATGGACATCACATGACTTGATAAATGACAGCATCAGAGGAGTACTGCCACCTCTGGACAAAAAGTTGTATCATTTAGTATAATTATATGAAAGTATTTACTAATTCATTGTGTTCTTTCATCTATGAATGCTTTTTTAAACTGGTAAAGGTGGCTCACTATGTATACGTAGACTACATTTTGTCAATCCGTTCATGTACTGAAGAGCACTTGGGTTGGTTCCACATCTTTGCAATTGCGAACTGTGTTGCATAACTATTCAAGTGCAAGTGTCTTTTTGATACAATGGCTTTTTTTCTTTTTGGTAAATAATAGTGGGACTGCTGGATCAAATGGCAGGCCTGCTTTTGGTTCTTTGAGGTATCTCCATACGACTTTCCATGGACGTTGTACTAGTTTGCGGTTACACCAAGAGTGTGCTGCATGAAGGTCAGTATCTGTTGTTTGGGGACTTTTTGATATAAGCCCTTCTCACGGGAGTTAGGTGATAAAGTTTCAAATTGTATTTCCCTGATGATTAGAGACTTTGCACATTTGTCATATGTCTGTTGGCCATTAGTTTTATTTTCTTTTGAAAAGCTTCTGTTCATGTCTTTTGCCCATTTTTTAATGTTTTTTTTTTCAATTTTTTTCTTGTTGATTTGTTTGAGTTCATTGTAGAGTTTTGTTACCAGCTCTTAATTGGGTGTATAGCATGCAAATATTTTCTCCCATTCTATAGATTGCCCACTCACTCTATTGATTGTTTCCTTGGCTGTGCAGAAGATGTTTAAGTTGATCGGGTCCCATTTGTTTATTTTTGTTGTTGATGTGATTGCTTTTGAGTTCTTCATAAATTCTTTTCCTGGGCAACATCTGTGAGAGTTTTTTCCCAACATTTCTTTTAGAGTTCTTATAGTTTCTTACATCTCTTATCCATAGTAAAATGACTTTTATGAGTGATGAAAGATATGGATTGTATTTCAGTCTTTTACATGTGGTTATCCACTGTCCCCAGCACCCTGTACTGAATAGGAATTCTTTTTCCCAGTGTATATTTTTGTCTGCTTTGTCAAAGATCAGTTAGTTGTCTGTATACTGATGGTTTTATATCTGTATTGTGTTCTCTGTTTCATTGGTCTGTGTCTCTGTCCTTGTGCTAGTACCATGCTTTTTTGGTTACAATAGCCTTGTAGTGTAACTTGAAGTCTGGCAGATCAATGTCTTCTAATTCATTTTTGCTTAAGGTTGCTTTGGCTACACAGGTTCTCTTTCAGTTCCCTGTGAAGAAGATTAATTTTTTCCAGATCAGTGAAAAATTATGTTGGTATTTTAATGGGGATTACATTGAATCTGTAAATCACTTTGGGTAGTATGGACACTTTAACAATGTTGATTCCACTGATCCAAGAGCGTGTTATGTTTCTCCATCTGTTTATATCCTTAGTGTTTTGTAGTTCTTGTAGAGGTCTTTCACCTCCTTGCTTAAATATATTCCTAGGTATTTTATTTTGGGGGCTGCTGTTGTGCAAAGTATGGAGTCTTTGATTTGATTCTCAGATTGACTGCTGTTGGTATACAGGAATGTTACTCATTTGTGTACATTGATTTTGTGACCTGAGAGTTCACTGAATTTATTTATCAATTCCAGGAGTCTCTTGGCAGAATTTTGGGGATTTCCTAGATATAATATCATATTATTATGAAAGAGCAATAGATTAAGTTCTTCTTTCCTCATTTGGATACCCTTGATTTCCTTCTCTTCCCTAATCGCATTGGCTAGGACTTCCAACACTGTATTGAATAAAAAAGATGGCTGACATTGGCAACCTTATCTGGTTCTGGTTCAAAGAGGGGAATGCTCTCAATTTTTCCCCATTCAGTATGATGTTGGTTGTGCATTTGTCATATATGGGGCTTTTAAATTTTTCAGGTACGTTCTATCTATGCTTACTTTCTTAAGAGTTCTTATGATAAAAGGGTGTTGAATTTTGTCAAACACTTTTTCTGTATCAGTTGGGAGGGTCATATAGTCATTATTTTTGCTTCTGTTTATGTGATCAATTGTATTTATAAATTTGCATTTGTTGAACCATCCTTTCATCTCTGGGACGAGGCCCACCTAGTCAAGGTGGATTATTTTTCTGATGTGCAGCTGTATCTAGTTTGCTAGCATTTTATTGAGAATTTTTGCATCTATATTCATTGGGAGTGTTGTTCATATATTTCTTTGGCTTTGGGGTTTGTTTTTCTCTGTGTTACATACTCATATTATTTACCTATAGTTCTTTGTGTCTTTTGTTAAATTTGTAAGATCACCTTATGTATTGAAAACCTAAAAGTTTTTGAAGTCTTCTTCATAAATTTTTTCCTTAAGTCAATATCTTGTGATGCAATATTTATGCATCAGAAATATTTTTTCTTAATCATTTGTTAAATGACTTTGATTATAATATTTGTTGCCATTGAATATTTTTTAACTCTCATGTCAATTATGCCTGTCCTTTTTTTATAGCTGTTTCCTGTCTTGACTGAAGGATTCTTTCCAACCTCTATATTACACATGTAGTTTTCTACATTTTTCCTGAGATTTTAGTTTTTATAATTGAATATATAATATGCCTTGAATTTATTTTTGTGTATTGCATGAAGAAGAATCCAACTTAATATTTTAAACTTAGGGCAGCTGGTTGAAAAAAATTGGCACATATTAAATAAACCAAACCTCCTCAATGAATTGACATACCACATTTGCTAAATAGCAATGTTTTATATTTTCCAGAGTCTGTTTTCTAAACTCTCTATTCTGTTATACTAATGTATTAGTTTATTTCAAAGCCAATATCTGTTAAGGAAAGTTATCACAAGAAATCTTCTTTTCCATAATTTTCTTGGCTATTATTAGGCATTTGTCCCTCCTTCTTTTACTTGCATGTAAGGATTATTTTATCTACTTATGTTCATAAAACAATTGGGATGCATAACGCATCGTTTACAAGCACATAATAGAAAGCAGTTAACAATTTTAAGTTGAAGGAAATTTAATGTAGGGCATTAGTGCTTTAAATTAACATGGAGGTTTGGTAACAATGTTTAGGCTAGGATACTAGGAGTAATTTTCCTGACCAGTCTATTAGAGAGATTTACTGCCTTTATCACCATCAGGAAGTGAGGGAATTAGAAAGGCACTGACCCAGTTGTCTACAACTGGAATACACAAGTGTCCCAACCAAGAGTTGCTGGTTCCTGAGCCACCTCACATTTGATGGATCTTTATCAATAAAAATGGTTGCCTTTTATTCCATTGGAAATAAATTATATTTATATATTAATTGTAGCAGCCCGTATAGCCTGTGGCCAGGAGGAGTGAGAGTTATAAGAAACACCTGTATAGCTCAATAATGGAACACTTTGGTGGAAAGGGCATGGAGAAGGATTTAGCTCTCCTAACAAGCATGAGAGCTCACGAGATGAAAGCAGTGGTGAATTGGCAGTCTCTACACCTGTGGCATTGAGAGGCATGAGATCAGCCTTATATTAGGCTGGAGGAGAAGGCAGTTGGGGGCATGCGCATTTTATCACGGACTCGCTTACTCTGACTCTGTCTCTTCTTATGCCTGCAGAACACCAGCACGGTGTCTCTCTGCTGAAGATTACCAAGCTCTGCTAAAGACTGAGATCTATCTATTCTAAGAAGACTGCTTTACTCTCTCTAAGACTCTCTCTCTCCAGCTAAAGTAGATAGCCCTCATGCACCTAACAGACCTGAGCAAGGTAACTTAGTGGTCTGTGTCCAGAACCTAGTTAAGCCGGGCTGAAACCTGGCCAGTCTTGGACCCTGACAAGTGAGTGGTGTCAGGAATGAGATGTGTCAATTAATTAAGAGAGTATTTACCTTGATATATTAGTAAATATTCTATTGGATTAATCTGTGTAGAAAATCCTGTTCATAAAAATATCACAGGTTATGGAAGAAATATATAGTAACTTAGTTTATTTAAAGTCAATGAAACTTTCCACTCACTCATGTTACAACTCATGAAGGCTGAACTTTCCAACATAGTTATGTGAATGAATATAACACAGTATTGTTTCCTATATTTAAAATATTTATTTTAAATATAGAAAAAATAAATATAAATAAAATATTTATTTTAAATATAGAAAATATATTTTAAATATTTAAATATTTAAAATGTCTTCCCATTTAAATTCTATCACAAAATTTGTGTCATTAAGCATTATTGGAAATTGTCTGCATTGAAATTATGGGGAAAAAGTCCATCTATTTTTATTAGCATTAAAGTGTGTAAGATATTAAAAATTTTAAAATCTAATGCCTTTTGAAGGAATTTAAAATATAACTTTCATTATGCATATAGAATTTCAATTTAAAATACAGTAGAACCAGTGGGGCGTGGTGGCTCATACTTATAATCCTGGTACTCTGGGAAGCCAAGGCTGGTGGATTGCTTGAGCTCAGGAGTTTGAGACCAACCTGAGCAACTTTCCTACATTGACCAACTCCTTAGGTTGACCTAATTTTCATAGACTGGACATGCATCACATATTGTCAATGGAAGACTTACCTCTATATATTGACCAACTCTGTAAGTTGTATCTTGACTCTTTGGATGGTATTTATCTTCTATAACTTAATGCATTGAATCTACTCTACACCAAGAGTTAGAATATATGAGTTGTGGCCTTAAATTATGTTTCTTTATTTTAGTGCAAGTTGTTTTTTCATGTATTATTATCACCACAAGTTGGATTAGGCCTAATGTTCTATGCTTTATCACATGTAGTAGAAGTTTTTTTCAATGTGAAGAACTGGTCTGAATTATAGGTACATCCTACAATTACTGAGAAAATTTTTACAGTTATTAATAAAAAACATCATGGAATTGAAAAAACTCAAAGTGCTTAAAAGGAAAAGGTTTATCTCCATTTTCTGGAAAGCAGCAACCAAAGAAAGATGGCAGAATATTTTGGTGTTGGCAAGACTATGGTCAGAAACATCCAAAAATGTAAACATGAGTACTTGGAGAGATATGGTAAGGAAAACAGAGACCTATAGCAGAAAAGCAGGAAAACTTCCCTTCTTGAAGTCAATGAAGCCACATTAAGCTGGTTCAAACAAATGAGGGCAGTTAATGCTGACTCTCCAGGCCAATGATCCAAGAAGTTGCTAAAGAATTAGGAGTGGCAGATTTCCAAGCATCAAGAGATTTGCTCAAGAATATGGTTACAAAAGATCTACCAGAAAGTCTTTGTGGTAAATGCAATGTAGTTCCGGTAGAAATTGTGGAGGAGTTCATCAAAAAGTTCCTAGGTTTTGCCAGAGCCTTCAAAGATTAATACATCTTTAACATTGACACATATGGACTCTCTTTCAAGGAGATGCCTTATAGGATCCTTGTTATAAAGTATGACAAATGTAAGAGTGGAAAACTTTCCAAAGAACATTTCCTAGTTCTACTTTGCACTAGCTCAACTGGAGAGAAACTGATGCCTTTGGTGATTGGTAAATCAGCAAAGCCACGTGAATTCAGGAATCTGAAGCCTGCAGACCTCCCTGTCACTTGGAGATCAAACAAGTGAACGTGGATAATTGGTGCCCTATCCAGTGGATAGGAGTGAGTAATGGGTGTCAACCAAGAAATGAAAAAGAAAAAACAATATATTCTGCTGACAGACAACTGTCCTGACCACCTGCAAGTGAATCATCTCCAAACATGACCTCAAAAATCCAACCTCTTAACTAAAGTATCATCAAAACATTTAAAATGCAATACCAAGAGTAGCTCCTGTAGTGGGTCATTACTAAACACAAACTGTAGCCTTCCTGGGGAAGCAACTTTGTCTGTTGCATCAGCGCTGTTATGGATCAATTCTGCTTGGTATAAAGTTCAGCCAGAAGTGGCACTGGAGTGTTTCAAAGAAGCTGGACTTCTTATAACTGGAGAACACTATGTTTTGGCCTCATCACTCAGTCCAGCTCCCTTTGTGTAATTTCAAAGGAGAAGATTTTTAAAAGTTTGTTTGCATTATGGGGGCAAGACAGGATTGCAAGAGGGACTTTACCTAACAATTGCAATCAGTGTAACCTGGCTTATTGTACCCTCAATGAATCCCCAATAATGAAAAAAAAAAAAAAAGTTTGTTTGCAGTGGATGATGAACCTGGAATGAACCTGACCCGGTAGCAACTTTCCAAGTGATACTGACTGAAGTACAGACCAATGTAAAAGTGCATGAAGTGCTGATGAAGTGGAAGAAGCAAGTGGAGATGGTATAGAAATTGCAGAGACTCCCAAAGAAGAGGATGTCAGGCATCTGATAATGCAGTTGAAATCATTTTCTCTCAAAAAAAATGCTCAGGTTTACTGAGTGGTGTAGCCAGCATTGAGAGTGCTTTCTATACTTATGTTTGTAGTAAGAATAAGAAACAGACCGAGTTTGACTTTTTCCAGAAAGAAACATGAGAAAATAGTAAATTTATTGACTTTGTAATATACTGTAGATAGGATTTTACTGTGTTTTGATTATATATTTCATACAGATATTCTCTAATAAAAGTTGTATAAGAAAGTAAAGTACACGCACACATCACTGAAGTCAGTCTAGTTCCTTATGTTGACCACCTGTGTAGGTAGACTAGTTTGTCACAGTCCTTAAGGTGGTCAACCTACAGAGATTCTACTGTATGTCAAGATTATTATTTGTATTACGGACCCAGTGAAACAAATTTCCCAATCTCCACTCTGGTTTTATGTACATTAAAAATATAACTAAATTGGTTTTAAAAGATAACTCATGTCCCAAGTTGGGTTCACGTTTTTGGACGGATTATTCCTCTATTTCTATCTGTACCAACTCAAATATAAGATCTTCCACTTTGTATGACTTTGAATACATTACTTAGCAGCTCTAAAATCAAAATTTTTATATCTCAGATGAATGACACTCTTATTTAATAGGAACATCATGATGACTAAATGTAATTCTGTATGTAAAATGCCTACAGCATAACAGATGCTTAGAAAATGGCAAATATGGGTGGTGCCTGTGGCTCAGTGAGCAGGGCGCCAACCCCATATACTGAGGGTGGCGGGTTCAAACCCAGCCCCAGCCAAACTGCAACAAAAAAATAGCCGGGCGTTGTGGCGGGCACCTGTAGTCCCAGCTGCTCGGGAGGCTGAGGCAGGAGAATGGCCTAAGCCCAGGAGTTGGAGGTTGCTGTGAGCTGTGTGATGCCACGGCACTCTACTGAGGGCAATAAAGTGAGACTCTGTCTCTACAAAAAAAAAAAAAAAGAAAATGGCAAATATTACGTACAGCAGGATGTAGTGTTCAATTCTCACTTTTATGAGAAGGAATGTGCTTATGTGGCTCAATCTCTGCACTTCTCGTGTCACATACATAAAAAACTTAGAGCCTTGAACCATATATTAATGTTCTTGGAAGTTCTCCTGATTAATTTTTCTTATTGCTATGTTGAACACTATACTTTTTGAACACATGTATCTCTGCGTATTCACTACAGATCGAACTTGATGATCTGCTATGAAAAAAGTTATATGGTACTGTGTGCAAAATTACATAGTTAATGGATAAAGAAAATTTTCTCATTTTGATAATTTCTCATTTTGATAATTTGATAATGAAAATAAATTTTCTCATTCTTAGCTATCACTTTTTAATAATAATTTTTTGTTTCACTTCCTTTTTCTTTCTCTTTCTCTTGCTCCTTTTGTTCCTTTTTTATGATACAGAGTCTCACTCTCTTGCCTTGGGTAGAATGCCATAATGTTGTCATCATAGTTCACAGCAACCTCAAATCCATGGACTCAAGTGATCCTTCTGCCTCAGCCTCTGGAGTAGCTGAAACTGTAGGTGCCCACCACAGTCCCTGGCTATTGTTCTTTTTCTTGAAGGAGGCTTAGACCACAGGCATATTCTATATTATACTCTTCCCCCCAAACCAAAAACAATACATATAAAACACAAAAGGACTGGATTATAGTAGAAGGTCTTAATGACTTTTGTAATGTAGGCATTTCTAGTATCATTGTACAGGTAAAAGTAATAGTGGATATAGTTGATATAATTGTATGAGTAAAGCTTTAGTGATATATTAAGAATTGTTAAAATGAGGTCTGAAGTAATATAGGGTATAAATCTCCGAAGTGTTTTACCTAGATCTATAAAGGTCATCAGAATGATAGAAAGATATTCCAAGCAAATTTCTATTTTTGAGTTACATATGGGTAATTAGGAGGCATTTATAATTAAAAAGAAAGAAAAAAGAGATGCCTTTTAAAGAGGACAGTTCTGCTAAGAAGCTGGCAATTAAGGCACATTACATTTCTTCTTTTCCTTAGGATGTATTTTTTATTGTAATTTATTACTTTATACCCCTTGGAATCATTTTCTTGCCTGATGCATATAATAGATGCATCATTTAGTTAACTCCATTACAAGACCTTTCTGTACTTCATGTTTTTTTATCAGCAAAAGATGCAAGAACATATAGTAATTCTTGGAGCAAAGCTGGTGCTTTTTCACTGACAGTTATCACGGCTGTCGCCAGGTGAGTTGGTGAGTGTGGCCATGTAGGACATTATACTTTTTTCACCTGATGGTCAGTGCCTGAAATACTTGAACTCATATTCCATTAGTTCCCCAAACTATGGGCTGTAACATATACTGTATGTTACTTGGAAATAATTTTCTCTGATAAAATGTTTTGAATATGAATATTAAATATTTCAGTGTGTGAGGAATTCTGCATCTAACAATGCATCTTCAATTTCCTCTCACTCCTCTCACAAATATATTTAACCATTTAGTAAAGAAATAAGTTCTTCTGCACAGAGTTATCACCTCAGGCAAATGGCAAATAGCTCTTGAGAGGGCGATTCTTTCATTTCTCATATGCTTTTACCTGTATTTTTATTTAGTGCTATGTGTATCACAGTGTAAATGAAGTTCTGATCATCTCCTATGGACACATTTTGACTGAGTGAGAGTGAGGGAAGCTAATTAAAGGAATAGAAACCGAAGGGGCTGTAAGGAAAATGGCATTGGTAGGCTGAGTAGGGTACCTGCAATTTGCTTATTTCTTTAATTCCTTATGACTAATCCCAACTATTCAGGTGGGATGACTGTGGGCCGTGCTAGTGAAAATGAAAGGAAAATGAAGTGGTTATTTGTGAGGGAAAGTAAATCGTGGGAATGAAATGGGACTGGGAAAGTCCATAAAGAATTCTAAGTATGGTTGACCCTTGAACAACGTGGGTTTGAAAACTATGGTCCACTTATATGTGGATTTTTAAAAATACTGATATTGGAAAAGTTTTTAGCAACAATTAGAAAATACTTGAGACCAGGTGCGGTGGCTCATGCCTGTAATCCCAGCACTCTGGGAAGCCAAGGCAGGTGGATCGCTTGAGCTCACGAGTTTAAGACCAGCCTGAGAAGAGCGAGACCCTGTCTCTAAAAATAGATAAATTAATTAATTAATTAGTTAATTAATTAAATTAATAGCCAGGTATTGTGGCAGGCACCTGTAGTCCCAGCTACTTGCAAGTCTTAGACAAGAGAATCTCTTGAGCCTAAGAGTTTGAGGTTGTTGTGAGCTATGATGCCATGGCACTCTACCATGAGACTCTGTCTCAAAAAAAAAAAATACTTTATAATGATCATAGACTAGAAATATCAAAAATTAAGGAAAAGTTATGTCATGAATACATAAAATATATGTAGATATCAGTCTGTTTTATCATTTGCTACCATAAAATATACCCAAATACATTATAAAAAATTAAATCTTATCAAAACTTATGTGTACCATCACTTAGAGATCACACAAGGTACCATTTGCCTATGAGAGAAATGTAAACAAATGTAAAGATTAAATATTAAGTCAAAACTGTATAAATTAAGGATAGTGTGTATTGCGCTACTGTAAGTTCGCAGCCACCTCCTATTTCTATTGCAGGGAGCTCAAGTGTTGAGAGTATCCTCTTAAAATGCCATGTGCTGGTACTCATCTTCATGGGAGCCATTTGTCTCTCCAGTAAATTGCACATTGCAAGAAAAAGTGATCTCTTGCAATTTTCATGTAATTTTCCTTGTGTTTACTGGAATACCATCAACCTTGAATAACACCATGGGACCCACATGAAAGCCACCAGTGATGCTACAAGTGCTGCTGAGAAGCAGAGCAAAATGATAACATTATAAGAAACAGTTGAATTGCTTGATAGACACCCTAGAATCTAGATTGAGGTCTGTCACTTCAGTTGCCTGCCATTTCAGAGAGATGATCATCTAACTACAGTACAGAACTGTAAGTGTATCTTCTCTTCCTTGTAGTTTTCATAATAACATTTTCTTTTTCCAGCTTACTTTATTATAAGAATATGTTGTATAATACATACGATATATAAAATATGTGTTAATCAATAGTTTGTATTATCAAAGGCTTCCAGTCAGTATCAGGCTATTAGTAAAGTTTTGGGGGAGTCAGAAGTTCTATCCAAATTTTCAACTCTGCAGTGGATGTTAGTCCCCCTACCTCCTGCATTCTTTAAGGGCCAACTGTATATTTTGAGTGTACAGGGGGTATGTGACTGTAATCTTAGAACTCTGGAAGGCCAAGGCTGGTAGATCGTTTGCGCTCAAGGGTTGGAGACCAGCCTGAGCAAAAGGGAGACCTCATTGCTACTAAAAATAGAAAACCTAACTGGGTGTGGTGGTGCGTGCCTATACTCCCAGCTACTCTGGAGGCTGAGGCAGGAGGATTGCTTGAGCCCAAGAGTTGGAAGTTGCTGTGAGAGATGATGATGCCACCGCACTCTACCCAGGGTGACAGAGCAAGACTCTGTCTCAAAAACAAACAAAAAGACTGTTTTGAGTGTGTGTTGTGTTCATACAGTTAAAATGCACGTATGCCTCTTCACTAATGAAATGATTATGAAGACATTTACACTTTAGATTCTGTAAACCTGACATTATATGAGCTATGTAAAGCACATCATGTTTTTTTTTTTTCACATCATGTTTTAATAGTGGGATTTCCTTCATCAAAACGTTCCAAAGTTAAGAGCAATGTGACTCCAGTAAGCATAAACAGATTGTTTCCACATTGGAAATGTTTGTCAGTGAAACACACTTGTCTTATTTTATAGATTGTCTTTTGATTTTTTTCTTTTGCAGTACAGAGCTTTATAGTTTAGTTAAGTCACATTTCTCTATTTCTGTTTTTGTTACATTTGCTTTTGGGGTCTGAGTCATAAATTCTTTGACTAGTTTAATATCTAGAAGAGTTTTGCAAGTTTTTCTTCATCTTGAGTTAATGTTTATACGTTGTGGAGGATAGCAATCTATTCTAGATTCCTTCTTCTGTATAGGGCTATCCAACTTTTTCAGCTCTATTTATTAAATAAGATGTCCTTTCCTAGGGTATGTTTTGTCTGCTTTGTCAATGACCAGTTGGTTGTAGCAATATGGTGTTATTTCTGGATTCTTTATTCTGTTCCACTTGTCTATGTTTCTACTTTTATACCAGTACCATGCTGTTTGGGTAACTATTGCCATGTAGTACATGATTATGAGTCAAGTAATGTGGTACTTCCAGCTTTGCTTTTTGCTTAGGATTGCTTTGGCTATTTGGGCTCTTCTTTGGTTCCATGTGATCATTTTTCTAATTCTGTAAAAAATGACATTGGTATTTGGTGAGAATTGCACTCAATCTATAGATTACTTTCGGCAGTATAACAATACTGATTCTTTTAATGCATGAGCATAGGATGTTTTCCTGTTTGTTTGTGTTACGTACAGTTTCCCTCTTGAGTGTTTTGTAGTTCTTCTTATAGAGATCTTTCACCTCTTTAGTTTAGTATAGTCCTAGGTATTTGCAGCTATTGTGAATGGGGCTGAGTTCTTGATTGGATTCTCAGTTTAGCTGGTATTGGTATATAGAAATGCTATTGGTTTGTATATATTGATTTTGTAACCTGAGACTTTACTAAATTCATTTATCAGAAGAAGTCTGGAGGATTCTTTAGGGTTTTCCTAGGTGTAATGTTATAGTAACAGCAAACAGAGATGGTTTGAGTTCCTCATTTCCATTTCTTTCTTTCTCTTGCTTGATTGCTCTGGCTAGAATTTCCAGTATTATGATGAATAAGTGGGCATTCTTTTCTTCTTCCAGTTATTAGAGTTAATGCCTTCAGCCTTTCCCCATTCATTGTAATGTTGGCTGTAGGTTTCTCACATATGACTTTTGTCATTTTGAGATATGTTTCTTCTATGCTGAGCTCGTTGAGGGTTTTTATTATGAAAGGAGAAAATATTCACAAACTATATATTTCACAAAAGACTAATAAGCAGAATCAATGGGAATTCAAACAAATAAGAAAGAAAAAATAATTCCATTAAAAAGCAGGAAAAGAACTTGTACAGCCATTTTTCAAAAGAATATATACAAGTTGTCAACATATGAAAAATGCTAAATGTCATATATCATCAGGGAAATGCAAATTAAAGCCTTCATAAGATACGACCTTCCCCACTCAGAATGACCACTATTAAAAAGCAAAAATAAATAAATAAATGTAGATATTGGCCTAGATGTAGTGAAAAAGGAACATTTTTATAATGTTGGTAACAATTTAAATTAATTTAACCTCTATGAAAAACAATATGGAGATTTCTTAAAGAATTAAAATATCCATGATTTGATTCAGCAGTCCCATTACTAGGTATCTACCCAAAGGAAAAGAAGTTGTTATATCAAAAAGACACCGCTATACAAATTTTTATCACAGTGCCATTTATAATAGCAAAGATATGGAATAACCCTGTGTGCCTATCAACCAATGATTCGAGAAAGAAAACGTGTTATGTGTACATACACCATGGAATACTACTCAGCCGTAGAGAAGAATGAAATAATGCCTTTTGCCACACCTTGGGTGGAACAGGGGACCATTATCCTAAATGAAGTAACTCAGGAACAGAAAACCAAATACCACATATTCTCACTTGTAAGTGGGAGCTAACCTGTGGATGTACATCGTCACATGGAGTGATATAGTAGACTAAAAAAGGAGAGGGTAGAAAATGGGTGAGGGATGAAAAATTTCCTAATGGGTACAATGTACACTATTCAGGCGATGCACATTCTAAAAGCCTAGACTTCACAACTGTACAATTCATTTATGTAACAAACCCCACTTGTAACCCCTAAATGTATTGAGTAAATAAATACATACAGACATAAATTTCTAAGAATAAGGCAAAAGAAAAAAATCTCCCTACATGTTTGAAGCAAACATATGGGCTGTTAAGAGTCATCCAAGTAAATAATTATTGAGATATTTTTCTACCTAAAATGACAGTAACTGATATAAGTGCAAGTAATTTAGATGAAGAATTAATTTTACATGTGAGAGGTTGACTAACTCAACAGGCCATGTAGAAAACAATATTAATATGACAATGACTTCATTACTTAAATAGATGGGATTCTCTTTAGAGAGAGGGATAACCTCAAGCATCAGTTAAGGAGAGATAAACACATTAATAGATGCTAGCTGGTTAGGTGCTGACACTATAGTAATTAAGTTTGTGAAAAGGATAAAGTTGTAGCCATTTCTGAGTGCCCTCATTCTGGGGTATTCTGAATACCAAATGTGTGAATATTCTCAGAGTTCTTATATTCACCTTTGGATTAGCACCCTACTTGTGGCAATCTTTATCATATTGTTTGGTTTGCAGAGGGCTTCCTTTGATTATGAAAATATTTTAAAAATTCATGAAGCCTTTTACAGAAAGATCATTTTAAGATATTTTCAATATTATATTAACTTTTAATCTAACAACAAAAAGTTATTTATACTAAGATTTCTATAACCTTATATAATTTAAAATATTTGGCAAATTAAAATATCTTTGGGGGCGAGTAGAGCAAAACATTATATTATGATTTGGCTATAAAGGTAAATGAAATGTAATGTCTTCAATGTGTGTCTAAAAGATTAATATACTTCGTTTTATTTTTCTTCTAACATAATACATGAAGATAATTGAAAATATGTGAGAAAGGCTGAAAAAATAAGTAGAAAAATGTATGCTATGTATACTTCTAGGTTTTATTTTCCTGTATTCACTTTTGGTAGTTTTACTTGTTCAATTTTGCAGCTTTCACGTATTTAATATTTGCATATACTTTGAAGTTAAATTTGTATAGTTATTTGGTGAAATATCATTTGTAAATACAGGAGAACCTCTATAATTTGACCACTAGGGGACTGTAACAAACTGGTCAACGTACAGAGGTGGTCAACAATGGAACTAGGCCTGCTGTACTGATACGTTCATGTGGGCATGTCTGATCTGTGAAAATTAGGTCAGCTTGGGGAGGTGGTCAACGTAAGGAGGTGGTCAACTATGGAGATTCTACTGCATTTCAATGTTGCTTTCTCCCTATAGAAATCTATTAGACGATGTTTAAAAACGGCACAAAAAAGGAAACTCTATAATGATTTATTGTATAAATGAATATGTAATTCTCCATATTAGAGTATTATCACTTAATCTAAAGGAAGACTGAATCATTTTAAATAACATAGAGATATGTAGTACTGGGTGTGAAGTCAAATTAGCCCAGGACTGACTCCTGGCTCTGTCACTAACAGAGCCATGCATTCTGTCTGATGCCTAGACAGTGTCATGTATATTGATGATCACGGTAATTATTCATGAAAATATTGATTCATAATAGCAATGCAATTACTGTCTCTTATCTTAAATGTAAAACATTACAGAACTGAAATTTTTGTTTTTCCTAGGCATTTAGAACCGAAGATATACCTCAAGAGTGCACTAAAGCCTCCATAACCTTATGCAAGGGCAGTTACCCCTCATTTATTTATTTTTCAAGCATTTATTCTTGATCTCCTAAGCTGCACTCAAGAGATAGACAAAAAGGTGCCTCTAGTCTTCAGGGACTGTACTGGAGTGAAATAGGAAGGAGACAAGGTGAACAACCCCATTTCATTTTATATCCACCCTAAGTGAACATCAGATGACTCAAGACCCTCAGCTTGCTGAGGTCTTCATAATTCAGTCATGAGAACTAGCTGGCAGGAGTAACCAACAGGTAATGCGTTTTCTCTAGCTGCTGTGGGTGACTGCTGAGGCATAACTGCAGTTCCAGAAAGGCACCACTCATTTCAGAAGGCAGTCAGGCTACAGTCCCCTGGGACAGTGTGTTTCAAATTTCAGTCATTCTCATTAAGAACTTCCCCAATTTGGGGCTACTCTACTTGTACTGTTGTTTAAAAAACTTTTTTCTTAGACTCACTTTTTTTTTTTTTTTAGCTTAAATGTAACACAATTTAAAGGAGTATTTCATATCACTACTGTAAGTGAGAAACTTTCCCACCATAAATAGACAATAACCATACAAATGTACAGATGAAAATAAAATAGTGTTGAAAAAATTATGGCTAAGGATAGGCACTGGGCAGAAAGCTCTCTCTTTGATATTGTCGAAGCTCATGTTGTCACAAAATGTCCAAACTGAGATGTTACCCTGGAAGTCAGCAGGATTGATAAGTATCCAGAGGGACGGACTCTTTCCCTTGTAACTTCCTGTGACTGTGTTTCCTGGAGATTGCATGTCACCCTTTGGCAAATGCTGTTCTCCAAAAGCAGATTCACTTTCCAGAACTCTGAAACAAAGTTTAATTTAGTGATTACAGGTGTCAAGTACTATGATAAATGCTTGAAGTATTTTATCTCCCCTGATTTTCACAACATTGATTTCATAGGTGGGTTATCCACATTTAACAAATGGGAAATCCAGGAACAGAGACATTAATTATTTGCTCAGTCCACGTAGTTAGTGAAAAATGGAGCTAGATTTTTGAATCCAGGACAGCCTGGCTTCAAAACTGGGTCTCTTAACCACGGTGTTTCTCTGAAGTAAACTCATTTTTTCTCACACTAGGGGGAGCTAGAGATGAAAGCAGGGTTCTGATGGTGTGGTAAAGAGAAAAATGGTACCCCAAAGATGTCCGTAGCCTAATCCCCAAATCTATTAATATGTCAATTTCTATGGCAGAGGGGAATTAAAGTTGTAGATGGGATTAAGATTGCTAATCATTTTACTCTGAGATGAGGAGATTATCATAGATTGTCCAGATAGGTCCAATATAATCACAGAGGTCCTTATAAACAGAAGGAGGAGGCAGAAGAGGGAAGACCAGAGAGATAGCAGTATCAGGTCTCAGACCAGTGTCACTGCTCAAAGATGGAGAAGCAGGGCCCTGAGCCAGGAACCTTGGAAAGACTCTAGAAGATGAAAAATGCAAGCAAATAGATTCTTCCCTAGGCCAATATCCTCATTTTAAGCAAAAGAAACCAAATTCGATCTCCTAACTAAAAATATAATACATTTGTGTTGTTTTAAAGCCACTAAGTTTGTGACAACTTGTTATAGCAGCAATAAGAAACTAATTCAGATTTCTTTTTTCATTTTTTTTTATTATTAAATCATAGCTGTGTACATTAGTGCTGTCAAGGGATACAATGTGCTGGTTTCATATACAATCTGAAATATTTTCATCAAACTGTTTAACATAGCCTTCCTGGCATTTTCTTAGTTATTGTATGAAGACATTTGTGTTGTTCATTTAGTAAGTTTCGCCTGTACCCATTCTAAGATGTACCGTAGGTGTGGCCTCACCAATTACCCTCCCTCCACTCCAACCTCCCCCTCCCCTCCCTTGGCCCTTTCCCCATATTCTTGGGCTATAGTTGGGTTATATGAAAGTTATAAATTAGCTTCATAGTAGGGCTGAGTACTTTGGATACTTTTTCTTCCATTCCTGAGATACTTTGCTAAGAAGAATATGTTCCAGCTCCATCCATGTAAACATGAAAGAGGTAAAGTATCCACATGTGGGTCCAGCAAAGGTGAAGAGGAACATAAATACCACAGACAGGACCCTAGCTTAAAAACTACATGTAACCATGAAGTTATATGCTTTTATAAAATATGAAGAACATATCAGTGTTACCCTTTAGGTAGTCATCTTTGGCAAGATGTATAACACTTATTCATGATTGGAACATAGTTCTGAAATTCACTGTTGTAATAGTTGGATAATAAAATCTCATTGTTATTTATTTACATTTAGTGGTTTTACCTGGTTAATAATCCTTCTCAGTAATGCTTTTGGTTGCTACTGCTATTACAATTCATACTGGTACAAATATGTATGTATTTTATTGGTGCCTCATTTACCACAGTACAAAATGGGATAAGAAGAGCATAGAATTATTATGAGGTTAAAGTAAATTAATGCTTATAAAATGCCAAAATATTCACTGGCACATATTAGACATTTACTATTAATACATTTCAGTAGCCTTTGTTTTTTATTTACTCTGTTGTTGTATACTTGGCTGTGTAGAAACTTTTTATTTTTTTTAACTTTTATTTGTTATTTATTTATTTTTGAGACAGAGTCTCACTATGTCGCCCTCAGTAGAGTGCTGTGGTGTCACAACTCACAGCAACCTCAAACTCTTGGGCTTAAGTGATTCTCTTTCCTAAGCCTACCAAGTAGCTGGGACTACAGGTGCCTGCCACAATGGCTGGATATGTTTTTTTAATTGTAGTTGTCACTGGTGTTTAGCAGGCCCGGGCTGGGTTTGAACCCGCTAGTTAGCGGGTATCCTAACCACTGAGCACAGCGCGGAGCCTGCAAAAACTTTTTAATTTGATCAGGTCCCATTTGTTTATTTTTGTTGTTGCTGTGATTGTTTTAGGGATATTGTTCATAAATTATTTTCCTAAGTTGATATCATAAGAAGTTTTCTCAACATTTTTCTCCTAGAATTCTTAAGAGTTCCATGCCTTAGGTTTAAGTCTTTTCCCATCATGAGTTAATTTTTGTGAGTAGCGAGAGGTGCAGATCCTGTTTCAGTCTTCTACATGTAGCTATCCAGTTTTCCTAGCACCATTACTGAACAGGGATTCTTTTCTCAGCTGCTTTTATCAGCTTTGCCAAATATCAGATGGGAATATCGGGATGGTTTCATGTCTGGGTTCTCTTTTCTAACCCATTGGTCTGTGTCTCTGTTTTTGTGCCAGCGTTGTATTGTTTGGGTTACTATAGCTTGGTTGTATAGCTTGAAGTCTGGGAAAGTGAGGCCTCCTGCCTTTTTCTTACTACATGAGGGCGAATTGGCCATTCTGGTCTTTTCTGTTTCCACACAAAGGGAGAAATATTTTTTCTACATCTGAAAAAAAGGCGTTGGCATTTTAGTGGGAATTGCATTGAATCTCTAGATCATTTTGGGTAGTATTAGCCATTTTAACAATGTTGATTCTGTTGATTCATGAGCATGGTATAGTTTTCCATCTGTTTACATCCTTCCTCTGCAGTTTCTTTCCTCATTGTTTCATAGTTCTCCCTATAAAGGTCTTTCACCTCCTTTGTTAATTATATCCTTTGTTAATTATTTTATTTTCTTTATTGTTACTGTGAAAGTATTGCATCTTCAATTTGATTCTCAGCTTGACTATTGTTGTGTATATGAAAGCTACTGATTTGTCTACATTGATTTTGTAGACTGAGGCTTTGCTGAATTTATTTATCAGTTCCAGGTTGAAACTTTGGGTGTTCTAGACATAAGATCCTACCATCCGCACTGAGCGATTATTTGACCTCTTCTTTGGATAACATTGATTTCCTTCTCTTGCCTGATTGCTCTGGCTGGAACTTCCAGCACCCAGCACTATGTTGAATAGAACTGGTGAAAGTGAGCAAACTTGTCTGCTTCCAACTCTAAGTGGCAATGCTTTCAAATTCTCCCTATTCAATATGATGTTGGCAGAGGATTTGTTGTATATGGCTTTTATATTTTTCAGTATTCCCCATCTATACCAATTTTGTTAAGTATTCTTATCTTAAAAGGATACTGAATTTTGTCAAATGCTTTTTCTGTATCTGTTGAAAGAATCATATGGTATTTGTTTTTGTATCTGTTTATGTAGTGAATTGCATTTATAGATTTGCATATGTTGAACTATCCTTGCATCTTTCGAATGAAACCCACTTGGTTGTGATGACTTTAAACTCAAAATAGAGAGTATTTTGAGACCATTTTCTCATAATGATAAAATTTCAGTTGGAGTAAGACCATATGGAATCATATGGCAAAAATTTTAAAGTATTTTGTCATAAAAATAAAATACATGCATTTTAAAACATTTGAAGAATAGAGAAAGAATAAGAGTAAAATTATTCTACAGTCTTTACTCAAAAATACATACTGATATTTGTCTTGAATTATATGACATAAAGGAAATGATTGCTGTGTTTATGATTTTGTAATTTTCAATGTAGTGTACGTATAGATTCATGATGCATTTCAGTTTTCTTTTTAAATGTCAAATTATAAAAAGCACCATTTGTCAAACAGGGACATTTTATGAAATTTAGATCTTTTTGATTTGTAAACTGTCCTATTCTGTACTTTCTGATACTTCAGGCTTTATAAACACTTTACTTCCAGCACAATACTTTTATGCTAACCCTTGGATAAAACAAGATTAAAAGATTTCTTAACCTTTTAATGAGATATTAAACTCCTTTGTTAAAGTAATTCACACAAATCCATTTCCTTTTTATAATATACAGGTCTCTCTGAAGTTAGGAATTGCGTTCTAGACATAAGATCATACCGTCAGCACAGATGGTCTTTTTATTTCTCAAAGTCTTAACAATGACTTTTTACAGTAATCATCAAGTGATTGTTAAATACACATATAAACAAAGGTTTAAATGATAAGAGACTTTACACTGAGGTAGTTTTATCAACATTGTAATATTTACGAATTTTAAGGTAAATTATCTTGTTGAATCTCCACATACCTGACCTAGAAGTTCAAGTGATGAGTGACTACTATTAAATGTTAGGATAGTGAAGATTATAGTTAGATAAGGCTGAGAGAATTCTGTGAGATCTGACTGTCTGGAAGTCGTAAAAATTTCCAAAGATTGAACTGCAACATCTATGTATACTAATAAATATCTATATTTTAAGTGTCTGTTACTGACTCTCAACTTCAATTATGATTGTAAGCTGTATTAACCTGTAGGAAAACCTTCAACTTCAAGTGAAGAACTTAAATTTAAATACTAGTAGTGTCTATTTTTATAAACTGAGATAAAAAAAATTATGTCTAGGAACAAAGTTACCATTTAAATAGCTATTTCTCTATACTATATTGAAAGGTAAATAATCAAGCAAGCAGATTCAATAAATAAAATGAATTACTAAAATTATTTAAGAATAAATCTAAAACATAGACATAGCTGTACCTTTAAAACTTTTATATGGTCCAAACCTTCAGTTTTTGATGCTATTGTCCTATACATTGTAAGAGGAGAAAGGAAAATATAAACAATTGGAATATTTATTTCTTATTCTTCCTATTCTAAAATCTTATTTCTTTGGGAGTTCAAATTTTTATAAAAATTATGCATAGGTCTTATTATTTTTCACACTTTGAAGAATCAAATGTTAATAAGAACTACCCCATCAGGAATTTCCAATACTTTTCATTATTTCAGTACAGAGAAGAGTTTGGCATTCAGTCTGGTACCAAATATCAGTCATGGGTAAAATAATTTAATTTTAATTTTTTAACTTTGCTTTTTACCCATTTTACAAAAGTCATGAGCTCTATACTATAAATTTTCCTAATATGACCCCTGGAATGTAGGAACTAATAATAGTAGAAAGAAAATCTCTTTTAAAGTTAGAATGAAGTGAAATGCTCTTAAAATTGCTTTTAATCACATATGTATTATAAAATTCTTCCTCACCATCTATATCATTTTTTATAGTTTTAAACCTCATAAGTATAATATTCACTTCAGAATGGCAATTTAAATGTTAGATACATAATTTTTAAATATTATGTTCCTTATAAATAGATGATCTGATTCTCATCTGACAGATAAAATCACTCTAGTGAATTAAAGCATATTAAGGATTATAGTCAGTTGAATCAATCACATGCATTTGTTTCCTGAATAAATAACATTTTAAGCTACTTGGATTTTTTCCTTGGAGGAAAGACTAAAATTGTTTTCCTTCTATATATCAGCAAAACTTGAGAGATAAAAATTGTAGGTGTAATTATCTACTAGGGTACTAGAAATATCATCAGAATGGAAAAGACACAACAATGATTCTCAAACTTGAGTGGACTTCAAAATTACTCAGGTACTTAGTTACGTGATGATCCTTCTGTGCCCCAACGCTGGAGATTCAGATTGTATCAAGCTCTCAAAGGTAATCCTGATGCAAGTGGGTCCCGATCACATACATGAGAAGACAATGTAGTCAACATGAGAGAAATGTACTTGTTGTCAAGTGCTGTAACAGAGTTGAAGATTCTTCTAGAGATGTCTAGTGTTTTGAGCACTGCCTATCGTGAGAAATCAACCCAGAACACATGTTTACTGTGAGCATAAGCCCCAAGAGACCTTGTGTAGCTTCTGTGGGTAGGAGGAGACACACTTTGCTGGGTCTGCTATTTCCCTCTGGTCAAGAATGGCCACAGAGGATGCAGCAACCCAGAAGGATGAGGGCACTACTCCCTTGTGGGCTTGCTTGCGTTAAATGAGTAAACATTCATGCTCTTCTTCATTTTGGTGTGCATATATATCTTCTAGTATATGGCTTTTTAAGGTAACTTGGAATCTCCACAATAGGTTGTAAATTTTGAGATGATAATTCTACAGAGGGCTTTGCTGAAGTTATGTTCTTAATCATTATTTTTCAAATTGTGACATCATATGTAATTCTGCACATAACAAAACTACAGAAAAATGGCACCAAAGTTCTAAGAACATATGTGGCAATGTATCTAAATCGCAGATTCCATTGGAGTTAGGGGACAAGCTGAATGTATACACTTTGGTAGAAAGCATTCATCGGTACTGCTAGGTCTGCCGATAGACCACTAAAGGACCTCGGGAAGGAAAACTAATTTGGGTCATTGTTGTCCAGTCACAATGAACCATGCTGTCCTTTTTCCCACCACTGCCATGGTCTTTTGCTCCGGGAAGAAGAGGTTGAACTGGACTGAGAGGAAGCAGGGCAGCGAGGAAATGCCAACACAGTTTTCTTTTGCTTAGAACTAGGACAACACAATTAGATTTGCCAGCGACACTGAAGTTATTTTCTTTTTAATCTGATCAACCGGTCATAAGTTCTTATCCACTGGGAACCCCAAAGAAGGGACTGCAGTTTTATTTCATTTTGTCTGTAATATTGCCTGAGGAATAGTTTGATGCTTGAACCAGAGATGGCAGTAGATGAGATGAATTTAAGTCCGACTTTATGGCTTACTGTTGGTATGACCTTGGTCAAGTTTCTCAAACTTTCTAGATGTGTGTTTCCAAGTGAAAAGTTTTGGTTTTGAGTTAAATTGAGTTAAAATGCTTTTCTTGAAAGTTTCATACTAAGAATAGTGTAAAACATGCAATGTTATTCATGTGAATGCACTTGGGTATAGAGTTACTCTTGAATGGAATTTCAGTATATGTTACTTTGAAATGTGTCACATTTATAAGCAAATGTTGCACCATTTTTCAGCAAGGATGGAGGCATAAAAATCCCTCTCATGTCTGAGTTGTTAAGCAACATGAAGAAATAAAACAAAAGAATAAAGGGGAGGGGATCAAATATTGCCTTTATTATTGGTGAATTTGATATTGGCTAGCATGGTTTATATCTGTGATAAAGTAGAGTTTATAATGTGAAATCTCAGAATTGGACAGTTATACCCTCCCAGCCACAGGAGACCTAGGTCAAAAGCTATCAAGAACACATGCCTTAAAACACGATAGCAGCTGAAAAAAATGACCATAGGTAAGAATTGGGATCCTGATTACAAGTTTATTCTGAGCCCAGACTCCCAGGATATTCTCCATCTTTTATACGGATACAATAAAACTAGAATTATAGAAATTTGAGGGATAAATAGAAATTACTGCTTATCTACTACAAAATGAAATTGTTTAGGTACAGAACCCAAGATTTTTAAACATATTTCAGTTTGAAATCTAAAGGCTAGAGTCTACATTATTATTGGTGAAAATGTCACTTGTGATTTCTTCAAGAAATAGTTTTGATTTTTCAATTACATTAATTATCTACTACATCATTTATAGAAGATTCACACTTCAGATCAAAGATGTACTGAATTATTACTAACTGATGTAACAGATTTATATCAAATCCCAACTTTATAGATTTGATATAGATTTGATGTTTATATATAGATTTGATATTTGATAATATAGATTTAAATAATAAAGATATTTTTATATTAATAGAGTTTCAAATATATATATATATATATATATATTTTTTTTTTTTTTTTTGTAGAGACAGAGTCTCACTTTATGGCCCTCGGTAGAGTGCCGTGGCCTCACATAGCTCACAGCAACCTCCAACTCCTGGGCTTAAGCAATTCTCTTGCCTCAGCTTCCTGAGTAGCTGGGACTACAGGTGCCCGCCACAACGCCCAGCTTTTTTTTTTGGTTGCAGTTCAGCCAGGGCCGGGTTTGAACCCGCCACCCTCGGAATATGGGGCCAGCACCTCACGGACTGAGCCACAGGCGCCGCCCAGTTTCAAATATATTTTAAATCCTTTCATCTCTATTGTGGAGATGCCACCAGGGATCTGGATTTTTTTTTTAAATCAAAAGTTGTAACTTTTAATTTTTGTCACACTCTTTTTGTTATAGCCAAGAATATTGAAATACAATCTGCATACATAAAATTCACTTTTTAGTGTACTTTTCCAAAGATTTTTACAGATCTACACACACTTACCAAACCAACACAGATACGTAAATTTATTCCAGTGGCATAATGATAATATCTTGTGTTCTGTGTCTTCAAAATATCTGCCCTCATTATCCTAACTTCTGTGTAATTAAGGTTTTTCCTTGAAATGAATTTTATGTTGTGGAAAGTGCTTTGCCACATGGCAGTGAATTTCCAAGATGGATTTTCTTACAACCACATAAAACTCATAAAGCTTTGATCCCGTTTCAGGCTCAATTGTAACTCTAGGGAATTTTCAGTCAAGCATTTGTTGATCACCAATGTGACCCAAAAGCCTGTTATGCAGGCTTAATTACTCACAAGGAAAAATTTAGAAACATTAATTTGCCTTTGCATATCAAAAAAGCATAAGGAAATCATCATATGAAAGAATGTAACATGTGGGCTCCTATTTCCCAGCTATTTTTTTCTTATTTAGTAACATAGTTTGTATACCGAATTCTGAAATGAAATGAATATATCCTTTCCACTTCCTTCATCTTTTGTTCACTATAGATCCAAACATAGTTCAAGCCTTCCTTTCTTTAAATCAAAGTGAACCATCAAACATATTTCATATAGTTCTACCAAGTGAAAGAATTTCCCTTCCCCACTGGTCTTTCAGAGACATACGGGAGAGGTGCTGTGATGCAGTAACCATTTATTTGGCCTGGTGCTAGGATATGTTTCAGACCCATCCAGACATTACTGTCATGCTTCTTTTTTCTCTATTAACAAGGTAAGTAATTTTCCCTGATGCTATAGATAGATATTGAGGGAGAGATAGGAAAGCAATTTAAGCCTCAGGCTCATGAAACTTATTTCCCAACTAGACCTGCCTGAGTCTGGTTTTGTATATATCATATCCATGTTCTGATGGAATGTCCTTACTCTCAACCACATTTATAATTTGGTGAATTACAGAACACCCAACTTATAGATAGCCAGTGAGACTATGTAAACATTTAGTATCCTATAAGCAAATGCTAATTTCTATCAGGACTCATTAACATTTCCCAGGTTAATCCTATGTGGCCCACAAATCCTGAAATGCATAGCATTTACCATCTAGCCTTTTATAAAAAGTTTTCCCTATGAGCCCAGGTTTATCTCACATCAGGGAAGTTCTTTCATGCAGCCTCATTTACAGTAGGCCACTATGGAGTCCACGTGTTAATTAATGGTTCTTCTGTTTGACTTTTAATGCTACCCAGGTACTTGAGATAGTATGTTAAATCCTTAATCCTGTAGGAATATGACCCCATCAATAAATTAAGTCAGATTCAATCTTCTACTTTGGCTTCCTTGATTTAAAATTCCCTAGCAGGTAAAACTCAGGTAAAAGGGTTTAATGAACCCTTAAAATTCATTCTATATACATTTTCTACACTCATACTGGTACCCATTGGCAAGAGCCAATAACACTTTCTGAGTATGAAATAGTTGTTCTGAAATAGTCTTCCTTTCACCCATATCTCCAGTTATTGATTCAGGCAACTAGCAAGGGGCGCAGGTGTACATACTAAGAAAAGTTAACATTACTTCTAAGCAATTGTCTCAAGTGACTCAGCATTAAAAAAAAAAAAAAAGTTTCTTTTTGGTTTTTGTCTTGTTTGTTTATTTTACAAGGAAATATTGGTTCCTTCTGTTAAGAAAAGGGGCTTTTGGAAGTTTTAAGCTCTCAGCCCCATCTCTGCTCCAGTAGTCCTGTCTCTAGTGTTTCCATTCTTTCCTAAACGGTACTTTTGTTCATGCATTGATTTAAGAATTCCCCGGGGGAGGGGGTGCGTTTTACCTGCTAGGGGGTTGTAAATGCCTTTGTGCACACGCATGCTCTGTAGGACAGTAAGAGCAGCAGTTATTCCCCACCCCATCCCAAACCTCTGTAATTCCTCTTGCCACCACGACAACTGCTTTCCATAGACATTTGATTTCCTAAACTTTCCACTTTACTGCCACCTTGTCTGAAATAATCCCTGATGCAAATGTGTGTCCTTGTGGCACCTCCATATGCCATAAATTGCCAGCGTACTATTTCCACCTTGGCAGGGGGGTGTGTACTCCACAATTACAAGAGAAATTTAATTCCAAAATCCATCTTATGGAGTCTATTTCCTGCGGGCTCACCCTGTACCTGTATTTTATCAGGATCCTGGCAGGAAACAGATGGTTTCATTAAAGATTTTAACTGAAAAGATGTAATAAAGGGATTATTTATTGAGATGTGCAGGGCTGAAGAATCCAAGGAGGGATCATGAGGCATCCAGACAGCAGGAATCTTTAACTATACCTGTGAGGAGAGGGGAAGAAAGATGCACTGGTGCAACGTGAAAAGTGAATCCATGAAAGGAAAGTCACAGGAAGAGGGCCAGTAAAGGAGCAAGTAAATAGACCCATGAATAACCCAGTCACTCCTGCTTCTCATCTTCTGCTGTTGGCTGATGCTTTCCACCAAGGAAGGCACGGGAGCCTGGGTGATGTATTCCGCAGGACCAACATGCAGGAAAGGAATTAATCTGGGCATAGGAGAGAAAATAACTAGGTTCTAAGGAGATCATTCTAGAGGGTGAATTGGGGAAATGAGAGCTTTAGGAGACTGAGTGAGATAGTAATACTACTATATCTTATTGATTCTACTTGATTTTTTTTTTTTGCTATTCAAATCTTCCAAACTAAAAATGTCTTTAAATTTATAATTTAGTTTATTTGATCACATTATTTTTTTCTTAAAGAAACTCAAAATAATCAGCTGTTGCATGATCAACATTGTCTTAGAATCAATAATCTATAGCAATAAAAGCAATAAAAGTAGAGGAGGGATATGTTGAGATTGCAAGACGGAAATTCCTCAAATTCCTCAAATGCATTCCTCAATAGGATGCATTTTTAAACGTCCACATAGATCTAGAATCTTTTATGTTTATACATTTTTAAATGAACTATTAATAATTTGTACCAGTTCTAGCCTCAACATTCTAATCTACTCTGTTCTTGTGTAGATTGATGATGCCTAAAGAACTATTAAAATGCAAAATGGAAAAGGAATTTAGTTAATCTCTATTCTGTAGAAAGGAAGACCTAAGGGAAATAACATATGTGCATAGAGATTGTATGCAAAGAGGTTATAGTTCAGTCACAGTTAAAATAACCATGGAATGATTCATCCTGAATGATTCAGGAGACTAGAAGGGCAGGATAATAGTTGCGTTGCACTGGGTGGCCTGGCTTTGAATGTCAACTGAGCTACTTATCATCTGTGTCAATCTTGAGCAAATTCATTAATTGACGAGTTAAGCATCTGATGTGTCCTTATCTGCAAAATGATTGTAAAAATGTTATATACCTCATTGTTTTGGTGTGAGGATTAAATAAATCTTTAGAACAATCCCTGATATATACTAAGAGACTATAAAACTTAGTTGCTACTATTATCATTATTATCTGGTTAACAAAGTATGGTCTGGACATGCTCTTAGATACCTAAAAGCCATTTCTAACACAGTATATTTCTCAAATTGTCACTTATCTTCTTCCTTCTTTCAGTATAATTTATCTTGGAAACTTGAAAAGGACCAAGACATTCTTTCCTATGATATATACCTCTTTATAAATAGTCTCGCTATGTCACCCTTGGTAGAGTGCTATGGGGTCACAGCAACCTCAAACTCTTGGGCTTAAGCAATTCTCTTGCCTCTGCCTCCCAAGTAGCTGGGACTACAGGAGCCTGCCACAATGCCTGGCTATTTCTTTTCTTGCAGTTGTTTAGCTGGCCAGGGCCGGGTTCAAACCTGCCATCCTCAGTGTATGTGGCTGGGTGGCTGGCGCCGTAACCACTGTGCTATGGGCGCTGAACCTATAAAGAAATATTTTAAAATTTTTTCATTTAATTCCCTCTCCAATTTCTATAAATAACACAGGAAATAAACTTTGGAAATAGTAACTTATTTGAAGAACGATGATGTTTAATCATTTGTGTATCTGATTAAGGGTGTATTTTAAGAAACTTTTCAATATGACTTCTGCTTTTATTATGTACACAGTTTTACTGGAATAATTTAGTATTTTCTTTCATTTTGTTTGAGACAGAGCCTTAGTCTGTTGCCTGAGGCTAGAGTGCTGTGCCATTATAGCTCACAGCAACTTCCAACTCCTGGACTCAAGCGATCTTCTTGCCTTAGTCTCCCAAGTACCTGGGACTACAAAGGCCTGCCACAACACCTGGATATTTTTCCATTTTATTTTAGTGGAGACGGGGGTTTCACTTGCTCAGGCTGGTCTTGAACTCCTGAGCTCAAGCAATCCACCCGCCTCAGCCTCCCAGAGTACTGGGATTACAGGCGTTAGCCTCTGTGCTTGGCCTCTAATACTTCCTAACTCCTATTTTCCATTCCTTATGATAAGCACATATATGCATCTTTTTCAGCTAATACTCTCAATAACCATTAGGTACTTGTGGTTTTTTTTCAGTTTTGTAAGTGGGCTTGCTAGGCCTGAAAAGTGTTCACAGGTGGGAGTTGTACATTTTCAGTTTGTATATGCAGGGTTAGGAAGTCTTTGCAAAACAATCCTTTAAAAATTAATGCCATACACTTTTTTTTTTTTTTTTAACATAAGGGGGAAAGACTTTTCTAACGTGGTTGTTCTATGCGGCACAGAAGTATTTGTTTTCATCTTAAGAAGAAGAAAGGGGTAAAGTTCTGTGTTTGTACAAAAATAATTTTTGCTGTTCATTCTTTCCCATGGCGAAAAAGCACAATCTTAAAAGTATGTGTTGGTGCCTTCTGGTATTTGAAAGGAAGACCTAAGGGAAATAACGGATGTGGGTAGAGATTTCTGAAGACTCTGAGAAACAGACTCGAGTACCGATAGTTTGAGGATGAGCCCAAGAAACACCGGTGAGAGAATAAGGAATATGACACAGGAAAGAGAGAAAAGGCAAAGAGGTGTATATTGCTAAGCAGAATAATGCAAGGAGCAGTTACGTTCAGAACCTCTGGGGCTCTCTGATGACTGCGTCCGGGACATCTCAGCATCGCCCCCTGCAGGACGCAGACGCTGAGTTGTTTACGCGTTTGCTTCCATGACTTACTGTCTCAGCTTGCGCCCACCGCTCCGTGCACTAAATCCCCAGCACTTGTGAGGTGCTGGGCAGTGCTCAGGTTCCGAAGCCATCAGGCGGTAAAGCAGAGGTCAGAAGTGGTCAAAGTGCTTAATACAATAACTGAGCACGAGGCTGTAGCTGGTCGGGCGGGAGACGTGGGCCGTGCACCAGCTGCGTCCCTTGCCCGGACACACACAGACTGTGCAGAAACGACTTCATAGTTTTTGCCTCTACGAATTAAGTGGAATTAACCAACTTTCCTGGAGGAGAAATATGAGTTACAATGTATTTCACTACCTTCACCTTTGAAAAATCCCCAGTTCTGTTCCTCCTTGAGCTAGAAATAACAGCCAAAGTTGGAGTATTTGAGTTATGCTTAACTGTATAATTTAAATAATGTGTGTATGTGCGTGCGTGTGTGCGCGCGTGATTATATCAAATTAATGTTTAGGTTATCCATACAGAATTCGTTATTGCCATAACTTACTTTTGGGGGTAATTTTCTGCTTTCTTTTCTTCTGCCTCTTGGCTGCCGGTTAGAAAAATGTAATATTGAATAGACATATCATGCAATCTCTTTCCATTATGCACAAAGCATGGGTGTGAGATTGGATCTTATTCAAAAAGAAGAAAATCTGCCATTTGAAGCTGTGCATATGTAATGGAAGTATTTTGATTTGTCTTTAGTCTCATTCTTTTGGTGATTTATAGTATAGCCCGTTTTCAGTGGAAAAGCAATTATTGATTTAAATTATTGGTAAGCATTTCCTTCAGGTTTAAAAATTTGTTGTAGTGGCAACGTCTGTGGCTCAAGGGAGTAGGGTGCCCGCCCCATATGCCGGAGGTGGTGGGTTCAAACCCAGCCCTAGCCAAAAACTGCAAAAAAAAAAAAAAATGTAGTGTTTTGTAAGATAAATAAAAAGGCCCCATTGAATGTGAAAGAATTTTTTGACAGTAATTTATAAACATTAATCTGGTTGTATCATGTTCCTATAAAACAATTGTATTGTGCTGTCATTTACTTTATGTTGCTGGGCTCAAGATGTTATTTTAAATAATGTATTTGCAAATCTTGGTTCCATTTACAATAGTAAGGTCTTTTTGTTATGATGAAGTTTCAAAGAATGAAAATTTTGTATTATCACTTATTGTTTCTTTCCCCGGCCTATGATAGTCGGCCAATCTTAATGACAGTAACCCTCCTAAATGGGGAAAATAATATGGTAGGTTTGATTTAGTTGAGGTATATAAAATGAAGGGCATAAAGAGACACTTGTGAGAATTCACAGAGAACTATCGTTTGGCATGTAGCCTATAAATATTACACAAGTACAAGCTTCTATTTTCTAGGACAAAGGAAAAGAAAAACATGGCTATTAAAATGACTATTAACTTTCATATCCGGACTGAACTTAGTTTCATATTAAAAGAGTGGAAGGTAGCATAAAAATCAGTGATTATCTTTGTGGCTCTGCCAAGTTATTTAATCTCTCCAAGGCTCAGTGTGAACATCAGTAAATAAGACTGATAAGACGAACTTCATAGAGTTTTGTGAGGATTAAATAAGGTGATACCAGTTAACAGTGGAGCATCACGCTCAATACATGGGAAGAATCAGTAAATAATACCTGAGAAAACTGAAGATTATTGTTAGGCTGTAACCTAAGAATAGGGGGAAGGGGGAAAGGGAGGGGAGGAAGGAGAGAGGTGGGCGGAGGGAGGGTGATTGGTGGGATTATACCTGCGATGCATCTTACAAGGGTACATGTGAAACTTAGTAAATGTATAATGTAAATATCTTAACACAATAACTAAGAAAACGCCAGAAAGGCTATGTTAACCAATGTGATAAAAATGTGTCAGTCTATAAAACCAGTGTATGGTGACCCATGATCGCATTAATGTACACAGCTATGATTTAATAATAAAAGAAAAAAAAGAAAACTGAAGATTAAAAGATTGAAACAACTTCATCTGTAGACACAAAAGGGATGACATTTAATGCCATATTGGCAGTTTGGAAATTGTCATGGACAGGTTATTGACAAAGCATAAAACAAATATAAATTTTACTACCCTGAGGGCAGAGCCTGCAGGGCAGCTCTCTCAATGGCAGCGCTGGGCCCACAGCCCACCAATGATAGCTCCCTTCTGGCCCAGCAGCTCAGTCCTGGACCCTGGACAACGCTAACAAACATGCAAAAATGGTCATCGTCCCTAATTATTAGAGAAATGCAAATCAAAACCACCCTGAGATATCATCTAACCCCAGTGAGAATGGCCCACATCACAAAATCTCAAAACTGCAGATGCTGGCGTGGATGTGGAGAGAAGGGAACACTTTTACACTGCTGGTGGGACTGCAAACTAGTACAACCTTTCTGGAAGGAAGTATGGAGAAACGTCAAAGCACTCAAGCTAGACCTCCCATTTGATCCTGCAATCCCATTACTGGGCATCTACCCAGAAGGAAAAAAATCCTTTTGTCATAAGGACACCTGCACTAGACTGTTTATTGCAGCTCAATTTACAATCGCCAAAATGTGGCAACATTGTGGCAACATGCCTACCAACCCAGGAACAGATTAACAAGCCGTGGTATATGTATACCATTGAATACTATTCAGCCATTAAAAATGATGGAGACTTTACATCCTTTGCATTAACCTGGATGGAAGTGGAAGACATTATTCTTAGTAAAGCATCACAAGAATGGAGAAGCAAGAATCCTGTGTACTCAATTCTAGTATGAGGACAGTTGATGACCTAGTACATGGTGGGGGGTGGGGGGTGGGGGAAGGGGAGAGCAAAGAAAGGGAGGGAAGGAGGTGGGGGAAGGGAAGAGCAGAGAGAGAGAGAAGGAGGGAGAGGTGGGGTGGCAGGACACAATTATAAGAAGGACTTTACCTAACAATCTATGGATTATTTATAGTTATCCATTTGGATTATTTATAATCCATTTACAATCAATGTAACCTGGTTCTTTATACCTTCAATGAATCCCCGGGAATAATATATGTATATGAATATATAAATATATGAATATTTATGAAATATATAAAATATATATGGATATATAAATTTTAAAATGTTTAATATTCAACATATGTAAAAATTGATCTAGCATTTTGAGAAAGACTACCTATATAATTTTCTTTTTTTTTTTTTTTGGCCAGGGGTGGGTTTGAACCCACCACCTCCGGCATATGGGACCGGCGCCCTACTCCTTGAGCCACAGGTGCCGCCCAAGGGATGGAAGTCATTTTTTTTTTTTTTGTGGTTTTTGGCCGTGGCTGGGTTTGAACCCACCACCTCCGGCATATGGGACTGGCGCCCTACTCTACCTATATAATTTTCTTGGGAAATTTTATAAAGTAACTTATTAACATGAGGGTATTCATTCTGAACTTTAATATGTACTCATAACTTATTCTATAATTTTATTGTTTTAAATTTTAAAATCAACAAGTCAATCTTGTAAATTCTTTTTTTTTTTGAATTTTTTGGCTGGGGCTGGGTTTGAATCCACCACCTCCAGCATATAGGGCCAGGGCCCTTCCCCTTTGAGCCACAGGTGCCGCCCTATCCTGTAAATTCTTTATAAGAAATTGTATTTCATGAGGAGAACCCCCCGGGCAATTGAAGCAGCTTCAAAAAAACACTACTAGGACTTGATCAAACTAAAAAGCTTCTGCACAGCTAAGAACACAGTAAGCAGAGCAAGCAGACAGCCCTCAGAATGGGAGAAGATATTTGCAGGGTATATCTCTGACAAAGGTTTAATAACCAGAATCCACAGAGAACTCAAACGCATAAGCAAGAAAAAAACAAGGGATCCCATCGCAGGCTGGGCAAGGGATTTGAAGAGAAACTTCTCTGAAGAAGACAGGCGCAAGGCCTTCAGACATATGAAAAAATGCTCATCATCTTTAATCATCAGAGAAATGCAAATCAAAACTACTTGAGATATCATCTAACTCCAATGAGACTAGCCTATATCACAAAATCTCAAGACCAGAGATGTTGGCGTGGATGCGGAGAAAAGGGAACACTTCTGCACTGCTGGTGGGAATGCAAATTAATACATTCCTTTTGGAAAGATATATGGAGAACACTCAGAGATCTAAAAATAGATCTGTGCCGCACCCTCGGCACCAAGCCGCAGCGAGGTGGCGCTGTCCGCCTTGTAAAGCGACGGAAAGGTGGTCTGTGCTCCCCGGAGCGAAGCCCCCAGCACCCCCAGTGTGCGCAGCAACAGAGATGTTGCCCAGCATGCTGTTTTCTATCGCATTAACCTAAGAGTATGGCTTTCTGTTACAGTGTACGTGTATGCTAAGCTGAATGTCTGTTTGTCCTGATAAGTAAGCAATAAGAATGAACACAAAGGTAGCTGGTCCAGAAACAGCACAAAAAGTGTGACTGTGCCAGACTCAGTGGCTCCAAGAAAACCTGCACAACAGAACTTTCCCACCATAAATGTCAGTGAAATGAGACAATGCAGGCACAGCAAACAAGATGTTCCATCACGACATGCACCATCACCACCTACAGTAAAACTTCACTTAGAAAAACATCTTGCTTCACTAATTTTCATATGTAATACAAATCAATAGAGTAGTTTAATGTTTAACAAACAATTAATTATGAATCAAAGTATAGTTACTAATAGGAGTAAAAATATATAGAAAATATATATAGAAGTAGTCAAGCATTATACATAAAGGAATATATCAAGCTGTTTTAAAAAGATTATAAGAAACTGAGAAGAGTTACAGAATTGAGAGGAGTTGCAAGCCTTGACATTCCTAAGATAAGAGGGAGTAACCAGGTGTTACTGATAAACCACCCTCCGGAGAGCGAAAACCTTGAAAACATGTTATGCATGATAAACCGCATGCATGATAAACCACATATGCAGACACAAAGATAATTTGTAAGCATAAGCAAAATAAAGATTACATTGTTTGAACCTTGGAAAGAAAATGTATAAATACCAACAGATGCTCTCAGTAAATTTTGCAGCTGCATACCTCACCAAGTGCTGTGTGTCAGACTGTCATTCCTGCGTCGACCTTTCAACCAACCTGACTCCGTTTCCCTGCTTTCCCTCGGACTGAAGCCCACCGACAGGGTGGTCCGCGGCAGATCTGCCATTCAATCCTGTAATTCCTCTGCTGGGCATATACCCAGAAGACCAAAAATCACAACATAACAAAGATATTTGTACCAGAATGTTTATTGCAGCCCAATTCATAATAGCTAAGTCATGGAAAAAGCCCAAGTGCCCATCGATCCACGAATGGATTAATAAATTGTGGTATATGTATACCATGGAATACTATGCAGCCTTAAAGAAAGATGGAGACTTTACCTCTTTCATGTTTACATGGATGGAGCTGGAACATATTCTTCTTAGTAAAGTATCCCAAGAATGGAAGAAAAAGTACCCAATGTACACAGCCCTACTATGAAACTAATTTGGGACTCTCACATGAAAGCTATAACCCAGCTACAACTTAACAATAGGGGGAAGTGGGAAAGGGGGAGGGGGTGGGTAGAGGGAGGGGGATCGGTGGGATCACACCTGTGGTGCATCTTACAGGGGTATTTGCGAAACTTGGTAAATGTAGAATGTAAATGTTTTGGCACAGTAACTGAGATAACGCCGGAAAGGCTATGTTAACCACTGTGATAAAAATGTGTCAAATGGTTTATGAAGCGAGTGTATGATGCCCCATGATCATATCAATGTATACAGTTATGATTTAATAAAAAAAAAAAAAAAGAAATTGTACCCTTGGAGTCCCTCCTATATTCTGTTTCCTCTTTTTCCTTGATAGGAAACCAGACTCTCTGTTTCTTCAGGCTTCACATTCTTTTCATGCTTTAGATTACCTCCTAGGCTACTTAATATTGACTAATCTAATCCATATCACTATAAATAATCCATTTTAATCTTTTAAATAATGTCATTGTGTCCTTTGCTGTTAAATGTTAAAAGTACAATATATAGAGCAGACTACCTGCATTGGTAGGCTGATTCTAATACTGTTTAAGCTTTAACATCTATAAAATGAGACAAACATGGCTTGGTACCTGTTGCTCAGTGGCTAAGGCACCAGCCACATACACCAGGGCTGGCAGGTTTGAACCTGGCCTGGGCCTGCCAAACAACAATGACAACTACAACAAAAAAATAGCCGGGCATTGTGGCGGCCGCCTGTAGTCCCAGCTACTTGGGAGGCTAAGGTAAGAGGATCGCATAAGCCCAAAAGTTTGACGTTGCTGTGACCTGTGACATTACAGCACTCTATAGAGGGTAACATAGTGAGACCCTGTCTCAAAAAAAAAAAAAAAAAAAGGAACAAACATTAGGGTAATTTTGATAATCAAATGAAATAGCATATGTAAAGAACATAGAGACCTAGTTTGATTGCTTGATAATTTTGAATATTTTTACTTTGATTTTTATTCTAATTATTTTATAATATAGATCATCTTACTCTGGCTATATATAATATAAAGAAAATTCTTCCTCTACTGTTCCTTAAACATAAAAATACTGAATTTTGACATCATGTTTTTGTTTGTTCAAGAAGTATTATTTAATATCCAGGTTGGGTGAGACATTCCACACGAAATAACAGAACTGTACTGATGATTCATACCAGACACGACTTGAGTGTGATTCCCATGTGTTTTCCTCCAGATGTTTTTTCTATATATGTAAATATATAAAACATTTATTGAGTACGTGTTCGAGAAATTGTGTTAGTCACTGTGTAGGAATCAATGTATTGAAAGATAAAGCATCTGTTCCTGGAGATATTTTATCCAAGAAAAGGTAAAAAATACACAAATTCAACAATTTAAGAAAAGTTCAAAAGTTCACGAAATCATAGTATTCATCACCTTAGTGGTATAGAGAAAACATTCCCTATATTTGGAGGAAAAAAAGATGATTGTGGATTACAAGAGTTTTGATGCTTTTTTCTCTGTACTTATAACAATCCCACAGAAACTAGTCTTTAAAGATGATTACTTTGTTTTGTAAAATAAAACCAGTTTATTATAAAAATATAAGCAATATGGAAGAGTGAAAAAAAGCCATATATTGCTCAAAATCCTCTCTCATGAACAACTGTTGTTAACCATTGATAGGATTGCTTTAAATAGATAAATAGGTGGTAATTGTTTAGTTAAAAATGAGATTATACTTTACATGATATCTTTACATAAAAATTAGTACAAATCTTGGCTCAGTAGTTAGGGCTCTGGCACATGCACCAGGGCTGGAGGGGTCGAACCCGGCCTGGGCCAGGTAACAACAATGACAACAATAACAACAACAACAACAAAAAGCTAGGTGTTGTGGCGGGCGCCTGTAGTCCCAGCTACTTGGGAGGCTAAGGCAAGAGAATCACTTATGCCCAAGATTTTGAGGTTGCTGTGAGCTATGATGGCACTCTACACCGGGTGACATAGTGAGACTCTGTATCTCAAAAAAAAAAAAAATTAATATAAATCAAAATTGAAGGATGTATTAAATTCAGGTAAAAATTTCTTTGAGTAACTTTGGGATTATTTATTATTGTTTAGGGAAATTATTAATAATAAGAAAAGCAAGTTATTTTTTAAATTTATGTTTCAAATTTAGGCCGTGTTGAGGGACTAAATTCTATAAAAGACAAGTTTATAGAATTTTATGCTTTGAGATTTTATACCATATACATGCAATCATGCGTTACACTCTCTTTCTTCTTTCATTCAGTATTGTATCTGGATTCATCCATGTTGTAAGCAGCATTGTTCATTCTTTTTTGTTATTCTGCAATATTTTATAGTAGGAAAATAGTATAGAAATTAGTTTTGCAAGAACTTTCTTGTAATCTATCCTTGAAATTTCTCTGAAGGAATCAAGGCCAACCTAATATTTTTCTTCTTGTTGGTGACTTGCTTTTGTCTGCTGGGTATGTGAAGTTTTATAATGACCATTAAATCAAGAGCAATTTAATTAAGATATGCTTTCCTTAACAATTTTTCTTGGAATCTGATTGAATCCAATTGATTCATAGAGCTGTCCCTTTACCTCCCTTATTTCAATGATTTTTTTGAACTATGAGAGTGTATAGACTATTCTGCAGTATTTTAAACTTGTCTTTAGTTCTCCTCTGGTTAAGAGTTTTTGGTGATCCTATGTTTAATCTTTTCTTTTTTTTTTTTTTTTTTGACTTGGAGTTTGATATGTTAAATTTTCACCAATTACGTTAACCTTGTTCTATTTTTTTCTTTACTCTTTCTCTCTCTTTTTTTTTTTGCAGTTTTTTTTTTTGGCCAGGGCCAGGTTTGAACCTGCCACCTCCGGTATATGGGGTTGGCACCCTACTCCTTGAGCCACAGGCACCACCCCTCTCTCTGTCTCTCTCTCTCTTTTTTTTTTTTTTTGCATTTACTATGAAAATATCAAGCTTTTGTTTTTAGCCAGAAATTAAAATATTGTCCTCGTCTAATCTAGTCATTACTCTTCCTAATTCGTTTATTATCAGGGTAATAATATTCTTTTGGCTTGCAATTTTCTCCTTATTTATTAGACCCTTTCCTATTATTCTTTTTAATCAAAGCAACTTAACTTTGCAATTTGCTTTTATTCAATCTATGGTCTTCTTTATACTACAAAGGGCTTTCATAGTTTCTTCTTTCCACCTGTGATCTCCACTAATTTTTCACCTGCTGTGCTACTTTCTTTATTGTGATGATTGTTATTATTAACGTTAATACTATTTTGCATACTCTTTCGATAGCTAACAATTTGTATCGCTAATCTTTCATCTTGCTCACATTTCCCTTAGCTCAGATTAGACTTTTTCTTTCCTTTTTTTTTTTGCGGTTTTTGGCCGGGGCTGGGTTTGAACCCACCACCTCCAGCATATGGGGCTGGCGCCCTACTCCGTTGAGCCACAGGTGCTGCCCCAGGTTAGACTTTTTATTTGCATGATATGGTGTGGGTAAACTATTCTTTAAATTCCCTTCCTTTCTTGGGTACTTTTATTTGTCCCAAATTAAAAGCTACAATTTGAAAAGACAGAATCTATATTCTAGTCATTTTTTAAAGGCCTGCAGTAAAAAAGGAGGAGGAGAGAAGTATGTATGATGCTTTGGCTGGATGTCCTAGATTGTAGTTTCTACAAGACATTCTCCTAATGAGATAAATGTTTCCTCTTCTCTGAGCTCCTAACTGTGGTTGTCCAACCACCTGCAATAATCCCTTCCCTGCCCATGATGTAGTTGAGTTGGTGAGATTTGTTTAGTTTTCCTGACTGTACTTGGAGCTCCAAATTGTGGAGGGTTCTAACAGGTTTTCCAGCTCTACAGATATCCCATGATCTGTTTCCAGATAGGGAAGAGATTTGTGAGCCATTGTTTCTTCTTTTGCTAAATGAATGTTTTAAAAAATAAGCCTTTCCTAATGAATGAAATTATTTGGAGAATAAATGTAAAAACTGACATTAACGGAGTTTAAAATTATTCTTCCAGGTATTGATGAATACATAAACTCAGATTATAGAATTTCAATCCCCCAATAACCAAGAAAATATAATATATCTTTTTTTCCTTTTTTCCCCAGGAAATACGAAAGACATCATAATGATGTATGAAGAAGATGCTGAGGAATGGGCTTTGTACTTGAAGGAAATTTTTTTACGTGTTGTGAGAAGGGAAGCGATCTTGTTATATTGCTTAGAGAATTCTACTCTTTGGCATTTGGAATCGCTGAACTTAACCTCTTACAAATGTAAACTTTTGATATTATCAAATAGCCTGCTTAAAGACCTAACTCCAAAGAAATGTCAGTTTCTGGAAAAGATACTTCATTCACCAGAAAGTGTAGTTACTATGCTTTGTGGAGTGGACAGTTCAGATCAACTCTATAAATTATTAAGTGTCTCTGGAAGCAAATGGGAGATCTCGACGGAGCAGGAGCCAGAAGACTACATCTCTGTAATCCAGAGTATCATATTCAGAGGTAGTGTTGCCAAATCTTCTTTGTTTTTATCTTTTTATGTTGTTATAATTTAAAAGTTGAAAGTTTTTTAAAACAATGAATATCTGATATTAGGATTAAAAAGAAGAAAAATGATATGCAATTTTATTTAACAGTATGTTGTACTTTCCTTGAAATGCAGGATTAGGTTACACTGCTTACATTTATTAGGTAAAGTCCCTCTTAGACCTTCCTTTACCTTATTTATCTTTTGTCCTGACCAACCCTAGACATGAGAGCCATTCCCAGAGTAGGCACCACCATTCTGCTCTCAGAACAGAAACACAACTTCTCTCTTACCTTTAGTCATTCCTAAACATGGGCCCAGCACATTGATACAGGGGACCTGTGTCAATCATAGTTTGCTGGAAGCCCTTCTCACGGTGCTTGAGGAGGGTAATAACTCTCACTTTTCCCCTGTGGGAAAACTCTCTTTTTCAAAAAATCACTTATTTTTCAGTATTACAACTTCTTCCAATTCAAACAGTTTAAGCCTTTTTTGAGTTATCTATTGTGGCATAGCAAGTTTCTCTAAAATTTTGCAATTTAATAAACAGTGATTAATTCTATGATAGTTTCTATGGTTCAGAAATCTGGCAGTGGCCCAGCTGGGAGGTTCTGGGTCAGAGGATGTCATGAGAATGCAGTCAAGCCGGGCAGAGCTACAATCATCCGAGAGCTTCACTGGGGAGGATCTGCTACTAATACAGCTCACATGATTGGCAATTTCCTTCATTTTGTGTTATTGTATTTTCAATAATCTCTTGGTTGGCTGAAGGTCACTTCTAATAGATTCCTGAGGAAGGTCCCTTGGAAGCAATGTTTCTGAATCCCTGCATTTTCGAAAGTGTCTGTCCCTTGCCTCACACTTGAAGCAGAGTTTACTGTTGTTTGTCCTTCTTTCTTCTAGCATTGTAGGATTTAGAGAATTTTTATCTGCCTGGATGAATAAAGGATTCATAACTTACAGTTGAAGGCTACTGACTTTGCAAGAATGTTGTTTTAGTGCTGAGTGTTCTGGATTATTTTACCCAGGTACATACTTTCTGGATTTTAAAAAATCCTTTTCCCAAAGTGTAGATTCAAATCGTCTTTAAGGAACAACTTCTTAATTTTTGCCTATTTGCTCTGTCTTATGATTATGGTTTTATTTTTCATTGATTCCTTTACATGTATTTTGAATGTATTTTGTCTGTGATACGCTCTACAATTTCGCTTTAATCATTTTAAATCTTTATATCTCACTCACTTAGTTTGCATTTTTTACTTCGATTTTTGCTACCTTCTTAGGCTCTCGGTAGTCTCCCCTTCTCTATAGTATTTCCAGTTTCTCTTTCTTATTACTTGTTTTCATTATACCATTTGATTGAGCCCTTCAAGCTTGTGATTCATCTCTTGTTCTTATCTTGCTTACCTCTCCCTGAGCCCTTGCATTTCTGCACCATGCAAGTGCTTCCAAAAGGTGATTGCTGTTCATTACATTTAAAAAATCTACAGTGAAATGTTTGGTCCAAAATATTCAGCTTGGTTTATGGCACCATGTTTTGGGTTTGTGGTCCTCATACGCCCTTCTCTTTTCCTTCTTCCCTCTGCCTTCGCTCTCACTGTCTCTCTCACTCTCTCCCTCTCTCACTCTCATAGTGTCTTTATATGGATCCTGTGCTCATTCAATTTTTCGTCTATGTCACTAACAATGTGAAGTGTGTCTTTGTTTAGTTTTTGGTTTTTTTGTTGTTTTGAGACAGAGTCTCCCTTTGTCACCCTTGAGTGCCCCAGAGTGCTGTGGCATCATAACTCACAGCAACCTCAAACTCCTGGGCTCAAGAGATGCTCTTGCCTCACCCTCCCAGGTAGCTGGGGCTACAGGTGCTCGCCACAACACCCAGCTGGCTCTTGCTTGGGCTGGTCTCAAACTCCTGAGTTCAAGTGATCCACCTGCCTCAGCCTCCCAGAGTGCTGGGATTACAGGCATGAGCCACTGCACTAGGCCTGAAGTGTATGTTTGTTTTGTTATTATTGTTTCACAATGAAGCAATAATCTCCACTTCCACAGATGCAAACTGCTTTGTTATTGAGCTTTCTTATTACTGCTTTCCATTAAGTGTGTCACTAAGAAAGTTTTGAGATATACAAAAATCAAGAAACATAAAAACCATGTGGATTGAAGCAAATGGAGCCCTCTCGGCAACAGTGATAGGCTCAGCAAGTTGAAACTTACACGAGTGAATCAGATAGGATGCGTCGACTGTGTTTCCTGGAGGTGACATAATGGACCACAACACAATTTCTCTCAAAACTTAACGATCCACACATGTCTTTCCTCTGTAGTTTCTCATTTAGTCTTACTTTTTTCTGCTTTTTGGAACTGCTTCCACAGATTCTTCTTCCTCGAAGTTTTGCATCATGTCTACACTTCAACCAGACATGTACCCTTAGCCTTAGAAAGTGTATTTCTTAGCTCTTTTTGAAATATACACCTTCTGGATTATTTCTTTATCTTTTTTCTGTTTTCTTCTGCACACCTGTCTGCTCAGTCATCAGTATCTTAGGAACCATTCCCTTGATTGTGGGGTCTAGGATTTCAATGTTTCATATTTTCATTAAATCATTTGCATGATTGTTTCTCCTTGTCTAAGTGTTGGGTTGATCTCCAAAAATAAAAAGGGGAAATAATGACTATAGACCACAGTTCTCAAACTGGAAGTTTTCAAGTTCCTTATGATTTCTCTCTTGGTGGTTTTCATTTTTTTTTTTTTCCAGATTCCTCAATTACAGTTACTTTAAGCTTTTTATGGTTGAGAAGAAAAAAATGTTGCAATCAGAAAATGATGAAAAAAATCATTGTAATGTGCATAGAAAGTTCAAGTAATTGTGCACTACTGTTTCTCCCCTGAGACAGAGGAACCTTGAAGATTGTTGACAACATTTTAGGTAGTCCCTCACTCCCATGATTTCTGTTTCCTTGGAGAACTCACGTTGTTTTGGCCACTGAAAATATGATGCCATTATTATGTACAAATATTGAAAAAATATCTTTTTGTTATTTTGGTAGTTTTGTTCTCTGATGAGTACCTTTGGATAAATATGGAAGTAGTAATCTGGTATACCTTTAAATTATATTTCTATTTCTATTTGGCAGGAGAAAAGCTTTGTTATAGACAACACAGCACTGTTTTGAAGACATTACAGTTCTAGTCTTCCCACACTGAAGTTTTGGATTCTAATTTTTTAGAATAACTTATATGTATCAAATAGAAAACATAACCATCTTGTTTGGAAAAGGGTGTTCAAATGTGATATATTTGTCTAAGTATAAGTACACGACCAGAATGTAGGTGTATAAGCCTACAGTCCCAAGCCCTGCATAAAATAACTTTTATATGTGGGTTGTGCCCCTTGACAAAATTAGCATTAATTGCTATAATATATGCAATAAATTTGATTTAATAAGCAGCTTAATTGGTCTGCTAAATTATTTCATCTTTCATGTTGTCATTCATGTTGAATATATAAACTCTGGCTTTTAAAATTGGGATCAGTGTAAAAATAGGTGAAATAAGGCAAAGGATGTGGAACTCAATCTCTCCCTTTTCTCCATTTCTCATATCCCACAAGAAATTGTTTTATATAAACAATAACAGAAACATGCCATGATGAACTGAATAATAAAAATGCCAGGAAAGTGATGGCAATGATTAACTGTTCAAATATATACATATAAGACTGAGAAAAATCAGAGGCATTTTTAAAACCCTTGGTGAAAAAGGAAAAGATTTTTTGATTAATCAAAGCTCCAGAGAAAATGTTCCAGGAAAGATACAATAATTCATATTTATCTGAGAATTTTTATATTTCATTTTAAGGAATTAAGAAAACGAAATTTCTCATCTCCTTAATTCTCAATTGAGAATAATGAGCATTTAGACATGTCACATTTAGACATGTCAAAGCTTTCTGTGTGCTTTATAACCATTTGATAAGATTTCTTCCTTTTTCTGTCTTCTACTTCTCTATTTTTGGGTTTTTACCTAATTTTTTTCTTCTAGTCCTTCCACATTTGTAGGTTTCATGCAGCATTGTTTATATAACGAATTACACAAATATATAAAGCATTATTATATGTGTAATTATTCTAATCTCAAATTTATATAAAATCAACTAACGTTTTGAAATATCAACATTGTATACTCTAGTCTTTTCGTTGCAAAAACAGATGTTTACCAGGATCTGTGAATATGGCATTTCTCCTGGGCCTCCTGCTCTCTTGCTGTTTGTTCTTTGCTCTGCCATGTTTTGCCTCCGGACCAGTTACTCTAGTTTGTTCTCAACACCTGTCTACCCTTCACCAACAGCTGTCTCCAGGGTTGACATCTTATACTTTCATCATTATCAAATGATAAAAAAACTGGTCACTTTTTCATGAGGAACCTTAACATTTCAATTTTGTTCTCATATTACCGAAACAAGGATTTCTAATTTTTAGCTGTATTAAAACTAAAAGCAGCAGCCCAAAATGAAGAGTGGCGACGTAACAATAGAGTTATTTGAAAGGTAAAGCAAAACCAACACCACCACAAATAACACAGCAGAAACAATCAGTGCAGAAGTCCTGTCGCCGTCCCTCCTGTCTGAGAGCCATGTTTCTGTACCTGCTCTGCTTCCCTAGGCCTGCTCAGAACCGTATGGCTTTTCCAGTGAAGTCAGTCTTTCCACATGGCTTTGAAGGACTGACTCCAGCACAGTTGTCCAGACCATTGTCATAAGCTTCGGTGTGCACACGTGCTACAGACTAGGGTGACTGCATGGTTCCCATTGAAGAAACACAGCCATCGTTATTTCTGCCCTCACACTACTGTTCTCTTTCTCTCTTTCCTGGAAGTCTCCTTCCACATATTTTAAGTTGAAATCTCAGTCTTCCCTCCAAGTCAGTTGAAAAGTTGCCTTACTGACAAATTCACCTCAGATCCTTTCTGTTTGAAAAGTATTTTCCTCATCCCTAATTCTATTAATTTTGGCTGTTGTTAATATCCAATGCTGATGACAGTCTATATTTGCTGGGTCTATTTTTTACCATTTCTTTTCTTTTCCTTATTACTTTCTGTTTTAAAACTGTGATGTAATGAACTTACTTTTAAAAACATCAAAAGTAAAAACAGAAAAGACAAACTGTGTTTTTAAGAGCAGGTTTATAAATGTTGATGGTTCCCTTGGGCTCTTCACGTTGCTAAACTCTTACAATGACAGGGTTTACCATGGTAGTCTTGTCAAGAATTCGTAACATGAATAATCATGAGGCAATGTCAGAGAAACCCAAATTGAGGGAGATTTGACAAAATATCATTTTGTATTCTTCAAAAATATTATGGTCAAGAAACTAAAAGAAGAGTTACTGTTCCAAAGTAAAGGAGTCTAAAGCCATCCCCCAGAGCTATCAAGGAGCTCTCCCTATCTTCCACCTTCACAAAATTTCTGTACTGTAGGAATGTCTCTACTCTCCCATTTTCCTCCTGTTGGTCTAAATCTTCCTCTTCCTTTTGGCAGTCTATTGCTAGAACCTCCTAGCTGGTGGCCTGTCCTTTTCCTCTTTACTCTCCTACAACACACACTAGCTTGCGGAGCTCAGCATCACCTACAGAATAAAGTGAAAATGCCTCAGAGCAGCAGACAAACCCTCTCAGCATCAAATGTTACATAACTTATTTTTAAATTAGCAACAAGATTTAAAACACCCACATTAATTTTTCACTAATTTAGACAATAATTAATCAATTCTAATAGTGACTGTGGAATGATAACTTAATATATTTAGGACAAAGGCCAGTAGAACTGTTTTTGTACTTCTAGAATCTATTAAGGTTTGAAAAATTAATAGCTGCCAGCTTTCAGATTCAGGGATTGAATATCTCCTTTTTTTCTTTCTCTAAGAAACTAATAGTTCATTATATTTTCAAAATGCCAATTAAAATGATGGATTGTTTGAAACATATATTACTCAAAAACTCTGTATTATAAATTTGAATTCAGGTAGCTGATGCTTCATACTGGGGTTTTATTTTGCCCCAAAGAATTTCTCTGGCTTGCATGATTTAATGAAGTAGCTCAAATTATTTCTGAAGCTGTAAGGACTAAGGTTCCAATGTTTGGGTTTTTTTTTTTTTTTTTTAGTTTTTTTTAATGTATGATACATATTCAGCTTTTCTTTGAAGAAGATTATTTAATTTATTTTTAAAAATTGTATTATTAATTATTTAATAAATTTTTATCTTGTAAATGTCCTTTCTTGAGAACTTTTGCATCTATGTTCATTAGTGAAATTGATCTGTAGTTCTCCTTTTTAGTTGGATTTTTTCCTGGTTTTGGTGTCATGGTGATGTTTGCTTCATAGAACATGTTGGGGAAGATTCTTTGCTCTTCAATTTTTTGTACTGATTTCTGCAGTATGGGTATAAGCTCTTCTTTGAAGGTTTGATAGAATTCCTGGTGTGAAGCCATCTGGACCAAGGCATTTTTTTTTTGTTGTTGGAAGATTTTTTATTGTTTCTTTGATCTCAGTGCTTGAAATTGGTCTTTTTAGAAGATCTATTTCTTCTTGATTAAGTCTAGGGAGAGGGTGTGATTTCAAGTATTGATCCATTTCCTCCACATTGTTAAATTTCTGGGCATAGAGTTTCTTATAGTATTCAGGTTACTGGTTTTTACTGGAATTTTAGTGGAAGAAATCAGAGTTTTTAAAATGGCAATATACTGATCCTCCAAAAAGGAAGAGAGCTGAAGACTCATATTATTTCCTCCCATGTTTCTTGCTATGCTGGAGATGTCCAACGTATTCTGCATGGCAATTGCACTGTCCCAGTTGCAGGGTTCTCAAGCTTACCTCAAGCGGCTACAGCAAAGAGAAGATCAAGGTCCCGGTGGGGGCGGCCATCCCCCGGCCTGGAGTCTGGAAACGCTCCCTGTCTTGACAGCTGCAGCACCATCTAGTCCTCATAGCCAATATGTTGGTGTGAATGCTGGGGCTACAGAAAGACAGCCTTGTAGACTTCAGGAATAAGCTCGCTCCTATAATATTAAGAAAAGGGGGCAAGAAACAGACTACATAGAATGGGATGGCATGTAGCAAAGTTCTTCATTTGGGAGTCTGATTTTATACACTTCTAGTCACGTACACACTTTATCTATCATCTGTTAGTTTCACCATTACCTCATTTTACCTATCTGAAATTAACTTGTAAGGAAATATCCTGTTACCACATCAACACAATCACTTCTGCAGTAAACATTCTTTTCTAGACACTGACTAATCTCTTGGGCAGGTATCTAAATAAAGATCACAAAGAAGAAAATAGCCACAGGGGAAAAGAGTTAATGGAGGAGTACCTTGAAGTATTCACTCAATTTACCCAGCATGAAGTAACGACTGTATTTCTCTACAGGGCAGAACACCTATAGACCTCTGACAATATGTTTTTAACATACATCAACCCTGTGGCCCGTATCTCTGAGGAAAGGGGGCATACCCTTTGACCTCAGGCTTGACAGGGTGCACAACTTAAGAGAATTGGCTTGTGGAATTTTAACTCCAGGCAAGCCAGCTCTATGTGTGCCTCAGGGGGGCCCAGGTCCCTTAAGCCTCTGCAAGAATAGCAAGCCGTTTTAAAATCACACTGAGTTCACTTTGTGTGCTTGATGTGGGATATGTTTATTTCTAAATATTATCCTATAATAATCTCCTGTATCTCTGTGGCATCTCTTGTAATTTCCCTTTATCATTCCTGATTTAGGTTACTAGAGATTTTACTTTTCTATTTCTAGTCAGTCTGGCCAAAGTTTTATATATTTTATTTACTTAAAAAAATTGTTTAGTTAATTTTCAGAATGATATTTTTTGTTTTCAATTCCATTAATCTCTGATTTAATTTTGGCTATTTCTTTTGTTCTGCTGGGTTTAGGGTTAGATTGTTCTTTTTTTTGCCAATTCCATAAGATGGTTTGTGAGTGTGCTGATGTGCTCACTTTCTGTTTTTTGAAGGTAGGCATCTAGCGAAATAAATTTTCCTCTTAGGACTAATTTCGCTGTATCCCAGAGGTTTTGGTAACTTGTATCTTCATTATTGTTATGTTTGATTAAATTAACAAATTTCTCTTTGATCTCTTCCTGAACCCAACTATCATTCAGTATAATGTTTAGTTTCCAAGACTGTGCAGGAACGAACATTTTTGTTGGAGTTGAGCTTCACCATTATAGCCTTGTGGTCTGAGAAGAGACTTGGTATAATTTCTATTCCATTAATTTTTCTGGGCCAATAGATTACAGCCTATCATTAAAAAAGTCACACATCACAATCAAGTAGGTTTCATCCCAGGAATGCATCCCAAGTCTGGTTTAACATACACAAATTCATAAACATAATTCACCATATCAACAGAAGCAAAAACAAAGACCATATGATCCTTTCAACAGATGCAGAAAAAGCATTCGATAAAATTCAACATCCTTTTCTAATTAGAACTCTGAAGTATATAGGCATTGGTGGCACATTTTTAAAACTGATTGAAGCCATCAATGACAAATCCACAGCTCATATTATACTGAATGGAGTAAAACTGAAAGCTTTTCCACTCCAGAACTGGAACAAGACAAGGTTGTCCTCTATCACCACTGCTATTCAACATAGTGCTGGAAGTTCTAGCCAATACAATCAGGCAAGAGAAGGAAATAAAGGGCATCCAAATGGGGGCAGAGGATGTGAAACTCTGCCTCTTTCCTGATGATATGATCTTAGAGAATCCCAAAGACTCAACCACAAGACTCCTGGAAGTGATCAAAAAATACAGTAATGTCTCAGGATATAGAATCAGTGTTCACAAATGAGTAGCCTTTGTATAAGCCAATAAAAGCCAAGATGAGAAGGTAGTCAAGGACACAATTCCCTTCTCCATAGCTTCAAAGAAAATGAAATACCTAGGAATATACCTCACAAAAGAGGTGTAGGACTTCTATGAAGAAAACTATGAGCCCCTAAGAAAAGAAATATCAAAAGATATTTACAAATGGAAGAACACACCTTGCTCATGGCTGGGAAGAATCTACATTGTTAAAATGTCTATACTTCCCAAAGATATCTACAGATTCAATGCCACCCCTATTAAAATACCAACATTATACTTACAAAACTTGGAAAAATTAATTCATTTTGTATGGAACCAGAAGAAACCCTGTGTAGGTAAGGCAGTTCTTATTAATAAAAACAAATCTGGGGGCATCAGCATACCAAACTTTAGGCTGTATTACATGGCCATAGTGGTCAAGACAGCATGGTACTGGCACAAAAATAGAGACATAGACATTTGGAATCAAATAGAAAACCAGGAGATGAAAGTAACCTCTTACAGACATCTAATCTTCAATAAACCAAACAAGAACATACACTGGGGGAAAGAATCCCTATTGAATAAATGGTGGTAGGAGCACTGGATATCCACATGTAAAAGACTGAAACTAGACCTGCACTTTTCTCCACTCACGACAATTGATTCAAGATGGATAAAAGACCTAAATCTAAGGCACAAGACAATTAAAATCCTCAAAGAAAGTGTGGGAAAACCCTGGAAGCTTTCGGCCTGGGGAAGGACTTTATAAGGAAGACTTTGATGGCAATTGCAACAACAAAAATAAACAAATGGCTAGGTGGCACCTGTGGCTCAAAGGAGTAGCGCACCAGCCCCATATGCCAGAAGTGGTGGGTTCAAACCCAGCCCTGGCCAAAAACCGCAAAAAAAAAAAAATAAACAAATGAGACTAAATGCAACGGAAAAGCTTCTGTACAGCTAAGGCGACAACAACCAAAGCAAATAGACAACCTATACAATGGGAAAGGACACTTCGCATATTTTGAATCAGACCAAAGCTTGATAACTAGGATCTACAGAGAACTCAAATTAATCAACATAAAAAGAGCCAACAGTCTCTTATATCAATGGGCAAGAGAGATGAATAGAATTTTCTCTAAAGAAGACAGATAAATGGCTAACAAACGTATGAAAAAATGATCATCGTCCCTAATTGTGAGAGCAATGCAAATCAAAACTACCCTGAGATATCATCTAATCCCAGCGAGAATGGCCCACATCACAAAATCCCTAACTGCAGATGCTGGCGTGGATGTGAAGAGAAGGGAACGCTTTTACACTGCTGGCGAGACTGCAAACTAATACAACCTTTTTGGAAGGAAGTATGGAGAATCCTCAAAGAATTCAAAATAGACCTCCCATTTGATCCTGCAATCCCATTACTGGGCATCTATCCAGAAGGAAAAAAATCCTTTTACCATAAGGACATTTGCACTAGACTATTGCAGCTCAATTTACAATCGCCAAAATGTGGAAACAGCCTAAATGCCCACCAACCCAGGAATGGCTTAACAAGCTGTGGTACATGTTAACCATGGAATACTATTCAGCCACTAAAAAGATGGAGACTTTACATCTTGTATTAACCTGGTTGGAAGTGGAACACATTTTTCTTAGTAAAGCATCACAAGAACGGTGAAGCAAGAATTCTATGCACACAATTCTGATATGAGGACAATTAATGACCTAGTACACAATGAGGGGTGGAAGTGGGGAGAGAAGAGAGTAGGAAGGAGGGAGGGCATGGGAGGTCACAGTGCATGACACACCTTTTATGGGCAGAGCACAATTATAAGAGGGTCTTTATCTAACAAATGCAGTCAGTGTAACCTGGTTCTTCGTAACCTCATAAAAAAATTTATGTCCTTTCTTGATGATTCTTATATGTACTAAAGAATAAAACTCAAACATTAAAATTGTTAGTAATTATTAGTCCTAGACATAGGAATATATTTTCATTATAATTTATTGCTAATAAGGTAAGATAAAGGCATTTGATTGGACATTTTTATTGTGTTGGTAATGGCTTTCTATACAATACTCTGGGCGGCCTTTAACCTCATCCACATTATGAACGTAGTGCCCTCTATTTCAGATTTCTATCACTTCTCTTTTTTGAAGCAAAACTTAGCAGAATGAAGGTACACTGCTTTACACTATTCAGGATCATTGTGCTCTTAACTCTTCCGTTAGCTACTTAGCTTAATGTTATTCTTTCCATACCACAAGGCCTACTTTTTTGAGATGATTTTCTCTTCATTTTTGCCAAAAGCTAATCTTTTCATAATTCAGTTCAACATAGGAAATGGGCTTCTGCTTCATTAACAGAACCCGCCAAAGCTTTTTTTGAACATTAACTCTGGTGTTAAAGGGAAGAACTTATGTATAAAGCCATGAAAAATCAAAATTTTACTCTCTTATTGAATAAAATATCTACTTTCAAAATCTTTGCCAACGTAGTTGGTGTCCTCAAGTCTAAAGAACTGGAATCTGAAGTCCATAGATACCTACCCTCAAGTGATGATTAAGCCATTGGAGGAAATGTTTACCTATGGGCTATGTTTGACTTACATGCGTATGCCCTGGCTGGTGACCAGTTATCTGCTAATCTCAATAATTATTTTAAGAGTGAGACACTTTAAGTTTTATTTTCTTAACATCCGAAACATTTTCTCATTCACACTTAATGTTCATTCTGGAAGCATCCTATGACATCAGCTAGCAACTTAAAATACCAGATGATGTAACTGACACTGCTTTACCACATTTTTATATTTCACAGAGGGAATACAGTGAGGGACCTGTATGTTTTAACTTTATTCATCAATGATAAACACAGCAGGCAAGTTAAACTAAGTTATGAAATAAATTAAGGTTTAAAAAGTCAGACATTTTGTGATACCACCAAATGAGAATTCACTTACTCTCGTGTATTGAGGATATGTATTTTTAACCTTAAATTTTCATGAGCTATTTCAAATTACTTTTACTACTGTCTTAATGTCCCCATACAGTGAGAAAGCTGAGTTTTTTCTTGAATTCCTCTCTATAAATTGTCTAATAGCAGAGTTGGAACTACCTGTTTTCCCAGGAACTGTATTTATGCATTAAATTTTTACGGTTGTACTCTCTACTAGGCAATTACAATTTCCTTTTGAATTGTAATAGGAATGTTGGGATAGATGGAAATCAACACAAGTCCTCTTAAGCTCATCTCATATGCGTATATATACTTCTTTGGGGATGTTCATGGTATTGTAATGCTATAAAATGTATTTATAGGAATATAAGTAATGCTCATCAATCTCTTTAATAGTTTCCCATATGAGGAAGCTTAACGCTTATTCAACATTACTTTTTATTCAAGTACCTCAACAGGAATTCAATTTGACTAACATTATGGAAATTGAGAACATGTATTTTTCAGCCCTACTTGAACACCATCCGATCCCCTAACAAATACTCTATCATCGGTTCAACTAATATGGAGGCTTCCTAAGCAAGGGGGATTTGTCTCAGTCACTGTTCCATTACTCACAATGACTAGCACCATCTGAAATACTTTTTTTATTCAATTAGCAAAGTTCTTTATAACTCATTAAAATTAGAACATGAGAAAGTATGATTTATATCTGAAGCATAGTTGTTTCTTAGCCTCTGAAAGCTGTGTAGAAACTAGGGAAAAGGAACTATAAGGTTGATTTTTCACTTTCCTTCTGAGATAATAGTGTATCATTTTAAATACAGTGTGTAACTTTATAGTGTATTTGAGCTCAACAATTACATGATACCAATTTTGAATTATAGATAAAAATGTAAAAACTCAAAATTATTTTATACTTTATGATGTTTTTCCAACTATGAAAATCATACATGCTCATTGTAAGAAAATAATCATTGTAAGAAAATACTTTATACTAAGAAAATATAAATGAAGCAGGAAGACTTGTCACTTAGAATGACAGTACCCGGAAGCAATCGCTGTTAGCATAGTGACTTAGATAAGCTCTTATAATGTAGAATACAAGTTATGTAAAAGTAGATCGAGTACTTGCCAAATATGTACCTAGAACCATTTTAAAACAAACGATGACTTATGTTGGAGGAAAAAGTAAAGCATGAATGGCAAGGATAGGGCTATACTTAAGTGAATGTGTGAATAATGTTAAAAAAAATAAAAAATCTAGTTTAGCAGGCCCGGGCCGGGTTCGAACCCACCAGCCCGGTGCTCTAACTATTTAGCTAAAGGTGCCCAGCCTAAAAAAAAATCTAAAATGATAGGCCAAGATGTCAAATTTTGCCTTTGGCTCAATAATGATATCTTAACAACAGTTCCCTGAGAAAATGAAAATCTCACCAAAATCAGTGCCGTACTAAAATGAAAGATTCTACTTTAAAACAAATAGTTTGAAACAATGAAACAAAATACTAATATACTGAAGCATAGATTCCAGTGGAAATGATGATCTTTATTACATAAAATCATGCAATATGTTGATGTAGGGAAAGGCAAAAATAAATGTTTCAAAGAGAAGTTATAAAGAGATGAAGTATTATGAAACATAGAAGTTATAAATTTATATGAACATTTTTCCAGTGCTTGATTTGAAAAATTAAAAAAAAACTTTTTAATAAATAAATTATAGACAAGTTCCTGTTTAAAAATTGGTTTCAAACAACATCTTCTCAAACATCATTACTTGACAGATGATGAAATTGAAACACCAAGACCTTACAGTCTTTGTGCAGAACTCATGGTCCAGAAATGAGGAGGAATCTGGAAAAATCCACTTTATGCAGAGCATGGGCTTCTCCCTTCCAAAGTCCAAATCTCACCTGACTACAGCACGCACACACGAGAGTATGTTACTCCTCTTCCATTATTTGTTCATACTGATCCATTCCTTTATTCCTTAGAATAAAAAATATTTTATAACCTTCATTAATGAATTTCTAAGACCCAAGCACCATTAGAAGAACACTATGCACATTTTAAAATCAAACCTCTCCAAAACATTAAGGTGCAAGTACTAGTACCAGTCTGATTTTTAAGTAAAAACACGAACAGAGAAGGTCGGCAACTAGTAAATGACAGAGCGGGAAGGTGGACCAGATACTTCTAGCACTTGCATTTTAATTAACAACCTTAAAGAACAAATTTTGCTTTGACTTTGATAAAAATAAATAACTGTTACGGGATTTGGGGGAATACCGAGTCTAATTTCTTAGATGCATATTCAAGTAAATCAGTGTGTTTTTAAAATTGTCCAGGATTTTATGTTTCACAGTCAGAGGTGAAATCCAAGGTGGCAGCAATTGGGACGATCCTCACCAGCCTGTGATTCACTGTCACAGGCAGTGAATCCTTCGCCTCCTCCTGACCTGCACTTAACAGTCGTAGGGACATGCTCAGCTTCACATGGCACCTCCACATTTTAGATTTAACAAGAATGTCACAATTTCACATGTCCATGTTTTGGGGCCTGCGTCTTCATTTAAAAACTTGCAATGTCAGCCTAAATGCCCACTAACCCAGGAATGGATTAACAAGCTGTGGTATATGTATACCATGGAATACTATTCAGCCATTAAAAAAAAATGGAGACTTTACATCCTTCGTATTAACCTGGATGGACGTGGAAGACATTATTCTTAGAAAAGCATCACAAGAATGGAGAAGCATGAATCCTATGTACTCAATTTTGATATGAGGACAATTAATGACAATTATGGTTATGGGGGGGAAACAGAAAGAGGGAAGGAGGGAGGTGGGTGGGGCCTTGGTGTGTGTCACACTTTATGGGGGCAAGACATGATTGCAAGAGGGACTTTACCTAACAATTGCAATCAGTGTAACCTGGCTTATTGTACCCTCAATGAATCCCCAATAAAAAAAAAAAAAAAAAAAACTTGCAATGTATTTTATTTGAAAATATTATACAGTTCTTCTAGTTATCTTTCCCATACTAAGAGTTTTAGGAAGTTTTCTTCTGTTTGGAATATATAGTAATACTTTGAATAAATAACTTTTCTAAATTTTTATTTGAAACATTTTCATTTTTATTAAAAATATATTATTTTTCCTTTTAGGGATTATATTTCAAACAAAAAATAGTACCCACTTTTTCTAATTTGCCATCTTCTTAGAGCATATATATTTTATTATTATTATTATTAGGGAATCATTGAGAGCACAAAGAACCAGGTTATACTGCTTGCATTTGTTAGATAAAGTCCCTCTTATAATTGTGTTGCATCAAGATTTATTTTCATATTTCTTTGTCAATATTACTTCCCTATTTTGTACTTTTTCTGATAAATATTCTACCACATTAACCTGGAGTCAATGCCTTCTTCATCATCATATTAATTATTCCAACTTCCTCTGAGCACCATTCATTTAGATGCATGCTTCGTATTTGCCTTTTGATGACTGGGATGTATTTTCGCATTATTATTTGAAATATTAGCATCAACCATTTTATCATTTTCTCTTCATTGTTACATTTAGATATTAGGAATGTTTTTGTCATAACTGTGAAACTCATTTAGATATTAGTGATTCTTTTTCCATAAAGCAGAAAATTTATACTTTAAATGTCTAGTATGTTTACCCACTTCCTATGCTAGTTAATAATATCCATATAATTTATTTGACCTCATACTCAACTGTGCATAATTTTCTCTTAAATCCAGCTCTTGGCTTTCAGGAACAATTACTTACCTGTGGCTTACGTGAGTTCCTCTTCTGCTTGGCTGATTGTCCAGTAAATAATGGTTAGCCAAATCCACTGATTTTTATAGAGCTTCTACTACGTGACAGGCAGGCCTTTGGTAATTGTGTAGAGTTAAGGTGGATGCAAAAATTATTAGTCATAGCCACCAAGAGCTTGCTATCTAATGAAAGAGATGGGGAAGTAAATAATATAAAACAACGTAAGAGTGATTCCAATGAAGTGCAGTCTGTCCAAGGAACTATTGTCATGTGGAAGTTGAGAAAGGTCTTCCACAAGGAGCAACCATTGTCATGAGTGTTGAAAGTTAATTAGAAGGAAAAATGGGATTAGGCACAAAGGCAGTAAGAGAATAGCATGTATGAAAGAATGAAAGATTGTAATTAAATTCGGGAGCTGGAAGGAGATTACAATGGCTAGAATGGGAGTAGAGTGTTACTACCCTTGTCACACATGAGGTCAACATAGTGGGTCAGCAGGGCCCTTCTTCACTCTTAACCCCACATTAGTCTGTTGATGATGTGCACTTGGGGATGGAAAAGATCTGTGTGGACCTGCCCAGGGTCTTTTACCCTCAGTGGAATATATAACTTTGTGACCTCTAAACTCTAGGGTTTAGAGTCAGACAGCCCTAGGTTAAGTCAAGGCTTTGCGACCTATGCCAATTTATTTAACTTTTTATAAATTCAGTCCTTTTTCAGTAAAACCAGAAAATAATACTTGTATCTCGGGTTAATTGTGAAGACTACATGTGATTATGTATATAAATATCTATAGACAGTATTTAAGATAATAAAAACTCTCTCTATATATTAGTTTTTATTTTTACCCCAAGCCCAAACAAAATTTCTTTGGGAGCTTATCTACCAATAGCCTGAGCCCTATTTTGTGGACCTAACTGCAGAGAGTCCTTTTTTATTATTTTAACATATCCTACTGAATAAATGGTGGGATCCAAAACCTGTTTCTGCCTCAAAGGGGAGTAGATTCAGTTTCCATAATTTTTATTTAACTTGAGGAAAGGTTATGCTGATATATAATATTTCTGAGAAAGTGAAAAGAAATGAAAAGTATCACTTCAAAAGCTGCTTTACATAGAAGCAGATAGTTTCAAAATCATTTTATCCAGTAACATGAAAATAAAAACTATACCACATCTCCTAAATTATTTACATATATACAGCACTGAGATTTCTTGTTTAATTTATAAGTTAAAATAAAATCCTCAGGTAAGGCATCCCTGACATTCTATGCAAATACTCCTAAACATGTCAGGTTGAAACATTGATTAATATTTAAAATATGTGATATACTAGTGCACATTGTTTTTAAAGCATGCCAAAGGGTGCCTGCTGCCAAAGTTTGAGTCCTGCCTATTAAATTACTATAAAGAATTTGAAGATAGTTAAAGGGAAAAAAAAAACAAAAACCTAAATGTCATCTATCTTCTTCAAACCCATTTTAGACTGGAGAGAATTGTTACTACCTATTGATAAGGATTCCTCCCTTTGCACTGTGAAGAATCATTTTCTCTCGCAGCAACAGCTAACCCAACCACATATAAACCACCTCTGGGAATTCTTTGTAAAAGCCATTCTTCTGAGATAATTCAGTGAGAAACAAGAACTTATAAGGATACTCACTAACACATCAACTACCATTTCTATGCACATTAGCAATCCTAACTACAACATCAATTTAATGGCAAATAGAGTATAATCTTATGCAGTGGTAAAAATTAATTCCTTAGACATTTTCTCTAGAGGTTTGGGCCATATGTTGTTTTTAACAGCGCTGAAAATTTTGCATTTTCAATTCTGTCCTACAATTCCTGTGATAAATTGACTGTCCTATGCATGGATGTCTCTGTGGGTTGGGAAACAGTGTAGTACAGTGATCCAGGTTCTCTGATGTCTGACTAACCAGTTCTTATCCCAACATCAGCACTAACTAGCACAGCATCTTATTTTCTTCAGCTAAAACAGCAGGCCTCAGGCCCTTCCCTTGCACTCCCTGTCAGCCTTCCTCACTTTAATTTTATTCCCAGCACTGATGAGCTACACTGTGTTGCCTGTCTCTGCCCCATTGGACTGCGAGTCTTTGGATGGAAGGCTCATCACAGCCTCCTCAGCCTTCTTGTACATTGTTGGTTGGCTAATATTTGTTCAAAGAATAAATGGGCTAATCTGTACAATTAGGATAATATTATTACTTGCCTAATAGAGTTAGTATTATGTGTTAATATATGCAGAGCGCAGAATAGCACTTGGCATATAGGAACATTCAATAGTTGTTAGTTATCATTCATATGAGTATTCCCAAGAAGTTTGTTCATAAAATCTTGGGTATTCATTTAGATCACATCCATATTTAAAGTTCTTTTCCTTTTAGGCAATGAATTGATTATAGTTTCTCTTTCATTTGCTAAGCTAGAAGTCATCATTAGTTTCCTGACAGTAATTTCAGGCTGACTTTGCTCTGTCAAGAGGAGAAAAGATAAGGTGTTAGATTCACTTGCTGGGATAAAATAGTCATTCACTGAGGATATGAAAGAAACTCAAGTCCAGTGTCAAGGGCATAAGGGCATGGAGTTTAAAGTAAAGAGTAATATTCTTTGTTAATTTTTTTCATGCTTTTATTATTAATTCAATCGTTCATTTATGGTAGTAAAAATTAACCAGAACAAAACAATTTTATCATACTTAAACACAGGAACTTCTAACGTGCAGACTCTTTTTCTCATTTTATCCAAGGGTAGGAGCATTTAACCTTCAGATATTACAGAAGGCTGTACCTTCATTCTCTGTCTTTCTAGGATATTGTTCATGAAGTCCTTGTCCTGGTCAGCTGCTGGGTCACTCTGCAGGTTCTGGCGACCCAACATTCTAGTGTCTTCTCTGCTGAGCCCCTGAAATGGTTGAGTTTCCCATATAGGCATGCTCCTTTCTCTTACCTCTCTGAACTTTCCCCCTTTTACTTGACTGAAGATGTATAGAAATGCTACTAATGTGTGTACAGTGCTTTCTTAACCTGAGGCATTGCTGAAATTTATCAATTCTTAGAGTCTTTTGATAGACTCTTCGGGGTTTTCTAGGTACAAGATCATATCCCCAGGAAAAATGATAGTTTGACCTCCTCTGTCTGATCTTGATAGCCTTTCTTTCTCTTTCCTGATTGCTCTGGATAGGACTTACAGAAAGAGAGGCCTCTTGAACTGAACAGTCTGCCAAGTTGTGAAAGCAAAGGAAAAGCTCTTGAAAGAGTAAGACCACTATTACAGTGAACACACAATGATAAGAAAGTGAAAAGTTTTAGTGGTCCTAGATAGAAGACCAAGTCAGCTACAACATTGCCTTAAGCCAAAGCCTAATCTAGAGCAAGGCCCCAAACTCTCTTCAATTCTGTGAAAGAAGAGAAAGGTGAGGAAGCTGTAGAAAAAGCTTGAAGCTAAAAGAGACTGTTTCATCACAGTTAAGGAAAGAAGCTGTCTTTATAACATTAAAATTCAAGGTGAACTCTGGAGTTCAAGACCAGCCTGGGCAAGAGTAAGACCCTATCTTACTCAAGGTAGAAAAATTAGCTGGGCACAGGGGTACACTGCTGTAGGAGGCTGAGGCAGGAGCATCATTCGAGCTCAGGAGTTTGAGGTTGTAGTGAGTTATGATGGCACCACTGCACTCTGGCCGGGACTGCACAGCAAGACTGTCTCAGGAAAAAAAAAAAAAGTGCAAGGTGAAACAGCAAATGCTGGTTGCAGCAAGTTATCAAGAAGATCTAGGTAACATTATTTCAACGTGGATGAAAAAAGCCTTATATGGGAAGAAGATGCATCTATGACTTCATATCTAGAAAGAAGTGAGTGCCTGGAGTCAAAGACTCAAAGGACAGTTTAACTGTCTTGTTGGTGGCAAATGCAGCTGGTGACTTTTAAACGAAGTCATTTACCCCTCCAAGAATGCTAGGGCTCTCAAGAATTTTGCTAAATCTCTACCTAACAAATGCAAACATTGTAACCTAATTCTTTGTACCCTCAAATTAACCTGAAACAATAACAATAAATAAATGAACAAATAAATAATAAAAAGAATTATGCTAAGTCTACTCTACCTGTGCTTTATAAATGGAACAACAAAACCTGGAGGGCAGCACATCCACTCATACCATGGTTTACTGAATATTTTAATTCACTATTTAGACCTATTTTTCCGACTAAAAGATAACTTTCAAAATATCGTTGCTCGCTGAGAATGCACCTGGTCACCTAAGAGCTGTGATGGAGATGTACAAGATTAATGTTTTTATGCCTTTTTCTGGACCTTATGGACCAAGGAGTCATTTTAACTTTCAAGTATTATTATTTAAAAAATACATTTGTGATTCATAGACGAGGACGAAATATCAGTGTTAACATGAGTTTGGAAGAAGTTGATTCCAACCCTCAACGGATCAGGTTACTGCAGGTGTGATGGAAATAACAAGAGAACTAGGATTAGAAGCCGAGCCTGGAGATGTGACTGGAATACCATAAACTTGTGATGAAACCAGAATGCATGAGAAGTTGCTTCCTACGGAGGAGCAATGAAAGTGGTGTTTTGAGATGGAATCTACTCCTGTTAAAGATGCTGCAAACATTGTTGAAATGACAGCAAAGGATTTAAAATTTTGCATAAACTGAGTAGAGAAAGCCATGGCAGGATGTGTGAGGATTGAGTGAAATTTTGAAAGGCATTCTGCTGTGGCTAAAATGCTATGGGAAAATCTTTTGTGAAGGAAGACTCAGTTAATTAGGCACACTTCAGTGTTCTCTTATTTTAAGAAATTTCTATAGCTACCCCAATATTTAGCAACCACCACCCTGATTGATCTGTAGCCATTAAGGCAAAATCTACCACCAACAAAAAGATTGCAACTTGCTGAAGTCTCAGATGATCATTAGCATTTTTTAGTAGTAAGGTGTTTTTTAAATTAAGGTAGGTATATTGTTTTTTTTTTTTCATACAAAATCTGTTACAAACTTAATAGACTACAGTGTAGTCTGTTAAGTATAAACATAAATTTTTATATGCACCAGGAAACCACAAGATTTGTGTGACTCCCTTGATTGAAATGTTTACTTGATTGTGTTAGTCTGAGAAGGAATCATCAATATCTCCATGGTATGCCTCCAGTATAAAGGCTTATATGATATATCTCTTTCCAATTTTTTAAAAATATGTATATGCATGCTTAAGGCGAAGACTAGAATAATATTTACCCAAAAGTTGGGTGCAGTTATCTCTAGGAGGCAGAATTATAGGTGGTATTATTGTCTTTTTTTTTCTTTATGTATTCTAAATTATATATAATGAATATTCATTACTACTTAAAAATTCATAAATTTGATTTTGAAAAATACAATTGCTGTTATCCTCTCATCCAATAAAAATGATAAATAATTTTTGATGATCATTTTTGTCCGATTGGAAAACTGTATTCACAGCTTGTCAAAAGTCTGGTGTATATTGAAAAGAATGAAGCGGAAAGTTTTTTAAAATGACTTTTAGCAACTCAGAAATAATCATTGATAACATGGTGATTTTTTTTTCATCGTGAGTATATGTATGTGTGTACATCTATATATACAAATATAAAACATAAAAACAGGATATTTATATATACATATACACACTTAAATATATATGCACATATATACTATACGTGCATATGTTTACATGCGTACACACATTAATATCTACTCTGTTTTATTTGGCTAATATTGTAACAAAAAAATTCTCAAGCTATCACAACCTCACATGGAACCCTGCTGTATCTTGTGACCATTCAGTTCAATCTATGCATTTTCTTTCTTCATTGTAATAAAAAGAGTAAAAAAAAAGAAATCAGAAAGTTGCTGATTTTCTGGATTGAGTGGTAATTACTATACCTTAGGCATTTTTCAATGGCATGTTTTGTAAAACAGAAAATAGGAAAGTCACTCCTCCTTTCATGTCCCATGAATAACTTAAAACTCCAAGTAATAATCATTGGTGCATTCACTACCTTTTTTTGAAGCCTACATTTCAAAAACAGAGCAACTAAAATGAATGTTCACCTTTACATTGTTATTCGTTAAAGGGGATAATTGAAAATCTGATGCTCAGTTTGAAAGGCTGTTCAATAGACCTTGATTTTATTTTATTCTGGACAAGCTGCTGAAAGGGATTGCTGTTGATACACGTTGAACTTCAAAAATAATGTAGTTGGGGTTTGTTTCATTAGAGGGTCTTTGAGTCCTTTAGCTTCGTCCTCCATAAATCCAGTTGCAGGAAAGAACTGCCAAGAGCATGAGGAATATAAATACTGGCTTAGCACTCTCAAAAAGGTTAACAACAAACACGTGCAGGACATGAAGAGGCAAGCTTAGCAAGTTCTAAGCTATGGTGATTTCTTTTAGCTTTGTTCAGTTTCTGGAGTGTTATTTTTGGCAATCCTGATTGAAGTGCAATGTGCTTTCTTATGACAGAAGCTTATGGTAGATAAAATAAATTACTGGCCTTGGCATACGAGTTATTTAAAAAAAAACAAAAACAAAAACAACCTAGCTGGGCATGGATATTTATTTTATTAAACTAGGGAACACACATTGATTAGGCCTCCACGATGTCCCAGGCACTATTGTATGTACCAGAGATACAGAGGTTAAAAAAAAAAAAGATCACCTGACCTAAAAAGCTTGCATTCTAAATGGGATGGACAGGAGACAAGGAAACAGATCAATACATGACATAGTTTCAGGTAACGCTTATGCTGTGGTAATATGATGGGAAGATGTCGCACTGAGGTGTAACTTATTGTTACTGCTTCTCAGTCTCCATTGCACAGTCCAGTCACTAGCGATTCTTTTAAAGTGCAGACTCTGACTAAGTAGGTCTAAGGTGGCATCTAGAAGTCTGCCTATCCAGTCAGCCATTGGCCTGGGGACCACACTCTGCAACATGCGGTGTCACTGGCCCAGGGACACTCTGCGGTATGCGGTGTTGTACCATTTCTGTGTAGCACGTTTGACTAAGGCATTGGTAGGAAAAGGTGAGTTAAAAGAAGAGTGCGTTGTGGAGGCTGGGATAACTAGAAGGGGAGGAAAGAGGAATTTGGGGTGATGATTTATGTTTTTAATGGGAATCGCTGTCAATTAATAGTTGTTTCTCTTCTGATCAAAATCCCTCCATGCTAGAGCGCTACGCTTACAAATTTAACCTTTAGGGAAAGTGCTGGAGTTGCCTCTGCACTTATCATTTTTCCTTTCTCTATCTTTCAGAAGGTGGGAATATACACCAGTTTCACTCTGCTGCTTATTCAGTCCCAGTACTAGCTTGTATTGTTTTTAAAAATCTGGAGCTTTATTCCTAGGGAAAAAGCAAAACTGCCTTTTGCTCAATAGGAATAGCAGCTGGGAAAGTCCCAAGTATCTTATTCGTTCTAAATGAGATTGTGACTTATTACTATTATCTTTCTCCAGGACTTAACTTTCGCTTTTTGAATTTTGAGTTTGTAGTTTTTTAGTTTTAGAAACTGATTCGTTTTGGAAAACTGACCTAATATTGGGAATTGTCTTTTCCAAAGATGTTTCTGCTCTGATATCTCTGTTCATTCCAGATGAACTTCTATTTTTCAAGAATTCCTCAAAATTTATTCCTGTGTATTTGTACCATTCGTCAATTTCTAGTGTTGTGATACATGTATATTTTTAAAAATAATTTTTCCATTATTTAACTTACAGAGAAGACAAATGTGTTCTCAGTATGCAGTCTTGATCAATTCATTTCTTTAAGCAAAATGTACATAAATAGTTTAATCCGTAAAATAAGTACATTTTCAATGGAGAAAAATAAGACTATATTATATATACTATATTATCATATATTTTTAATATTATCTATATAATAAATTTGCTCATAACCCACAGTCAGAAGTAATCACTTTTGGTATTTTTTGTGTCTATATAGATAATCTATTCTTATTAATTCAAGAATTTGTTTTTAATTCCTACCACATAGTTTTGTATATGTATACTTTTTATTTTAATAAAATAGGAATCTACTAAGTTGATACTACAGCAACTTGATTTTTTATAGTTATGTCACAAACCTGTTCCTTGTTTTTAAATATTCTTTGATAAAATTTTTATTAGCCATAATGTCTTATATCACAAAGCATATTTTTATTTCACCCCTTATTGCTTAGATTGCTCCCAATTTTCAGTATTATAAACAGTGCTTCGGTGAACATTCATAGACATAAGTCTTCCTGTACATCTGTAATAATGTTCCCAGAGTAAACATAATAGCTTCACCTACTATCACCGAAGAATTAGCAGAAAATCCCAAATACTGACACTATAGAGCCATATACACCTCCTTTTCTTTAAGTATATTAAATAAAATCAGTTTCCTAGTTCTTTTATCACTCCACAAAATGATTGAGCCAGTTTTGTGTAAGCTGTCACTATTTTGATTTGTGTATATGTGTGTGTGCACATGTGAGAGAGAAAATGAGGGTTCCTTACAAAAGTGTTTTAAATTGTGAGAGAAATAAAAGCTGTTTTTCATTCCAAATGAGACTCGTATGGGGAGAAATCGGGAAATCTCAGGTGCTTTTGTGCATTACTTTTGCAACTTTCATAAGACAGAAACAAAATAAAACTTTTCCTTCTTAGATACAGCAGAGGGACAGTGCCTCTCAAGAGGGAATCTCTTTTGTGGTCTTGTTGCTTTTCTGATAAAATTACTTACACGAAACTGGGACTTCACTTTTTTGGAACTGGGGATTTCACTTTTTTGGGCACAGTGAGACCAAAATTCTAGCTACTTCCAGTTCTTTTGTCTTTGAGCCTTCTTTCTTTCTTTTTATTCTGTCAAAGCCTTTTAGCCAAAAACCACCAGGAGCATACCTGCCCTTGATTTATTTGGATTTGTTAGTTGTTGCAATAAAGCCAAGGCCCTCCATGGAGAATACGGAGTATCTTCATAAAGGTGCATTGGGAAAGACTTAAGGGATTTAGGCTTCTTTCAAATGATTTGAAGGAAGATTCAAAGAAGCAGGGCTTTGCTATAATTTTCTTGTTATCAGGAAGCAAGGGTAATTTTATAATTTCATTTATTAATGGTATTTTAATGACCCTATTTATAAGTAGGGTGCACAACTGTTTCAGTTTGCTTGGGACTGAGGTGGGTCCTGGGACATAGCATTTTTAGTGCCCAAACCAAGAAAATCCCGGGTCCAGCAGGAGGAATGGATCACTCACATTAAGGACAGGAAAAATGAAGAGACTGATGCTGAAATTGCTAAAGAAGCAACAGGCGTTCGTATTAGCCAGGATTCGGGGATTTGGGCAATGTTCGTGGTTTTTTGCCCATTTTCCAGTGTGATTACAGATCAGTCTTGTCTCTTTCTTGAACCATCGTGGTGACAGAATGGCCCTATCTGATTCTGCTGTTCTGTGAAGTTGTTGAAGTTCAAAAGAACACCAGAGTCTACCTGTGAGTGCCAGGGTAGTGGCTCCTGGAACTCCAAGACCTCATGGCATTGGGCCAGTTTCATTCTGCCAAAGTCTGCTTTTCTTTTTCCCAGTTTCCTTCTTTGGAGATTTAAGGAATGCTTTTGAGTGGGCCTAAGAGTTTACAGATGTGACCTTCTTGTCTTAACTTTAGCCATATTGGTCTGTGCCCTAATGAAACACTTTGGGCTTTGGGGCTTTGAATCATTGAATAATAAAAAAAAATTCATTCCTCTTAACACATTTTTTTTCCACAGAGAAAATGATTTGGCCCAAATGCTAATTACTATTAAAAGTTTTAAAAAATCAAATACTTTAGCCCTTCTTTGAGATTCAGAATTCACATTATCATATTTCAATGTTTTTAATAATGCTACCACAAGGAAACCAAATTTATTTGATATAAAACATTTATTTTTATAGAACACATTAACATTTTGATGAACACTATTATTTCACTATTAAACTAGTATTTTATAGGAGTGCTGGTTTCATTTACTTGGTAATTGTCCCATAATTACGTTTTTTGTTTTTGGAAATTGGAAATACATGTAAAGGGTAAATAATTGTTCTGATTTACATTCCTCTTATTTAAAATAAAGGAAGTTTTCTTTATAACTGTCATGTAAAAGAAATAGTTTTACATATTGACTATTTTAATATTGAAAGAAAATATAAAATGTGGCTAGTTTTCTGAAAACATTTAATTAGTAGATGCACATATTATTATATAGTTGATTTAGTTTAGTCTTAAAGATTATAATACTAGTTAAATTGTGAAACATTATTTTAATTATTAATACTGGGTCAGATATTTCAGCTGTCTTAAACTCTGGTTGTTGCATATGTTAATTAAATCAATTGTTCAGGAATTATTCTTTATAATAATGGAGAAAATAATACAGCTTTAGTCATGATAATCTTTAGTTATTATAATCTGCCTTCATAAAATTTTCTCTAGGTTCTGAAGACTACCTTGAAGTTGACATTCCAACAAATGTAAGAGTTAAACACTCTGGGGAAATAAATGAGAGAAGGAAAACTGAAGAATTACCAGAAGCTTCAGGAGGCACCACCCCACTGGCAATAGTGGTTCCTGCTGAAATTCCATGTGAGGTCAGGAAAGATACCTTTCATTTAAGTGGGCCCGTTGTTTGAATAGATACTGCATTTCATAAGAATGTAAAATCCAACCTACCTGGCATTTTTGTCTACTTTTTTTGATAACTATGCCCTCAGAACCTAGACCAGTATCTAGCAATTAGCAGGTATGTGATACATAGTTGCTGAATACGTAATTGAATATTGAAGAATATACAAATGCCTAATTGTATCAACTGTTACTTCAAATTTGCAAACATACACAATTGCAGAGGTTATAACCTGCAGTATAACCTCTGTAACTTGACCACCCAAGGAACTGTAACACACTGGGCGACATATAGAAGTGTTCAACATAAGGAACTTGGCCTTCTACACTGATATGTACATGTGGTGCATGTCTGGTCTATGAAAATTAGGTTAATTTACAGAGATAGTCAACATAGACTGTTGACTGGTCAGCTATGGAGGTCTATGGCTGGTCAGCTATGGAGGTTCTATTGTAATTAAAGGAAAGTTAGATTCATATTATACCAATCAAAGATTATTTTCATAAAGGGAAACATACCTTTGAATAGAATTTTAAAATATTTACTTTTCAGGACACCAATTTTTCAATTATAGAATATACATTAAAGCTGACATTACGTGGAAATAGAAAAGCTAAAAGAGCTGGTCCTTCAAGGAATACAAGTACAATGTGGGGAAAGGACTATATAAATACATATTCTGACATTCTTCTTCCTTAGTTTTCCTTGGGATGAACCACTAAAATAAGCTACCCAAATCTCCGGCTACGTAATCTTGGGACAATGATAAGATGCTAGGCCTCCATGTCTGCAGTGTCCCTGAGTGGAAAAAGCTAAAGATACAGGAGAACCTTATGAGAGTCGCATGAAAGGGTCCTTCTGGTAGAAGCCAGTGAATTTACCCAGCTGGAAGACGAGGGTACACTGACCATTCTAGGGGGCAGGGGGAGAGGGTGTCCCCTGATCCTCCTGGTACCAGCAGTCCTGAGAGAAACTGAACCTCCTGTTTATTTGGGTGAAATTTCATTTCCTCACCCTCACTTCACACCTTCCCCACCCCCACCTTGCCTGAACAGAAGAATCACAACTTTAAGCTATTTTGCTGTCAGTTCCATAGTAACAAAATGTTTTGACTAGAGACCCCAGGAACCTAAACTATCCAGGTTGGAGGGAACTTACAGAGATGATCAGGCAAAGAAAAATTATATGATTCATTTAAAGGACTAAGAAACTTAAGGGAGGGAGATCAGGCTAAATGGTAAGAACTAGTGGCTCCTACTGAGTCAGAATTAAGGCAAGAGACAGAAAAGAATGACAATGAGAGAGAAATGGCTGTTACTCTCAAGTAGGTGAAATCAAAGAAGGAAGAAACCTCTGGAACTGAAAACAGCACACTGGGAGTTATGCAGTGAGTCTGCATAGCTGCTTTTAAAAATATCTGCAACAGTAAAATTTAAGCACTATAAAATCTTCTTGTACTAAATTTTGAAAGAAATCAAACTCTAAAAATCAAATTTCACTGCTGTCTAGGGAAGGTACCTTGTGCAGATGACTGATTAGGATAGGGGTTCTTTCAATAGCAGAATTATGTAATTGTTTTATTGACATTGACATAATTCTTTTAACTCTGCTAAAATTAAATTATTTAAATATCAAATCTTTTTGGATATCCCACTTTTTAAAGAATCCTAAAAGTTGAAAAGTTACACAGGATTATTTTAACACCAGCTCCACACTAAAAATTCAATATAAGCTAATCCTTGGACCCAAAATAGTTCTCCCATGCAAAATCTTGAGTTCTCAACACCTGTACTATCTAAATCCATGTGACAGTTGCCAAGCACCACAGAAAAGACCATTTGTATCCAACTTTTGTATCAATCTGAAATATAATTTCACATTTTCCATGATAATGTTCAATGTATGCCAATTGTCTGAAAGGACAACCTTTGAACTTAAACTCAATTCTGAAAAGTTTGCCTTTTAAAACTCCTGCCTTCTGCTTTAGGAAGTGATCCCTGAGGTTTCCCTGCTATCCCACAAAATCTAAAAATTTACATTATCCCTGACGATGACCAGGTCTTATTTGACATGGGCCTGCTTCACACATAGCACTTCCAAACCCTGCTAATCTCCCCTTGTAATTTGTATTTCCTGTATGTAAATACTGAGTTGACTATGAGTTTTATGTAGCGGCATAAGCTTCATTTTCTCTGACGTACAGGAAGTTAGTTTAAGTCCATCTTGCAACTGCCTCTTGCTATGGATTGCCAGGGTCTGTGTCCTCACCTTCTGTGTCTCTCCCCTTTCCCCGCTGCCCCAAGAGTCCGTGTCCCAGCCTCCAATGTCTGTGTACCTGCATCCAGGGTCCGGGTACCACCCTCCAGGGTCTGTAACCCACCTTCAGGATCTGTGTCCCTGCCCCCAGGCTCTGAGTCCCTGCCTCCTAGAGAAAGCCTCTTCCCTCTGCCCTCGCCTCTTCCGGAGAATCAGTTGTAGTCAATGGTTCAGCCCCGGGTTGAGGCCCTGGGTGCTGCCGCTGTGTGTGATCGCCCCCTCCACCAGCCTGAGAGTGTTGATCCCTCCCCCTTGTCACCCTTCCCAGCACTGTTCCCTTTCACAGTTTTTGGATTTCCTAAATCTTGAAAATTTTGTGCCACTTTAAAAATAGCAGAAAAATTTTTCTTTTTCTTTCTTCAACTTTTCCCCATGCAGTAGTGAAGATATATCTCCACTAGCCTAGTTGTGTAAGTCATTCCATCTCTTTGAGAAGTATCTAGGTGATTTTTAATTGTTTACATTGGCTTCTTACTTTGGTCTGCCCCTTTTATCTGTAGAATTGGCACACTTTGTTATAGTTTAGATTTTTTAAAACACTTTTTGTTTGTGGGCTAAGACTCTTACTGTCCAGCATCTTCCTCTTGAGTTTGTCTTGTGGAGCAGTCCATCATGAGAAGTAGGAAGTCACTGTACTCTAGGTCTGCCAGACGCATCTTATCCTATTTATTTCCCTGATGAAAAACCCACCTGGGCGGCATTCTCCATTAGAATAAATATCTAAACCAGAACCATACCCTGTCCATTATTTGGTAACTTCTCTTCTTTCTGTGCTTGCTCCACTTTTCCAAAGTCCTAATTCATTAAATTTCTTTAGCAAATTCCCTCAGAGCAGTGGTTCCCAACTGGGGGTAATTTTGCCCCCTCCTCTCAGGGGACATTTGGCTAGGTCTGCAGACATTTTTGGTTGTTATAACTAGGAGGTTGCTACTGGCACCTGGAGATTGAACCTGGGGCGCTGCTATACGTCCTATAGTGCACATGTCAGCTCCCACAATAGCAACTTGCCTGGTCTCAAAATGCAAATAGTGCCAAGGTTAAACCTTATCGCAGAGTGTAGGAAATATATGGTGCTCCATACAATAAGTGAGTCACCTACAAACTTGCCCAATTATGGCTTCAAGAATTCAGTACTTCCCAGCAGAGGTTTCTCTGAACCCTGCCCAGTTGTTCTATAATCACTTGCTGGAACTTCCTACTCTTTAATGGGTGAGTCCATTCACATTCATTCTCTCTCTCTCTCTCTTTTTTTTTTTTTTTTTTAACAATTTTACCTGAAGTTTCACAAGGGGGCCTCCAAATGTTTCCCCTTCACAGGGGTTGCTCTTAGGACACCTGCAGTTTGCATGCCCTGAAGCCTAGCCTCTCCTGTTATTCTTTTTTTCTTTTTCTTTTTTTTCAGAATATTATTGGGGTGCACATGTTTTGGTTACATAGTTTGCCTTTGTATTTTAAGTCAAAGTTATAACTGTGCCCCTCAGCCGGAAAGTGTATGTTGTACCCATTGGCTGAGAGTTTACCCCTCCTCTTCTCTCCCACCTACTTGAATTCCATTGAGTCTTCCTTCCATACATGCATTTAAGTGTTGATCAACCAGATTCAATTTAGTATTGAGTACATGTGGTGTGGTTTTTGGGTTTTTTTTCCCCTCCATTTTGGGGAATACTACACTTAGGAGAAATGGTCTCCAATTTCATCTAGGTTGTTGCAAAAGACTCCAGGTTGCCATCTTTTTATGGCTGAGGATACTCCATCGTATAACATTTATCAGATTTTATTAATCTATTAACGTATTGGTGGGCACTTGGGTTGATTGCACAACTTTGCAATGTTAGCCCCTGTGACAGATTTAGAAAAATACTTCTACATCTCTCTGTAGTAGGGCCATCCTAAAGAGAAATTAAGAGTGAGTTCATTTCCTTTATTCTGTTTTTATCTGTGTAGATGAGTCTTTAATATATTACTTGTCCCTTCCTTTTGGAATGAATCTGTCTGCTTCAATCTCAGCTATTGTGCCCTCAAAATCTCTCACTTTTTTGAGTACAATCAACCCATATGTATTTTTTTATTTTTATTTTTTTATTAAATCAAGCTGTGTACATTAATGCAATCATGGGGCACCATACACTGGTTTTATAGATCGTTTGACACATTTTCATCACACTGGTTAACATAGCCTTCCTGGCATTTTCTTAGTTATTATGTTAAGACATTTACATTTTACATTTACTAAGTTTCACATATAGCCTTGTAAGATGCACCGCTGGTGTAATCCCACCAATCACCCTCCCTCCACCTACATCCCCCCTCCCTCCACTCCCTTTCCCCCTTCCCCTTATTCTTAGGTTATAACTGGGTTATAGCTTTCATGTGAAAGCCATAAATTAGTTTCATAGTAGGGCTGAGTATATTGGATACTTTTTCTTCCATTCTTGAGATACTTTACTAAGAAGAATATGTTCCAGCTCCATCCATGTAAACATGAAAGAGGTAAAGTCTCCATCTTTCTTTAAGGCTACATAATATTCCATAGTGTACATATACCACAATTTATTAATCCATTCGTGGATCAGTGGGCACTTGGGATTTTTCCATGACTTAGCAATTATGAATAGGGCTGCAATAAACATTCTGGTACAAATATCTTTGTTATGATGTGATTTTTGGTCTTCTGGGTATATGCCTAGTAGAGGAATTATAGGATTGAATGGCAGATCTGTTTTTAGATCTCTAAGTGTTCTCCAAACATCTTTCCAAAAGGAATGTATTAATTTGCATTCCCACCAGCAGTGTAGAAGTGTTCCCTTTTCTCCACATCCACGTCAACATCTTTGGTCTTGGGATTTTGTGATATGGGCTAATCTTACTGGAGTTAGATGATATCTCAAACTCAAAGTAGTTTTGATTTGCATTTCTCTGATGATTAAAGATTTAATCATCATGAGAAATTTTATCATGAGCATTTTTTCATATGTCTGTAGGCTGTGCGTCTGTCTTCTTCAGAGAAGTTTTTCTTCAAGTCCCTTGCCCAGACTGCAATGGGATCATTTGTTCCTTTCTTGCTTATACGTTTGAGTTCTCTGTGGATTCTGGTTATTAAATCTTCGTTGGAGACATAACCTGCAAATGTCTTCTCCCATTCCGAGGGCTGTTTGCTTGCTTTACTTACTGTGTTCTTGGCTGTGCAGAAGCTTTTTAGTTTAATCAGGTCCCAGTAGTGTATTTTTGAAGCTGCTTCAATTACCCAGGGAGTCCTCCTCATAAAATACTCACCGAGATCAATTTCTTCAAGGGTTTTCCCTGCACTCTCTTCTAGTATTTTTATAGTTTCATGTCTTAAGTTTCAATCTTTAATCCAGTGTGAGTCTATCTTAGTTAATGGTGAAAGGTGTGGGTCCAGTTTCGGTCTTCTACAGGTTGCCAGCCAGTTCACCCAGCACCATTTGTTAAATAGGAAATCTTTCCCCCCCACGAATGTTTTTAATTGGCTTGTCAAAGATCATATAACGGTTAAGTAGCTGGATTCATGTCTTGGTTCTCTATTCTGTTCCAGACATCTTCTTCTCTGTTTTTGTGCCAGTAACATGCTGTTTTGATCACTATCTATTTGTAGTATAGTCTGAGGTCTGGTAGCGTGATTTCTCCTGCTTTGTTTTTATTTCTGAGTAATGTCTTGGCTATTCGAGGTTTTTTTTTTGATTCCATATAAAACGAAGTATTGTTTTTTCAAGATCTTTAAAGTATGACAGTGGAGCTTTAATAGGGATTGCATTAAAATTGTGTATTGCTTTGGGTAGTATGGACATTTTAACGATGTTCATTCTTCCCAGCCATGAGCATGCTATGTTTTTCCATTTGTTAACATTTTCACCTATTTCTTTTATTAGAGTTCCATAGTTCTCTTTATAGAGATCTTTCACATACTTTGTTAGATAAACTCCCAAATGTTTCATCTTTGGCACTACTGTGAATGGAATAGAGTCCTTAACTATTTTTTCAGCTTGACTATTGTTGGTATATATAAAGGCTAACAATTTATGAATGTTGATTTTGTAACCTGAGATGCTGCTGTATTCCTTGATCACTTCTAAGAGTTTTGTAGTAGAATCCCTGGTGTTTTCCAGATACACAATCATATCATCTGCAAAGAGCGAAAGTTTGATCTCTTCTGACCCTATATGGATACCCTTGATCGCCTTTTCTTCCCTAATTGCAGTGGCTAAAACTTCCATTACAATGTTAAAGAGCAGTGCAGACAATGGACAGCCTTGTCTGGTTCCTGATCTGAGTGGAAATGATTTCAATTTAATTCCATTCAATACAATATTGGCTGTGGGTTTGCTGTAGATGGCCTCTATCAGTTTAAGAAATGTCCCTTCTATACCAATTTTCTTAAGTGTTCTGATCATGAAGGGATGCTGGGTATTATCAAAAGCTTTTTCTGCATCGATTGAGAGAATCATATGGTCTTTGTTTTTTAATTTGTTTATGTGCTGAATTATATTTATAGATTTACGTATATTGAACCAGCCTTGAGACCCTGGGATAAAACTGACTTGGTCATGGTGTATAATTTGTTTGATGTGTTGCTGGATTCTGTTTGTTAGGATCTTGTTGAATATTTTTGCATCTATATTCATTAGTGATATTGGTCTATAATTTTCTTTCTTGTTGGGTCTTTTCCTGGTTTGGGGATCAGGGTGATGTTTGCTTCATAGAACGTGTTGGGTAGTCTTCCTTCTTTTTCTATATTTTGGAACAGGTTGAGTAATATAGGTACTAGTTCCTCCTTAAAGGTTTGGTAGAATTCTGACATGAAGCCATCTGTCCTGGGCTTTTCTTTTTAGGAAGATTTCTTATGGTTGATGCTATTTCAGAACTTGATATGGGCCTGTTCAACATTTCCACTTGATTCTGGCTAAGTCTTGGAATGTGACGTGCTTCCAAGTATATGTCAATTTCCTTTAGATATTCATATTTCTGAGAATAAAGTTTCTTGTAATATTCATTAAGGATTTTTTGAATTTCTGAGAAGTCTGTTGTTATTTTGTCTTGGTCTTTTCTGCTTGATGAGATTAGAGATTTTACTCTTTTTTTCCTGGTTAGATTAGCCAAAGGTTTATCTATTTTATTGACCTTTCCAAAAAACCAACTTTTGATTTGTTGATCTGTTGTATAATTCTTTTGTTTTCAATTTCATTTAATTCTGCTCTATTTTTGGTTATTTCTTTTCTTCCATTGGGTTTGGTGTTGGAATGTTCTTCCTTTTCCAGTTGCTTGAGATGTCCCATTAAGTTGTTAACTTCCTCTCTTTCCATTCTCTTGAGGAAGGCTTGCAGTGCTATAAATTTCCCTCTTAGGACTACTTTTGTGGTATCCCAGAGGTTCTGATAATTCATGTCTTCATTGTCATTTTGTTCCAAAAATTTGGTAATTTCCTTCTTAATCTCATCTCTGACCCAGCTATCGTTCAACATAAGGTTACTTAACTTCCATGTTTTTGTATGAGTATGCGGATTCCTGTTGTTACGGAGTTCAACTTTTATTCCATGGTGGTCAGAGAAGATGCAAGGAATAATTTTTATTTTTTTAAATTTACTGAGGTTAGACTTGTGACCTAAGATGTGATCGATTTTGGAGTATGTTCCACAGGCTGATGAGAAGTCTGTGTATTCAGTTTTGTTGAGATGAAATGTTCTGTAGATGTCTGCTAAATCCAAATGTTGTATGGTTAGGTTTAAATCTAAAATTTCTTTGCTAAGCTTCTTATTGGAGGATTGATCCAACACGGCCAAAGGAGTGTTGAAATCTCCAACTATGGAGCTGCGGGAAATCAAGTTGCTCATGTCTGTTAGAGTTTCTCTTATACATTGAGGTGCATTCTGGTTGGGTGCATAGATATTAATAATTGAAATCTCATCATATTGAGTATTACCCTTAACAAATATGAAGTGACCATTCTTATCCTTCCTTACTTGTGTTGGTTTAAAGCCTATTGTATCTGCAAATATAATTGCAACACCTGCTTTTTTCTGATTACCATTTGCCTGAAATATGGATGACCATCGTTTCACCCTGAGTCTATATTTGTCTGTTAAGGTAAGATGTGACTCTTGTATGCAGCAAATATCTGGCCTGAGTTTTTGTATCCAGTCAGCTACCCTGTACCTCTTTAGAGGACAATTTAAGCCGTTTACATTAATGGAGAATATTGATAAGTCTGGTAAAATTTTGGGTATCGAGTTTTTCAAAAGTCCAGTGGACATTTTTAATTTTTTCACCACTGTGGAAGTTGGAGTTTGATCAAAAGTTTCTGAGTGAGTTTACTTTTGTGGTAGAGGATTGGGCTGGTCATTATGGAGGATAGGTCTGAGAATATCCTGAAGAGCTGGTTTGGTTATGGCAAATTTCTTCAACATATGAATTAAAGTATTTAGTTTAATACATATTAAAGTGTTTAATTTCTCCATCATTAATGAAACTCAGTTTAGCTGGATACAGGATCCAGGGTTGAAAGTTATTTTGCTTTAGGAGATTAAAAGTCGATGACCACCCTCTTCTGGCTTGAAAAGTTTCAGCAGAGAGATCTGTAGTCATTCTAATATTCTTCCCTTTGTAGGTAATGGATTTCTTACGTCTGGCTGCTTTCAGAATTTCCTACAACCACATACCCAGGGCGCCACCTGAATAGTCCTCGGGTGATTGGCTCAGTTCAAAAGGTCCAAATCAATTGTCTCAGTCAGCACCTGTCTCAGATGGGAGAGTTTAAAAGGTCTTTGGCAACTGGATATTAATCCTTCATATTAACTTTAGTGAAGTTAATTATGATATGCCTCGGGGATGTCTTATTGGGATTGAGTCATGCTGGGGTTCTGAAACTGTCTGCTATCTGAATTTCAGAATCTCTTGGCATGTCTGGAAAATTCTTTTTCATAATTTCATAGAGAAGGTCCTCTGTGCCTTGCGAGGGCACTTCATGACTTTCAGGGATTCCATCGAAGTGGATATTTGCCTTCTTTGAATTATCCCAGAGTTCTCTGAGAGAATGATCCATTTTTGCTCTCCATTTCTCTTCCTCTTTGAGAGTTTGGGCCTGTTCAGAGGCTTTGTCTTCATTGTCAGGAATCCTTTCTTCTGCTTGCTCCACTCTGTTACTGAGGGATTCTACTGTGTTTTTCAGATCTTTGAGGGCTGCAAATTCTTGCTTCAGTGCATCAAAATCTTTGGTGGTTTTGTCTTTAAATTCCTTAAATTCTTGAGACAACTTTTGAATTTCTCCTTGAATTTCTAATTCCGACTTTTGAATTGCTGCTTGAATTTCTAATTCCAAATTTCCCCCCATTCTATTAATCTTGTTTGCAATCCAAATTCTGAATTCGATTTCTGACATCTTGGCCAGCTGTTTATGAATGGGATCTTCAGTTACATCTGCCATACCTTTCCTTGGGGGATGATCTATTCTGGTTATTCATGTTACCAGAGTTTTTCTACTGGTTCGGCCCCATGATTGTTTTACATCATTTGATTTTTCCCCTGGAGATTTGTCAAGGACCCGTACAGTGCTATGGCCTGAGAAACTGGGGACTTGTTTGTTGTGGTGGGGCTAAGTGGTACTGTCTTGTTTTCAGCTGGTCTCTGTTCAACTGTAGTGAAACAGTTACTCTGGGTTGAAGTCTCAGCTGTGGAGAAATACCAGCAATTAAGTCACCCCGCCCCCCACAGGCAACAATTGGAAAAGGAAAATCAAACCTTCCTAAAACCACACATCCAGGGCACCACCTGAACAGTCCTCAGGCGATTGGCTCAGTTCAAAAGGTCCAAATCAATTGTCTCAGTCAGCACCTGTCTCAGGTGGGAGAGTTTAAAAGGTCTTTGGCAATTGGATCACAGAGGTCTGGTGACTACTATGATATGGCTTGCTCCAGTGCTCTGTGGAGTCAGGAAGACCCACCCAGCAAATAGATCAGTCTGGGAAGGTTGATGCCTCCTTCCCCAACTTGCACCTTTGTCACACCCAGTCACTGATAGTCCAGCAGGGCTTTGACCCAGTTGCCTGTAGTGAACAGATACTCCAGGGGGTTGCACCTGCCTGAATCATAAGGAAATCTATTTCTACTCAGCCAGGCCGCTGCGCTCTTCCTCTATCTAGCAGGGGAAGGTGAGGCCTGACAACCTCCAGTGCTTGATGGAGGCTGGGGAGTGTTCACTCAGTTCCAGCCCCACCCCTGATTGATGTTACTGACAGAATAGAACAGAACAACTTTGCAGGAATTTGTTTTTGTCCCTGCTAAATTCCCCTACAGAAGAGAAGCTGTTTTGAGTTCCCAGAGCCTGCGCCTCAGGCCTTGTCTTTGCTCCTGCAGGTTTGTATTTGGTTAGCTGTCAGTTCTAGCCTCCTGCCTTCCTTTGTCTATAGGCTTACAATCCCCTGAGGGCCGGGTGTGTCTTAGGCTCAGTAAAGTGGTCCTCTGGGTCAGCCCCACCCTGGGAACTTCCCTGCTCTGCGCGTGCGTTTCTAGTCCCCGCACTCCACCCAGGCGGGTACTGCCTCAGGCAAACCCTTTACTCACGGGGCCTGCGTTTCCATCCCAGATCTGTTCCATGGTGGTTGCTACCTGAGTAGCTGCCCGGCATCCTCTGGTTGCCCAGGGAGACAGGGGGTGTGGCTTCAGAATATCCGGGAGTGAGCCCTATTGTTGCTAAAAGACGGCTGCTGCTCTGTGCCTCGGGGCACCACCGCTCTGGTGTGGTTCCTTCTCCCCCGACCGTCCTCTCCTCACTCCTATGCCCCAGAGTCAGCACTGACCAGCTGCAGTTTAGGCCCTGTCCACACCCCTCAAGAAGTCACCCAAGAATCTGGACTCCTGGGGGATAGGCCTCCAGACCTCAGAGTGAGAGTGGAGGGGAGTGCTGGGAGCTCAGATTGCAGGTAGAGAATATATACAGTTTTATGCCTGGCAGGAGAACGCTGTAGCACCCTAGTAGGGGAGGTAGGTCCAGTTTTTAGAGGGTCTCTCCCTTGGAGTGTAGTGGGAAGACCTTTGAACTCTGCTCGTTTGTTTGTGGGGCACTCTGAGCCATTCTCATGGGGGAGGGGACTCCCGTCTACTTGGTGATGGATTTTGTACCTTTTGTTTGTATCCTTGTGGTTGCAGCTTGCCTCAGCTGGGTTGATGTGCGTTCCTCAACCTTCTCTCTTGGTGCAGCTCTAATCCACCAGGTTACTAGCTAAATTTCTGTCCTTTAACTCTCCTTCTGGATGGGAGCCTCTGTGGAAAGCTGGCTTTAGTCAGCCATCTTGTCTCTACCCCATATGTCTTTATATTTGTTTTATTCTCCCACTGCCGTTGTCCTGATGATAAAAACATTTTTATAACTGATTCAGTCATTTGCTGCTTTCTTCAGAAAATTAACTTGTTATAGTCATAATGTAACTGCAAAGGACCTTTTAAGTGGCTTTACCAGAATTTGGATATATATATTAGTTTCATTGATTTTTAAAAATATAAATCCTAGAACATGACATCTTTAGTAAAGTCCTTCATTTTTTCTGACCTTTTCATTCACCTCTGAGGCTGAAACCATAATAGGAATCTCCAAACACATAGGACAGACCATGGATGCTAAACCAGCAAACCTGGTTTAGAGATATACCCTAAGATGATAAGGATTTGATTTTGAAGGGCCATAAGAGTCTGACATTACTTCTTTATAAGTTCATCCCAGACCCCTTAACAATATAGAATAATATAACACTACCTAACTTCTGACACTGTGTCACAAACTAGTTCTTGGTAAGCAACCTTAACTTAATGACTGATCCTGCAATTTAATTTAATAATATGGTTAAAAAGGCAAAAGATGGATACATAAATTAATGCCTAAAATATCTGAGTTGTCAAATGCTATCCTCTTGGAGGTGAGGTTTTATAATGACCAAAGGATGCCTTTTGTCCTTTTACTGAGTGGTTTTCAAACTGAGATGCACGTGGGATGGCTCAGGACCATTATTAAAACAATAATGCTCTCTGTATCTTACTCTAGAAATTCAGATATAAATGTCACATTGTAGGCCAAATTTCCATACTTTTGTTTAGGTCTCAAGGTCTGTGACTAAGCAGCAAAGCTTAGAGTTTGGAAGTGATCATTATGATGATCCCTTTTCTCCCTGAATGCTTAGCATCAAGTAAGGGATGCAGAGAAAAATGGAGAGCAAAACAGCAGCCTCAGAACTGGCAAAACTAAACTGATGACCATTGGAATTGTTGAATGCCCTAATATTTTCTTCATTGAATTCAGTTTACCATATAATCATGGAGCAAGATGCTAACTGCAGGGAGCAGATGAAGCTTTGAATCCTGGGGGAAGTCAAAAATAAAACTGAGCTTGCTCAATTAAAATATGTCATTTTTATAGTCTGACTCCACATTAATTTAAAATATATACACATTATTTATACATTAATATAATATATACATATAAGACATATCTTAAGTGTGTAATTCTTCCAAGGTAATACAATAATATAGGAGAATAAAAGTGCCATCGGGATATTTATAATCTAGCTGTAAAGCCAAGACAGAGACATGAAAATCCAATCAAGAGAAAAGGGCATGATGTAGCTATGGTCCAAGGAGGGGTGTGGGGGGATGTGAAACGCTCCACTATTCCTTTGGAGGTGCTAAAACTCCTTGTGACCTGAAGTGGCAGGGAGGATTCTGTGGAGCTGGTGAAAGCTGCATCGCACATTGGTGGACAGGATAAGCGTGGGGAGACAGAGGGAGAAAAGGAGCCACAGTGCATGGCAAGAGCACGTCCCAGCAGGACTGCTACCTGGTTTGCAATGCACAGTGAAAATGCAAGCCACCTTATTAAGTGCTCAGTCAATGCTTATTCCTTACTTTTCTCTGTATTAATTCCAGTCTTCTCACCTCTGGTATGATTTTTTGGATTTTTTTCCAAAAAGAGTTTTTTTTTCAATGACTCTTTTTACCTTGTGGATATAGGTTTAGCTTTTCCATCTTACTTAAGTCTTGAAATTTTCTGTTTTATAACTTTTAGTCAACTAAAAAATTTTCACAGATAGGCATTGTAAAGATTAACCAGAGACTTTCTATTATATAAAATATAAAACTGTTGTACATTTAAAAAATCACTATATTTAAATTATAACAGATCTTAAACCTGTTCAGCCCTCTCATTTATAAAGAAACTAATTTCAAAGAAGGAGGGGAAAAAAGGATTTAGAAGGGGGATTTATTTAACATCTAAATTCTAGTGCTCTGATGGTCTCTGAGCGGATGCTTGTACCCTGGCATAGGAAGGGGAGGGAAAGGGGGGAGGGAAAGGGAGCAGCTGTATCCTCACTGTTTTTTTCGGTTACAAAATATGTTATGAGGAGGGAAAAGAGCGTTCAATGAACACCAAATTGATACATTTAAAATGTAGAAAGAATCACATTTACATATTTCATTACCAAATCCAGTTGAACACCATAGAAGGGTTCTTTAATAGTAATGTGTGATCTTAACCATTAATAATGTAATGGGTTCTTTGGCTAATGTAAACTTTTTTAAGTGCTTAAATGGGTTACATTTTAATCTTCTAGAATCCTGGTGAAATATTCATTATTTTGAGAGATGCAGTCATTGGTGATACCATGGAGGTTGAATTTACGTCAAATAACAAGCGTGTTAGAACACGGCCAGCCCTTTGGAATAAGAATGTCTGGTGCATGAAAGCTTTAGGTAAGAACTTTTATGATTTAGTAGGTATAAAAAAAAGTCATTCTGAGTTCCCTCCAATAAATATATGATACATGGTTTCGCTTCCCCACAGAAACTAATATTATTCTGCAGGTGTTTCCTGTGTTTAGTTTTCACACACCCAAGGTTGTTATTATTAATCTGGATTTGCAAAAGTGAGAATGTGTAAATTATGAGAAATTAGTTTGTATACCATGTAGCAAAGTGACATCCAGTAACATCACACATTTTAAAATATGTTGGCAGAGATCCCTTTAATATACACCAGCTATTAAATAATGAAACTAAATTATTTGCTTTATTATAACATTAGGATTAGCAGACATTTGGATTTTTTATTAATGAACTTATTTTTCCTTTCTTTATTCCCTAAGCCTCTGGTATGTTTTTGGTTGTTCTGGGAAGCATAATTTTCTTTCATTATTTTATTATTATGGTATAATTTCTACATATAATCTTTCCATCTTTTCCTTAATTCATTTATGAAGCTCATCATTTCTTTTTCTAGCTTTGCTTCAGGCATGATAAATTATATCAGATTTAAAATGCCAGATGGAATAACCATACTTGCCATAATAATTGCACTAAAATCAAAATCTAATCTATTAATTCCTTAATGGTTCAATATAAATGTAAGATTACTTGGCTTTTACGTTTTTGATATCTTTTTATGATCAGAGAATAAAACTACCTTATACAACTTCATAAATGGAATTTCATGAAATAGTTTGAAATAAAAAAGATGTTCCATCTTATGAATTTGGAAATGTAGTAAAAGCATTTAGAATTAAACAGCATGTCAAACACCTCCTGAGCTGCTTTTTTCCCCTTGTTAGCATATAGCTCATTCACAGAGCATTTCCAGGCCCTCATTTATCTTAAGCAAAAGTTATGTCCCCTTCATGGATTTACTTGCACAGCTTAGGTTGGAGATGGATTATAAGAAAAAAAGCCTCTACACTGGGAATTGATAAACATTTCAGACACTGCTTTCTGTCTTGGACAAGCATATGCAGAAGGGATGTGGGAGAAAGCTGTCTCTTTCCTTTCTTCCTTTCTTGTCTCTGTGCTCCTGACTTCCTAGGTCATGTTCTTAATCAATTCCATGAACAATAATTTCCACCTAATTAGTTTCAGAGTTTAAACCAAATCTAGTTAGACTAAAGTTACTACAGAAAAAAAAATCAATACTGCAAATTAAAAAGTACTTAAATAATATTTCCCAAATAGTAGATCAAGGTGTGAAACATAATTATTCATATAACCTAAGTTTTTTTTTTGCTCAGTATGCCTGGCTAAAAGTAGTGCAAAGAATAAAATATGTCAAAGTTCAAAGTGTTTATCAGAAAAGCAAAGACTGCTATTCCATGGTTCTGAAGATATTACAAGGCATAAGTGGTCTGCAGGGTTAAACAACAAATTTTTAGTAAGTATAAAGTACTATTTACCAGCTATACTAATTAAACTTCTCCAAATCTTTCTTTCAACTGGTGTGTTCTGAAAATTAATAAGAGATTTTCTTCCAAAATGTTGGTTGCTATGTAGCAGCAGACAATATGGTTATATGACACTGCTTTGGATTACAGATGGGAAATGCCTCCGCAGAAATGGGCCCAGATCATTTGTTTTCTCTGTTTCATGCACTGTTCTTTTCAATGTTTTCAACCCTGGTAAGCTGTATTTTATGTCATGACTCAGTACCTTTTCACAAATGCATAAGGAAAGCCTCAACATATAAATAGCCCATTTTTATAAGAAAAAGCTAAACAAACTAAAAAAAAAAAAAAAACCTGAACCCATCAGAAAACTAAAGTTGCATGGTACAGGAGCAGAAATGGAGCAGCTTTCCTTACCCATCATCAAAGTTACAACCGACACGCCTATAACAAAAGGCAAGTTCACAAGAGAAAACCATAACAAATTTGTTTCATCAGAGTTTTCTGTGTGGGCCTGATTTGCCAGTTTCAGCATCTACAGGCCCACATGACAGAAAAACACAATTAAATTCAAGAAGGGAGTGGGGGAAGAGGGCTCAGTAAGTTCCCACCTGCCAGGCACAATGTAGGGATACATGGCCCACTTCCTGGGTGAAGGACACAACTACAGCTTGAAGAAAGAAAATTATGTAACCTAATCTTAAGTGTCCTCATACGAATCCAGAATTAAAAAAAAATATATGTTTTATGGGACATAGAAGCCTTAAATGAAGACCCAGAGTTCCAGACAACACTGTCCATTCTTATGCTTAGATTTGATGAAGAATAGACAGCCAGGTAGAAATGTGATTGAACAAAAAGAGTACAATTTGGGAGAAACCCAGTAGGACCAGTCTGTCCAGCTTCTGCTTGGCCTCCCTGTGTAGCATTCCTTTCTCTCGGGCTTGGGGCAGGACTCCTCTGGAGTGAGAGTCTTCAAGGGAGAAGGGAAACCTGTATGGGTTTTAGGGTATGTTTTGGGGAAGAGGAATTCTAGTTTTAATGACCTGCCTTGGACAAGAGAAATTCTGGCTTCTATGATTTGCTTTGGAGATAAAAGAAGGATGGGAAACAGGAGGGTGGAAAAAGGTCACAAAGATGGTGCATCTGACGTTTGTCCAGTCTTCTCCAGTTCAAAGTATGCAGCACACCAAGGCACCAAACTTAGGGGTACCACGATCTGAGCCCTGTCAAGGGCAAACCACTAACCACAAATGAGAAGAGAAAGAGAAATCAAGACAGTGACATCTGAGATTCCTCTCCCAGAGCAGAAGTCACTGGAACCGTTACTAGCAGCAGTACTAATGTTGATGAATTACTGGAAGCTAAGTATAGATTAACTTGAGAGTGAGTGACATCTGGGGACTATAGTTTTAGGAGGTGCCTACACTTTTGTGGGATTTACTTCCAGGAATCTCACCAGATTCACATAATAAAGATCTGAGAAACAGTGAGAGGAAGAATAATCAGGGTGAAATGCTCTCAGTGTGTTCTCCAAGCAGAGGCCTACCCTCCGGGGGAAAACACTTCATCAGAGCCTATCCCACTGGGAAAGGGTAGCCTCTCTCTCTGGCCCTTTCTCAGCTTCCTGTCTCACGTAAAGGGAAGTTGGAGAAGCAATACCACAGCAAAACACTTGTAAGGGCACAAGCAAGAATCACTAAAAGACTAAGATTTGTTCATAAGACTCTAGATTACTCTCCCCACTACCTGATGGTTACTACCACGATGTGGTTCCAGTATAATGACTGTGAATTACTGTTAAAAAAAAAAAAAAAAGAACAAAACAAAATAAAAAACCTATAAGACTGATACTCTCTGTGGGGAAAGTACTAAGAAAAGTACAAAGTCAAGAAAGGTGACAAACACAAGGACAACAGACAAATTTAAAGCGTCTCACACCCAGAACTATAGCAGACTTTAAATATAGCCTGCTCCTAAACAGATTACTATAAATTCGTTCACCTCAGGAGTATTTATTTCATTTATTATCTGATACAACATGTCTGGTTGTAAACCAAAGATTTGAAGGCATGCCAAAAAGCAAGATAAAATACAATTTAAGGAGAAAAAGCATCTATCAGGCTAGATTTAGTTGTGGCAAAGGTAATGAAATTATCAGAGAGGGAATTTTAAATAACTAGGTTTAAGATGTTAAGGGTTTTCATGTAAAAAATACATAACATCCAAGAATGTACTGATTATGTAAACAGAGAGAAATTTTGTGAAAGAATAAAGAATCAAAAGAAAAAGCTGGAAATTAAAAAATGCTATATCTGAAAGAAAAAGTAGCTTTGCTGGGCTTATTAGTGGACCAGACATGGGTGAGAAATGAATTATTGAAACTTAGCGAACTTGAAGACAGGTCACTGGAAATGTCCTAATCTTAAATACAAAAAGAAAAAACAATTTTTTTTTAAAAGAAGACAGACTTCAAAAGGTGTGACATACATTGGAATATAAGAATACTGATAAAATTAAGCACAAGAAGTTTTCAAATATTGATGACAGATACCAAAACAGAGATTTAAAAAGTCGGATATCACCCAGATAGATGGTAAACCTTGACACCTGGATATATAATATTTAGACTGCAGAAAATTAAAAACAAAGAGAAACTCCTAGTAGATGACCAAGAGAACAAATGTTTCCAGTATACAGGAACAAGTATAATAATTATTAATATATTACACATCTCTTCAGAAACCATATAACCAAGAAGAGAGTGGAGTGACATGTTTTAAGTATTATAAAACAAACAACAACCCCCCAACTTCACATACGATATTCAGTGAAATGACACTACAAAAGAGAAGTAAACATTTTTCTCAGACAACTTTTTTAAAAAGGAAGGAATTCATTGCTAGAAGAACTTCCCTGCAAGAAATTTTAAAAGAAGTTCTTAGGAACAAAGGGGAGTGACACAGGTCAGAAACTTAGCACTGCATTAAGAGGAAGAACACCTGGGAAAGAATAAATGTAGGTAAAAATGAAGTTGTTTGTTTTCTTTATTCTTAATTGATCTAAATGATAAATGTGTGTCCAGAGTGAACATAGCAACAACGTATTGGGTGCTGATAGCGTGTGGATAAGGGGAATGAATGAGAGTAGTATCTCGAGGGGTAGCAGGTGAGAACTGGGAACACTCTATTACAAGGAGCCTGAAGTACATGCAAAGTGGTATAATGCCATTTGAGGGTGGGCTTAGATTTGTTAAAAAGTCTAAGGACAGCCATTTGTTTAGTTTAGTTTTAAGATACAACTGATAGGCTAAGAGAAAAGAAAATGGAATTACAAAATGCTCAAATAAACCAGGAGAGCAGAAAAAAACAGGGTAGGGAGGAGGAACAAATCATACAAGTATGGAATAAAAAAGTTACAACCTTAGTAGGCAGTAACTCAATCATTTACTTGAAGCCAAATATTCACTACTTGAATTTAGTGATTCTAAGAGCACCAGTTAAAAGTCAGAGCTTGCCAAAGTAGCTAACAAACAAGACCCAACTTCAAGTCATCTATCAAGAACTCAGTTTAATATAAAGACACAGATAAATTAAAAGTAAATGGGAGAGAGTGAGCTGATGCCATACTAACTAAGAACAAAAACTGGATTGTTGTAACAATTTCATAGAATGTGGACTTCAGGGTAAGAAAAATTACCATGTATAAAGAGGGGAATTATGTAATGATAAAGGTAGATTTTCTAAGAAAACAGAACAATTTTAAACATGCATGCACTTTGACAACAGAGTATCAAAATATGTGAAGCAAAAGCTGATCAAATTGAAAGGAGAATAGACAAGTCCAGGATCTACAGGAAGATTTGAATATTCCTCCTTCCAGTAATTGGTAGATCTAATAGACAGAATATCAGTTAGTACAGAGAGTGCCAAAAAATGTATGCACATTTTAAGAAAGGAAAAATACTATATTCAAATGTTAATACCCAAGTTACATTTGACTTCTGCGTTTACAAGGGATACAAGAAACAATATACAAATTAACAAATGGTATATATTGAGTATGAGAATTTTAATGCCTTTATACCTTTCTTAAAGTGTGTATACATTTTTTGGCATCCTTTTTTATAGTTTTCATGAACAGCATTATTAATTAATTTGATTTAATTGACATTATAAAATACTCCATTCAACAGTATTAGAATGTGCTTCTGAAATACACTTGGAATGTTCACCAAGATTAAATCATGTGCTGCTACTTAAAAACTACACATTTATTAGTGTAAAAGAAGAGAAATCATGCAAAGCATATTCTCAGGCCACAGTAAAATTGAAATGTATGTCAGTAACAGAAAGAGTTTGAAAATCCTCATTTAGTTATTAGAAAACACACTTCTTAACCATAAGTTGCAATCGATGATTATACAACATGACAAAGTTTGTGGGATTCAGGTAAAACCACTCTTACAGAAAAATTTTATTGAAAAGCCTTGTGAAAAGAAAAATATCTAAAATTTAATAACCCCTGCCTGTATCATAAGACACCAGAGAAAGATGAGCAATTTAAGTGTAAACAAGCAGACAAAAATAAATAATAAAAATTAGAGCGGAAAATAAAATGAAGTGGAAAATAGGAGAAATTCAGTAAAACCCACAGGTGGTTCTTTTAAAAGATCAGCAAAATTGATAAAATTCTAGCCTGCCTAACCAAGAAATAGAGAACACATTGGTTATCAATGTCAGGAGTAAAATAGAGGTCATTACGGCTGGTTTGTGAACATGAGAAAGATAATAAGAGGGTTATGAACAAGTTTTGCCTATAATTTGATAACTTAGACAAATGGACCATCCATTGAAAGGCTCACACAATGAATGGATGATCTGAATAAGGCTCACACAGTGAATGGATGATCTGAATAGATCTACATCTTAAAGAAATTGACTCATTAATTATTGACCTTCCATAAAAGAAAGTTAACAGTGCAGGTATTTTCACTTGGTAATGATATAGAGAAACACAAAAGTTATGTTAAAGTACAGTTATGCTGAGCAGTGAGGAAATCCTCTGGTGCTCTTTTTCTGAGTAGCTCCTTTCCCTTCTGACACTATTCCACATATTAACCTGACATTTTTATTTGAGAAAATATCCTCTAGTTTTGCCAGCTCCCCTTTTCTCTTAGCTCAATAACTCGATAGACCTATAGTCACTCTATATTCTAGAAAACCCACCTTCCTAATAGCATCCATAGTTTTGTCTCTTGACAGGGACTGTTTGATGATAAAGGAATTTTATGTACTAATACTTCCAGCTTATGTGAAAACTTGCAAAAATATATGTAAAGGATTTAAACTAGAATTTTTGAGTAATTTTTAAGCAGAAATAAGAGGGTATTTCTCTTGTACCTATAGCACAGTCAGAAAAGAAATTTAGTGCAGCAGGGGGGCAACCAATTAAAAGTTGAAGGTAATGTATAATATATCCACAAAGACATAGAATCTCTTTTTTCATTAAGAAACTGTGCCCTGGATATTGTAAATTATAACTTTATATTTCAGTCAAACGGTATAAAATCATGAAAAATGCCTCAGGATACACCAAATATTATGCTGAACCTGCTTAGGAAAGTAACAACAATTGATAACATATTTTTCTATATATTATAATTCAGGAAAAAATAATTTAAAATATTTTAAGTGGAAACTAATTTTTAAGCATGACCAAGATTTTGAAGTTATTTGTCTTTAATGATAATCTTCTAATCAAAACATAGCCAGGTTGATTTCAGTTCTCATGGAAGCATTTCATGTTTATCATATGGGAAGGAGCGAAATTGGTTCATAATGGACACAGCTTCTCAGACAATAGAAACACATAAGCAAAAAAAGCTCTAATATTTGTGGATTGGTGAAATACCTACTTGTATGGACTTAGGGAAATATCTTGACTATTCAGAAATGTGTTTGGATTCTCTTTTTCATAAATTACTTCAGTTTTCACTTCACCTGAAAGGGTTGACACCTTAAATCACAAAGAAATGGAACTTGACAAAGACTTTTGAATGCTTAACATTTGAGGTTGGAAATTCAAATGGAATTCATTTTTATCATTGCTTCGGTGTGATTATACTTGATTGTGTATCTACTTTCAATGGGGGCAAGGCATTGCATTGTCCCCTTCCACCATTGTATGCCTTTTTCCTCGTCCATTTGTTGATTCTGAGCTGAATTTATGTGCACTTCCTGTGTTACATGTCACTCGACCACTTTAGTCTAAATGGGAAACAGAACAATTTAATTTTACTCTCTTCTATTTGAGTCCCTAAATTAATTTTTAAAATTTTTACTAAAGTACTGTAAACTGTCATTATAATGAACAAAGTAAAATAATGCTCAAGCAGTACTCATGAAAAGGCCAATTCAATAATATATTATTGAAAAGGACCTCTCAACCGGAAGAATTCATCCTTCATGAGTCCTCTCTAATATATAGGTGGGAACAGTAATTAAGTCTTGATTTAATAACTGCCACTCCACAGATATGAAAATACGGTACTTCAAAGGACAGCTCTGTGGAGGATTACTCGAACATCAATACGTTATCACTGCAAAGTTTTGAGTCAACTAATGACTCAATGTATCAGAAATAAATAAGCTCATTTTCACGTAAGATTCTAAAGAAAGTAGACTATTTTAAGTATTCTATATCAAAGAATTTCCAAACATATCTTCTCACCATATATATCTCATGATTCATTGCCTGACTTGCTTTCAGAAGATTAACTCCTCATGGTTAAATTCTTAATCTATTTTCAGATAAACAAAATTAATATCTTCTTTCAAAGTCACTTTTATGACTTGCCACAATAAAATAAACATTTAGATTTTCAAAATCATCTTTATGAAATCTACTGAAATCAATTTCATTTGACCCCAGTGACCCTAGAACCCTCTTCACCAGGTACACACAGCTTTAGCTGGTGAGATGTGCTTGACAAAGTGCCATTTTTATTGTGGTTTCTTTTATATTCTCCATTGGACGGATACATCTTTTGGAAGAAATAACTTCTATATGCCTACATCTTTATAATACAGGTTAGGTGAATAGTTAAGCAACATAGGAATGGGACATTTCAGCTCCTTGACCTACTTAAGGTTGAGATTGCTTTAGTTTTGCCTTTAAGTTTCCCTGAGCAATATGATAAATGATTCTTTACCAACTTCATGAGGTAAAGTAAAATTAATACTTAACCAAATTCTCAAAGCTCTTCTATTTGCAGATTTGGTTCAAACCCCAGATATTTGGGTGAATTTTCTTGGATAATTTGGTGAATATCTCTATGACAGAGTATAAGATTTTAAGATTTGTCCTACAAATGATTTTAAAGAGCTAAACTTTGTTGGCTTTTCTTCTACTAAATAATAACCTTTTATTAAAGTTTTTATTTATCATTATTTTATGGAAAGCCCTAAATTCTTGCATAACTTTAAATCTGTTTGTCTATTGCAACAGAATTCACAATGCATTATGTCAATCACCTTGAATGATTTTTATCTCCAAAAGGTTTTGGATGAATGTATGTTGTAAATAGTACTTAGGCATTGGGGATTAAACCTTGCCTTTCCCAGAGTTTTTCATGCTAATAAGTTGAACACAAGTTTTGTAATTTCAGTCCTCTTTTCTGTTTTCAAATACAATTTCAAGAAACTTACCTATAATTAATTGGAATTTTGTCTTTTTTTTTTTTTTAGAACATTAAAGTCAACCATAATTTATTCATCTGACAACTCATTTTGTCCTTCTGTTTAGCCTGTCAACCACTTTATCGAAATACCATGTGATACCATGATTTTTGCTTAGTTGATCACTTTCTGAGGACCCTTTGTGATCCTTCCGTGTTGGAGACCAATCTTCCCACACAACTATTCTCTCAGGGTATTTTTCTATAATTGAGAACATTTCATAGGTCCCCATCAGGTTTATTCTTCATTAGATTAATAACAAACACCTAGCTTTTGATGAATGGCATTCCTTTCCTACATTCTTAAGCACAATGTAAAGATATTAGTAAAAGTAGGGAGACAAGATTCAGTGCTTTGCTTTTATTATAATTTTAACACGTTTTTATCTTTTAAGTTTCTTTAAAACAAGTCCAAATTGTACATTCCATTTTGGGGTTTCTAACTACTAAGGATAAGAAAAACATTTTAAGTGCCAGAGGTTAGTAAAATTGTTATGAATTCTTAATGGTTTTTTTCATATTCTCTGAAAGATGTGATAGTATAAATATGCATGATGCACTCAGCTTCTAACTCTCCTTTGTTTTATTTTGTAAGATTTTCCTGCTGGCTCCGTCAATGTCGATGTCTACTGTGATGGAATTGTTCAGGCCACAACCAAGGTTAAATACTATCCAACAGCAAAGGCAGTGGAATGCCAATTTAAAGTGGCAGATGCAGGAGAGAGTTTGTGCCAGGTAAGTAGGTCTTTCTGTGAAGTTAATCATAATGAGCTAATGAACGATAAGAGAGTTCATGGTTTGTTCTAAACTCTGGATGATGATTGAATAAAAATGAATTACCGAATTACCAATCAATAGGAAGGGAAAGAGTCAACTTCTGTGATGCAAAGATGTAGACAAATTACTTTGCTTAGGTCAAGTCATTCTAGATAATGACCATGGGAGGCCGCTTATTTTTTACAACAGAGCCATTGTGATGGGCTCATTTTAAAGCTATTGCAGAAGAAAAAGAGAGGGATCAGAGAGAACTTCTAAGAAATTAATTTCCTCCTTACACAGATATGGAAAACACAAAATAAAATGAAAGTCAGATCATCTTTCTGATGCTTTGACATAAAGAAGACAATCCAAAATATCACCCCAAAAGGAGTGTGTCTAAATCTAGAAACTGTCATTTGCAGGTGGACATTTTCAAGTTCAGTGTATGTTTTTCTACGATTCATTTATTTCTGTTATCTGACAGTGAAAATTATTGTTTTCTGTTAGCACTGTTTAGTATGAACACCAAAAAGGCTAGAATTTCCTAGAAAGTATGTGAAAAAGTATCATCAAGCCCAAGGTTGTTTCTCTGCTATGACAGAGTATTATTCAGCTATGATGACCTGGAGAGGAATTTCTAGTCTTCTCAAAGGATCCTTGTTTGGGATTTTTTCCTGTGACTGCCCAGCTATTGTTCATTTAGAATGTAATGATTACATTTTGATTAATGTGAAGCCATTAGTCTAATGTATTTTTTTTTATTGTTACCCAACTCACTTTCAATACAGAGAAAGATTGCCTAATGTAGAATTTTTATCCTTCATATGCTTATTCCATCAAGTTTTCAGATTGAAATAAATGTCACTTCTTTTATAGTTACTTGATAATTAAACCTTGCCTAATTGCCTTGTCTTGGGAGGGGGGTAGAGGGTAGAAGGGAGTAGAAGTGGAGAAAAAGGTTGTTGCATTGAGCTGTGTGATCTTCAAGTTTACCATAAAATTTCCTATAAGATTTATAATGAAACTATCAATGATACCGTGACACGTTGTCCTGAAGCCTTATATGTTTAAACTAGTTTGGAATTGGAGGCTTTGTTATTTATTTTGTGTGTCACATTTTTCTATTAGAGTTCTCTTTTATGAATGACATGTTTTAGAACAAAGGAAAAGGTAAAAATGTCTTGGAAAAGGACTGGGAGGAAAATACCATTTGTCAAACTGGGGACTCTGAGGACATTTGACAAAACGTCTGTATTGCATTGCAAAGCAAGTACAAAAGTAATAGCTTGAAAAACACATTGTTTCATTTTCTGGTGATAAGTCTACCTTATCTTCTACCTAAAAATTCTATTCATAACAAAAAGATTAATAAAGGCAACATATTGCATTATTAGTGTTCAGCCAGTACTGAAGTATAGTAGTCCCCAAATACATTTTTGAGTTGTGCAGACGTGTGTGTGGAGGGTTCTTCGTATGTGTTGAAAATTAAATGTAATTTATGACTCCTGGAAATTTTTTCACAATACTATCATATGCAAGTCATGATTTTTTTCTACAGCTTGATGTCATAAAAACAGTTTTTGTGTAGTTTTTAGATAACTAGAAAATACCATGTTTCCCTTTTACCCACAGTGTCTTAAGTAAGAGACAAAGAGGGTTTATGGCTGTATATTAGAATTTCTCCCCTACCAAGCTCTGGTGTGGCCCAGCAAAGAGAAAAATATTGGGAAGTTATAGCTTGATTCAAATTTTACCATCAGGAAAGAGCTATTTTAAGCCCAAGGTCTTCATACTGAATGATAGAATTATTCTAACTTGGTAATAGCCATTCTTGGCGGGGGGGTGGGAGGGGGCAAGGAGAGATATTAACAGACGAAGCTTAATTCATAATTCGTACAATTTAAGATAGGTCTAGAGGTTTTGCTACTGTCATGAGGGGAACTGGAAGTGTTTTGTAGGATTGTAACAAAGAAATAGTGAGACAGGATCTCAGACCAGACTAAGCCATAGGACAACTGGGAGGACTGCAGTTAGTCGTTTTCTCTAGGATCGTGGACCAAGTATGACATGGAGTTCATCTAAACCTGCTAGCGTCTGGACCGCACAAAGAATCTGTAAATCATGGAGTGGGGGGAGAGGCAGACTCCATCCTGGATGAGGAAGCAGCCGCAGAAGCATTTCCATGGCATGTTTTAGTTTTGTTTGGCTAACAAACAAGGAGGCCGCACTGGGTTCTTGGAGGCTTTTGGCTTTTCCTTATGATATTTGGCTTTGCTCCCACTTAGATTATACATTTAAATAATTGTGTAGAAAGTTGTGCCTTTCCTTTCCGATATAGAACATTACAGTAATTGTTTCTTTTGTGTGCAACTCTGTCACTTCATTGGAAAATCTGAATAGTTTTCCAGTGGTCCACTGAACATCTCCATTCAAAACACAGTGCACATTGTAATTTTATTCACCATAGTTACTGTGTATTTGTAAGAACATATACCAGCAGATTGGAATTTTTTTAATATTCCACCTACTTAGCTGAAATGGTATATTGTAAGAACTATTTGTGTTCTTCACTAAATTTTAATGGCAGATGTGATGTGATTTCAGTAATCCTAAAAATTAGTAATAAAATCCTCCTCCTAATCATTTAAGAGCTATTGCACATATTCTAGCATGAACACTGTGTGAATTTGAGGAAGGAATTAGTAATGAGAAATCTGTGGGTCTTATTTTTCAGTAATCCTTAAGTTTGTAATAAGAGACTTTCTACCATCATTTAAAAGATATTGGGCATAAAGCAAAACGTGAATTAAGAAAATAAATAGCAAGAAATCTGGTTTTCTTATTTTACTTTTTAATTATTTCAATTAAGTTTTAAAACACCTTATCTGAACCAGCTTAATTATCTAACTTCTTCCTAAATCATTTCATCTTTGAAGGGTAAATACTAAATTCCAGCATATAGCCTCATAAAGGTGCAATTTGCAGAGCATTAGTTAAAAAGTATCTATAAGAGATGAAAGAAATACAAAATCTAATTTGGGATTAGAATTAGCATTCAAGTAGTAGCATTAGAAATACTAGTATATCCTATTTAGCTAAGATAATTAAAACCCTTGAGATTTTCATCTTATTTACAAAAGTCTCTTGGGGCAACAATAAATTTGGATAGGAACAACTACATACAATATAGAAACAAAATTGCTAAAATAATACAGCAATTATCAGAATATTAGGATCCCATTCATATGGTACCAAATCATCTTAGTTACGCTTATTAGTTAAAAAATTCTTCTGTGTACAAATATTTATTATTTTGGGTATTTTACTTTATACATTGTCAGGGCCTCAGTGCGGCTTAACTAGGTTCCAGATGCGGACCGCTAACTTACCTTCCTCAGGTCTGTTAGGTGCCTGAGGGCTATCTACTTTAGCTGGAGAGAGAGAGTCTTAGAGAGAGTAAAGCAGTCTTCTAGAATAGATAGATCTCAGTCTTTAGCAGAGCTTGGTAATCTTCAGCAGAGAGACCCGTGCTGGCGGTCTGCAGGCGGAAGAGGAGAGAGTCAGAGTAAGCAGGTCTGTGATAGAATGTGCATGCTCCCGACTGCCTTCTCCTCCAGCCTAATATAAGGCTGATCTCATGCCTCTCAACACCACAGGTGTAGAGACTGCCAATTCACCACTGCTCTCATCTTGCGAGCTCTCATGCTTGTTAGGAGAGCTAAATCCCTCTCCATGCCCTTTCCACCAAGGTGTTCCATTATTGAGCTATACAGCTATTTCTTATAACTCTCCCTTCTCCTAGCCATAGGCTATACGGGCTGCTACAATACATATTGAAATATTATTTCATCTTCGTTTTAGGTTACTTCATTTCTGTTTTTATTACTATATTGTATATTTTATTTAATCTTTGGTTTGCTACCTATATAATAGGAAGCCAGACGCGGTTGGGGTGAAAGAAGGTAGGGACTTTGCAAACTCTTTCTTGGTGAGTTATTTCCCAGCATGCTTCTCTCTGTTAATATTTCCCTAAAAGGTAAACTTCATTGAGTTAAAACTTAAGTGTTAGCAGTTGTATCCATTCCGAATTTTTCAGGAGATTATTCCCACTGAGAGATACTGGGAACTCCCTGGGCTTTTGGTAATTTTTTTCAGGTCCTGTGTCCCTCAAAAGGTTGATGGAAACCTTCCTTCTTCTTTTCATCAGCTCCTATTGATAAGAAGTCCAAATGCATGTAGTCTCTAAGCTTCACATGCACCAGTGTTACTGAGACACTCCCTTGCTACGTATTTCTAGGAGCTCACTGGATAGGAAGATTCAAACCCCACTGGATGGTATCCAGGCTGCAGGGCCCCAAATCTTTTGCAGAATCCGCCACTACTATGTCATCCCCTCCAGGTCTTCTCAACTGTGTGATTCCTAGGTTCTGCCCTCTCTTTCAGAGCACATTGTGCTATTTCCTTCCCCCTTCTCTGCTCTGGAAGGCATAGGCCTTGTATCTCTCATCTTGGCATGCTCAGCACCTCTTAGACAGTTCCTGCTACATGGGCTACAGCTTATAATTACTGCTTTAAAAAGTGGAGAATGCTTAGGGGATAGGCCTTTTTTCTAATGCTAATTTGAATAAGTAAGTGAAGAACAATAGGATAGAATTATAAAGAAATGAAAAGTGCCCCCTTAAAATATATTGCTACTTATTTTATGAAATTGAATAAATGAATCCAAGGCTTAAGAAATTGATGAATTCTTAGAAGTACAAGATACTAGAAAAATCTAAAATTTGTGCTGTTAACTTTTCTTCATGTTCTACCTCGGTGTGGACTGTGTTAATAAACTCCATTACTGACTTTTAACAGCCATGTAATTCCAGGTTTACATTTATTTTTGTTATTAAGGGAAAAATCTGCTATTCAAAAATGCCGGAGATCTTACCACTCTTTCCAAAGGCCACATATTGTCTTTCCTTGTCTTTTCCTGGAAAGTCTCATCATGGCAGAGCAGAATTAGTTCTTGATGGTGCAGGAAAAAGAATGAGATTATTTTACTAAATCAGCCATCAGTTGCTTCATGGAAGCTCATTTTCCTTAGTGAGGAAGGAATTTCATCATGTACCAGGAAGAAGCTAGAAAATATTATCTCCAAGGTCCCTTACAACTTCAATATTCCATAATTCTATGGCAAGAAAACAAGTAGAACCTCTGTAAGTTGACCACCCAAGGGACTGTAACGAACTGGTCAACACACATACGGTCAACGTAGGAACTTGCATTGAGTACATGTGCTGCATGTTGTGTATGAAAATTATCTTGGGAATTAAAATTACTCATAAATCAAGTTTTATTTCACTTTTATTGGCATTTGTTTCTAGCTTTCCTTTCAAAGAAAGAGGAAGTCATTTGAGTGTCATGAGTCTCCCACAAGCTTCTTATTTGTTTCATATTTCTGATGAACGATTTGAGATGAGTAGAGACAAATTAAATGCAACTTGAAGATTTATTTCTGGATTCAATTATTCATGTAGTTTGTGCCCCTTATGAGAATGGATCAATGAGAATAAGGTGGATATAAATGACATATCTTTTATGCTATATTTCTACCCATGATAACAGTCAAGGAATAATGATGGCTGATTGGGGTAGATCAGACGTAATGACTGTAGTCACCTCAGTTACAAATCATTGAATTAAATAGGAGTGTACCCTTAGTACAGTCATCCAATAAAAACAAACAAACAAAAACCAAATAAATTGTTTAACAGTTGATATACTAGCTGTTTGGGAAAGATAATAATTATTTCTGAATACAGTTAAGTAGCCATTAACAGAGCTATATTGTTGGTTCTCTACAATTTTTTATATTATAAGGCATTTCGATTCATTGTCATAGTTTTTGGTCCCATGTGGCTTAACTTATGTTAAGCTAATATTAAGAATATATTTTACTAATTACTTGTGAATTTATAGATTTTTCTCACTCCATGTAAATAAATGTTCCCTTCAGTTTTATTTATCCCAAACTAAAACATCTTGTGGCCTTTCTTTCCTTTTCTGGGGTTAGCTTGGATCACCCTTGCAGGGGATGACAGTGTGGTGATTTTGTTTTTTTGTTTATTTTTTTATTTTTTTTATTAAATCATAGCTGTGTACATTGATATGATCATGGGGCATCATTCACTAGGTTCACAGATCGTTTACCAAGTTTCACATATACCCTTGTAAGATGCACCGCTGGTGTAATCCCACCAATCCCCTTCCCTCTACCCACCTCTCCCCTCCCTCCCCTCCCTTTCCCCCTTCCCCCTATTCTTAGGTTGTAACTGGGTTATAGCTTTCATGTGAAAACCCTAAATTAGTTTCATAGTAGGGCTGAGTACATTGGGTGCTTTCTCTTCCATTCTTGAGATACTTTACTAAGAAGAATATGTTCCAGCTCCATCCATATAAACATGAAAGAGGTAAAGTCTCCATCTTTCTTTAAGGCTACATAATATTCCATGGTGTACATGTACCACAATTTATTAATCCATTCGTGGATCGATGGGCACTTGGGCTTCTTCCATGACTTAGCAATTATGAATTGAGCTGCAATAAACATTTTGATACAAATATCTTTGTTATGATGTGCTTTTTGGTGTTCTGGGTATATGCCCAGTAGAGGGATTACAGGATTGAATGGCAGATCTATTTTTAGATCTCTAAGTGTTCTCCATATCTCTTTCCAAAAGGAATGTATTAATTTGTATTCCCACCAGCAGTGCAAAAGTGTTCCCTTTTCTCCACATCCATGCCAACATCTCTGGTCTCGGGATTTTGTGATATAGGCTAGTCTCACTGGAGTTAGATGGTATCTCAAAGTAGTTTTGATTTGCATTTCTCTGATGATTAAAGATGCTGAGCATTTTTTCATATGTCTGAAGGCCTTGCGCCTGTCTTCTTCAGAGAAGTTTCTCTTCAAATCCCTTGCCCAGCCTGCGATGAGATCCCTTGTTCTATTCTTGCAATGCGTTTGAGTTCTCTGTGGATTCTGGTTATTAAACCTTTGTCAGAGACATAACCTGCAAATATCTTCTCTCATTCTGAGGGCTGTTTGAAGAGATTACTCAGAAATAAAAACAAAGCAGGAGGAATTACGCTACCAGACCTCGGACTATACTACAAATCAATAGTGATCAAAACAGCATGGTATTGGCACAAAAACAGAGAAGTAGATGTCAGGAACAGAATAGAGAACCAAGAGATGAATCCAGCTACTTACTGTTGTTTAATCTTTGACAAGCCAATTAAAAACATTCAGTGGGGGAAAGATTCCCTATTTAACAAATGGTGCTGGGTGAACTGGCTGGCAACCTGTAGAAGACTGAAAGTGGACCCACACCTTTCACCATTAACTAAGATAGACTCTCACTAGATCAAAGATTTAAACTTAAGACATGAAACTATAAAAATACTAGAGGAGAGTGCAGGGAAAACCCTTGAAGAAATCGGGCTGGGTGAGTATTTTATGAGGAGGACCCCCCGGTCAATTGAAGCAGCTTCAAAAATACACTACTGGGACTTGATCAAACTAAAAAGCTTCTGCACAGCCAAGACAGTGTGGTGATTTTGAATGCTGCCTGCAAACAACTGCTTTCAAGTGGAGCCTCTGATTTTATTACCTGTTTCTTCAGAGGACTCAGGGTCTCCAACCTGTGGCCCATAGCAACATGCTGATTTTGTGAAGACTTCTTTTGCTTACCTGTGGTTTCAGAAGTTATAAAAAGTATGCCTGGACCTTTTTTTCTTTTATGTATTTATTATTTTAACTTTCTTCAAATTAATGTGAGGGTACAATTTTTAGGTGACGTTGTTCTCACTTCCAGAGTAAAGTTCCATTTGTAGAAGGGCCCCTCACCCAGGGGGTATGCTATACACCCTCACAATGTGCACAGTAGGTGAGATCCCGCCTCCTGCCCTCCCTCCTTCCGCCATACATCCTCCTTCCTCCCCACTCCTGCTCCCCTCTACTCCCAAACTGAACTATAATAGTGTTTATTCTTCTTAGGAACATATATATTGTTTATATATTGATTTCATATTAGTATGGAGTACATACTAATGTTTATATATTGATTTCATGCTAGTATGGAGTACATTGGATATTTACTTTTCCATTCTTGCGATACTTTCCTAACAAGAATGTATTTCACCTCCATCCAGATAAATGTTAAAGATGTAAAATCTCCATCTTTTTTAATGGCTGAATAATATTCCATGGTATACATATAACACAGTTTTTTGATCCATTCATGAATTGATGGGCACTTGGTTGCTTCCACGACTTGGCAATTATGAATTGAGCCACAATAAACATTTTAGTGCAAATGTCTTTGTGGGAAGATGTTTTTTGTTCTTCTGGATAAATACCTGGTAATGGGATTGCGGGTCAAATGGAAGATCTACTTTTAGATCTTTGAGGATTCTCCATACTTCTCTCTAAAAAAGCTATATTAATTGTAATCCCACCAGCAGTGTAGAAGTGTTCCCTTCTCTCCACATCCACGCCAGCATCTGGTGTTGAGGGACTTTGTGATGTGAATTAATCTTGCTGGGATTAGGTGAGATCTTACAGTGATTTTGATTTGCATTTCTCTGATGATTAAAATCAATGAGCATTTTTTCATGTGGGTGTTGGCCATTCATCTGTCATCCTCGGAAACGTTTCTGTTCAAATCTCTTGCCTACTTGTAGAGAGGGTTGTTTGTACTTACTGTTTAATTTGAGTTCTCTGTAGATTCTTTGAAGTTTATTTCTATCAGAAGTAGATTTATCAGGCCTTTGTTATCAGGCCTTTGTCAGATTCATAACATGCAAAACTATTCTCCCATTCTGAGGGCTGTCTGTTTGCTCTGTTTTTGATACTTTTAGCTGGGTGAAAGCTTTTTAGCTTGATCAAGTCTCAGTTATTTATTTTTGGTATTGCTGCAGTTGCTAAGGGGTCTTCCTCAGAAAGTTTTTCCCAGGCCAATATCTTCAAGTGTTTTTCCCACACTCTCTTCTAAAATTTTTATTGATTTCTGTCTTAAATTTAAATCTTTTATCCAATGAGAATCAATTTTTGTCAAGGGTGAGAGGTGCGGGTCCAGTTTCAGTCTTCTACATGTGGATAACCAGTTCTCTCAGCATTATTTGTTAAATAAGGATTATTTTCCCCATTGCATGTTTTCATTGGACTTATAAAATATTAAATGACAGCTTTCATTAGTGTTTGTGTATTTACTGTGTGACCCAAGACAACTTTTGTGCTTCAAAGGTACAGCAGAAAAGAAAAAAGGTTGCACATCTGTAGTAGATCGTTGACTATAAAGATGATTTTTAAAAAATCCAGAAAAACAAGGAACATATGAGATAGTTAACAATGTTTCTTCATGACTGTTATTCATAACAAGATAATTAGAAGAAATTAGAGAATCTACTTCTGATAGAAATAAACTTCAAATCATCAATAACCTTTTGGAAAGTGGAAGACTGAAAAATTTCTGTACCAAAAACATGTTCATTTTCTAAAAGTCATCATGCCATCCTGTTAGCCTCAGTACCGAAAGCAGGTTTTGTACCATATAAGTAATAAGATAAAAAATACAGTAGATAAATAGTTTGAAAATTGTAAGTCGTCTTTAGAATTCATGAGTTATGCTGCACAGTAACCCAAATTAAGACATAGGAAATAAGCAAAAGAAATCACTGAAAAGTAAAATTCAACTTCTAAGAAATGTTTCCCCAGATGTGAGCTGGGTAGACCTATAAAATTAGGGCCTTAGGTAGCAAACAACAAAGATACAGCAACTATGTTTAAGTCTCTCCCAATGAACCAGTGGATTTTTTTTCATGTCATCTTTTCCTAGTTTTCCTCTCCCCCCCTTAGTTTTTTTTTTCTTAAAATCCTTTGCAATCTCTTCATTCTGTGACATAGAAAATAAAGTTTCAAATTTATCACGTTTTGGCTCTTCAGTTTTATCATTTATTTATTTGGCTCTTGATTTTTATCATTTATTTATAATTTATTTATCATTTCTTGATAAATATCCCTCTACAAGTTATCTCATTAATTCTTAAGATATAGTCCAAAAGTGGTTTTCCTTTAAGCCCCAGTCTTTCAATATTCTCTTACTCAAGAAATGCATCATCACCAGTCCAGTTTAAAAAGCACAAATATAGAGTCTCCCTAATACCTTCGACACCTTCACTCTACTAATTCGATCCATACTATGCCATATCAATTTTACTTACTAAATAGTGCTTACTTCTCTTCAGTTCTAACACTTTAGTCCACCACTACTTTTTCTCTTGCCTAAACTACCATCGTGAATTCCCAGTTGGTCCCCCATCATGGGTTCTTTCACAACCTCTACTATCTTAAATTCATAGACTGAGAAATTGCTTTAAAAAGAAAGATTTCAGCATATAATTCTTCTGCTCACGAACTTCAGTGGATGCCACTTGCGTGGATTTTTAAAAAAATCTTAACATGAGCCATAGAGCTCCGTGAGCTGACCCTTCACTTTCTCTCCAGTTTAATGTCACTCTTTTCCCTCTTCTGCTGGATTCCAGGAACATTAGTCTGCGTTAATCAACCCAGATCGCTTGTATATGCTCCCCTCTCTAACTGAAGCACCTTTCCAGCCCCTTTCATTCTCGCTGTCTTCACCTAGTTAATTCTAATTTCTCCTCCACATTTTAATGGCAGCATCACTTCCTCAATGCATCCTTGCCTGACCCTACACATCTCCCCATATATCTCTTTGCCATACTGATCACTTCTAAGTTGACATCTCTGTGTACAGTATTTCTCAAATTAATACCTGCCCTTCATTGGACTGAAGTTCAGTAAGGGCAAAGATACTATCTCTGGTCATATGTCAGTTAAGAATTGACACATGTTCTGGGAAATGAGTTGGTAGGCAATTTGATTGTTGTGCAGACATCACTTAGTGCGTGTACACAAACCTAGATGGTACAGCCTACTACACGCTGAGGCTCCAAGGCTACAAACCTGCACAGCACGTCGCTATACTTAATAGTGGAGGCACCTGGGACACTATGCTAAGTATTTGTGTATTTAAACATAGAATAGGTACAGAAAAAATATGGTAGGAAAGGTAAAAAGTGATGTATCGGTTTAGGGTATCTCCATCATACTCCTAGGGGAGCACCAGCGTGGACGCGGTCTGTCACTGACTAAAACGTTAAGTGGAGTGTGGCTATATTGGTTCTTTATTTCATCTCCAGAACCAAGAAAACTGCCAGACAGATAGATACTCAATTAATATTTGTGGGATGAATGAATGAAAGAATGAAAGAATTTTATACATTAAATTTCCCATTCAGTCTCAAATGACCCACCTATCAGAAACCCTTGTTCCAACAGCCACTGGTTCTGGAACTGCCACCCTCCCCCAACCCCTTTCTTTTTCTTTCTTTCTTTTTAGGAAGATATTGGATTACTGGCTGGAGAATAAAGAGCAAAGGCAAAAAAGGGAAAGGCCATAAAGGAAAGAAACAAATGACTATAAATAAGAAGACAGGGGAACTAGGTCCCAAAACAATCCAAAAGAATAATTCTTAAAGGCTTTTAGGAAATCATGGCATCATTTCTAGGAGACTATTTTAAAATATATTCCTTTGAATATGTCAGTGCTATATCTGTCTTAAGACTTTCTTATTTCATTACATATTTAATAATGTATTGCTATGAAATAATTACAAAAAAGACGTGCAGGAGAGAAAGGGCATGGTTCCTATGCTTTACTTAATGCCCACACACTATTAATGTCATTAAATATCTCCATTAATGAGACTGTTCAAGTTTGGTGAGAACTTTTGGCTTCAGGAATTAACAATACAATAGAGAGGGTAAAGTTGAAAAATCCAGCCCAATAAAGCCTCAGTTAATATTGTAGAAGAGCATTTTTAAAAAAACTGTTATCAGATTGTCTTTACCTAAATTATGATGGTTATGATGGTTCACAATTGATGGAGATGCAGAAACTATTAGTCGCCCCTCCATATTTCTTTTTCCTTTCTCACACAGTAATGTAACTTTCTTCTGGGCACCTGAGTACCTGGGTGAATATTGTATTTTTTCCCTTGCAGCTAAGTGTAGCCGTGTGACTAATAATGCCCCATGGCATGGTGTGTCAGTGAAAAAATTAGTGCGAATATACAAGGGTGTCCTTAAGTGACAGGTAACTTCATCCTTTCTCCTCCCTGAATTTTTTCTTTTGATTTGCTGGAATTCTAACATAGAAGTGATGTGTGAACTATCTTGATTCATGATGATGACATATAACATGAGACAAAATAGAAAGAGACTGGATTCCTAAATCCAGGAGGCCACCACATCAGCCTTGGACCACTTAATTCCAGGCTTTTATATTAATGAGAGAGAGGTTTCTATCTTGTTTAAACCACTGTCACTTGGAGTCTCTACAAACTCTACATTCCCCTTCATTTAAAAGCTGTGTGTTATTTAAGAATTTAGAAAAGAAAAACAGATTTGTGTTATCAGTGGAAAAGCCAGTTTGGTGAGTCATGTCTCCTCCTTGCTAGACTTGCACGCTTTCCCCAACAACGCTGTGGTGACATTTCATGAGATTTTATATCTGAGAGTTCATCTCATAGTATTTAGAGAAAAGGGAATGAATTTTTACTGGATATGTTACATATTTATTCATTTAAGCTCCTAAATAATTCTGTCAGTTAAATATTATTAAGTTCCACAGCTGTTAAGTCCTGGAGCAGACATTTAAATATGGGTTTCTTGACTCTCAAAATATATGTTTTAATGTTACAATGTAATCTGCAAGTTACTTAGAGTCTACAATATATGAATACTTAATAATGCATATAACGTTATTGGCATTCAGTTTTATGTTTTTATATTTATTTTTGTATTTGTCGTCACAGACATGATGCAACTCTAAGACGTGATTCCTTCAAAACAGAAAAGTTAAGTTGATAGAGGAAAGCATCTCTTTTATGTTAGATTTATTCATATACATTATTCTTTCAAATTAATTGCTTGGAACTGAATATTTGTAAAACAAACAAGAAAGAGTCTTTGAATATCCCTGGCAGATGCCTGCTTGGTGCCTTTGCCCATTATTTTCTTTACAAGCTGCCATGGGACACTTGACTTAAGACACGTTATGTAAACTATTTATCCCATTCTATTCTAAATGGAGATTTAGGCTGTCTTTTGTGGCATGTATGTGTGAACAGTAGAACAAATGAGGTGACTTCTTTCCTCTACTAGCAAAACTTAAACCAGCACAGCAATTAGTTGTAATAAAAGCCAGGCTGTTTTCAGCTCCATCATGTTTCTTTTTAGATACCTGAAGGTGAAGGGTAAAATGCTGCAATTATAAAATCACTTTTCTCCTATTGCAAATATTTCACAGTCCTTCTGTGGGTATCTAACTCAAATTGTTCCTTTTGCTAATTAAGTCTCTTTATTATTACTATCTTTCTCTACCACATTGTTTTTCATTACCTTATAAATTTCTACGCTCAAAATCAGGGCTAGAAACTCCCTTTCCTCTCCAACTTTAACTACTGACGTTGGGAAAGCTATCTTCCATCATGTGTAACCATCCTGGCAGCCCGACACAGTCTCATGAGAGAGTTTTCAATAATGAGACACAAGGGAATGTCTTGGGAGGTTTTGCTTTTCTGATTAAAAAAGAAAGAATAGATAAGCTTGGCAATAGCCTCCTCATCCAGTTTCCCCGAAACTCCAAACCACTCCCCTATCACTTTCTGGTTAAACATGAGTATGAGGTTGGGAACTGTGGTGGTTATGTTGAAACTATGGGACCATAAGTTATTCTTTATCATATTCAACTACTGTTCATACATCAGATATTACTCTTTTCTTCATGATTAGAATGTAGTATTGAATTTAGAGAGTAAAGGCATAAGTTAAAATCCTTATTCGACCAAGTATTAACTGCAATTTGGGAGTGCTACTGAATTTTTTGTATCATGATTGTCACATAGATGAAAGTAGACATTTTTAAGAATCTACTTTCAGGATGTTATAAAAATTAGAAGTAGATTATATAACATGAGGTAGATTATATAACTATGTTGCACCTTATTACACTCAACATGGTAGTTCTCGTTACTAGTTAAACTCTGTTCATTGCACAGACTTATCCTACACCATTATCATATACCCTTTCACACCACGCCATTGGGCTGGAGTCTTTCCCAACTGCATAGATTTTGTGATATTTCCATAACGTCCTCTTCAAGACAGTCTCTCAACATCATTATTCTCAAACAGTGTTCATACCCTTCATCCAAGGGAAAAGCAAATCCATCTTTGATGGTGCTTTTATGTAAGTATCTAGTTAATTGCAAGGAATTCGGCTTTATGTAATGAATTTTTTGTGGAGAGTTCCTTATACTTAATCAATTTTTTTATTTTTAGATAGGTACAGATTCACATACAGTTGTACGTGAGGAATTGTGTGTTATGATAGCTTGTGTTTTTTCAAGGAATTGGTCCGTTTCATCTCAAATGTCAAATTTATGTAGGTAGAGTTGTTCCATCTACCCCTTTATTATTCTTTTGATGTTTGCAGTATTGCTAGTGATATCCTTTGTCTCATTTATAATATTTGTAATTTGTAAGTTTTCCCTTTTTTTCTTTGTCAGTCTTGCTGGAGGATTGTCAGATTTATTGTCCTTTTATAAATTACTTCTTTGTTAAATTAAGTTTTCTCTATTAATGTTATACTTTCAATTTCATTGGGTTCAGGTGTTACATTTGTTATTTCAATCTTTCTGCTTGCTTTGGGTTTATTATGATGTTTTTCTACATTCTTGAACTAAGAGCCTAGATGACTAATTTGAGATGTGTTCTTTTTCCTCATGTGCCCATAAAATTCCTCTCAGCGCTACTTTATCAATGTCCCATAAATTTTGATATACTATATTTCACTTTAACTCAATTTGTTTTTTATTTCCCTTCAGACTTCCTTTTTGATCATGGATTACTTGATGTGTTGTTTGGTTTCCAAATGCGTGGAGACGTTCCTATTATCATTCTATTAAGGATTTCTAATTTGATTCCATGTCATTAGAAAGCACACTCTGTGTGATTTAACTCATTTTAAATTTGTTGATACTCGTTTTATGTCCTGTGATATTTTTGTATAGACTCCACGGGCCTTTGAAAAGAATATATATTCCACTGTTGTTGGATGGAGTGATCTGTGTGTCGATTAGATACTGGTTGGTTAGACCATCAGATGATGGTGTGTTTGAGTTTTTCTATGTCCTGTTTTAATCACTTGTTGAAAGAGGAATATTCAAGCCTCCACTATTACTGTGGGCTTGTCTGTCTCTCCTTTCAGTGCTGTCAGTTTTTGCTTCACATATTTTGCAGCTTTGTTTTTTGGTAAGTACGTAGTTAGTACTAATATTTCTTCTTACTGGGTTGACTCATGTCATTTTGTAATGTCCTTTTAGGGATCCTATGATTTTCTTTGCTCTGATGTTTACTGTATTTGATATTAATATAGCCACTCTTGATTTGCTGCATAATGTTTGCATGATATATATTTTTTTATCCTTTCACTTTGAACTTGGTTATCTCATTTGAAGTTTCTTAAAGAGAGTTAGGTTATGGTTTTGAATCCAATCCACCAATCTCCAACTTCCATGTTTAGACAATTTACATTTAATGTAATCATTGACAAGTCAGGCTTCAGTTTGCAATTTTGTCTTTTGATTTTACTTTTCTCTGTGTTTTTTTCCCTGTTTCTTTCTCTTGTCTTTCCATATACTTAATGCTTTTTTTTTTTCAGAAATCCATTTTTATTTATCTTTGGTATTTTAATTGCATCTGTTTGCACTACATTATTAGTGGTTGCTATGGACATAACATTATGTACATGTATAATTTATCATAGTGACTTCATTTTACCAGTGTGAGTGAAGTATAGAAATCTTACCTCCTTTTACTTCCCTTCACCCAATCCCCATCTATAATTAAATGCCTTACATATTTCCTCCAAATACATTTAGAATACATCAGAAAGTATCACAAATTTTGCTTTAAATGTCAAACATATTTTATAAACCTCAAAAGGACAAGGAAAGCCTGTTTACTTGCAGTTTACTTACTGTTTTCTTCTTTTCTAAGTGTTCTTTCATTATGGTCTTACAACTATATTATAGAAAACTTATTTTCCCCTTGTCTTAAGGCATATTTGCTAGTAACAAACTCCCCTAATTTTCCTCATCTGAGAATGTTTTGATTTCTGAAGTATGTTTTTGCTGGATATAAGGTTCTGCTTGACAGTTTCTTTTAACACCTGAAACATTTTGCCACTTCTTTCTGGCCTCCAGGATTAGTACTGGCTTTCTAAGTTGTTTCGAAAATATGGGTTAAGTTTTGTTTATTTGTCCTTTACTTCAAATTTTTTTCTTTGTCTTTGTTTCCAGAAGTTTAATTATGTTTCTTGGCACAGGATTCTTTGCGTTTATCCTGTTTGGGATTTGCGCTGTTTGTTGTTGTCGTTTGGTTTTGTTTGTTTTTCTAAAATATATAAGTGTGTTTCTCTTGCCAAATGCAGGAAGGTTTCGGCCATCATTTCTTCATAGCCTTTTTCATCCTCACCCCCATCTCAGTGCTTCCTGGGACTCTGATCTCACGAATGTTCAGTCTTCGGTTATAAGCTCACAGGTCCCTGATACTCGTTTTCTTCTTTCAGTATATTTTTTCTCTGTTTTTCAGATGGAGTTATTTTTATTGCTCTGTCTTTAAGTTTATTGATTCACGCCTCTGTTCTTTCCACTCTGCTGTTGAGCCTGTCCATCAAGGTCTTACTTTAATTATTGCATTTCCAGTTGTAAAATTTCCATTTAGTTCTTCTTTACATTTTCTTGCTGAGGCTTTCTATTTTTTGTTTGTTTTAAGTAAGACTGTAATTGCTTGAGGAACTGTTTTTACCATGGCTGTTTTAAAATCTTTCACGGATAATTCTAACATCATTGTGTTGACATTTATCAATTGTTTTTTCATCTTCGATTTGAGATATTCATGGCTTTTGGTATAAAGTATAATTTTCTATGAAAAGTTGGAAATTATATTTATATTTAGGTGGATGAAAATGTGAAATTATGACTGTGTCATTTTCCCAGAAGTGGAATTGCATAATTATGGGTTTTTTTAAAAATATGTATATTTTTCTTTTTGTGAAAACATATGTAATCAAATTATCAGAAATTAGTATAAGTATATATATAACACTTTCAGATATATAGAACATTTTCAAAAGATAGATAAATTTAGATGTATGTATACACGTATATATGTATATATTGTAGGTATATATTTAACTTTAAAAACCATATAATAGTACAAAATAATTTTATCATTTTTTTCTAGCCTTAATCTCACATAAAATTGCTCATTAACTGAAATCTTAGGAGAGTTGGCAATATAACTGAAATTTTACAGTATTTCATTTAAATCTTTTTAAACAAACAATTGCATCAATTCCATCAAGTATTCTTTGAGTCATACAATTTATTTTAAGAAAAGAAAAATTCTAATTTATGGCATTTTTAAGTTTCAGTGCCCTTGTTTAGAAACATGGTTATTGTGTCTTTAAAACATAATATTAAAAGAAGCATAACTACTCAAATCCTATTCTTTTTAGTTAAGCTATCTGCTAGGGAGAAATCCTTTGGGGATTATTTTTAATAGCCATTTCCATGTTTTTCACATCTTTGTGTTCTATACCACTTATTTATGTGAAAACATAAGACTGGAAAGATGATTATTAAATTGAAAATAGAAGTGATGTGATTCACTAATTGTAGTAGACTAGCGTATTAAAAGATATCCGGGTGGGGCACAGTGGCTCACTCCTGTAATCCTAATACTCTGGGAGGCCAAGGAGGGTGAACTGCTTGAGCTCAGGAGGTCAAGACCAGCCTTAACAAGAATGAGATCCTGTCTCTACTAAAAATAGAAGAACTAGCCAGGAGTTGTGGCAGGGACCTATATTCCCAGCTACTCTGGAAGCTGATGCAAGAAGATTGTTCCAGCCCAAGAATTTGAGGTTGCTGTGAGCTATGACACCATGGTACTCTTCCCAGGGTGACAGAGTGAGACTGTCTCAACAACAAAAATCTGTACTTTTTCTAATTAATTAAATATCTTTTTCTACATGATGAGTTTTTCTTTTCTGATTCTAAAACACTGCTACTTTATTTAAAAAATTCAACAGTATTATCTGTAGCGTTTCCCATATTAAAGTCTTGTGGTGCTCCTGCCTGAGAAATGATACTTTTCACATTTCTAGTGAACGCCCACTCTTTCCCATTCTCATCTACCTGAGGATTCTGGTTCTGAAATGAATCCCAGGAGTTATCTGATTACATAACTTATACCTGAGTGCAATAACTCTATGCCGAACCAATCTCCACCCAATAAATTTTGTATACTTTTAAAAATAAATAGTAATTATCTCCTCTGGTAAAAATACCAATGACTAGATAATAGGTGATGCAGAATTGTCTTGGCCATTGACACAAATATTTTTTTCATTGACACAAATTTTTAGAAAATTTACAAACCAATGTTATGATTTCATGTTTTCTTAATTCCTCTTATCAGTTTGTATAGTTAAAACATATTTTCTGCCAGGTGCGGTGGCTCACACCTGTAATTCCAGCACTTTGGGAGGCTGACATGGGTGGATGCCCTGAGCTCATGAGTTCGAGACCTGCCTGAGCAAGAGCAAGACCACATCTCTAAAAAAAAAATAGCCAGGCATTGTGGCGGGCACCTGTAGTCCCTACCACTGACTCGGGAGTCTGAGGCAAGAGAATCACTTGAGCCCAAGAGTTAGAGGTTGCTGCGAGATATGACTCCAAGGCACTCTGCTAGGTGTGATAAAGTGAAACTCTGTCTCTAAACAAAATAAAAGAAAACAAAAAAACATGATTTCCTTTACTGATCCTATCAATGGCTTCCTGAAAGGGATAAAGAGTAATAATAACTGATTTTAAATTATCACATCTTTATTTATACAATAATGTCCACACTTAGCCACATAAGAAATCATAATCACGTTAAAACTTAAATAATTTAATTCACATAGTAAATGTTTCTCTATTAAGCATTGTAGGCCTACTCATTGCTTACAGGATGAATTACAAACGTCTTACCAGGCTTCTAAGACACTTCTAGAGATGCTCACTTCCTTCTTTTCTCTCGTTCTCCTGCGTTCTTATGGAGGTACCTGAAACCCTTAACCAGGCCATGCTCATGACACTTCCATGCGCACATGTAATTTGTTTGCTTCGTCTAGAATGTTCCCTATATGCCTGGAAACCTCAACTCAGGCCATCACCCCCATGTAGCCTTTCCTGGCCAGTTCTTCCTTGGTGGGATGGAGGCAGTTCCCTTTTTCATACGCTGCACCTACCCTATAGTGACTTCCTATCTTAATGCCTAGGACTCTGCATTGCCACTATATAATTACATGACTACATTTTTTAAAGCAAGAGCTTGTTGTCACGTTTATCCCATCCCCTCCTCCCATTGTTTTAGTGTTGCAGAGCTAAGGGCCTCACACAGTCTGCAGTGTTCAGCAGCTGCTGATGCATCTTGGGTTGTGTTCTGCATTATGGAGCTTCAGGTTGGGAAAAGGACTTTTTAGCCCTTCCCTACACTTCTCAACAGGGTTTTCAGTAAGTTTGAGAGGCCTCAATACTTCATTACTTGCACCAGAATTCTAAAAAATAAAGTAACAAGAATACCTTTTAATTAAATCTAGTTATTTAGTTTGTGAGTATATATTGACAATATACCTAATTTCATTTGAAAATCATTTCAAAAGTCATAATTAGGAGTTTTCTTCCACGATGCCTTCCTCATCCCATAGTTTTCTTGATTGACCGACCTCCTTAGCTATAATCTTCTGTGTCTTGAATGATCTGGTCCCAGTTATAGCACGATGTAACACAATGAAAGAACGCTGGCCTTTGTAACAGGTATGTCATTCAAAGTAGACACTTGAACACTGCGTGGCTCCTAAAATGCTTAGATTAGAGAAGTAGCGTAGCTATATACTTATGCTATATCTGCATAGGGGGAAAGTCCACGATAAATATTCTCTCTCACTCACATAAAGAAATAGCATACTCTACTTAGGACTATCCTACTTCTACCCTTAAGTTGAAGAATAAGATACATCATTTTGTTATTTTATTTGTTAAAATACTACATATGTTTATTCAGAATCCATTATGGAAACATCTCAGTGTCATCATTACTTGCTCTAATGCTCTTTCAAAGTCAATATTTAAGTAAAGTTATAGTTACTCACGCAAAAGCAAAGCCTTTTATTTCTTACATCCATTCTTCTTTTACCATAATTAATGGCTTTTAGGCAGGTCCCTAAGGTTTTGCATTATTCTTTCAAAAAAGTTCTCAGTATTACTCAAGATGACCCACTTTTGATTCCAGCTAATATACGTTGTTATACTACAGTAAGATTAATTTCTACTTAAATAAGTGACCTAATGAAGAATTTCCTTTTCACTTGAAACAGACTGACATGGAAGAACTTGATGGTGTGCTTACAGCCATATTCAAACAGGAGATACCATATTATGAGTTCCAATCTCTTCAGACCGAAACCTTCTCTCAAAAAGAATGTAAGTACTTTACAACTGCACAAATTATTCTTTATGCCTGTATTATATTCTATTGTATATAATTCTTAAATATAATATCCAAGAATATAGGTAGCTACAGTACCGATTACATTATTTGGACACTTCCAGCCTCCTGGTGAAAGGAAGAGTAGTACAAACTTCTGCAGGTCTATTTGGTAATTTATTCTTTATCACAGGTTATAAAAATGTACAAATTGTGCAATTAGCAAGCCTACTTCCTGATTTATATTGTAAGGAAATGTTTGGACAGGCACATTTCTAATGAAGATTATTTATGATATCATTTATAATTACTGAAAAATAGAAGTAACTTAATCTTCCAAAGATTAGTAATTTTTTATGAGTTTTGGTACTTTTTAAAATGCGCCATCAGAAATTAATATTATTATAAATTTACTTGCTGATTTGAGTGATATTTTGATATATACTTAATTCAACAAAAAGCAAGCTATGTAGCAGATGAATGTTATTCAAAGGTAACTTTCTGTTTTTATTTTATTTAATATGTATTTTCTACAATGACTAATATTTGCGTAGTAAGACATATGCAAATATCAATTAAAGTATATACAGTGTGGCCATATGTTCATGTGTGATTTTAAGTTGCACATTATTTTAGATTGCACATGAACTTTATGGCCACCCTGTATAGGCACTAAGCATGAAAAATTATATTTCCAAGTATAATCATGAGTTCAGTAGTGTATTTTAGAAATTTTTTGTTCCTTCATAGTTTGTTGAAATACTGTTTATTATTCATTGATATGCCCAAGATGTGCAAAACACCAGGATAAAGTGGTAATGCTGAAAAAGACAGGCCTGGAGCAAAGAATATGAAAAGTCGGGTGTTGATATATTAGGGACTAACAAGCAGGTTTTTTTTTTTAATGTAGAGGTTATATGCTATTTGAAGCTGTTGAACATCAGCCTGGCAGGCTTCAAGGCAACAGTAAAAAAAGAATAAGAGCGCAAAGGCACAGTGATTGTGAACCCCTACATATGTGAGATTCTGAGTAATGGTGAGCTTCCATTGCTGGGAAAACCCAACAACACATTAGTTTTCAGTAGTAATCTTGTGAGATTAGTGAAAATTTATTGTTATTTATTATATTTTTTAACAATTTATAACTCGCTAAATTAGGTATTAGCTTAGCATAGAAAAGGACTGTGACATGATTCCTCAATAGAGATGCTTACAATTTGACTGGGAAAACAAGATAATATACATGTAATAATAGAAAGAAACAATTTGAAGTGATCATATTGCCGTAAGAATCTTAGAAAATACATTCTTTTTCAGGAGATGCTTCATAAAGAAGGTGAGATTTTACCTAGGTCTTAAATGATGGGTAGGGTACCAGTGAGGACGAAGAAAAGAAAAAGGAATTCTAAGCAAGAGAAAGTGCATGCAAAGAAAGATATGACGATCTTTTTTGATGGTATGAAGATCACAGTTTTTACAAATGTCCTCAGCATTTTATTTGTTTGGGTTCATGGAATCATGGTTGTAGAGTTGGAAAGGATGGAATGGTTTTTACAGGTAGAGAACTACACATACAAAACGCTTCTCGTTGACTTGTGTAGGTTGTGGGATAAGGATTTTAGAGCAGGAAAGAATGGAATAGTTTAGTCTTTTATTTTTATAAATAAAGAATTCTGCGTGGGTTAAATCAAGGCCCCTGTGAATCCAATTGAGCAGGGCCAGGTGCATTCTAAGCTTCTGCAGTTTTACACAGTTTTCAGGCAAAGCGGACCCTGCTAAACCTCAGACTTCATTCTGAGTACCACAGGTTTAAAGCAGTGACTCTCAACTGGTCTGTGTGTTGTAATCACCTAAAAAGCCTTTAAAACATCCCTGCCTATACTAGTGAATTAAGATGAGGGGTTAAAACCAACTATCAGTGTTTTGTAGGTTTCCCAGATGATTCCAATGGGCAGCCAGGTTTACCGGCCCCTAGTTGCTTCAAGGTATTATAGACTAGTAAAATAATTCATCTGCAGGCTGATTTTTGGATACAGAGAAAAAATTAGCCTCTCCTCTTTTTTTTTCTTTTTTTCCTTCCTTCCTTCCTTCCTTCCTTCCTTCCTTCCTTCCTTCCTTCCTTCCTTCCTTCCTTCCTTCCTTCCTTCCTTCCTTCCTTCCTTCCTTCCTTCCTTTTCTTTTCTTTTCTTTCTTTCTTTTTTTTGGAGGAAGAGTCTTATTTTGTCACCCTTGGTAGAGTGCTCTGGCATCACAGCTCACAGCAACCTCAAACTCTTGAACTCAAGTGATTCTCTTGCTTTAGCCTCCTGTGTAGCTGAGACTACAGGTGCCCACCACACATCCAGCTAGTTTTAGAGACATGGTATTGCTCTGGTTCTGGCTGGTCTCAAACCTGTGAACTCAGGCAATCCACCCACCTCAGCCTCCCAGAGTGCTAGGATTACAGGCATGAGCCACCGCATCTCTCCTCTTACACAGTTTCTAAAGTTAGTAGTACGTGAAAATTTTGAACCATTTCTAGAATGTAATGATAATTTTGTGCTTGAAAAAATATTTTACAAAATGTGTTACATTTTATTTTTAAGAAAAGCTAAAAATGGAAAGTTTAATATACCCCCAGAAAATTCATTTAGAAGCCTTTTTTTTTTTTTGCTGTGTATTGTTGCATAACAGATGCTATTAAACCTATAAAAGAACCAAATAATCCTTGTAACATTATGCTCTAATCTTTAGTTAAAATACAAAATCACAAAAGAAAATCTATGTGATACAGATCCGCAGGGTAAGCATGACTGAGCTCGTGTTTTGCTTGCTCCCTTGACCCTATAGTCTTGGATCACTGCAAGCTTCAGAATAGCTGATCATTAACAGCGTGCACCTGAGCTTCATAATGTTCAAGCTGATTGCTGATAAAGTTTGAGTTGCTTCTATACATAACTGAGGGAATATGGGAAATAAATTCAGGTTATTGAAGAGCCCACTAGAAGTGGTAAGAGAGAGAGGTAAGTTCAGCAAACAGTAAATCAAATATAACCTCAGGTGTCAGTCTCTAGGGACAGGTCACTAATTATTTGGTGAAATATTTTATTTATTAAACTTTTATTATTTATTCTCTATGTTTTAGCTGCAATAAGTTGGAAGTTAAGACCTTGTGAAGGTAATGTGGTGATAAGTAGGAACTGACAAAGTATACTTTGATTTTTTCGTTTTCTCCAGAGTCTCACTCTGTTCCTCTAGGCTTGAATGCCAGGGTGTCAGCCGAGGTCACAGAAACCTCAAACTCCAGGGTTAAAGTAATCCTCCTACATCAGCCTCCTAAGTAGCTGGGACTACAGGTGTCCACCACAACACCTAGGTAATTTTTATATTTTTTTAATAGAAATGGGGTCTCACTCTTGCTTGGGCTGGTCTCGAACTGCTGAGCTCAAGGAATCCTCCTGCCTCTGTCTCCCAGGGTGCTAGGATGACAGGAGTGAGCCACTGTGCCTAGCTGGCTAACAAAGTATACCTTGATTCTTGATTTACCGTAGGATGAGTCATGGACTTACTCCCCCCACCCTCCCAGACACTTGTAGCTCTTTTAGAGCTAAACGTTGTATCAATCAAGACTGTTTATCTTATTATTGCCCATTCTCTCTTTTTTTCAAAGTTGTTCTGGAAAATTCTGGGTTTAGTTCCCTGCCACTTCATTCTTTAAAAGTAAAATACCAATCCATGCCATAATAACTTGGTCATTTTTACTCCTGTGTAAACAACACATTTTCTGATTTGACATATGTTCCTCCCAACACCAGGCAGAAAAGTTTGGGGTGGGTAGAGATAAGTTAGAAAGTATATAAGAAATAAAAATCTGCTTTTGTCTGTTATCGATTTAAAAATAATATTTCCTATTAATAAGAATTTTCCATAGAAAATAGTTCTCCCTGGGAATAGCATAATATCAGGTTTCTAAATGAACTTGATATATTAATGTAATGGGACTTCTGAACATAAATGCACAATAATAATTCATGAAGAATGTTTTAGTGTGAATCATCAGGGACTTTGAAATCAATGCCAGGGACTGTGATAGACACAGTGTGTACTGATGTATGAGATATTAGAAGGGAAAATGGCAGAGAGAATCATGAAAGAAGGGAATCATTTTAAAGAACTCCTGTATTGGTTGTAGCTGTCTATAAACACACATGATACAGGTCACCATCAGCTGACGTGGTGTGGTGAGGAGGAACAGCACACTTAGTTAAACACAATTGCCTATCCTCTCTGTAATTGTCACCTAGCCTGAATCTCAAGTCTTCTCCAGTGAGTCTCATAAATGTCACTGCAGCAGGCCCATGAATTTTTCTAACTTCTCTTCAAAACCCTTCCAAAGCCTGGGTAATACAGAGAATCTCCTATCATGGATAGGAAAAATTAAATAGTTCATCTTGTTTTTAAAGAGGCTACAGTTGCTTGTTCAACCACCCTGAGTGACAGTTCAGGAAAAAGAAAACTAGAGACCAGACGCAGTGGCTCACACCTGTAATCCTAGCACTTTGGGAGGCCGAGGCAGGTGGATTGCTTGAGATCATGGGTTCGAAACCAGCCTGAGCAAAAGCAAGACCCCCATTTCTAGTAAAATAGAAAAACTGAGGCAAGAAGATCACTTGAGCCCAAGAGTTTGAGGTTGCTGTGAGCTGTGATGCCACAGCACTCTACCCAGGGCAACAGCTTGAGACTCTGTCTCAAAGAAAGAAAGAAAGAAAGAAAGAGAGAGAAAGGGAGGAAGGGAGGGAAGGAAAAGAAAGAAAGAGAAGAAAGAAAATTAGCTTATCTGGCCCAGATTATCTACCTTCACCCAGAAAGAACTATCCCAGTCAGGCCATTTTCCAGAAAAGCATGTCAAACCTATATTCATTTACCATGAGTAACAATATTTTAATCTGAAAGAGGATAGCATATGATCACTGTGATATATGAAAGTATTAGCTCAGAATATTATTTCCTAATATGTCTATAAAATGTGGCTCATGTAACTGGATAGTCAATACATATGCGGTGGTCACTGTAGCTCTCATATTAATCTTGAACTTGTATTATCTTTAGGTTCACAGAAAATAGATCACTTGCTGAGTGGAGGAGAACTAAATGTCCACTGGGTTATTTTTCTTTATATGATCATATTTAAACATGCAAAACATGCAAAAAAATTTATAGAGAATAATATTTAAAAAAAAAACCCACCCACCACTTAGGTGTGTCAAAGGTTAACATTTTGCCACATTGGCTTCAGATTTTTTTTTAAGAAGTAAACCATTACAGTCTAATTGAATCTGTCTGCTTCCCTATGTGATTTCATATACTTAGACAGTAACCGTTAGTTGAATTAAATTTTTGACAAGCATTCCCATATAGTTCTTAATCTTTTCACTGCATGTTTTTTTCCATAATTTACACATACTGTTGCACAATTTTACAAGTTTTCTGTAAATGATATTATATATTTTCTTTCACATTATTTTTCCCTGATATTAATTTTTTATATTTATATTTGTATATTTGTAGATCCACGTAATTCATTTTAAATAGTCTATAGAATTATTTGGTTTGATAACACTACAACAGTGGTTCTCAACATTCCTAATGCCACGACCCTTTTAATACAGTTCCTCATGTTGTGGTGACTCCCAACCATAAAATTATTTTCGTTGCTACTTCATAACTGTAATTTTGTTACTGTTATGAATCGTAGTATAAATATCTGATAAGCAGGATGTATTTTCATTGTTACAGGTTGAACATAATTAAAGCATAGTGATTAATCACAAAAACAATATGTAAATATATATTGTGAAATATTTCTAATTACAAATAAATGAAATTTTGTCTTGAAGCCTGGTGTAGCATGGGTAACAGTCTTAATATAACAACAGTAAACTACATTGCTACATTTTGCAACAGTATGGGGGGAAAGCCAATGTCAGTGCGAAGGTTGAGATTGCATCTTTCTCACCAGATCAGAAATTCTTGGGGCAGTGTTTACAAGAGCACAACGCAGATCATCTTCCACGACAAGTCTACTTCTGTATTTAGACTTGATAACCAACAAGATGGAAAACCCTGTTTCACAAAGATATGTTGTTGAAAGAAGAAGGCACAACACAGTCTCAGAACAGGATCTGACTGCAAACACTTGATCCAGAATTTTGTAACATTGTAGAGAAATCAGTTCTCGCTTTATGCTGTTAATAAGTTCAATGAACTCCTCTTGTGCTGTCTCAGGAACATCTTCAACTTTGACTGTGAATGGGCTTCTGGCAAGTGCATTTGGGGTGTCAGGCAGATTTGGAAAGTACGATGAAATTTCATCTGCAAGTATGTGCAGGTGTTCTTTCACAGAAATTATCATAGTCCTTTTATCTGGTTCAACGTCATGTTCCTCAAAGAAAGCAGATAAGGTAGACAACATGTAAATTTTATTTTCGTCCAGTTTTTTTTGCCAAAGCCGAAGTTTCATTTGGAATGATCGAATCTTTTCAGACAAATGGAGGCATGTTGCATTTGGTCCTTGCAGTGATAAATTTCATTCAAGATGGCAAAGATGTCAACCAAGTAAGCTGTTTTCTGCAGTTTACTTTTATCACTGAAAAGTGCTTCAAACTTGGTCTTACTTTCTGATTAAAAAACGTTTTGAGTTCATCACAAAGCTCAAAAACATGTTTTAAAAATTTTCCTCTTGACAACCATCTCACTTCAGTGTGAAACAGCAGAACTTGTTCGGCACATCCAACTTGTTGCACAGTGGCGGAAACAGTCGACTGTTTAAAGTGCTCATCTTTACAAAATTGACAGAACTTACGACACTTTTCATTACTTCTTGTAACTCTTGTGGCAGCGTCTTGATTGCTAATATTTGCTGATGAATCATATAGTGAGTTCTGATGACTTTTGGTGACTCATTCAGTACCCAACGTTGAAATCCAGATCGACATCCTAGCATAGCTGGAGCACCATCTGTGCCAACACCACAAACCTCTTCCCAAGAGATCTTAGGCTCTTTCAGAAATGAACCAACTGTGTCAAATACATCATGTGTAGTAGTTATTATTTCAAGAGGTTTGCAAAAAAGAAACTCATCTTTAAAGTCGCCATCATTAATACACCTCATGTAAACCAGTAACTTGAATAGTTTGCAACGTCTATAGATTGTCAAGCTGGATACTAAATATTGGAAGTGGAGCAGCTTTAATTTCCTGGATTACCTGATCAAGAATATCAGCAGACATGTGATCTATTCTTCTGCAGACAGTGTCCTTAGATAAGGAAATCGTCCTCAATTTCGTAACAAATTCACCTCTGATCAAACTCGAACGATGTCTTTGGCCTCTGGCAACAGTAAATCCTCAGCAGTGGTGTGAGGTTTCATAGCTCTGGTGATTCTGAGTGCCACCAAATATGAAGCTTTAACGGCTGCTGCGCTTTGTTTGTGGTACTTGCCACCAGTGTCAGGTCTGGCTTTCTTGAGTCCATCAGCTTAGCTTCTAAAATAGCTGGTATTTGCTCTTGCTGGCAAAGCTTGGATGCTTGCTATCAAAATGGCATTTTAGTTTGTTCCAGCTTCATAGATTTGGCTGATAGAACTTCACAACAAATAATACATTGCGGTTTCTCCATTCCTGCTGTAATTATTGAGGTAAAACCATACTGTAAAAACTCCTCATTATCTTTTCTTTTGTTAACGTTCTTCTCTACATGATCCATTGTCACAGGATGGTTTGCTAATGAAAATAATGTATAACAATAGCGTTGATAATACAAAAGATGATACATGGCGTAGTTGAGTCAATACAGTTCATTAAAGTTTCCTATGATTTACCATTCTCTGTGTTGTTGTTTTTTTTACATACCTGTTACTATCACAAGGGGGACAGTATTCACATCAACCACAGCTGAATATAAAAAGACCGATCAGCATCCAGAGTAAGTTCCCATGTACAGATATTTATTTTTTGCAGTACTTGATGATTTTACATTTCCCCAGTAATTATAATTTATGAAGCGTCATTTTACCTCCAGTACTGCTGCTTTCAACACAGCAGCTGCTCTCCACACAGTAGCTGCTCTCTACACATGTGTGACTGGTCTGCTTAAGTCCAGTACGGTGCCAACCCTGTCACATCGTCCTGTATTTGTACGAGGTGGGCTCCATGATGTCATCACGCCCGGTACTCTTATGTGGGCATGTCTGCGTCTGGGCAGACTCACCTGGAGACGGTTAGAGGAGCAGGGTCTCGGTTCCTCAGGCCATCAGAAATACGTGTTTTCTGATGGTCTTAGGCAGGCATCCTCAAACTGCGGCCCGCGGGCCACAGGAAGCGGTGTGGATTGTATTTGGTCCCGTTTTGTTTTTTACTTCAAAATAAGATATGTGCAGTGTGCATAGGAATTTGTTCGTAGTTTTTTGGTTTTTTTTTAAACAATAGTCCGGCCCTCCAACGGTCTGCAGGACAGTGAATTGGCCCCCTGTTTAAAAAGTTTGAGGATGCCTGGTCTTAGGCGATCCCTGTGAAAAGGTCATTTGACCCCCCAAAGGGGTCATGACCCACAGGTTGAGAACTGCTGCATTACAATATGTAACTATTCTACTAATAAACATTAAGGTTGTTTTTAAATTTTTTAGGCTACCAATTTATGAATGTTGATTTTGTAACCTGAGACGCTGCTGTGTTCCTTAATCACTTCTAAGAGTTTTGTAGTAGAATCCCTGGTGTTTTCCAGATATACAATCATATCATCTGTGAAGAGTGAAAGTTTGATCTCTTCTGACTCTATGTGGATACCCTTGATCGCCTTTTCTTCCCCAATTGTGGTGGCTAAAACTTCCATTACAATGTTAAAGAGCAGTGGAGACAATGGGCAGCCTTGCCTGGTTCCTGATCTGAGTGGAAATGATTTCAGTTTAACTCTATTCAATACGATATTGCCTGCGGGTTTGCTGGATTGCAGTTAATGCTACAATAAACAATCTTGCCTATGAATTTCTGTTCATATGTTCAATAATTTATCAAGAGATACAATTACCCTGAAAACATTGGGTAAGTTTATTTTTATTTTCTTAAGGTTTTGTTAGCATCACAAATATTATTTAAAAATTATGTTTTTAAGTTATTTGTGGCTTCTGATTTCATTGATACCCAGGGGATAGAGCCAGCTGTCATATAATATGATTGTTCTACAGAGAAAGAAGAGTGTTTGCAAACTAGGAATTACTCAGCTACTCTCTAAAAGAAAATTAGAAACAGAATCAACACTGAGGAGATTTTACAAAAAAAAAAAAAATTGATTTTTTTTTCAGGACGTGAGGTTTGCACAGCATGATATTGTAGGGACCTTTTCTGTTTTCAGCCACCTGAGAAGAAAACAAGAACCATGAAGAAATCAATGTTTAAAAAATGAGCAAGATTATTTCTCTTTCTGGAATGAGAAGTAATAGATGGTATGGAAAAATGTAGTCATGTAAACTCATTTGAAATTAGTAACAAACACATCACTCACTGCTAAGTAAAAACACTAAATTTAAAATGGATTTACACATAACACATTATGAAACTTGTAGTGACTGAGTAAATAGGAGATTTGGCTTGTAAACTGACTATAAAATTATAGAATTTTCTACTTCATTTTTTTGCTAACACAACCCACAAGTGCAAATTTTCACATCTCCTACCAACAATATTTTTAGCATGTCCTGAAGATAATTTCAGTTTAGATGAAATGACAATAAAACAAAACAGCCAGTTGAATTTTCTTTAAAAAATGGTTTTGCACTTGAGTAACAAAAAGAGATTTCTTCAGAATTATACTATTATTCATTTTTACAGTGTTTCACCAAAGATTTTATATCTGTCCAGATGTGAAGTTTGAAAAGTTATGCTTATAAACATTGAAACTGTGGTTGGAGAATTAAAAAAAAAAAAAAATGGAAGGGAGGGAGGAAAGAAGGAAGAAAGGGTAAAAGGGAGGAAGGGAGGAAGGAAAAAAGACATCAAGGCCTAGAATTTGGCCTTCCCCATACTCAAGTAATTCCCCACATAAGGAAATTCCTCTGGCTGAAGAGCATAGAGAAAACAGAGAACATATCTTAGAGAATCGAGGAAAATTCCTTGGCCTCAGGATGCTTCCCAACACTGGGGAATGCAGGCGACGAACTCTTCTGAGTTGAGCTTTAAGGGACAAGCATTTACCAATGGTACACCCTTCTCATTTGTCAACAGCATTCATAATTCCTTCTCAGTCCATTTCATTACCATAACAACACATATTCTATAGTAACTCGGAACTATATAATTATAGATGAAAAGGCCGCTCTGTGAACATAGTCTTTCTTCCCAATTACAAGAACTTTAATCCGCAAGATCATTAAGCAGTCCTATTCTTTCATTTATATAACAAATGCAAACTAAGTACCAAATTTCTTTTGGGTGCTCCAGAGATAGTTGTCAGATGTAGCAAAGTCTATTTTATGGAGCTTTTATTCCTATGAGGGAACAGAATAAGCTATTCAACAACAGCAACAAGAATGAAATAAACAGTATGATTGCAAATAGTGATATGAGTTATGAAAAAAATAAACCAAAGTGAGGGGATAGAGTTGGGAGGTGATGGGAAGCCATACAAGAATTTTCAAAATGGCTCAATACCATCTCATTTATTTAAAAATAATAATAATAAAATACTCTAGCCTGAGCGCAGTGGCTCACGCCTAGAATCCTAGCACTCTAGAAGGCCAAGGCAGGTGGATTTCTTAAGCTCAGGAGTTTGGGAACAGCCTTAGCAAGAATGAGACCTCATCTCTACTAAAAATAGAAAGAACCAGCTGGAAGTTGTGGCGCACACTGTAGTCCCAGCTACTTGGAAGGCTGAGGCAAGAGGATCACTTGAACCTAAGAGTTTGAGGATCACTTGTGCCTAGGAGAGTTTCTAGCACTCAATACAAATTTATTAAATTAACTAATTAGTTAATGGCAATAAAATTAACCATATATTAAAATAAGCGCTGGTCATTGATAAATTTAGACTAGTAATACTTGAGTCCCCAAAATGAAAGAGTTCTTTTCTTTGTTGGAATAAGCGGCTATTTAGATTGCTGTGATTTTTGTCTTTCATATTTTCTTCCCCTTAAGCATGGCATCTGCCATTAGCAGGATGAAAAATTGGCACGTGTGCCTTCAGAATATGCTGTGCTGAACTGACTGTGCCCAAGCCACCAGGGCACATATGTTCGTCTTCTCTGGGCCAACACAAAAAAGAACATAGGTTTTTCAGGGTCAAGAGTATCTATAATTACATCATAGGGTTAGGAAAAGAGACATAAATAATATTCATTAGTAACTGATCACGGGAAACAGGCTCTCTAATATCCATCCATTTTAATGAGGAAAATGCATGCATGGCTTGGCCTCAATTAGAGACACACACACAAACAGACGCACACAGTGGAAATGGGCTCTTTTATTGATGTCTTGAATAAGTTACTACGTAAGGAACTCCCTCTTCCCTTTGCAGTTTTATCCTTTGAAAGTCTCCACGGATCCAGAAACTCTTTGTACCACACTAGTACTAACCCACACCAAAACACCACCCTCCTTCCTAAGGGGGCGCCTTGCTCTCTGAATTCTGTCATTACCAAACAGTTATAAAATATCTTTGGGTTTAAAGACTCACATTGCATTATTCTGGGAAGGAAAGAGGCTCAAAATTGTGGAAGAACTTGTTTTTATGTCTTGTTCCTATTCAGGGGTCCTCAAACTGCAGCCCGCGAGGCATATGAGGCAGTGTGATTGTATTAGTTCCCGTTGTGTTTTTTTACTTCAAAATAAGATATGTGCAGTGTGCATAGGATTTGTTCTAAACTATAGTCCTGCCCTCCAATGGTCTGAGGGACAGTGAACTGGCCCCCGGTTTAAAAAGTTTGAGGACCCCTGCTAGGTCATGGTTTACCAAAAACACCACAGTCATCTTCTGTACTGTATTGGTCAAGGTTCTCCAAAGATACAAAAGTAATAGGATGTGTGATGGATGGATGGATAGACAGAGACAGGTAAATTGAGGTAAATTTATAGACGTGTAACATACATAATATGTACATATGTGATACATAACCATATAATTTATTACATACTATCTCTGTAAAATACATATCACATATATAAATATATATCTAAGATGTAAATAAATGTATACAATATAAATATGTATTATAGATGTTAATAAATGAATAAGAATATATACGTTGTAAATACCAGCAGATCTGAACTCTGAGGGCAGGCCAGCACTTACCGTGATTCATCTTCGTCCCAGCCCTGATGCTCACAGCTGCCTCTGCAGGGCCACAGCTCCCCTGGCCTCCCCATGCCCCACAGAGAGGCAGTGCCCAGGGGCTGCAGCAGCTGCCAAAGAGCAAAGAGGTGACCAACAGGTGGAGAATGTTTGTAAATAATTTTTAAAATTTCATACTGAATGTTTTGTCAATAAAGGTACATGTAGCCACAATTTCACATTTTCCCTACGTATGGTGACTCTTTGGGTGGCTTTGGGGACACCCTGTCTACTGTTTGGTCACAGTGAACTCACCGCCACAGCACTGTGGCTTGTGCCTGAGTGAAGGTTACCTGACACACATATTTTCTCTGTAAGGCACGTCACCGCTTTCCTGCACTTAGAAACACTAACCAGCACTTCAGCTCTGTCCTGGAGGGCCACTGTGAACAGCTGAATCACCGACAGAACCCATAAAAACTGTGAAATGTGTGACACTAAGTGCACCATGAAAAGGATATTGGTTTACAGGATGAGAGCTTCAAAAAGAAGGCAAAGGGTTTGTTGCGTTGGTTGACCTCAGCCAAGAACAAGCACTCTGGTGACTCAGGAAAGTGTCTTAACTGTTGATGTTAGGGTTATAAGTAAATTTTAAGAATAGAAAATGAATTTACAAAAAGAGAATCCTTAAATAATGAGAATCAACGGTACTTACTTGTATAGAAAAATTTATTGGAGCTGGGTTTTATATTTTATTGGATTTGTGTTGTCCTCAACTAATGTTTGAGAAAATTGAGATGCACAAAGTTCAAAGAGCTTTGAACATACAAATTATACTCCTAGGAAGTGCTAGAGGTGGGATTGAATTTGTACAATCTGGCTCCAAAGTTCTAATGTTTAAGTGCTACACCAGATTGGCTCTTTTGAGAAATAAGTATTAAGTTTTAGAATTTGGGGGGTTTACAGTAAGAAAAGGTGTTACTTTGTTACTTGTTGTTTACAGTAAGAAAAGGTGTTACTTTGAAGGTTATTAATTAAGAAAAAATTAAGATTCATTTGATTATAATGCAAATGGAAACTTAAACCTTTTCAACTAAAATATCAAAAAGAAAGAACATTTTGCATGAAGTTTCTTGAGACTCCAAGGGAAATATAAAGTAGATCCAGCTTTTAATTTTTTCTCTTAAATATTTAATGCAGTATATTTTAGTAATAAGAATTCAATTGCAACAATTAATGAGGTGAATACAAAATTAAAGTTAATAGTAAAGTGTGTGTCAACCTTGGCACTTTTCCCTCTCATATTTTAGGTAACGCAGCATGGGGCTGTGATGAGCTGTTATTTACCTGGTGCATTTTATTTCCAATATCAAGGTTTTACAAATATGATAACCTTGGCAGTCTTTTTTCTCACTTGTAATTCTAAATAAGATTATACATCTACTGCTTGGACAGCAGGGGAAGAGTGACACCCACATGATGCATATGGGTCCTCCTGTCTCCAAGCACAAATATTTCATGAACCCAGTAATGATGGTTTACAGATCCACAGAATTGCTAACATTTCATCAGATTTTAAAACCTATTCTTTAAAAGTAAAAATTGTTACCTTTCTTCAATCTTCACAAAAACTTTTCTTACTCTTTTCATTAGTACCTAATAAAATCCCAGGAAAAAATTACCTGCAGGGAGGCTGTTGGCTAAACTACCTGTATGCATTGAACTTAGGAGAATATCAGATGTCCTATAACTCTGACTCTTTAGTTTGTGTAAATGAGAAAAACGAGGCCCAGAGAGATGAAGGATTCTTAAGAACCACAGATAGAGTGGTTGAACTGGGATTGGAGCACAGACTCCGGACTTTTAATCTTCTCTTAATTGTGTGCTTTACTGTTTTCTCTTAAAGTGGCCACCTGGTCATCCTACTCTGAGTGAATAAGGACTTCCCCATTCCAGATAATAATTTATGAGAACAAATGGATTACATGGTCATGCATTTCCAATTCCCATACCGTTAATTGTTATTTAATGCTTACCTTCCAAACTTGGGGATAGTCCCATTTTCTCATGGTAGTGAACTAGGTTAATCTTTTGAAAGCTTTGTTTTGATACTTCAATTTAATTACTGGCCATCTTTTATAGGGATTACCTAGAAAAGTTTAGCAACAGCTCTGCACAAACAAGTATGTGACTCAAAGTCTTTGCCATGTGCCAACAACTCATCAGTTTATTTTCTTTGCTAAAACCATTGATGATTTTTTTTATGCAAACTTAGGCTATTAGTCTGCTCTGCTTTGTGTTAATTACTTTTAAGAGTAGATTGTGTTTAACATTTGGGGGATTGCCAATAAAAGTTTTAAACCCTACTTCTTATACTTGCAGATACTCATTTCAAAGAATTTCCAACTCTTCTCCACTGTGCCGCAAAATTTGGCCTAAAGAACCTGGCTGTTCATTTGCTCCAATGTTCAGGAGCAACCTGGGCATCTAAGGTGAAAAATACAGAAGGTTCAGACCCAGCACATATTGCTGAAAGGCATGGTCACAAAGAACTCAGGAAAATCTTTGAAGACTTTTCAGTAAGTTTTTTCCCCATTATATCTTTAAAATTCTTTTTCTAAAATAAGTGTGTGTGTGCACATAATACATTGCTTTTTTGAAAGTGATGATATTGCACAGGTAGTTTGTTGGTCCTGACTCTCCTCTTGTCTTAAAAAGCATTTTGCAGGACCGGTTTACTTGTTTTAGTATTGCCAGACACCAGCTCCATACTCCCGCCTCCAGATAACCTTTTTCAAACCCTGTCTATTCTTTCTGGCTTCTGTACATCCTATTTGCTATGGGAGGAGAGATGGTGCAAAAGGAAATGAACATCCGTTACCTTTATAATTTATTTTTGAGTCTAGATATGGCACTATGAGACCCATGAAAATAGATCAACAATTAGTAGGTTAAAGGAATGAATCTTGATAATCATTCAAAGTCTAGACAATAATGAGTTAATACCTGTTACTTAAATTTGTTTTCTTACGTGATTCCTTGTCTTTCTCCATGTTAAGTCTCAATTCTTTATCGTGTAAAGTGAAGCCCCAAATTTCAGAACACTGTCTGAAGGTTATTAGTTCTCCAAGAATGCAACTAAGGGAAGTTTTTTTAAAGGAGGAGATACTATTTCAGTACATAAAGCATATTTCGTGCTTCTATAATCAAGTTTAGAAAAATAATTGTTTTCTATTTGTAACAAACGTATATACATTGTGCTCCAGAAAGGGAATTATTCTTAGATCAGAATGATCTGCTATTGGAAGGGAAAAGGATAACGCTTATGGTGGTAAATATGTCAAAATTTTTGGAGTCTCCAAATCAGAACAGAACAGAAATAATTTTATTGCCAATAAACAATTTATATAAAGCATTTACTTGCCACCTCAGTGCTTGTAGCACAGCAGCTAGGGCACCAGCCACATACACCAGAGATGGTGGGTTCAAATCCAGCCCAGGCCTGCCAAACAACAATGACAACTACAACCAAATAATAGCCGGGTGTTGTGGCAGGCACCTGTAGTCCCAGCTACTGGGGAGGCTGAGGCAAGAGAATCACTTAAGCACAGGAGTTGGAGGTTTCTGTGAGCTGTGATGCCACAGCACTCTACCCAAAGTGACAGTTTGAGAGTCTGTCTCAAAAAAAAAAAAAAAAAGAAAAGAAAACTATTTATAAGCTGCTATAAGTAGCTTCTGGTAATTTTTTTTATTCTGATCATCAGATTAAGCCAACCTAATAATAGATTTCTAAAAATACCATTGTTATTTGTGATTTTCACAAAGAGAAATGATGATCAATGAAATTTTTTTTTCATTTTTAAGAAATTGAAAAACAGAAGAACGCGGATATCATCCACTTTCTGCAATTACAGCAGAATATAGGTTGCCCGTGTTTAAAATAAATGCAGAACACGAAGTTATGTAATACAGTTAACAAGCTACTGTATTTTTAGTCCAAGTCTTTCAAGTAAGAAATAAGTATTATTGTTATTTCTGGAGGAATTTCTGATTAACATTTCTGCTGACCTTTGACTAGTTGTACTTTATCCAATGAGTGCATTCATTTACTAATCACCCCTCGTATGTGGTCATTGACCCGAGCAGCATGTGGCCTGTTTCAGTTAGGTCCATCAGTCAGGTCTCCTCGGATGTTTTCCCATGATACTGTCATTCACTAATTCTCAGGTGTCTGTCTTCAACTCTCTACAACCCTGTTCTCTAATTTTCACTTACTGGTGGACTTAGGTTAAAATTTTCGCTATAAGCCTCAGGATTCAGGGTTACTTTCTAAGATAAACCCTGGTTTTCAAAGAGTGATGCTTCCACTTCATACTCTCCAGTGAAGACAGATGCAGCCCTGTGAAAACGGCAGGTGCTCCAGAAATAACACAATACTACGTAATGATAGCAGTAGATGTGAAAGTAGTTATGAGGCTAGGAAGTGTGGGTTGATGGATGTGAGAAATAATTTTTTTCTTCTAGATCTTCTGAGGATATCTATTTCTGCTCTTGCAATAGCGGCACTGATACAAGTTGATTGCTATCATTGTTTCTGGTCGACTATTCATTCATTTATAGTGGCTGCAGTCTAATTTTGCAGAGTTATACTTCATAATTATCCTAGGAAATTTATTAAGTGATTTTCTATATCCTATCTCTTTGCGAGCTTTTACTATGTGCCAGAATGTCTGAAGTTGACATTACCATTACAGATAAGTTAGATCCATTACTGTGTGAATATTTTGCTGTCAGTAAGGAAGTGACTACAGCTGTTGGAGGGGACAGGATATCTGTAAATTCATTTTAATATATCTGTGGATAATCATAGGTGTAATTATTTGCAATCTACCAAAGACATTGTTGCAAATGTGTGTGGTTAATGAAATGGAAAAATATATATTAGCTTGTAAGAAACACTGAAGTGTTTTCTGTTGATTTATCTGCCATATAAAGTCCTAGCCATTTTAAAATGAATTGAGATGCCCTCGTCTTCATCATGAAGGTATACCAGATAACTGCATGTTGACACTACCTGTTCTAAATTATAGTAATGTCTTTTTAAAAGTACATCTAAAACTGAAAAAAAAATACTTTGGCATCTCATCATACTCCTAAAATACTTTACAGTTTTTAATATTTATATAGTGTTATTGTTATAACTACATTCTGATACATCTAAGATCATCACTTATGTATTCAAAATTTCCACAAACTACTATTTCAGGGAGAGTTGAACAGTGCAGATATTTTTCAAGTTTGAGGTTTACAGTCTACCAGAGGACCGTACTGTGTATTGAAGACATTATTTTTAAATTTAAACATTTTTCTCCCCAGATAATTTACTGATTTGTTCGATTTTTTCCAATCCCCCATCAGGGAAGCTCACTGGGAATGGCCATACAGAGAGTTGGGTCATCCCGGAATGAAGCAGATAGAAAGAGAAAACAGTTACGATTTTGGAAAAATAACAGAAAAAGGCATCAGTGTTTATAAAACAACTAGTACCCATATCTTTGTATTAGCTGTATGGATGGGGGACAAGGGAAGATCTCAAATCCTATTTCTTAGGTTGCTTGTTGACATTTTTCCCTTAAGAAGTTAGTAATTCATACATAATCTATGAACAGAGCCTCTTCTTTGTGGATGAATAACTTTTATGTTTTGATAAAGTTATCTCATTAACACATTTATTTCATTCATAATGTTTCAGTACCATTGCTGGATAACAATACTTGCGCTATGTATTTCTATGATCTTTCACATCTCTACTCATTTTTCAGTCTCTGATGTCTACTGAGAAAATTAACATGAAAGGTAGATGGATTAAGGACAAGAGATTTGGTATTTAAATCCCCAACTGGGTATGAACCACAATATGCTTCATGTAATTTTTGAGGAAGGCCTTCATTTCAAATAACAAATACATGTTGGTTGTGATACTGGTGATTCATTAAATGCTTTAAAAACTTATCTTTTAAATTTAAAGTACATGGAGATTTGAAAACAAACTGTAACTTGTCCTCAGATTAAGAGGTACCTCAAGATTTAAGATAAAGCACACAGCAAACATTAGTATGTGTTCTAAGTAAAATAATGTAAGTGAAACTTCCTCATATTAGTTCAGTTCAGTCACCCTATGCACTCCCTTTTAAAACCCTTGGCAAAATGATAACACTGGTACATAAATAGACCAGAAACCAGTATTTCCTTCTCTGTTGGCTGGCCGTGGCATTGAAGAACCCACAAGTGTTTATTATTTGGGGAATAATCAGAAAATATCTTTTTTCTTCCACCAGTGTTTATTCATGTAGTTTGGCATAAATATTAATAAGATATTAATAATAAAATTTATTTAAGAAAATTTGAGAAATAGGAGAATGAGCTTTTCCTGCACTTTTTCTAGCTGGCTTTTCGGGAGAACTCTTGTTCAGAAATCTTTCCATTGCTCACAGCTGTGATGAGATTCCTGTGACAACATCGTGCTCACAGTGACCTACCTCTGCACACTTCTCTGTCCCTGTGGACTTTGGGCTCAAGTGTGTGTGTGTGCGCGCGCGCGCACATGTGTGTGTGTCTATGAGAGGCAGAAATTGAGCGGTTGATTCTATTACCCTCTAGTGTCCGACAGACTCTGATCTTTTTCAGATGGTCAGGGGTTTGGAATGCAGGTATAAAGGGAGGGGTATTGAAGCACATACAACATCCCTCATGGAGAGTGATAATTAACTGACTAATATAAAGGACTGATTCTCAGAAATTAGGCTTAGTGTTTAGGCCGGTGAACGCTCCCTGCTTCGGCCACCGACTTGCCTCCTTCTCAGCACGGCTCACTCAGTACTTCACATGCGCCATTTTGTTCTCAGGTAGAGTGTTCTGTTGAATTTGGGATAGATGAGTATCATATAATTGAATTTAAATGGAAGCATACCTGATTTTCCCGTGCAGTTTTTCTTTCCTGTAAGTCTAGGAGCTCATGATGGGTGACAGGCTCTCTTCCCTCTCCCCGTCAGGTGCACAGACGGTGCTCAGCGTGTATTTACCTATTGAAAGGGCAGAGGCAAGTCTCTAACTAAAGGCTTGTCAGAGCTCACTTTCCCAGTCATACCCTTAACTAGTTTCCATACTGTAAATGAAACAGTTGGTCACATTCCTTATAAACGTAGAATTCTTTTTAAAGTTTGGCTTTAGAGAATTCATAGATAGCCCAATGCTTTCTTTGGCATGTATTGTTAATAGGTCGGACTACACTAAATTTTTGAATTCTGGCCTTTGTTCAATATTGATGCTTGGAACTGAAGAACCGGGAACAAATTGCGTAACTGCACGTAACTGCACGCATTCACATGTAAGTCTCAGTTCTGCTTTTGAAGCTACTTAGCAAACTCTTTCTAAATGCACCCTCTAGATGCACCATAGCGGCTATTACAGATTTTTGTTTTTCCCAAGTTCTCAAACCCAGCTCTATGTGGCCTATGGAATCTCCCTTAATTAACTCCTTCGTCGTCTTCTTTGTTGAATTTTCATTTTCTGCTATTCAGAGAGCCTTGGTACTCAGCCAGGTCTGGGTTTTAAACCTAACTTCATCAAAAATCAAGTTCACATCCTTGGAAAAAAGTAATTTCTTAAAGGGAAGGTGTTTTTAGGATTTGATTAAATAAATAGGAAAGCATTAAACGTATAGAAGATCTATTTAAAAAATGCTATTGCATTTACCTTATTTTCTGTCTATATGTTGTTGTACATACCAGCTACACACCTCATCATCAATCATACCCTCTTCTTTTTGTCATTAATTTCTCCTATTAGACTAACTCTTCCCTAAGCAAAGCATTTGTTTTAAGCACACACACGCTTCACATGGACATGCAGACATACAGACTTGTATTGTTCAAACATGTACTCGTGTGTGTGTATCAAACCTTTGCATTGAGTGCTGTACTAATGCTGCTCTCAAAGACCATATGAGTGATCTACCATATACAGCTCCACTTAATTCTCTTCCTGCTTCCTTTGGCTCAGACCTTTGGCGTTGTTGTCCCTGACCTTGCCCTCTTCCTGAATCTCTGCCGACCCCTTGTGAATTCCTTTCTTTACCCCCTCAGCAAAGATTCTACCTACACTGTCTTCTCTGGTGATTCAAAGGTGGTATCATAATTGGCACAGTTAAAGCCATGTGGAATTTGTGTGAAGCAGACAACAAATCATAATAGGATCTGAAGTAAGAAGCCCTTCATAGGAAAATGCGAAGGGTGCATCTGGGGAAAGGAATGGAATGTGTAACGAGAAGAGGCAGAGACGTGGAAGCTGTGACTCCTTAGACTGGAATACTGATTCTTGTTATTGATTTTTCTCCAAGACTACGTATTATTTTTCAACTTGTTTATAGTAATAACCTACGAATGATAAGGTACCAATTTTTAAAGAAAACCATAACATTAAACGCGGAATTTTAGTAAAATACACATTAGGTAATGTCTGTAGAACTGAAAAATAGCTCTTAATGGTAGATACTTAAAAACTCAGGTGGTTATTATATTTCTGTTTTTCTAAGAAAATACTTGATTTTTAATTAAGTAGTTCTTTATACATTGTCTCACAGGTTCTATGCTTAATTCAACATAATGAGGCAGCTGAATCGAGATGGAGAAGCCAATAATAATGTAGGTTCCAACTATAAAATATTCTTTAGGAAAACTGTCCTAAGGCTGTATATGAGTAGAGCGGCCATCAGGAAAGACATTTCCTGTGGCTGCTAAGCCCCGTGTGTGAGACTGCTTACAATAATCTCCTTCTCCCAGAAACGATGTTGGTGTGCTTGGGCAGAGTCAACCAAAAACCCCATTTGCAATTTTCGGTCAGAACTGTTCACAGATGTCCCAGCTGCTGTTTTCTCATTGTGTTGCTCTGTAATAAATGACATAGATTTTCATAAACTTCCTAGAATAGCTAACAGTATCTGTGCACTCTGTCTTTACATACACACAGGTGTAATTCTGAAATATTTTCCTGGGTTCCCCTTCATGACTCTGCCTCCACACAGGAGACGGGCAACAGGGGCAGGAGAGTACACTGCTCACCTCCACAGCAGTGTTAAGTATAATCATTTTGAGGGAGAAAAAGCAAGCATCACCAGGACAGGGCAAGAAGAGGAAGACATCTGGACAGTCCTCGAGCATTTTTTCCCCAAACACTTACACAGGCTATTGCAGTACCAATTTATATCACCACAAGCTAAGTTAGCCTTCAAGTGCAACAAAGCAAAGATTTAGTAATACAAATACAGTAAACTTTTATGTTTCCAATGTCCTGAATAGGCACAATGTATTATCTCCCTAATTCAGGTTTTTTACATCAGAAATGCTATCATCTCATACAAACAGAATACACACCTTTCTCAGATTACACATTTGTTACACTTCTCATTGCAAGGTCTGTTTACTCCTGTACTTCATGATTTTTCTCAATTGTATAGGCAGCTTTTTAAAAAATAATTTCTTGTCACTGGACAAAGGACCCATGTAAAAACCTTCAGACTTGGGTCTTTCCCTCTGCCAGAAGCTCTGGTGCTTTTTTACTCCTTCTATACTCCTTTCTGGCTAATAAAATCCTATCTTACCACTGAAAACAAAGTAACTTCTTGTTAAAGCATCGTTTTAAGAATAATACATTTTTTGATAAACCCTAGAGGGCAGTTTGTCCTAGCACCAGCTGAAACCTGAGAAGACACATCTCTTTATCCTGAACAGAGGGAAAGCTTAGCCTTTCAGAGAGATGTCAGAATTTTATTCTTAAATGAGATTTATCTTGCAATATATATTTGAACACCTATTTAGCCTCACTTTTTGGAGAATATTCTCTAGACCCAGTATAAGCCCTCCATCTAAACATTTAAGCCCATTTCCCCTGTCCTCATCTCTGGGTAAATGGAAACAAGTGTCAAAGCCAGCCACAGCAGATGCATATTTCAGAGCAATGTATAATATCTCTTTTCTGATATTCATTGCACCAAATGCCATGGTTTCTGGGAATGCAACGACCATGGTGTATGAGGACAAGTGACAATATGATTTTGATTACCTATTGGGAAATCAAAAGTAATGATATTTATTCTCATTAAATTAAAATTAATAGAATACCCACAGATAACAAGGCAATTCATGAAAGTAATAGAGGGAAATAACATACGTGTGCTTACAGTTCTTCTCCAATAAAGATCATTAATATGCTATTAAATAGTTTTAAGGTTGAAACATTATCTTGTTCTAAACAGATAATTCATTCTCTTTGATGTATTTCCTTCATATATTGGCAGTCTCCAGGATTCTATGGAGGGTCACGTACCTGTTTATGGTGGCTTAGTGGTCTCTAAAGCCCTTGAAATTCCAAGGTTTTTAATTCTTAGAGTTCCCATTTTTCAGAAACCTTATAAACTTTAGTATTTTTATTTATTTTTGACTTCTTTCAAACCAAATAACTGGTGTAGAATACAATAGTCTAGAGCTGTCATTTCCATGCCTGCTGGTCAGAAGTAAATGCAGTTTCGGTGAGTGCAAAATTAATCACAAATGGTAATTAAAGTAATCAGCGTTGACACTACCATAGATTTAGAGAGTTCCCCTCATGAAATAAACACAATGGCATTATCATTTAGAAAGGATATATGCAGAGGTGAATAAATTAAAATTTCATTGGGAAAATATGGTTGTTGGAATTTTCTGTTTTAATTGGCTTTGAATTTTAATCATTCTTGATGCTTGAAGATAAAAAAGAGTATTTAATATAATCTAATGTACATTGAGTATAAATTTTTCTACCAGCATTCTGAAATGGTTTCTAATTTTATTTCATATAAAGATCTCTCCAGAGTCCGCTTACATCTGAATAAAATTCAGACCTGTATAAATTACAAAACAGGAATATTCATCAAATATCATAGCTTTGAGCCTCAGCAATCTTTTTCATCTGTCCTCATGTAGCAGCACCTCCCCTATGGTACATATGGGTGTAAGAAGGCAAAGTTTATGATTGACTTATTTTGCCTATTTAAATGGTAACAGTTGAAGGCTAAATTTGAGGTTTGTTTTAAATAAATTAATCTACTCCCCTTTGAGACAGAAAGCCAGTAGTCTCTCTAATTTTAGCTCCACAAATCAATGTATTGATTGATTCAACAAATATTGGAGTACCCATTATTCTAAACACAGGAAATTCAAAACAACCCAAAGTCTCCCCTAATGGGAATAAGTACTACAGACAAATAAATATGATGCACAAGGTGTATTATGGACTTTCGTGTTTAAGGCCAACAAGAAGCAGAAAGGACAATCGTGTGTTGAGTTGCATGTGAGATGAAATGGAGGGGGAAGCTCCTGAGTGAGTGGGTATGGAGGTGCTTACTAGGAAGGAGGACTTTTAGCAACAACCTGAAACTATAAAGGAGAAAGCCATTGCAGATATCTGGAGAGTGAAGTATTTCAATAAGCAGAGATAGGCTAGGAAGTGCAAAGCCTGAGATGAGAGGTCCCAAAAAGAATAAGTTGGCCAATGTGACTGAAGAAGAGTAAATGGGAAAGAAAGAAAAGAGTCAGAGATGGTGTCAGAAATACAAGCAAGGACTGAATCTGCAGGCCTAGTAGGCAGTGATGAGACTTCGGGGTTTGGGAATAGGAAAACTAATAGGGAGTTCAGAGGAAATGCATGACATGTTCTGATTTAAATTGAATAGAACCTCCAGTATACTGATCGCAAACTGCGCAGGGAAAGGGCAGGAGGGCTGACACCTGCCTGGAGACAACTCGCACGATCCAAATGGGGATGATAACATGGTGGTACCACAGACTCGGATTATAGCAGCGGACAGAATAGTAAGGTCTGAAATGTGCAGTATGTTACGGTGGAGTCGGAAGGATTTACTGCTTCCTTGGTAGTGGAATAGAAAAGAAAGTGAGTAGTTACTGGAACTCCCGAATGTGATGGTGTATGCATTAGAATGAATGCCTTGCCTTTTATTGAGCTATGGAAGGCTTCCCGAAGAATGAGTTAATTGAGGAAGATAAGTAGTTTGGTTTTGGACATACTAAGTTTGAAATGCCTACCAGACATTATAAAGTTTAAAAGCTGAAGTGAGTGGGGATACTAGCAAAAAAAGCCAACAATGGGCAGCCTTCAAGGTGGGAAGAGGATCAGGAATCTGTTGACCTGGATGCCAAGTAGAAAAAAATCAGTTTTTGCAGGCGAAGTGAGGTGGCAGACAACTACATCAGATGCTACTGACAGGTCAGCTGATATGGGAAACAGAATCGACTGTTGGTAGCAATGTGGATTTGTACGTGCGTGTTTATGTATTTCTCCTGAAAAATTAATTATACTAATAAGCCTTTCCAAATATTGGGGAGACGCAACCGTGATTCATTGGAAGATGAGGGAGATTAAGATAAAATTATTTAATGCCTCCTGAGTTCCATGCCACTGTAGGGACAATTTTGATGAATATTTTACTCTGGGTTAGCTTGTCCCAAAGACCTCTTATCAGCTATTTGTGGAAACAAGAGGAAACGTGGATCTATTTTAGACACACATTTCCTAACATGCTTTGGAATCCCTCCCTCATGTAACTAAATCTTCCAGGGGCAGAGACAACATCCAACTTCCAGCAGTTTTGACTGTCTGCGAGAGAAAGTGATCTGTCAAGAAAAACAATCAGAGCTCTTTTATCTGCCAGATGTGAATGGCCATTCACACTGACAAATCTTAATGTCCAATTTCTGATGTGAGCCTATGGCTGAGATTTCAGCCCAAGCAAGCACATTTCTCCCTTTATTAGTGTTCAACTTTCTTTTCTCAGTACTGCCGAGTTCACTTACTCAAATTAGGCTCTTGGTAAAACATCAGGAAGCCAATTAATCCATTTTCTTAATGAGAACTCTCTATTACAAGAATAGATAACTGCCTAGACTTATATTGAACCTGTCAATCTTGCATTTGGATGGGAAGAATGCCAATTATCCAGGCAATCTGGTTCATTACTACAGGATTGAGCTGCCTTGCTAAATAAACCAGTGGTGCAATTATAACAAGCACCATGGGAGTAGGGAGCACTTGGGGTTGGAAATATTTTGAAGGCTTATCATTATTTTTGAGGTTGTTTTATAAGCTAAGTTGGGTTAGAAGCTTTATGCACACCCTTCCATCAGTGTTCCCCCAAACCCTCTGAGGAATTTCTACTAAGTTTCCATTTTGAGAACGTGAGGGTCACAAGGTGGAGAATTAGTAACTGTGTGAGACCATCGCTGGCCTCCAAAACATGGCTATTCACGTACACAAAGAACCTGCTCCTCCTACCGTCTGACCTTACATGTTCTGTAATCATTAGATTTATTCTTTCCGATTTTAATACTGCCAACCATGGAGGAGAAAGAGATGGATTTTATAACAGGACAACAGAGGCCAGAGTGATCTAAATTTAATAATAAATAATCACAGAAAGAGCCGGGTCACTACCCTTAATCTTGATCTGTTCTTTCCTAGATCCTCCTACCTATGCCAATGCAATGCCTCTGAGCAGAATGCCAGCCTCACGCGTATATCATAAACCTCCCAAGTATTTATCAGCTATACTTTCTATATCTGATAGGAATTGTTAGAGAAGAAAAGAGAAAACCTTATACTTTTATTTCTCTCTGAAATCTTCTTCATGAAATATCAGATCGCTGTAGGGTTCAAATTCTTTATATGAAAGGCGTTTGGAATTTGTAAAACTTCAGCACAGTTTTTAGTATTATCACCATTTGTAAACTTGTCTGTAAACATATTTTCATATTCTAACCACTTTGAACTATTCTAACACTTAATTCTTTTGTAATTAAAAGGATAGCTGTATGACACTTGAATATTTTCATTTTCTACTTTGGATCTAGCTCTTAAAAAATATGGGAAACAATAGTCATCGATTTTTCTCCTTTAGCAGGTCAAACTGTTATATTCTGTCTGATAAGGAATGGATATGTTCATCACGCTTTTACTCTGTGTTCTACATTAAGTCAATGAATGGTGTTCTTCAGTACCCAGAAAACAGCCATCGTCTAAGTAGGCAGAGATGGCCTTAGCTGATGCTGAGAGCTGTTCCTAGTGCTCGCATCCTGGCTGGTTGTGGAGAGATAAGAAATGCACAAACAAACAAGAGAATTTCAGAAAGTGATAAATCCTGTAAACACTGTTTAAATAAAAAAGTAAATTTAATTGTGTCTGGTCATAAGAAAGAATGACACATTTGTCACACAGGTTGATGTTAATAAAAGTTTCATTTAATACTAATTTTCCCTTCTCTATGGCATCTTCATAACCCCTCTAATCATGTATTAATATAATCAATATATTAATTAATTCAAGTCTAGAATCTGTTTCCTTTAATAGACGATAAACTTGAGAATATATCAGAGTTAGTAGTTGCACAGTCATGTATGGGGTTATTGGTTTAATATCTCTCCCACAGAACTAGATTATGGAAGAGTATTGTGCACTGTTGTATCTGCCTTGCTCAGAGTAGATGCAATCTCTCTCTCTCCATTTGTTGTGTGAAAGAGCAATTTTTTTCCACAAATGTTGGGCATGCATTGCCTGTTGGATATTGTTGCAGTTATAGGACTGCAGGACAGATAAGTCTCTGCTCTCACAAGCTCACATTTGAATGCCAATGCAGATATAAACTCAGGAGCTAGTGCTCTGTAGATTTGTTCTTAGTTCAACCATAAATATTATCACCAGACCCAATCTCCAGTGAAAAATTAGCAAGTAGTTAAGGACCTTGGAAAAAAGATCATGTTAGTAATAAGAACACACCAGTGGTGCATCTTACAGGGGTATATGTGAAACTTGGTAAATGGTCTATAAAGCTAGTGAATGATGCCCCATGATCATATCAATGTACACAGCTATGATTTAATAAAAAGAAAAAAAAAAAAAGAAAAATCTACACCAACAACAACAACAAAAAAAATAAAAAGCCCAAGTGCCCATCGATCCACGAATGGATTAATAAATTGTGGTATATGTACACCATGGAATATTATGCAGCCTTAAAGAAAGATGGAGACTTTACCTCTTTCATGTTTACATGGATGGAGCTATAACATACTTTTCTTAGTAAAGTATCTCGAGAATGGAAGAAAAAGTATCCAATGTACTAAGCCCTACTATGAAACTAATTTATGGCTTTCATATGAAAACTATAACCCAGTTATAACCTAAAAATATAGGGAAGAGGGAGAGGGAGGGGAGGGAGGGGCGCGGATGGGCAGAGGGAGGGTGGTTGGTGGGATTACACCTGCAGTGCATCTTACAAGGGTACATGTGAAACTTAGTAAATGTAGAATATAAATGTCTAAACACACTAAGAAAATGCCAGGAAGGCTATGTTAACCAGTGTGATGAAAATATGTCAAACGGTCTATAAAACCAGTGTATGGTGCCCCATGATCGCATTAATGTACAAAGTTATGATTTAATTTAAAAAAAGGTATAAAGAACTTCTATGTACCAGTTTCTCTTTTTCTTGCTCTATAATAACACAGAATGGTTAAGTGACTACCCAAGGTCCCAGATTGGAAGAAGTGAAGCAGGGACTCGAACACAGGCCATGTAGCTGTGACTTGTACGCTTTAACACTGTATTCGACTACATCTAAAATCTTAGGAAAGGTACACTTAACCCTTTTTAGTGTATTCTCAAACCATTTATCCCATTACATATCTCACAGACAACCTTTCTGTGTAAAATTATTGTTAAACATCACATTGAATTTAATTCCAATGTCGGTCTGTGATCTATGCAGATTGGCTACAGAGCCTTCAGAACACAGAAAAAGAAAACATTGAATTCTAGTTTTTGTAGGTGAAGTTAAATTAAGTTCTGCTTAACTTTCTAACAGTGTCCTTTGCTCTGTTCTTTAACTGCATTTTTGCAATAGTTCTATTGATTCTTAAGAGCATCATGATGATTAATTTTATTTGTCAACTTGGCCACAGGGTACCCAAATATTTGGTCAAATATTATTCTTGTGTTTCTGTGGGGGTAACTTGGTTGAGATTAACATTAAGTTGGTAGACTGTGTAAAGCATATGGCTCTTCCAAATACAGGCAAGCCTTATCCAGTGAGTGGAAAGCCAGAACAGAACAAAAGGGCTGATCTTCCTTTGAACTACAGCCTTAGTTTTTCCTCCCTTTGGATTTGATCTTCACCATGGGCTGTCCTGCTCTCAGGCTATGGACTTGCACTGAAACTACACCATTGCTTTTTCTGAGTTTGGGAACTTACCAGCCTCCATAACTATATAAACCAATTCCTTATAATTAATCTCTTTCTGTGTGTGTGTGTGTATGCAAAGAGAGAGAGATTGTTTCTCGGTGAACCATGACTAACACAAACATTATTTTGATTATAAATGTCTATGACATTTTTTTCCTCAATTACTCAGTGGTAAAGTCAAGCTGAAGAAATAAGCTGAATGCAGGATGAATCATATCATGTTACATTTTGCTGTTGGGGCTGTAACTGAGTATTGAGTGTCATAGGGAGAGGGCTAGAGTGCTAGAGCAAGGACTGTGCAGAGCCCCAGAAGGCAGAAAGACAGACACAGACCGATGGACCCCAGGCAAAGCAATACGAATCTGTAAAAACTCAGGAGTAACTAAAGTAGTTCTAGGAAAATAACATGCAAAATGATTAGAATTTTCCTTTGTATGAAAATGCGATTTGTTTAAGATGTTTGTAATGATTTTTAAGTACTTTCCAGCAGGTGTTTGGGATGGGGAGGGACCTATTTTAATGGCTGAAGATTTCTACTGATTGTTAGTAGATGAAATCTTGAATGTTTTGTAATGTGGGAGACAATTGCCCCCTGTGAAGATCTGGCATGTTTAAATGCTGGGGAGATCCTTCCTTAAGATAAAATTACAGCCAAGGTCTTATACATATGTCATCTGTTAAAGGTCTATTTCCTACTTTTAATGAGATGTCTCTCTTCCTGGTGAGCAAACATCTTATACTTGTAGAAGAAGAAATATTGTGAGATCACTTACGCTTCTGAGAAAATATATCCATGTACTGGAGGAGACAGATGATGCAGGCATTTTTTTTAAATAGAATTAAGCCAACCTCTCAAGGGTAGATGAGAACAAACCAATAAATTGTTGGATTGGTAAAAGTCACCAGGTAAAACTATATATGAAACCACATGATAAGAAGAAAATGAGTAAGGGTGTTTATATAGGAGTGGCTGCTACTGCTGTGCTTTTCCTGCAGTTGTAAGATGCTTACACTGTGACAAAACTGTAATGTCATATGGTGCATGTGCACTGAAGAATATTTGTGCCTCCATACAGTGTAAGCATTTATGATGCGAATAAATTCCACTGCCAACTCTGCTTCCTTCCAAAGGTAAGCATGAGTTTTAGACATAACAGTGTCATAGATAATTGGAAAATGGCTGTTGTCACATTTATGTAAAACAATGGCCCATAATGGGGATACAGCTATAGAAAGAGAGATTGGTTGAAGAAACTAATGATAATAAGATTTAGAGTTTTATTTATGTTAGAGTAACAGTGTATTAAATGACCAGAGGAGAGTCAAGAAAAGCGCTAAACATGAGTTCATCCATGAGGAGTAATGTCTTTTTCAGAACAAAACAAGTAAACAGGTTAAGGAAGAAAAGCATGCTAAAGGGGTGCAAGGTTGCACATAGATGTTCCATTGACGCTGCCCCCGATACACAAGGGTTGTCATATCTGCAGTCCGGTAAGAAGGTGAGCGTTTCCCAGGTCTCAAAATGTGTATATCATCAAATTTGATCCATGTGTAATTTTTATTTATTTTATTTTATTAAATCATAACTGTGTACATTATTGCATTTGTGGGGTACAATGTGATGATTTTATGTATAATTTGGGATGCTTACATCAAACTGGTTAACATAGCCTTTACCTCACTTACTTGTTGTGTTAGGACATTTATTCTACTCTTAATAAATTTGACATGTACCCTTGCAATGTGCCCAATAAGTGAGGTCCCACCGATTACCTTCATTCCACCCAGCCACCACCCTCCCCTCCCCTCACCTTCCTCTTCCCTTCTTCATCCTGGGCTATAGTTGTATTTTATCATTCGTATAAAAGTGTGGGTGATTATGTATTGGCTTCATAACAGTACTGAGTACATAGGATAATTTATCTTTCGTTCTTGGGAGACTTTACTAAGGAGAATATGTTCCAGCTCCATCCATGTACACATAAAAGAGGTAAAGTCTCCATCTTTTTATGGATGCATAATATTCCATGGTATATATATACCACAATTTGTTAATCCATTCATGAGTTGATGAGTACTTGGGCTGCTTCCATGACTTGGAAATTATGAATTGGGCTACAATAATTTTTAAATATAATTCAGTATGTATAAAGTTACGGCAATGACTCTCAAAGAGATTGTTGACCTCCATAGCATAATACAATGTAGTGACAAGAACATAAAAGGTCAAATACTTATTGAGAGAGTGAGAATTCTGTCTCACCATCTACTGGGTAGTGGTCCAGGCAGTAAACAGTTCTATTCAGGTCTCATGACAGCATCGAAAGGCTGCCAATCTCACTGTTCCCTGATTGTGTATAGTTTAACAAATTCTGCGAGGTGCTTTTATCCAGCAGCCAGGATTCCCCTATGATTATTGATGCCTTGTTTAGAGTGGTTTGAGTCTTTTCATCTATTCCAGTTTGCCAGTAAGAAAGCTGGTGTCTAGAAGAGTGTCCCATTGGGACCATGTAAATACTGTGAACCTCGCTCTTGGGGCCTGGATGCCATGAGCGAGCTGCCCAGCATGTGAAGCCAATAGGCAAGGGAAACGGCATACATGCGTAGGTCAGGATCTCTTAGAAAGGAAACAACCGTGTAGCCGTAGCTGGGGAACCCTCGGAGTGGAGTAGAGTACCCTGCAGTAGCAGCCCAAGGGTATGCCGAACCTTTTGAAGCAGCTTACATTCAAAAAAGGAGACTGCTGTTCTATATCTGGTTTAAAATACGTGTTCTACTGTCTTTCCATCCAGGGGTTAAGAAGGATGAGTAGGCCGAGCTACAGTGGGCAACACAGGTGGGGGGAGTAGAGGAGAAATGATGATGATACCATTGAGGGAGAATGGAAATGAAAGAAAATTATCAGCACTGCGAACCTGGATCACATGTGCCCCAAGTGAATTTTTGAAAGCAGAGCTACTGCTAGCCTTTGGTCTGTGAAGAGATCTTTTAGTATCAGTTCTGTAAAAAATAAAGATTAATGAGCCTTCTGAACTGATGTAGCCAGTGACCCCGTGATCATAGCTTAAAAGCAACCAAACCAAGCCAAGCAAAAACAAAGAAACTCTCACTCACCTATGACTAATAAAAAAATTCATAAAAAATCAAAGATTCCCTATGTAGCACCATTAGAAGCACTATTTTGACATCATTGGTATTTCAATGCCATTTTAAAACTCTGCTAGGAGAACTTCTTTTGATTTGCACACATACTCACCAATGCCACAACTCTTGATTGCACACTTATTTTTGAGCAATGTTTCCTAGCTTGGCACCCAATCGCACAGTGGTTATAGCGCTGGCCACATACACGGAGGCTGGCGGGTTTGAACCTAGCCCAGGCCAGCTAAACAACAATGACAACTGCAACAAAAAAAATAGCCAGGCATTATGGCAGGCACCTGTAGACCCATCTACTTGCGAGGCCAAGGCAAGAGAATTGCTTAAGCCCAAGAGTTTGAGGTTGCTGTGAGCTGTGACGCCACAGCACTTTACCATGGGCAACATAGTGAGACTCTATCTCAAAAAAAAAAAAAAAAAATTGCCAGTCCTCACACCCCCTTCACCCAGCATTCCAATTTTCCTTTATCTCGCTCAAACTTTTCCTTTGCCGTAGAGCTTATTACCTTCTGAAATACTACATATTAGCCCTAATTGCCTGCCTCCACCTCACCCTGCCTCAACTCCAAAATTTAAGTACCATGAAGACAGGGATCTCTGTTGTGTTTTCATTGAATTAAAAACCTTTTCCAGAGTTGAAGAAAGCAGATATCTATGTTAACATAGTAAAATGGGATGCCCACGCTGCAATTCTAAAGGCAAAGCAATGAAAAAGTTATAAGGAAAGATCTTCGGTAGTCAATCAGGAAAACGGCTGTCAGAAAATTGCCATGTGGATATAAGTTTAAATGTAAATCTTTCTGCGAGCTGTTAATTTTCTAAAAAGTACATTTAACTCATGAGTGCAGATACTGGGACTCCTCATTAGTAGTGTGTAGAGAAATGTGCCATTAATGCCCTAACTCAAGGCTCATAATCTACTTTTTTGAGATGGGATTTATTTTAACTTCTGCAATCACTTATCAAGATTAAATGGGGCGAGGCAGGGAGTGAAAGGGAATCTTCCTTGAATTCAACGCATTTGTTATTCAATTTATCATCAAATGCCATTGACAATCTTGTCTGTGTGTAATACCATAATTGATAGATACCTGTCACCTTTCTCTCAAGTAATTAGTTTAGGGAGGGCCCTAGGGAATATATGAAACATCAAACAATCTTCTCGCAGCTTTCATATTAACAAGTTTAATTACCAAGAAAAAAATACTTAACAACACATATATCAGGCATGATTATGAAAATGGCAGATAACGCCTAGGGAATCTCATCTATCAAATCCGTTTGCTGTGATGATAATGACTAATGACCATGTGTTCACAGGCTGGTCCGTAAGACCCATGCACAGAGACTGCGAATGTGTTCTCTGCTCATACTGCTGTATTTTGTGAAAATTATAAACCATATCTCATACTCAGTCCCCAGAATACCTTTACCTACACTCAGGTAATACCCATCTCTCCTTCCCTCCAGCAGTAGTCCCAGGACTATGTTGAGAAAGCTGTGGTTTCTTCATTCCATATTCCTGAAAGTCATAGGCCAAGCGTAGCTATTACTTACCACTCTCTCTACCTGAGACATATTCTTGCCTGAAATACTACCCTCTAAAATCCTAATCTATTCCTGAAATCCTCATTTTTCCAGTAGTTTGAATTTATGTCATTTTTCTTGGCTTGCCCAAATGTGTTCTTGGTCAGTATTTGGAGACCACCTCCCTTTTAAATGAGGTGGGTTTTTTAATATCCTGTGTGGGATAAAGTACAGTGATTTGGGATCTATGGCAAATAAAACATATAGTAATCTCAAGAGCTCCTTCTGACTACCCATAACAGATTAGCCGATAATGTAACATTAATTTCTTAAATACAGTGTCCCTTGCTTGTTGCAGAGAAATCAACACTACATCTAGCAGCAGACCAAGTCTACCGTCTTAGGGCCTCATACAATAGGGAGCACATGTTCCATGTTCAGCATAGGTTGGCAGGGTCTGAGGCAAGCCATGTTCCCCACACAGTGACTCAGAAGCTTGGTGGGTGGGCGCACCATCATCTTGTAACAGCATCACCTGGAAACATGGCCTCTGACGTTGCAGCATCAGAGATGGAACGTTGCAGAGAGGGATGGGGTGGGAGAGACTTGACTTCCAATGGCCTCTGTCCTGAAGTGACTAACATTGTTCCTCTCACAAATCACTGGTGCTCACCAACCATATGGTCCCATCCTATCTACAAGGAATTATGAGAAATGTCAGGGCATCTGCGGAATATTTGGTGAGGACCGTCTCTGCCACACATGATGTGCACATCAGCTGTGGGCACCAACATGATAAATCGAACTTCAAAGTTAACATTATTTTAATAAAACTACATTTTCAATATGTCCAGATATCCTGAAGGCATAACAACAATAACATAATATACATCAGTAAGAGAGTTGTTTCTGAATATCATACCCAAATCACTGAAACAAACTCAAATATCCTCTAAATAACACCAGTAACTTCAGCAAGAGCAAATTTGTCTCCTGGCTTCCCTATTGACCATTTGATGCATCTATAAACCAAACTACATGGGGCTCATTCACCTATTGTCAACTCACTCTAATTTATTTCGTTGATAATTGTTCCTGAGAGCTGTGTTTTTTTCAGGTTTTTCTTCCCTGGACATGATTATGAGATATTGCCTTATTCCTCTAGATAAAGGAATGTAATTAGAATGATTCATGTTTGTATGTTAAATATTGCAATGGCAGGGACTTTTCCTTCACTTTTCCACAGAGGAACAAAAACTAAATTTCAAAGTCATTTTATTAAGTTTTTTTTTAAACCAGTATTTTAGAAGAATTCGAGATTAAAGGAAAGTTTAAAAAATAGCACAGAGTTCCCACATACCCTCACCCAGGTTTTATTATTATTAAAATCTTGCATTATCATAGTACATTTGCTCCAGTTAATGAACCAACATTGGTACCTTACCATTAGCTAAAATATGAATTTTATTTAGATTTTCTTAGTTTTTGCCTAATGTCCTATTTCCATTCCAGGAACCCATCCAGAACATCTTACTGCGTTTAGTTTTTATGTCTCCTTAAGCTGCTCTTGTCATGACAGGCCCCCAGAATGTCCTTGTCTTTGCTAATTTAGTGTTAAGGAGGGCTGATAAGGTATCTAGGTGAGGTATGTATTTATTTTATGCAATCATTTATTTACATCAGCATGAATTTGTGGATATTTCTTTATACTGTGAGTCATAATCCAAAACTACTCTATTTTTTTTGTTTTATATACAGTTAGAAATATTTTCATTGAACTGATTAACAGAGCCTTCATTGCATTTTCTTAATTATTATGTTCAGACTTTTATATTCTACATTTAGTAAATTTCACCTGTACCCTTCTAAGATGCACTGTAGGTGTGGACCCACCAATTACCCTCCCTCCACCCATCCTCCCTTCTCCCCTCCCCTCCCTTGCCCCTTTCCCCATATTCTTGTGCTGAGATTCAGTTATAGCTTTCATATGAGAGCTATAAATTAGTTTTATATTAGAGCTAAGTACATTGGGTACTTTTTCTTCCATTCTTGAGATACCTTGCTAAGAAGAATATTTTCCTGCTCCATACATGTAAACATGAAAGAGGTAAAGTCTCCATCTTTCTTTAAGGCTGCATAATATTCCATGGTGTACATATACCACAACTTATTAATCCATTCGTGAGTCAATGGGCACTTGGACTTTTTCCATGACTTACAATTATGAATTAGGCTGCAATAAACATTCTGATACAAATATCTTTGTTATAATGTGATTTTTGGTCTTCTGGATATATACCTAGTAGAGGAATTATAGGATCAAATGGCAGGTCTATTTTTAGATCTCTAAGTATTCTCCAAATATCTTTCCAAAAGGAACATATTAGTTTGCATTCCCACCAGCAGTGTAGAAGTGTTCCCTTTTCTCCACATCCACGCCAACAACTCTGGTTTTGGAATTTTGTGATATGGGCTAATCTTACCGTAGTTAGATAACATCTCAAAGTAGTTTTGATTTGCATTTCTCTGATGATTAACGATTATGAGCATTTTTTCATGTGTCTGTAGACTGTGCGCCTGTCTTCTTCAGAGAAGTTTCTCTTCAAGTCCCTTGCCCAGCCTGCGATGGGATCACTTGTTCTTTTCTTGCTAATAGGTTTGAGTTCTCTTTGGATTCTTGTTATTTTTTTGGCTCACATTGTTCTAGCTGTGGCATTGGAAATTATTTCATAACCCTTTGATATATCCCATTATTGTGGGATGGGAAAATGAATTATTTCTTTCCTTTCTAGCACTGGGTTTTCATTTCTCAAGGTGCCCTGGTTTCTTTTTAATGGAGAATGATATTAGAAGTCAAGATCTGGGTGTTAGGAGTGTTCCTTGCTTTGGGAGGAAGACAGCTTCCAGGCCCTCTCAGCTGACACATGTTTTTCATTCACTTTTCACTGAGGTCAGCCTTGGGTTTACTGGGATTCCAGTATTACTAGTCTAGTATAAAAAAATCCTTTTCTTCTTATCCAAGTTATTTTGACAGCAGTGGAAACCTGCAAGAGGATAAAGAATTATCAGTCCTAAAAAAGAAACCAGTGAGTGTTGTCCTGAAGAACAACGTCCTTCATTTGTCAGAAGTGGAATTTGGTGCTGTGTTAGTCAAAGTAGTATGATCTGTGTAACTTACTATTTATATACATATATAGAAAGTTACTATACATACATATAGTATATACCCTAAAGTCGCCATCTATAGAGAAAATGGGCAATCGTAGCTAAGTGTAACTTTATTTACAAAATATTCATTACAAAATGTTAAAAAGAAGCAGCCAACACACAGAGAATATATTGTAAATATTTTGTAAAAATTTGTAATGACTATTTTGTAAATTTAGGAACATCCAGCTACAATTTCTCATTTTCCCTATAGGACACCCTGTATATATGCCTATATGTAAATATGTATACTCTTTGTAATAAAGGTTGTGAGGTTTGATTTTTTTCTATATTTTTCATTTTGACAACTGAGTCAGCATCACTATGATTTCCCAGTGGTTCTTCGGAGTTTTCTCCACCCTTTTTTGTTACCATTACTGACGCTGTTGATGACCCAAATGTGGGGCACCTCAGACTCCTCAGCTGTGGCAGCAGAACGGCAGAGCGTGTCTTCTGCTGTAATATTTTGAGCCTCCGCAGTAATCAAGGTTTATAGAAGAGAATAAGAACAATAATTATCCACATCAGCAGGTGAGCCCAAGACCCAAACTGAGACCAAGAAGAATGGCACTGATAGGCCAGTCGGCAGGGTGACACGTGTGGGCAACGACCAGCCTCAGCATTTTGTGTTTTTCTGCTATTCCTAAAATTGGCAACCAGGGATTCCATTCATCCTTAATTGATTCTGCAGCTGCATTATCCAAAGACATTCCGTAACATTTCTCTTACTTCCCAGCCTCAGAGCCAGCCTTTAGTATGCATGGAAAGTTCTGTGCCACCAGGTGGTCTTCTTCACCACCAAAGTGGGAAACTCCTCTAATAAAGCCCAAAGCAGAGTCTGTAGTGGCATCTGGAGCCTACCCTTTCTCCGAGAGCTCTAGAGTCCAGATTCCTTCGTGCACTGTTAATATGCTAGAAATGTAAACTGAGAAAATTATATATATGTAATATATGTATATATTATAAGTGGAATAACCATGCATACATGTTAGCATTTCTCTCTTATGAAAAATAAATAAATATACAAGGTAAAAGGAATTCTGCAATTGGGTTACATTTTAAAGGTAAATCCCTGTGCAGATAACAGCTAGGCTCTTCCTTCTAAAAGGAAGTCCTAAAGAATTTACAATTCTCATAATTTCATAAATTATGGTAAGTGTTAATCTAAAATCAGATTTTGTGGCCAATTCTAAGCACAGACATGGGAAATAAAATCCTGGGAAGTAATTGAGAGAAAAGGTATAAAAATATCATTTTAAGTATTTGAGATTTTGTATCTAATAAATTAATTTTATTCACTGAATATTTAGTAACTATAAATGAGGCTGCTAGGTACTGTGGCCTGCTCAGGATACTAACATTAATGAAATAGGTTCTTCCTTGAGCAATATGGCAACCTGATATGATTATAAGAAGTGTGCTAGGTACTGTTAATCAGGTTTTCATCTGAACACTCAGGAGTGTCATCCTGTCTCTAAGCTGAGTTCCTATGAATCAGTGAGAGTTATCCAAGAGAAGAGGTAAAGAACATTCTGGCATCTTAGGAAGAGCAGAAGGCAAAAGTGAGGGAGAAAGTGATAAATTGTAGCTTCACAAATCTTTAATAGCTTTAAAAATGTGGCTTGTGACAGGAGAATTTGCAAGAATTAAGGACAAAAAAGCTTGAAGTCATATTAACAAATTAATACTTGGTCCTCAGGGCAATGAAGAAAACTTGAGGGGTTTGTACAGGGAAGAGATGTGGCAGGAATCAAGACTTAGAGGATTCTGGAAGAATGTCTTCAGGGAACCTCAGAGCAAGGACGCTAGAAGATGATTGCTGACTGGGAGCTGAGCTGAGGGGAAGGAGGATGGGGGTCAGTCAGAGAAGCATTCAGGTGACAGGGCAGCAGCTCCTGATGTAGGAATTAAAGGGACAGAAGGTTCTGGCTTAAGTGCTAGGGTAAATGAGTGGTGGGGCTTATAATGGGTAGAGTGAATAAAGGGAAAAAGATTTGAGGGGGAAATAGGAGCTCAAGTTGGAACCGATGAGTTGAAATGTATACTCTTACATTCAAATTTAGATGCCAGTACACAGTTTTACACCTAGATCTCCATTTCATTCAAAAGACTTGGACTGCAGGTAGAGGCAGGGTAGAGATGGTAGATAGTTGGGAAGAAAGGGAGAACTTAGCACAGTTTAAAACAATCTTTGAGAAAACATAACATATCCCATAACATTCCATATTCATAATGGTTGAACGCTTAAGCTCTAAAGCTATGCTGTCTGTTTTTCTGGTTTTGAGTACTATTCAATGGTTTTTATTCCTGAGATAGGTAAACTTCTTTAGGCTTTGGTGTTCTCTGTAAAAGGAGGATAATCGTTAAGAGGATTAAATAAATTTATATGAGCAGTTTGCTCTAAGCAGTGCCTGGGATTCATAGATAACCAGTAAAAATCTGTGTGTGTGTATGCCCTAACTGATTTAACATTTCCCAGTAAACCACTTTTCCTTATAATCAACATGTCAATCAAGAAATTTTAGTGTATGACATACAACAAAATCTATGTTAGAAGCAGAAGACATGACAGGCAGCAAGGAAACTCACTATTTATAGTGAGTTTGCTGTTGCAAAAACAGCAACCTGGGATTACAGGATCCAATGGAAGGTCCACTTTTAATTCTTTGCAGACCCTCCATATGTCTTTCCATAAGGCTGCACCAATTAGCAGTCCCACCAACAGTGTAGGAGAGTTTGTTAACTTCTCTGTGCACCCACACTAACTGTTGCTCTGGGACATTGTGATGTGGGCCATTCTCACTGGGGTTAGATAATATCTCAAAGTGGTTTTGATTTAGATTTCTGTAATAATTAGAGACTGTGAACACTTTTTCATGAGATTGTTGGCCATTAATCTGTCCTCATGAGAAAAAATTCTGTTCACGTCTCTCACCTAGATTTTAAGAGGTTATTTGCTCTTTTTTCATTAATTTGCTTGAGTTCTTTGTAAATTGTGGTTATTAGTCCATTGTTGGATTTGTAAAAGAAAAAATATCTTATCTCACTCTAAAGATTGTCTCTTTGTTTTGTTGATTGTGCCTTAGCTATGCAGAAACTTTTTAACTTGATCAGGTCACATTTATTTACTTTTGTTGTTGCTGCCATTGCCTTTGGAGTCTTCTTCATAAATTATTTTACAAAACCCATAATATTAATTTGTGAAGTATCACAGGAATGGAAAATCAAGCATCCAGTGCATTGCAATTCTAATAGGAAGTCAGCAGAGGAATACACACATGAGAGAGAAAATAATACACACCCTCAGCAAGAATACATACCCAGAGAAGAGAAACACCCACACAAGAATCTCAATTTAACTCAATTTAGGAGAGGGGGAGGACGGAGGAATGGAGGAAAGGGAGATTAGTGTGCTTTCACCTAGTTGACACAATGTTATGGTGTATGGCACACCTAGGTGGTGAGGGGCACAACTACAACAGGGACCTTACCTAACAAATGCAAACATTGTAACCTAATCATTTGTACCCTCCGGTTAACTTGAAATTTTTTTTTTTTTTTTTTTTTTTGGTAGAGACAGAGTCTCACTTCATGGCCCTCGGTAGAGTGCTGTGGCCTCACACAGCTCACAGCAACCTCCAACTCCTGGGCTTAAGCGATTCTCTTGCCTCAGCCTCCTGAGTAGCTGGGACTACAAGCGCCCGCCACAACGCCTGGCTATTTTTTGGTTGCAGTTTGGCTGGGGCTGGGTTTGAACCCGCCACCCTCGGTATATGGGGCTGGCGCCTTACCGACTGAGCCACAGGCGCCGCCCAATTAACTTGAAATTTTAAAAAAGTTGACAGTGTGTAGAAATGTAAATGACTTTTCCATGTTGATGTTCTTGATCTTCAACCTTACTGGGTGGGCTTATTGTAACTTTTTTTTAATTGCTGTAACCATTAGGGTTTTTTATATACAAGAGTATCTCCTGTGCAAACAGAGAATTTTACCTCTCCATTTCTGGTTTGAATGCCTTTTATTCTTACCTTGGGCTCAATCTTTTAGAACTATGTTGAATAATGTGATCAGATTAGGCTTCTTTAGAGAAGGTTCTATTCATGTCTCTTGCCCCCTGATACATGGAATTGTCGGCTTTTTTCATGTGGATTCATTTGAGTTGGCTATAGATCCTAGTTATCGGTCTTTGGTCTGATTCAAAATATGCAAATATCCTTTCTCATTGTGTAGGTTGTCTATTTGCTTTGGTTGTCTCCTTAGCTGTACAGAAGCTTTGCAGTTTAAGTCCCATTTATTTATTTTTGTTGTTGTTGCAATTGCCATGAAAGTCTTCATAAAGTCTTTCCCCAGGCCAATATCTTCAAGTGTTTTTCCTATGCTTTCTTTGAGGATTTTTATCATGTCATGCCTTAAATTTAAGTCATTTATCCATCTTGAAACAATTTTTGTGGGTGGAGAAAGGTGCAGGTCCAGTTTCAGTCTGTTACATGTGGATATCCAGTTCTCCCAGCACCACTTATTCAATAGGGATTCTTTCCCCCAGGGTATGTTCTTGTTTGGTTTATCAAAGATTAGGTGGCTATAAGATGTTAGTTTCATCTCCTGGTTTTCTATTTGATTTCAAATGTCTATGTCTCTATTTTTGTGCCAGTGTCATGCTGTCTTGACCACTATGGCCTTGTCCTACCGCCTAAAGTCTGGTAAGCTGATAACCCCAGCTTTGTTTATATTACTAAGAATTGCCTTAGCTAAACAGGGTTTTTTCTGGTTCCATACAAAATGAAGAATGATGTTTTCCAAATTTTGAAAGTACAATGTTGGTATTTTAATAGGAATGACATTATGAATATGTAGATTGCTTTGGGAAGTATAGACATTTTACCAATGTTGATTCTTCCTAGCCATGAGTATTGTATGTTCTTCCATTTGTTAATACCCTCTGCTATTTCTTTTCTTAGGGTTTCATAATTTTCTTTATAGAGGTCCTTCACCTCTTTTGTTAGGTATATTCTTAGGTGTTTCATTTTCTGTGCAGCTATGGTGAAGGGAGTTGTGTCCTGCCTGTCTTTTTGATACAAGCCATTTTAAGTAAAGTGAGTTGATGTCTAATTGTAGTTTTGTTTTCCATTTCTCTGATGAGTAATGATGTTTTTTTCCTATACCTGTTGGCCATTTGTATGTCTTCTTTTGAGAAATGTCTCTGCAGATTCTTTGCCAATTTTTAAAATTGGATCGTTTGATTTTTATTTTCTTATAGAGTTGCTGAAATTCCTTGTATTTTCTAGTTATTAATCCCTTATCAGATAGGTATTTTGCAAATATTTTTTCTCATTCTGTGGGTTGTCTTGATTATTTCCTTTGCTGCAGGGAAGCTTTTTAGCTTGATGTGATCCCATTTGTCCCGTTTCACTTTGGTTGTCTGTGCTTTGAGGGTATTAGTCAAGAAATCCTTGCCCAGACCAATGTCCTAAAGGATTTCTGCAACATTTTCTTTTAGTAGTTTCATAGTTTCAGGTCTTTAATCTATTTTTATTTCATTTTTATATATGGTGAGAGATAAAGGTCTAGTTTCATTCTTCTATATATTCTACATATGGATATTCAGTTTTTCCAGCACCATTTATGGAAGAGACTATCCTTTTCCCACTCAATGTTCTTGGCACCTTTGTCAAAGATATCTGGATATATTTCTGGGTTCTCTGTTCTGTTCCATTGGTCTATGCCAGTACCATTCTGTTTTGGTTACTACAGCTCTGTAGTGTAATTTGAAGTCTGATAATGTGATTCCTTAAGTTTTGTTCTTGCTCAGGATGACTTTGGCTGGTCTTAGTCTTTTATAGTTCCCTATAAATTGTATGATTATTTCTTCTATGTCTGTAAAGAATGTCATTGTTATTTTGATGGGGGTTTCATTGAATCTGTAGATTGCTTTGGGTAGTATTTTAACAATATTAATTCTTCCAGTCCATGAGTAGGGAATAGCTTTCCATTCTTTGTGTCCTCTTCAATTTGTTTCATCAATGTTTTATTTTCATTATAGAGATCTTTCATTTCTTTAGTTAACTTTATTCCTCGGTATTTTTTTGGTAGCTATTATAAATGGGATTATTTTCTTGGTTTCTTTTTCATATATAGTTTACTGTTGGCATATAGAAATGCTACTGATTTTTTGCATGTAGATATATTCTAATGAGAAAACTACAAAAAAATAAGAGCTAATTTCAGGGATAATGGGAGAAGACTGTATTTTCAGAAGTTATAAATACGTATTATATTTTCAGCATATTTAGGAATGACACCCCCAACTTGTAGGAGATTGCTTGACTTGTGAACTCTTGGGTGTTCCCAAGAGTCTAGGATTTGTATAGATTTGTATATTAAATCTATAAGTTATTATATATACTTGTGCTTAATAATCTTCTGAATAATTTCACTAAGCTTTGGTCTCTAAATCATTTTCTTTTACCCCTAGGAACTAACATGATAGTGCTATCAGAATCACAAGGTTTTTCAAGTTTGCTTATGATTGTCTTCCTTTATGTCAAAGAAACAATAATTTAAAATATTTCTGAAGAGCTTATTTTTTCCTACCTCTAACTCTTTGAAAATCACCTGAGACTAATGCAAATTGATAGCCAGTACTTCTTCCAAAACATTCTTTCCTTCTCAGGATTATTCATTCATTTTTAAACATTAGTATATGTTTAATATATGCTAGATACTAGAAATCATAATTAGTATTATAAATCTATCATTAATGTTAACACAACAGTTTGCTAGAGTTACAAAATTATGAATGTATTATTTATTATATTATAAGCGTACTCAGTTTTTAAGAATTCCTGTTGCATTAATGTACACAGCTATGATTTAACAAAAAAAAAGAATTCCTGTTATCAATATTTTGCAAGGAAAGTAACGAAATATGAAAGTAGCCCTGTGAAAGAGGAAGAACACAAAATTTTAAAATTATAAATATCTGACTGGCTGCCACCAGATTCACACTCAGAGTACCTGGATCTTTATATTGGACTCCATTGACGCTCTGCCCAGATGCTATTTTCCTGGCCTATGCACCATCCTTAGCAGAATTGCACTGTGAATGTGAACTTCCTTTCTCAGAAAGTTATATAATCATGTAATAGATTGCAGAATTTCATCACTGACACTCAGGTCTTCAAGTAAAACATTTGATTTTGATTTTGACTTCTTTACAATGCCCTCTTCTCAAAATGTAAGAAAAGGAATGATTTATTATAATCTAATAAATTCAGTACAGTCCAAAAATTAAAGTAATCACTTCAGGAAACTGAGACTGTATTAGATGACTCCATTTTTCATATTTTCTCCTACTCTTCTGTCTAAATTTCAATTGTGGGAGAGGCTAGGGATGTTGCCTTCTAGGGGTAGCAGTCAACTGGACTCTTAGATTCGGATATTTTCCCCGAAGTATTATCTGTGAGACCTTTAAATTAATTCCTATGCATATGTCATCAATGTATAGACAAAATCACAAAATGTAATAGCTCAAAGCAAAAAGCACTTGTTATTTTTCATGAGTCCTTGTGTTAGCTGGGTGGTCCTACTGAACAGTGCTGTACCAGGCTATGTTGGTATCTGATTAAAAAGGAAAAACCAGTAATATTCACCCTGCATTTATTTAAAATTTTATATCTTATCACAGATTTTTTGCATTAATTTTTTTTTTAATTTTTGCTCAAAATATCCATCCTTACAATAATGTTTTATATTTATAGATTTAAGGGATACATTTAAAGGTTTGTTGCATAGGTATATTGGGGACCAGTAAAGTATTGGCTTTTGGTGTGACCCTCACCCGATTAGTGTACAGAGTACCCATGAGATAATTTCTCATCCCATACTTCTCTCCCACCCTTCCTCCATCCTGCCCTTCTGCGTCTCCAATGTCTATTACTCCACTTTCTGTGCCCATGTGTATTCATCTGATGTTTCATAAAGTAGACAATTACATACTCTGAGAAAAAAAATCCTTATTCAATAAATGGTTCTGGCAGAATTGGATAACCACATGTGGAAGATTGAAATAGGATTGGCACATTTCAGCACTCACAAAAGTAAATTCATGATGGATAAAAAAATTAAACCCAAGCCATGAAACTGTAAGAATTCTAGAAGAAAGTATTGGAAAAACTCTTACAGACATTGGCCTATCCCATTCATGCCAGGAGATTTGTATACAAAATTAATAAAATCAAATCAACAAATCTGACATCCCTAGCTTTTTTTTTTTTTCCTTCATGAAATAACAACCAAGAAAAATTTTTAGGGTAATGATGAAAGGCTCTGTAAGATTAACTAGACAGGCCTTTTGCCCATATTTTCACCAAGAGAGGGCACTCTGCACTTATTTAAGTCGGTGAATTGGACCAGTTGGAGGTGAGTGAAGGTTAATTCTTATACCAAGACTCAGATGATGGAAATGAGATGAAAAAAGAAATTGTATTACCTGAAACTTTACTGTGTGCAAGAACCCTGGGGGTAATTCAATAGTGCTCTTTCATCTATAAACGTGACATTATTTAATTGAGAACAAAGTAGTATAAATAATAAGGAAGGAGAGATTAAAATGTTCCCATCTGGCTTTTTCCGTCTCTTGTCATTTTGTAGATAACGCCTTGCACAGAACACTTAATCTTGAAACAGTGAACAATGAGCCACCTTCTCAGAGCTGAGGCATCTCTGTTCTTTCTAATTAAATATCAAGATTACAAGATGGCAGCATTGTACAAAGAGAATAGGCTGAGTAGAAGAGACTGTAGAGCAAATGACTGCAGAACTTAGAAATTTCGCAGCAAACATGACATGACATACTGCATTGCTGTTTGCTTTCTGGATCCATTAAAAAAAATCACGCATCTTCAATTAAAGCACAAAAAGTATGCTGCGGAGTGCCTTTCTCCTACTTCCACCTCCCTTTGTGACTGCCGTGCTCAACTTCTCTGACAGTTTGACGAATTTGTAACATACAACTTTTTAAAAAATGCAGAGATTGTCTCCTTGAAATCCCATGGGCGTAGTAATCTTTTAAAGACCCCCCGCTGAGTCATGAGCTCACACGTGGTGTGTTATTGTTATTTAAGAAGTTTAGGCATGGTGAGACGTGGTGTGTTATTGTTATTTAAGAAGTTTAGGCATGGCGAGACGGCACATGTATTGTGCCTGATAGTTCTTGTACCTGTAGTGATTTCTTGCCTCTGGCCTTCTGCGTTTGTCTCCTAGGGCTGTTGTAACAAATTACCACAAGCTCGGTTGCTTGAGACAACAGAAATTTATTCTCTCACCGTTCTGGAGGCTAGAAGCCTGAAATTGAAGTGTGCCAGCGAGATTTGCTTCTTCTGGAGGCTCTGGGGAAGAATCTGTTCCATGTTTCTCTCCTAGCTTCTGGGGGTTGCCAGCAATTCCTGGCATGTCTTGGCTTCCAGCTGCACTGCCTTTGTCCTCACATGGTGTTTTCTCTGCATTTCTCTCTGTGTCCCTGTGTCTTTACAAGGCTTTCTGAAAGCGACATCAGTCACTGTGTGCTCCTCTAGTCTGACCTTATTTTAACTTGATTAACTCTGCAAAGGCCCTATGTCCACATAAGGTCAGGTTTATAGGTACAAAGAATAGGTCTTCAACATACCTTTTGGGGAGCTGCAATTCAACTTACAACGTGTTCCTCATAAAATCTCACTTAGAAGAAATAGTGGAGGTGATTTTGACATTCTGGAAAACATAGAGTTCATTTGCAGAGTCTTGCTCTTCTCATTTGTTCTCACAGTGAGAACAAGTTCAAATGAAGCTCTTAGTAAACATCATTGGGGCTAGAAAAGGTGGCTGTAGACCTTTTTAAAGACCAGTTTTGTCGAGAATGGGAAGGGACCTCACAACTACTCAGAGGGCTGGCATGTTGACAAAGGAGACGCCAAAGTGACAGGAGGGAAAATCACACCCAGGAACTTACAGCCATGGAGTTTTGTGACTTTCCAAGTTAATTGTCACCACAGTTCACCAAACATGCATTCAGTTGAATTTTTAAAAACCACATGCAATTACTTAAAATAAAATTGAAGCATTTTATTGACTGTCATACACACACAGAGGGAGGGATTCTTGTGTTTTACCCAGAAAGAATCCTCTGCTCCTCAATGAGATCGCAGTTTTGAGCACCAGAGAAACATACTCTAAATTTTGGTGTGTTTCTTGCGGAGAGTAATGTGTGGTTTGTAGACCCAACCATTAGAAGTGTGAAGGTCAGGGATAGGTAAGCATGAGTTAAATCAGTTAATTAAAGGGAAAAAGAAACCTTTCTTGATGAAGGATTGTGTTAATCATGAGTTCTATGGGTATAAGCTGTGCAGTCCGCATTTTCAACTCATAAAAGCTACAGTGACAGGTGCACAATAGAAAGGGGGATGACGGATTAGCTCTCGCATTTTCAGGTGGTGGTGCAGCAACGGCGAGCACATTACCCAGACGAGCAGCCAGAAACAGCAGTGAAATCATCACCGAGGGAGACCAGATAGTTCACACAGGAATACACATCTTTCTGGCACAGACATTGTATTTACTGATGTACCACACATTCAAATAGATGTTTCCAAAGACATGTTCTGAATGTAGATAAGAAAAAAAGAAATTTATCAGGTGCAAGACAAGATCTCTTCCTGTCGCTCAGTGCTGCTGCCTTGAACTTGATTTTCACTTCCTACTACAGTGTGGGTACCCTTCTATCTATCTATCTATGATACTGTCACATAATGAGAGCCATTGGGGTTTTTTTTTCCCCCTTTGGGTGGTGAATTTTTCTACTTGTTATTCTATTATGTAAAACAAGACAAATGGTGTCCTGTGTATTATTCTCTCATCAACCTCTTGAAAGATAATGCTACATGGTTATGTAACAGGAATTTGACACTCAGTTTTTTGTTCAGGAGAAAATTGTCTCTTTATTGGTCCTTTCTTTGGCTAAATGTATTTACATAAGATCCTTGACATTTTTGAGACAGAAAATTTCTCCCTTCAAAAGTGACATGTAAGAATCTATATTTAAAGGAAAACAAGCTCAAAATGTCTTTCTGATTTGGGTATCTATGTTTTATCCCAGTTTCATCAGCTATCCATAGATGTTCCTGAGGCAAAGTCCTCAAAATTTCTTACTCTGGAAAATGGGCGTGATAGTGCCCATTTCATACCTTCTTGTGAGGATTAAATGACATAATTGATGTAAAATGTTTAGCACAATATTTGTATAATGACTGTGCAATAACTATAAAACTTAAAGAATAATAAAGTGTCTCCAAATTAAGCATTTTCTGAATAGTCCCTATGGAATTTTTGATAAATGCTACTATCCATTTCATTAAATATTAAATATTTTAAAATATAGTTTTCTATATGAGCTTTGGGGAATACAACAAAATCTAATTTGGGACTCAAAATAAGGAGGACTATTTCTTGTCTATCACATAAAACAAGACAAATGGAAGAATGTTTGAGCAAATACAGAAGGGCCACCTGTGGGACCTCTGTGTAGGGAAAAGGCAGAGGTGTCTCCACTTTTCCCTGTATCTCCATGGGAACCAGGCCTATCATTTTGTTTCTTACCATTATCTTTGACCTCAGACAATTCTTACTATTCCAGCAACTGTAAAATAGTACCTCATTTTGTTTTGTTTTTATTTTTTTTCTTTAATTCCAGGGTACAAACTCAGAGCACAGGGCCGGAATGATTGTGTCAGATCATAAAGTCTTAGATATTATCTATTTCAGTCAGTATGGGCAATTCCCTTGGTAATACCCAACCACTAAAAGCACATCGAGTTGGTAACAGATCTAGAATGTAGCACTTGAAGATAATATGCAGACCTGGAGAGGGGCCAGGCTAACTCAGAAGCTTAAGCTCTCGCCTTATCTGGAGAGGGAACCAGGAACATTTCAGCACTCATCTCTCCCCCCCGTCCCTGCCTCCCCTCTGTCTTACTTACTGCCAATGTAGAGCAAAGAGTAAGGAAATATGCTAACTTGAAATTTGCAGAAAAATTGGTTGATTGGTTTTACTGTTTGGTTTTTTCTCCTCTTGGGAACAGAATTATATGCTAGATAGGAAGCTCAGAATCCTCATAGCACAGATGGAAAATTGATAAATACAAGGCTCTAAGTGAAGTTAGTGACTCAATGTCAGATAATATGAAAGGAGAAACCTCGTAAGAACCCAGGTCTCCTCACAGCTTGATCTTTCTCGGGCCCTATTGCTATTAGGCACAAAAACAATATTGCCCACCATCTCCTTCCAACAATCCCAGGGCCGTTTTTCTTTTCCTATCCTGATACATCTGGTGAATCTATTTTCTTCCATCAACAGTAAGGTTAATTTCACCAGAATTTACATACTTACTGGTAGTATCTTACTAATAAGATGGAGAATCTCTTTTCATTTTGTGTTAGTTTTTGCTCAAAAGAAGAAATACCTTTGCTAGTCCAACCTGCCTAAGCTATATCTGTGCATTTTACCTCTCTCGGGTTAAGTAGTATGACTGCCTTGGTCTCACCTGTTCACCCTTTCCCTCCGTCAGTATCTCAGCCACTCTTTCAGGATTACACTGACTGGAAGGATTACTGCTTTGAAACTAGCTGTATTCCTGGGGCCTCTGGCTCCTGTCACCTACCATTGAAACAGACTTTATTCTTCTAAGGAGAAGTAAACTACAATCCTGTTATTATCTGTGGCCTAACAAGCACTGTTCCCTCTCAGAGGAAGCCGCAATTTGGGCAGTGAACCTCCCTGTCTCAGTTTAGTTCTGGTCTCTGAGTCCACTATGACTCACAGACGAGGAGCATTTACACATCAAGAAAAAACTGGCTGAACTCATCCTGGAAACTCAAAATGGAATAGTGTTGGGATACTGTCCTTCCACTTATTGAACATTTCCAGATTATGTGAAAAATTTGAAGGTGTTTCAATTTTCCACTTAAAGCGAGAAAAGGTTTTTGCATTTTACTTAATTTATTAAGCATTGGTTTGAAGATCCTCATGCCGTAAGCATAAGTGGAAACACAAACTTTGAAGCCAAAATTTCTGTCTCCACTTTGTATATATGAAAACAATCCTTAAGTTTATTACCTGGGCTTCAATATTGGTTTGTACTTAACCCTATTCATTTCTTATCTGGTATGTGCTGGGCCCTATGCTAGGTGTTTTGACTTACTGAAGTCTTAAAATAATTTGTCAAGAAAATAACACTACCATCCTAGTTTATGGATTTTTAAAAATCAAGAAGCAAAGTTTCTAAGTTATTTCCCAAAATGGGCTAATTAATGAAATAACTGGGGTTGAAAAACAAGTCTGACATTTTAACCCATACCCCTTTTACTAAGTCAAGTTAAAAAAACAATTACTGTCTTTTTCTCTTTGCTTTACAGGCTGCCCAATGCTTTTCTTTCTTTCTTTCTTTTTTTTTTTTCTTACTTAAAATATTTCTTGCTGTTTCTGATAGTTGTATGCCAGCTTGGCCCATCTGGTGCTATTTTTCCAGAATTTCATGAGACTGCTTTTTGGTTCAAAAATATCCTTTAATTTTCCTTAAAACATATATGTGCTCAACTGGTGATGGCCACATGGTGATGGCCACTCTGCTGTGGTCACCTTGCTGCACACTGATTCTGATGAGCTGAGCATGTGGGCCTGACAATGTCAGCAGGATCCCAAGCAATTGCGTGGATAATGGGTACTGACATCCATGCTCCCTCATCCTCTGCTCAGCAGAGTTCTTGGTGCAGCCAGTGCTGCCTCACTGCTGGCCCAGTGGCTGCCTTCCAGAACTCCAGTGGTAGAGTGAACGGAGGTGCAGGTATTTTGGGAAGTTCTTACACCTCAGCTAGCTGGGAATATGTATGATCAAGAGTCCTTGATAGGACTACATGAAAACTTTGGTGTGCTGCTAGTTTTACTTTGATGTATTAAACTTACAGATTGTCCTGTAAAATCAGCTCTCACACCTGTATCCACGATTATGCCACAGAAAGTGGAAGCGGATATTATACAGCAGGGAAACCTATGTCCAGGGAGAAGTTTTTACTTTCAATTCTAAAAGGTATTATCTGCTTCCTAGAAAATAGATTTCTGGTGTTCTGATTTCCATAGATAAGGAAAATTGAGATAGGACTTTTTTCTTTATGGAACTTGAAAAATTAACTACCACCATGAAAATGGCCATAATACCAAAGCAAGAATAAAAGTATAAAAGAATAAATAGTGGTAAAATAAATAAAAGTATAAAATAATAAATAAATGAGTTTTCATATCCATGAACGTTTCATAAGGCATTTCTTCGATCTATTCCCTGTGCCATCTGTAAGCACTTTTAGCATCAGTGGAAAGGCAATCTCGTCTCATTGATGAAATGAGGCCTGTCAGCCCAGCAGAGTGCACATGATGCTTGCCCCACACGATTTCTTTGATCAAGGCTGTAGGAGCAGATACATATCCATCATGAGATGGGTGGACAAGAAAAACATCTGATATGATAAAACTGCTACACGATTTTAAAAAATGACACATGGACCATGGTTTACGTTGTCAGAGATTTTAAAGTTTGATATCCTCTGCCCCAAGTAGCACTCACTGTCATTTTTAGAAAATGTAGTCATTACCTTTCCTGATCTCATTGTTAAGGGTCAGGATGCTGATGCTGACCCATTCATGTTAGAACAGGAAGGGACGTGAGGAGGGGGTAAGTGCCCTTCCTCCCTTTCTGGATGAAAAGCACAACGTGCAGAGGATGATCTGGCATGAAAATCTCTAATTCTCGTTCATCTTTCCTTTTATTAAATAACGTAGAAAGACATTCTTAGCAGAAATCACAAAATCACCATAGTCTAAAAACGCAAGTAGAATTAATTAGGAGGCCTCCGTGTGCCTAGCACTGTACTGTGTTGTAAGGAAACTGGATGTAAAAAGTTGCATCATGATGGTCCTTCTGTTTAAGGATCTTATTTTCTGCTCAAGGATATATGTAGATAGTTTACAAAGCCCCACAAAATGAAGTACCAATTGACGATGTAAGATGGAAGGCCCAAAACAGAACAGTCGGTCACTGTGAGCTTTTTGAGCTTTTTTCTTACTCATCTGGGTAAGAACGCGGTAAGTCACACTGAATTCTCTATCTGTGTCTGTGCAGGTATACTGAGTGACAATTATGCAGATGATGATTTAGTTGATAATAGAGAACCAGAAAGATCTGAGGAGACTGCAGGCTGAGGCAACATGCAATTAGAAATTAATAGAGCTAGGGAGAGGAAAAGGGAAATTATTTCTATGTGTGGGTGGAAGAGGATGGAGATGGTTAGGGGAGTGAATCTTCCTCATCAGATTCAAAGCTTTCTTTTAATTGCTCTGCTTAGCTTGGCTGCAGCATACCAAAACTTCATGAGTCAATAAGCAATTTTCAAAGCATAACTATGTGCCAATAAATCACCAGCAAGCTAAGTAACTGTTCAATTGGTTCATATATGTAATGATCAAGGACTGAGGGGAAAGCAATGAGATTTTTAGCTCTGCCCCTTTCACTTACAAATTCTTTGATTCCAGGTAAGTCGTGTCTCGGGGTCTCGATTTCTGCATCTACCAGATGGAAGAAATGAACTAAATGATCACTAAAACCTTTTTTTTTTCTTGACCATCTTATCGTTAACTTTCTGACTGGAGAAAAGAGAAACAAAATTAATATGATTAGAGGCTGAAAATATGTAAAGGTGAATTAATGATGTTCCTTCTAAAATCTCCTTTTCCAGTTTTTGGTCACTTATTTAGGATTATATGGAAAAAAAATATTAACTAGTAAATGCAGATAAAAGTATTGAGTGGGAGATATCCAGAGATGAAGCTACAATCTTTCATTATTAAAGAATTATATTGAACATTCTATCAGCAGTATATAATTTTAATGAGGTTTTGATTAAGTGAACATTCGTGGTTTAAAAATTGGTGACAGTGACATTGCTCTTGTGAAAAGAAACATTTAGTATCAGCTCACTGTGTCCAACCTCTCACGTTGTCAACTGACCCTGCTATGATGACAGTACCCTTGTTAGGCTACTCAGCCACTAGGATGGGCCACCAGCCTTAAGCAGTCAACTCTGGGAGGACTGATACTCATTTCCCTGGGGAGTGAAATTGTATTTGTTTTGATCACATGCTTTTCATTTAACTAAGAAAATGTCTTCTCAGAATCTTCTTAATCCTCTTCATTGTCAGTCTCCCTGCTTTTCTTGTGATCACATTGGTTTTGCTGTCAAACTATTGTTCTGAAGCAGTTTATTTTAAGGAAAATCTGCAAAACGTAAATGAAACTTTCCAAAGTCAGCTTGCTGTAGGTGAGGAAGGAAACCAAAGGTCTCAGATAGATTAAAGGAATGTGCCTCATACCATTTATGTTCTTTACAAAAGAGAAAATAAATCCAGCCCCTGTAGTGCTATTTAAAATATTGTCATCGTCTGCCTCCCTCTGCACCTTTTAGCTCTCTTCAGTGGGGTCCCAAAAGAACAGAACTAATTTGCCCTGCAGAGTGTTATATTGCAGTGTCTACTGAATGAATGAGAATTTTATAGGTAGGGCTGCAAGTGTTTGCCTATGTAAGTTCGGTTACTAGGAATAATTGTACTGTCACTGCTGTTTCATTCTTTTAATTCCAGCTCATTCTCTGGTGCCTCCCTGGTGAAATAATTAGAAAGGTTTCAAAGCAAGTGGAATATAAGTGAGATATATAATGGAGTGCTACCACCCACTCCTTATAATATGTCTTGTCTTATCACACGTTCCCTTAGATTGTTCTCTCAAAAGTTATCAATAACTCCCGTGTCGACCACCTTTGCTCACATTTCCCTCAGGCAGACCTCTTTCCATAGCAGGTGACATGGTTCGCCCCCCTCGGACGCTCTGTCTCAGCCCCACAGCATCCCCCAATCCAAGTTTTCCTCTGTTGTCTCTGGTCCTCTTACCGGGTTCTTTCTTGCCGTAACCCAGGTGTCCTCACATCTTTGGCTTTGGGCAGTGTTTTTTCTGTATTTTCTCTACCACTGGGATATTTCCCACTACAATCAACTTTCATCTTTATGGAGATGATCTCAAATGTTTGTCTCTCCCACATTCTCCACTGACCAGCAAACCTGAAGTCTCAGCTGAAATTAATCAGGCGGAGCTGTTGACCTTTTAAAAATTAGTTCCGCATCTCCATCAAACCAACCGCTTGCTCCTGTTTTCTTCCTTTCAATAGCTGTGCCATTTCCTCTGTTAGGTGAAGTCAAATAGATACTTTTAAATTATCTTGGATTCCTGTTTGGTTGCCACTCGGGCCTCAACCAATTAATATGCCTTTTTCAGTTTAAAGTTATGGTCAATATTCTTCTAACAGTTGAATAATATCCCATAGTACATAGGTGCATGGTAATGCCTTTAATCTCTTATTAATATAACTACATTGTGGCGGCGCCTGTGGCTCAGTGAGTAGGGCGCCGGCCCCATATACCGAGGGTGGTGGGTTCAAACCCAGCCCCGGCCAAACTGCAACAAAAAAATAGCCGGGCGTTGTGGCAGGCGCCTGTAGTCCCAGCTGCCTGGGAGGCTGAGGCAAGAGAATTGCGTAAGCCCAAGAGTTAGAGGTTGCTGTGAGCTGTGTGAAGCCACAGCACTCTACCGAGGGCGGTACAGTGAGACTCTGTCTCTACAAAAAAAAAAAAAAAAAAATATAACTACATTGTCCAAAACTTTTTAAATTAAAAACAATGCTATAATTAAGTCATTATTGATATTATCTATGGGGAATCTCTGCATCTAAAGGTAAGACCAGATAAATGATGACCATACTATCAAATTAACCCTCAGAATGTTTAAACTTGCTCTTGTTACAATAGTGTGTTTGTTATTCATACCTATTCTAGTAACCTAAAATCCATTTTGTGTTCTAATATGTACATATGTTGGTTTTTTTCTTTGAACCTGCAATATATTCCTATTGAACTTTGTCAAGATTTCACCAGTGCCATATAATCTTATTTGCCATAGTTCTGTATGATTTTGATGTCTGCTTAGGCATGTTTCCCCATATTAGTCTTTTTCCTCCAAAATTCAGTGGCTATTCTCATACTCTTATTATCCCAATAAAAGCTGAGCATTTTAAGAATTCCTAAGCCCTCCTATGCTTTAACTATGAATTAATATTTTTATTTGCCTGCATTAAATTTCTATATCTTGGACATCATTCTAATACTAAATCTTTCCTTTTAGAAGCCAGATATTCATAGCTCTGATTGTTTGTTTTAACATTCTTCAGTAACACTTATAATTTTCTTCATTTAAGCCTTGAACACTAATTAGACTCTTCTCCAGCAACACTGTTGTTTATACAAATGCAATTTTTGTGATATTTTCTAATAGGGTATTTCTAGTCTATATGGTAGCTGTCAATGCTGCTAGGATCTGCCACCCAACCAAACTATCTTATTTATTCACTAATTCTTTTAGACATATTTTTTGCCTTAAGATTCCTGTGTTAATTTAATTTGAGATACAATACTTGTAAACTATAAGCACAAAAGCAAAATATTCATTTTTGGAAGAAGCCAATCTTGGCCAAATCATTTGTCTGAGGCCTGGTCTCTCTCAGCTGGTACTGAACAGACTCTCCCATGTCCAAGCCCTCTCTCCACCTGCAGAGCCTGCCCTCACTTTTCCATTTCATTCAGCCAACATTCTGTCTTCCCTTCCTTTTCTCTGTCTCTCCCAAATCCTTTCCTGGTATTCTTAACATCATTTCAGTTTCTCCTCCTCAGACACTTCCTCCTGTATTGACAGCTCCCATAGCAATTATTTTTTGCACAAATCACTTGACTTCAACCCTTGGATGGTATATGAGTTGGAGGTGGGCCTTAACATTTTGTTATCTTGTATCTTCCACTGTACCTAGAAGTCCTTCCCTGTATGTTGTTAAAGAGCTCAGTAGATGTGCTTTTATTCAATCGAATGCATCAGGTCTGGAGTCCAGAACCTTAGCCAGGGAGTTCCATTTTCTGTTCATCTACAAGCAAGGATAGACTAAATTTTGGTGGGCCATCACTAAGAGGGTATTAGATGATAAAGTCAACAGAACATGGGGAAAATGCTTTATCTGCCTATTACAAATGCTATTTAACTTGTTCCTCATGAATTGCACTTCCCCTTTACCTTAAAAATGAACCTTTACACAGCCCAGTGGAAACAATAAAATTTGGAAAAATCTTAACTGTGGTTGTAACTGCTTGCTTTTGTGGCTGATAAAATGTTCTACTTTACAGGAAAACATTCATTTTCTTTTTGTAATTTAATTGTATATTTTAAAGGTATATAACATTATTTTCTATTACATATTTTATGTTACATATAACATACAAATAGCTAGTATGTATTTTGGAGTTCAATTATGAAACATAGAAAATCCATTTATATTAAAAGCTGTGACAGGGTGTCATTTTTTACTGAATTAAATGTGTTCTTTACTGAAACAATTTTTTCCTCTTCCTTAGAGATGGAGAAGCTCAACTATATTTTAGAGAGGAGATTAACTTAAAATAAATGAAACAGAAGTGTTCCAATGAAAGAAAAGACACACAAAATACTGACTTATTCTTATGCATCATATTTGAAAGCCATCTACCTTTAATCTGCACTTCTACTCAAAAAACAGAAGGGAAGCATTTTCAGTCTGAAATGACAGGCACTTTGAAATCTCAAATAAACTAAATAGCTTTTACCATCCTCCATTTCAATGTTTCTACATTTATAACCACTTAAATAAAAAACAGGGCCTCAAAGTATATAAACTACTAGGTCTGGATTCAAGCAAATGTGACAAGCGGTGGTATAAGCCTTAGATGATGTCACAACTGTGTCTTTTTAAAGGGAACAGTACTATGAGAATAAAGTTTCTTCAAGATCTAAAGAGTATTTCAGACTAGTTTATTTGTGCCAACCTATAGCAGCCTCCTGGCTAAGACACTGAAAAAACTAGGCACGTTTCTCTAAGAAGCCACATATACGACCAGTAAAGCAGCAACCTTTATGGTTCATGAGCCTCAAGTCTCAGCAAATAGTTCCTATAATACCTTAGTATTGTAGAATTTCTCTGCAAAATCTGCAGCTCCTCAGATAGGTTGGACACACACTGAGATTGGCCCAGATGTTTGGGCCAAACCGCTGAGTTTTCCGACCCTTTGGCAATATGCCACATACATGTCAATAATTCCTACTTGCTTGCTGTACTGGTACGACCTTTCTTCAGAAATGTTCATTTTATAATATCATGAAACATGCTGAGTAATGCACTTTGAACTCACTCATAGCCTTATGATATTCAGGAAGGTTTGGTAACCCTCTTGTCGCAAAGGTCAACATCTTTTTACTTGCTGCTTAATCAAACCCAAATGAAGTTACCAATGCAAAATACCAGAAGATTTGTTGTACCGGAAGGTTTTTCCAAACACAGGCTTATTTTCCCTGCCCATTTGTTCTTCTTTTCTTCTATTCGGATGGCAATAAGATAAATATGTCATACTTCCTAAAAATTATATGATACTAATCAAGAAGCACATTTATTTTTAGTGAACGACAAGTAAACTGTTCAGTACTTCAAGTGCCTGTAACGATTTCCTTAGTGGTTTACTCCACTTTGCCTTTTTCAAACCATCTTTTTCTCCCTCCTACCCTCTTCATCCTTTTTCTTTACAAAACACAAAAGTTTTAAGGAAGCTTTTAAAATAAAGACCTAATTTTGGTTTTAGAAAACTTTTCCTAAGCCATCTTTCAATGCCGGTGAAGCAGGGCAACAGTTTGTTATCTAGGAAAGAAATAGTTGGACCCCAAGCAGTATAATTTGATGTTCATCAGTAATAATAATAAATTACTGAAGCTGGCTGTGGTGGACATCGTGGAGAGTGGTTAGTGTAGAGAGTGGTTACTGCCATTCTTTGAGTTTTTCCAAGCTTCTAAAAGGTTGGAGAGGAAGAAAAACAAGTAGTTTTCCACTTATATATCAAGGGCTAATTTCCTTCAATTCAAAGATATTTAATTAGTCTTTGGATTAGAAATAGATTGGAACTTCAAATGGCCTTTGATTATTGCTGCTGTCAGACAGACACACTTTGGACGCTGGCCACCTCATGCCTTGGCTCACAAGCCAAAATAAATTACGTGAAAAACATCTTCATGGATAAGAAATATTTACCATTGGCCAGGGTGTAGGGCTCCAGGGTTGTGGGCTGAATACCCACACACAGTTCAGGAGACAGCATAGCTCAGTCTAACACTGATAACACCTGGGTTTCTGTGCACCTGATCTCCAGTTAATGGGACTAAATACGCACAACTTTTCAGCAACAAACTTGCTCCCAAGTAGGACAGCAGTGCTCATTCACCCTACAGAGAAATTTTTAATATTACAACTTGTCACAAGAAGAACAAATATTTGTCAAGTGCCTTAAATGAACCAGAAAGCATTCATGCTTTCCCTCAATTTAGTCCCATTCATTAAACATTAATTGAGCACTTACTAAATTCAAGATAATAGTCTCACTTCTAAGAGAAATAAATGAGGGAAACAAATATTGCCATCAAACAGGTCACAGTTAAATGGGATTCCTAATGTTGACTCAGAAATTGCTGGAGGTCTGACACTATGACATGAATTACATAATTTATTTTTACAATAGTCATACAATGTCAGTGCTATTACAATTCTCATTATATGGGGGGGAACTAAGATAGAGTCCAAGAAAATTATAAAAAATATTCAATAACTTAGAGCCAGGATTCATAGCCAAGCGTATGGCTCCAGAATTCACATCACAGTCTGTTCTGTCTCTAGAGAAATAATTACAATACAATGTTGAGAGGCAGAGAGCAGCAGAGTAAGAGGTACAATTACATTATGGAGGAGGTGCAGATATTCAGAGGGAAAAAAAATGCATGGAAAGTTCAGAGAAAATTACATTAAATTCAGCAAACCCACAGGTCTCTATAATTATCCTAATTTTGTTGTTGTTCTACTAAAAAAGATGTTCTAGCTCTGAATGCTTTAAGGCCACGCAGCTCATATGTAGCAGAACCAGGGTTCATGTCCCAGCCTGTGTGAGTTTCACTCTTGCATGCTGCTTCCGTGGGCTAAACCTGAACTCAGTTATTACTCCTGAGGAAGGACCAAGCCGAGGTAGTTGGGAAAGGTAACTTGGGAAATAAAAAGGAGTGTTGGAAGAAGCAAAGTTGAAATTAAACAGCTGTGTGGAAACAAGTCTTCTACGATGACTCACAATAAGATTCAAAAGCACAAAACTTAACTGTTTTCAAGCAGCCAACGGCAGAGACATAGCATTAAAAAAAGCAAGGTATGGGATAAAGATGACCACAGTTGGGCAGGGACGAATGGAGAATCGCTACTAAGTAAGGGAAAGTCTATGAGTCTCAGGGGGGGAAAGGAAAAGTGCGCCCAAAAGCGAACAATGATTTCTTGTCAGTGCAAGCTGCACGGATGTTGAGACACCCATCCACCCGAGAGGCCATGTGGACAGAAGACGGAGCATCACTAATTCACTGGGTATCACATCCATAGGTGGGTTTGCTGCAATGCAAACTACCAGCAAGAAATAATTTGATTTCACCTTTTGAGATGGAATGTTACATGACAAACGTTAAAATAAGTAGATAGGAAAGCCACAAATTTGCTGGGAGGCAATTGCAGAGAAACTATTAAACAGCCACAGTATAAAAACAGCATTTTCAATTTAGACACGAAATATAAAGAACATTGTGATGTGTCTGTCAAAACGGCACTTTAATGTTACAGACTCTCCAAAGGAGGTTTCAGGTAGATTTGGGTCTATGTGGAAAAATTCAGGTATGAAGTAGGATCGTATAGAAAATTTGATCTCTCCTCCTCTCCTCCCCTCTGCTCCCTCCCTTCCCTCCCCTCCTAATACCCCCAATCTCTCCCCTTTGCTCCCCTCCCTTTTTCTCTTCTCTTTTGGGTCCAAGGGCACTGCTGAAGAAGCAAATGAGACTAATTCAAATTTGAAATGAAAAGTTTTAAAATTGCAAGAGAACACAGAGAGGAAAAATAAAAACAAAAATCAGTAAGAATTCTCCCCTCATGTATGCAAATGTTAAAAGTTTCTTATGTAGGAGGCAGAGAAAGGGAAATCCAAATAGGTATTTTCTTCATGAGAAGGCAAGAGAAAAGTTGACTGCAAAATAGTGGAAGACTATATTTAAAATGATGTAACGCTAAAATTTGATTGAAAATGGGAACACCCAAAGGTGATGGTGGGGATACAGACTGGATGAGAAAGTACTCCTCTTTCCCAGACATTGTTTCTATTGGAGGTTTCTGAAAACAGGAAGCTGTTGTGAGATCATGTCTGAGATTTGAGCTCATTGGAAGGAGAATTGTCTCTACCAAGGATGCTTCAGTATGACTTGGAACTTCTTGTATTTGATAAAGATTAAATGCTCTGCCTCCTCTGTGAATCAGATCAAAATGCAGAGACTAGGATCAGACTAGAGTCTCAAACGATATGTTTCTCTGCACTTGACCTTGAAGACGTGAAGATGCAAAAATCTGAAAAATTAAAATTAAGGGAGGAGGGTGGGGCCTTAGTGTGTGTCACACTTTATGGGGGCAAGACATGATTGCAAGAGGGACTTTACCTAACAATTGCAATCAGTGTAACTGACTTATTTTACCCTCAATGAATCCCCAACAATATAAAAAAAAAAAAAAAAAAAATTAAAAAGCTAAGTCATCGGAAATGCACATGGAGTTTGTATTATGTCATTAGCTAATGTAAGTGAAATAGGAAGAAAATTGTGTTTTTGGTTGAAGTGCCTAGACAGCTAATTATGAATGAATTTAAAATTGGGTTTAATGAGAAGCATGTGGATAAAGGTGAAGTCTCAGATATTATTTGATTAATGTGGGCAGCTAAAACCATCTTGACAAATGTTACATGAACTAAAAAAATCCTAGTTAGCCGTCAAAGTTAGTAATTTTTGTAACAACACACTATCTTCAACCCCAGTTAATGTAAAATATTTCCAGATCTCTAAAAGTTTTTCTCCTAAGAACATTTTGCTGAGAAAAATAGTAATTTGAAAAAGAAAAGACCCTTCTCATTAAAGGTGGAATCCAAATTTATTTGGCTATGCATATATGTGTAACTGGAGTCCAGGGATTTATATTATTGAATGAAATAGACGCCCCTATTTGTTACTGTGGATGGGCTGGAAACCAGTCTTCCTTGGCAGGTGGGTCAGGAGGCAGCATGTAGTGAGGTCCCCCGATCCTCACCAGAGAAGTTATGGGTAAGTGACCATTTCTGATTTCTTTTTACCATGCTAATTCTAAGATAAATTAATACAATCAAAGATCAAGAAAATTCTTATTTTTCCAAGTAAGCCTTTCTGTAGAAAGTGTGTATTTAGGACTGTATAGTAAGTCTCAGTTACTAAAATAACTTCAATAAGGTGCCTATTTTGCTCTTGCAAAGACAGCCAGACAGGCCTGAATTTTCAAGGATTTCACGTGCTGTATGACCTAAGGTCAGTAACTTCATCTTCTCTAAATTCCCATTTCCTCCTCTGAGTTCCCACCGTTCCACGTGGCTCTAGGTTGAACTTGTTGTTGAATTCCTATTTTGTGTCAGGCACTGTTATCCCAGAGACTTCTGTGAGATATTACAGGAGCTGGCACATATTAGGAGTTCAATGAATAGTTACTGTCACCACAGACACTGTTACAATGAAGTGATTGAGACTGGAGTTTTAGAATTATGGCATTTTAGGGTAATGCAAACAATTAAAGAGTAGAGTTGAGAAAAGGAAGGTTGGCAGTTATATAATGAAATAGTATTAAAATATTCAGGAATTACCTATAAGAATCAGGAATGACAAAGTTAAAGCAAATTACCTCTGATAATTTCTATTATTTTATTATATCTTTGTCTTATAACCACTATGCCTGAGGAAGGGAAAACAGCAACAGCCAAACAACAAATAAACCTGGAAAGAAATGCTATTATCCTTTTAGATGAATGCTCACTTTGAGAAAGTCATGTTGGCCCATGTACCGTGGCATGTTAAGTAATTAGAAAATGGGAAAGGCAAAGATGGAGGTCAGCCTTCCAGCCAGTCTCCACAACCCTCGTCTGGGAAATCTCTCACAACCTCCCTAAGGCCCCAGACAGGTAATGCTTATTTAGAGAAAACCAACAAGCAGGTAAGGGAAAATCAGATGAATCTGGCATTCCCTTTTCCCCTTCCTTACGTTCAATCCAGAGTAAGATATGATTTTCTTAAGCCGCTATCTATGATCATTTAAATTTTTTCTATTTACTGGAATTCTAAATATACAGCCCCCCAAAATGGGTAGGAAAAACAGAAGAATCTGCTTTTCCCTTTCCCTTTCCTTAGGTTCAACCCAGAGTAAGATATGAGAAGGAAACGTGGTTTTCTTAAGCCTCTATCTGTGATCATTTGCATGTTTCTGTTCAGTGGGATTCTAAACATACACCCCCAAGAAACTGGTTCCCAGTTCAGGTGTGTTCTAAGGCTTTTACAGATGGAAAGTGTTGAGTATTTGAGATGACATGTTAACTAGCTTGATTTAATTACTCCTCATGTATTAATAAGTCATAACATAACTTTCTATCCCATAAATTTATAGTTATAGTCAATTACCATTAAAAAAATAAAACCACCCTAGATTTGTACTTTACTTACACAAATATTTAATCTTCAAAAAAATATGCAGTAGCTTTTATTATGATCTCCATTTTACAGAATAGGCAATTTCAGTTTATATTAAGTAACTTGCTCAAAGTCATACAGTCACTAAGTTGCATAGTTGAAATTTATACATGGCTTTCTGAGTCCAGAGTTTGCTCTTTTAACCCCTAAGTTCTCCTGCTATTTTCCAAACTCTCCTGCCTGAGAGCTTTTGGGGGGGAATCGGTGAGAAGTAAATAAACTATTTCATGATGTGGAAATGCCGAATTGTCCTCTAGGGGTAGAAACAGTCAACACGCCTTCGCTTTCACAAATTTCTTAGTTCAATTGTTCTTTCTCATATTATGCAGAAATCCCCAGGGTCACGTATAATCTAGCTCATCTTGGTGTGATTAATGTTATGAAATATTATTGATTGTTACAAATGAAAACCAAAGTAACATTAGTGTCTTTTTTTCATAAAAATCATTTCCACATAGTCTATGTGATGGAAAAGATAACCATATTATATGTGTTAGGTCCGTTTTAAACATGCAAAATTGAGTCACAGGGGAGCTGACTTCCTTCACTCTAACTAGCTATGAAAGTGAAGCCCAACATTCTGTTAAAAAAAAAAAAAAGGATGTTTCAATGAGTATCAATTATTTAACCCCGAGGGTTTAACAACATAGCTTTTTACTTTCCTTGGTATTAATGAATCTTGCTTTTTTTTTCTTTTTACTTTCTTAATGGAACCTGGTACATGGTATAGGGTAGGTGCTCAATAAACACTTATTGTCTCAATAAGAGAAAAAAATAAATATATATTAAACAAATTTAAATCATAAATATTCCTATTTAGAAATATTTAACCTCTTCCTCTGTGTCTTTCGCATGTAATAATCCCATTTTAAGTCAAAGGGCTTAACTGAATGAGGGGAATGTAACTGAAATAAATTATGTGTTTTCTATTCCTCTATCATGGAGGCAGAATTTGCTATTTATTTTCTCCTTTCACTCATCCTTACTTTAAACAGTACCCTCTCAAAGGCATTGATATGTTTCTAAATAGCTTACCCAAATAGCATGAAATTTCTACCACATTGTGTAAGGAGAGGAATGGGTTGGAATGGTCATCATATCACCTGCCTTTTCATCAGTTCAATCACTATAGCAGGATATGTCCGCTTTTTTTTTTTTTTTTACATATACATGTGTTGATTAGGTTTCCACTTTGTTGCTTCACAAAATTAAAAAGGCTTAAAATTTAATAACAATAACAATGTTTAAGATAAGGACTAGAAACAAAAACCTTGTAAAGAATGTGATGACAAAGTCAAATGAAGATAAATACATTCAGAAAAGAAATCAGACGATTGCTGCATTGAAATATTAAGCAATCATAATGATGATGATGCAAAGAAAGTAACATTCACATTTCAGATAAGAGTATGTCTATTATAGAATGCTTTGACTCTAAGGTTCAGTTTGGAATTGCCATTTCACTTCTTCTTTTTATTTTATTTTTTTTCAAAGTCAAACTTTTAGTTTATGTCAGCTTTTGCACCTGAAAGTAGGGTTGCCAGCAATGAACTGATAATAGCAAACTTCCACTGCAACAAATAATCATATGTTTTTAGATAGTTTGTTGTACAGTAACAGATTTAACTGGTACTGTTAGATGACCCCAAATCTGCTGTACTTTTAACCATAGCTCTTGTGTTATACCTACTTGAGATTCTGTTCTATCCCCAGGAGTGCTACATATTGACTTCTTTTATAATGAAGACTTCTTATTAAGAAATAGCTCTCTAAAAACTGAAACCTTTGGTGTAGTGTGCTTTGGTAGCCTAGAAGACTGTTTAACATAATTGCTTAACAGAGAGATACTGTGGGAGAAATCCGCTTTCTTCTAAACCTAATTTCAGGAATGTCAATGGAAGAATTCTCCAAAATAGAAATAATTGAGTTCACAAGCAGTTATTTCTATGACAAAAGTATCCATCTAATATAGTTTTAGATAAATTATATAAGAATTTTGGAGATATCATTTTGATTGTCATTAAACATGTAGATTAAATATTTTCCTTTTATTCAGATGAAGTGGTATAAATTATTTAACTTCATCAGATCCTAGATTTAACATGACTTCTTCGTGTAAGGCTAGAGTATCTAACTACACCCAGGATAAAACCATGGTGCCGTCCGTACTTTCTCTGGTACTGTATTCATTGTAGTTCATCAGAGAGACTGTAGAACCGAGTGGTCACAGCATGAAATGTGGAGACAGACTGCTTGGGTTCAAAATGTTGTTTTGCCTCTTTCTAGTTATGTACCCAGAGACAGTTCTCTCTCGGCCTCAGTTTCCTCATCTGTAAAATGGCAGGGCTAATAATAGAACCTGCTTCATAAGAGTATCACAAGAACTAATGAGTTAATACATTAAAAGTGGTGGTTAGCAGTAACACTTAATTTGCCTATAATTGTTACTGTTTTATTTGCTGGCTTTCTGATATAGCCTATAATCTTTGTGAAGACCATTTCTATTTCTGCTCTTCATCTTTAGTAATGAACACAGGTCTGGGATATCGCAAAAAGTCAATCAGGATTTATTAAATTAATGAATAAATGAGCATTCGAGGCTTGTCGTAATGAGAATGGAACCAGTGACTGATCATAACCACTGCCTGTGTTTGGCTTGATAATGTCTATCCTTTTTCTCTACCCATTGTCCCATTCAGATATGCTATTCTCTCTTTCAGGAACTTTTTCAATAAGATCTTTTTTATAAAACCTCTTTTGCACAATGTATCCTCCTCAAGTAAAGAGGGAGAATCTGATTAGACATTAATTCATTCAGTGAATAATTTTCAGCACCTGGTAGGTGTATAAACCAGCACTCAAGGGCATGTAGAGAAATAGCTTGGGTTTTCAGTTTGTCCAAAAATCTAAAGTACCTGTGGTCATACACAGTGAATTAGAGATATTGCTCCTTGCTGCCTCTTTTCAGTATTCTAAATACAGCTCGGCTGTCTCTGGATCTATACTTCAATGCCACAGGGAAATCAATAGTAATAACATGAGATGCTGAGAGGGGGGGTTAGGTTTCTCCATTTTCTAAACTAATCTTCTAAGTCAAAGACTTTCCTGTGAACAGGGAAAATATTGAACTGTATTCTGGATTCGGATTAATGCTGGCAAAGAATATACTAAAATAATATGCAAACACATAGCTGAAGATATTTTATTTCATTTGTTTTCATGGAATATTTAAATGGATAGGTACATGGAGATTTGGCCTTCTAACATTCTCTTCAGTTTTCTAGCAGAATGAGGTGTTGATTTGGCATTTTTCTGCTTCGAGCATTCATATACCTGAAATGGAAAGTTTTGCTCCCTTCACATGCCAAATAAACATCAGATTTTGACTGTCAATTATAAATTTCCCTTGATTATCATAAGAATCCCATATGGTTCATAGACTATCATACACTTTATTTCTGAGTGTTATTTGCTTTTATAACTAATGCTTGTGAAAAGTGTCTTCTGTAGAGTAGGGGTGTTAAGAAAATACATTACCTGCAAGCTTAGCCAAAACAGGAATTTTTCATGAGTGCAACTTTTTAAATATTTAGTAGTATCAGAGTTTTCATACACAACCTGAGTCTGGCCCACTGTAATGTTCAGGGCAGGATTATTTTACAGAATGCAACATCCAATCTACTTCTATTATAACAAAATTAATCATATTATGAATCAGAAAATATTATTAATTAGAAAGTAAAATTACTTCAGTGTCACACGTATCATCCAGACTGTGCATTGAAGTAAGACTGGCACATACAGTCAAGCTCGGAGAAATGCTGAATTCTAAGAAATGCTGTTTTGGTGGGATCAGCTAGCTGCAGTAGGAGACCGCGTAGAATATTCCATGGCTTAAAACAATACACATTGACACCACGTGTTGAATGCAGCTCAGTCTGAGTTCTCTGTTCATCAAAGTCGCTGAGGGACCAGGCTTGTAGATGCCGTCAGATCTCCTATTTCCACACTTTTCCTGTAGCAGGAGGAAGGACTGTGGTGAGTCACACACTGTTCCTTTAAAAGCGTCCTGACAATTGTAAATTGAGCTTCAATAAACAGTCTAGTACAAGTGTCCTTATGATAAAAGGATTTTTTTCCTTCTGGGTAGATGCCCAGTAATGGGATTGCAGGATCAAGACATTATTCTTAGTAAAGCATCACAAGAATGGAGAAGCATGAATCCTATGTACTCAATTTTGATATGAGGACAATTAATGACAATTAAGGTTATGGGGGGGAAGCAGAAAGAGGGACGGAGGGAGGGGGGTGGGGCCTTGGTGTGTGTCACACTTTATGGGGGCAAGACATGATTGCAAGAGGGACTTTACCTAACAATTGCAATCAGTGTAACCTGGCTTATTGTACCCTCAATGAGTCCCCAACAATAAAAAAAAAAGCGTCCTGACAGATGAAGACCTGGGGCCAAGCCTTACGCTAAGAAGGCAGAGTGAGTTCTACTTTATAATTTGCCCAAAAGGGGAGCATCAAACTATTTTGGGCAGTCCTAACGACACAGGTGAGCCCTAAAACTGGTCTTGTCCCCATGGACATTGAATGCCACTGTGTGCACCCTTTTGATCATAACCTCTGTTGTGATCACAAACACTATAAAATCAAGATATTTCTATGGCATGGCCTATTTGTCCACCTTATTGGATATTAAATTAATTTGAGGAACAGGAGGGTATTTCTTAAGTATCCAGTTATTTCCAGACAAATAAAGTAGCTGAGGTCTTCTAAAGTCTTTCTTTTCAAGTATTTTCTGACCTTGTATCAGGAAGCTCACATGAATTACAATGCTGAGCCAGACCCCTGGTCCTTCCAACCAATAATCTTATCCTTGGCAAAAAAAATGAGTCAGTTCCATTATTTCTCCATTGTTCTGAAAGAAAAATGTTAGAACTATTATAAGAAGAGCTATTTTAAAAATAGATGATTCTATTTTACATGCATAAAGATGAATACATGCTCACCAACAATCAAATATTTTTCTTGACTTTCAACAAATCCCAATGAAAAGACAACGTATTAAAATTTATTTTTGAAGAAAATAAAAATTTTTTTAAACATTATTTTAAAAACCATTTCTAAAGCATTTCTGCAAGTTATAAGAGAAAAAAGGGAAGACCTTCTGAAAACAATGAAACTCTGGTGGTTCCATTTACTTAGTTTTGTAATTCCAAACCAGAAAGTGATGGACTTTATTTTTAGAATCACAGCATTTTAAAGCAATCCTTCAAAGACTTTCAACCTAAGCATTTTACATTTTACATTTCAACATAAGCATTTTACACATGAGAAAATTGAGACCCAAGGAATTCGCTGGTGAAGATAGAACAAATCTCCTCCTTCATCATGTTAAAGTCTATGAGAGAAGATAGTAAGCAATTTAATTACAGTAATATATATTAAATTACTGTATACAATTACAATAATACATATATGCCTAGAATAGAAAAAGCACTGAATAAACATTAAATGCAAGTATTATTGTTACCTTTTAGAGGTAGTCTTCTAAATTTATATTCATTCTTCACATACATGTTTAGCTCCTGATCAGATACTTCCAGATCTATAGAGCTTTTCTTTCTTTCTTTCTTTTTTTTTTTTTTTATAGAGCTTTTCAAGAGCCTTAGAAAAGTTTCTTGGTTTTATTTTTGAAACACACTGGAAGAATTTAGATGTTAGTATCCATAATTTAATTTGTTACAGTTTCTTTCTTTCCAACTGACCAAAAAAAAAAAAAGAATAGCTTGAACACAAGAAAAAATGTCTTTATTTTTGGTTAATTTTTTTTTTTTTTTTTTTTTGTAGAGACAGAGTCTCACTTTACGGCCCTTGGTAGAGTGCCATGGCATCACACAGCTCACAGCAACCTCCAACTCCTGGGCTTAAGTGATTCTCTTGCCTCAGCCTCCCGAGTAGCTGGGACTACAGGCGCCCGCCACAGCACCTGGCTGTTTTTTTTTTGTTGTTGTTGCAGTTTGGCCGGGGCTGGGTTTGAACCCGCCAACCTCGGCATATGGGGCCGGTGCCCTACTCACTGAGCCACAGGCGCCGCCCATATTTTTGGTTAATTTTTTTATTTAATGTCACAGAGTTTTGCTTAAAATATAGTTCCTATTGAACTACATACACAGACACAGTATATTCCTTGGAAACACGAACTATGTAACACCTAACTGACATCACCAAATCTTAAAAAGCAAGATACTGTAACATTTGATTTTATCAATGTAATCCTACACCCTTTAAGGTTTAGCTTTCCTACTTAAAGGTAAAATTGACGTTATTTGGCAAAGAGGCTAGCTAATCATTAAGTTTGGACTAACACATGCTTCTTGCATCTAAGCTTTTTTAAATGAATTATCAAAGAATATACGACAAGGGAAAGGAGCAATAATGCAAATATCAGGCACAATCAGTTTTATAAGTTGGAGATCCAATATGCCTGTGAAATGGCAGATAAGAAGAAATAAATTTAAGTAAATGTTTGCAAGGTAATAGCCAATGTAGATTCCTGTTATTTACCCCATAAATGCATTAATGTACACAGTTATGATTCAATTTTTAAAAATCAAGAAAATCAATATTTTATCCAGCAAGAATCAAATAAATAAATAAAATAAAAACAATGGTAGCCTTATGATAGCTTACCTGTAGCAAAGCCTTTCTTAAGAAAAAAAGCAACTGTTTTGGTAGCATTCAAAATTATATAGCATTGGTTTTTGACCATATTAAATTAATTCCTGTAAATGATTTCAATGGAAACCAGTAAAGCTATGAATAAATCCAAGAGAAAGATGACTAAACAACCTGGTATTGTGAGTTGGAAAACTACTTGGCTTTTATTGAAATGCAGCAAATGACTCACCCTGCTATTAACTGTTTCTTTTCACAGAGTCAATTATTAGCATTTTTAAGGGATAAGTAGTTTTTAGAAAGGCATATAAACTGTGAGAAAATTATAAAAAAAGCCTTAACAAATTGTATAAAATTTGTTATTTGTCAGGTTCTTAAAAGAACATCTCAAATGTCTATTTTTCTCTATAGACATCTGCCACATTCCTAGGGACTGCTAATTTATATATTTATTATACATATATACAATATAGATTTATGAAAATGTATGAATAAATACATATATTTTGATAGAAATTGCCAAGTTCTTCTCCCTAGCTGGTGAACAAGGTTACACCTTTACAAGTCTGTGGAGAAGAGTGCCCAATTTTTCTGCTGTACCTATCAAACTTAAAGAATTCTAGTGACATCTCACTTCTCTTACTATAGAAGAGAGTTTAAACATCTTTCCCTATGTTTTCAAATTATCTATATGTCATTTTCAGTAAACACTCTGTTGCTATTCTTTGCCCATTTTTTGTGTTTGTGTTGCTAATTCTTAGTCTTTCCCTTCTTTATTTCAATAAATCCTCTAAATTCAGGGGAAATTAGCACTTTGTCCATTATATAAATTGCAGAAGTTTTTCCTCCCAGTTTCTCATTTGTTTTTTCACTTTGCTTACATTAGGCTTTATTCTGTGAAGAAATTCATCATTTTGTGTTGACAAGTTCATTAACAATTTATGATAGTCCATTGATAGATAATTAATGAAGCATTATAAAGAATTCTACATGTGTCTTTCATAGCTTTTGTCATCATTTTTAACATTTAAATCACTTACCCATTTAGAATTTATCTTGGTTTAATAAGTTGAGGATTGAATCCTTTTTGATTTTTCCAAGTAGATATCTAATTGTCTGAACACTAGAACTTTCATTTTTTTACCTCTGATTTGCTGTGACATAATTTTCACATAATAAAATACCCTGTGGATTTGGGTTGATTTCTATTGTTCTCGTTTCTGTTCATAAATGAGTCACTATAAATTAAACTACAATCTCTCCTTCCATTGCTCTTCTTTTTCAGATTTTTTAAAATTCCTATTTATATTTTCTTGACATTCAAACTTTACAAAAGCATTATATAATTTTTTAAAAAATATTACTGAGATTGCTTTTATTTGTAAATAATTTGAAACAATTTACATTCTCATGATGTTGAGTCTCTCTCTCCAAAAGCAAAGTATGGTGTTCCATCAACCCTCACCTTCTTTCGTGATCACGGGGATAGGTCTTCTTTTTTTCTTTGTTTTGCTCATTCTTGTTAAATTTATTTCTCATACATCTTATTTATAATAGCAATAATCAAATGCTATTGGTTAGAATAGCCAATATTCTAACCAATAGCACAGAATATTCTAACCAATAGCATTTGATTATTGCTATTATAAATAAGATCTTTATTAGCATTCTTGTAAAAGATGTTCTTTATGTATGATGAAGGCTATTAATTTATATATGTAGACTCCAGTACCTTGCTAAATAATTTAGATGTTTGTATTATATTATACATGATTTTAAAGGCCTTTGCATGCATATCTTAATCTGCAAACGGTGATGGTTTCACCTCTTTCTAATTTTAGTGCCTCTAATTTTGCCCTCTTGTTAATTGTAAGTATTAACCCGATGTAGTGTTATTTAATACATCACAGTGGGCATCCTTGCCTTGTTTCCAACTTCAGTGAAAATGCCTCTATTATCTTCCCATTGAACTTGATACCACCTTTGGGACTGACATACCCTGTTTCCCCAAAAATAAGACATGCTCCCAAAGATGCGCTAGGTCTTATTTTCAGGGGACGTCTTATCTTTCCTGTAAGTAGGTCTTATTTTCGGAGGATGTCTTATTTTTGGGGAAACAGGGTAGATCTACCAGGTTATATAAACTTTCATTGGTCCTCATTTTGGGAATTGATTCCTATTTATCAAGGATGAATGTTAAATTTCATCAAATGCCCTTTTTAGTATCAATGAAAAGAGGACTATTTATTTATCTTTAGACTAAGTAATATAATAAAATACTAGACTAGATTTAATAGTACTGAATTATTTCTGTAGCCCTGAAATAAATCCCCTGTTGGTCATGATATAGTTTTCTTATAATGTGCTGATGGACTCTGCTTGATAAATTATATTATTTTAACATTGAAATGTATGAGTGAAAATATCCTATAGTGTATTGGTTTCTGAAAACATTGCTAGTTTTTGGTCTTCATGGTTGTAATAGAATTGAGAAGTACTTCCTTTTTTAAAATATATGTTAGCACATTTTAGTAACACTAGAATTATATATTTAATTACGTATGCTGATCTATGGCAGAGAAAGTCCCTCATCTGTGAAAATGTTCTGCTTTCTTCATCATTTTTTCTTCTTCTATTTTTTCTTAGCTACTATGTTAGTTCTTTTGTTAATACTTAACATTCAATGATATAAGATATCCACCTATTTGCAAAGGAACCAGGTTGTTTAAAGGGTAGCCAAGTTTCGGCTCTCACACAATAAGAGCCTTCCTGAAAACATAGCTGTGAGCAACAATTCTTGGTGTAACCCTGCCCTCCACTGTTTCTCTGAGCTATATTAGGTATGGCCTGGGCATGGGCATAGGGATGGAGGTTGTGCCACCCCTCGCTGGAATCGCCCAGGAATCTCCTATCATAAGCAAGACTTCTAATCCTCCCATCTTCCCCAAGGGGACCCCGCCCTTAGGAAGTGTACTGTACTCACTCTCCCAAGATCTGCCACAGCTCCCCTCTTTCCACAAGAGTCTCTTTGAGGCTTCCTTCACTTCCAATTTCTGTCTCACAGCTCCCAAGGTCATCCGGTACTTTCTGGCAACCTTTTATTTTTATTTATTTATTTATTTATTTTTTTGCTGTCTTTCTTCTAGTTTCATTAGCAATAGAATTTGCTATTTTTATTTTCCTTTCTTGATTTTGGGTGAATTCCAGAGAGCTGGGGGAAATGATGATTGACACAGCCATCAAACAGAAGAACTAGGACTGTGTTTTAAAGACAGGACTTTAACGACCCCTGTGAATTAGCATCGATGTCTATGGCTCTAATATTAGTCAATCCTCTTGTAGAAATAAAAAGTATTATTACTCTTAGTTACCTGAAATTCCTTCTCTTGTGAAGTCTGGTAAAAACTGCGTTTTCATTTACTGTGTTATTTATCATCCCTAAGAAATACTTTAGTCAAATAAGTGCGCATTTACTTTACAATAAGCTAATGTCATTTATTTAAATATTAGATTCTCTTTAACACAAATTTTGAATGATCCATAGCTTTTTAAGAAATTTTTTATTCAATGAACATACCTATATTTATAAAATATAGAGCTCCTAACCTACCTTTGGATTATCATCCATGTTTCCTCACCTGATTTATTTCTAATACCCAGGAATACGTCATTATTATGTAAAGAAAAAAGTTGTATTCTATTTCATTCGATCAGCAAGTATATTCAATGAATATAATTATGAAGTATGATTAGAAAACACTGCCAACCAAAACAACAAATTAAACCTATTTTATGCATACAGTAATCTTTTTCTAAGGCTGTATATATGGCTATGCATGGGATTTCACCAAGATTATGTAGAGGATTTCTCTGAAATTTGATCTCCTTAAACAAGTAAAAATTTATCATTTTTGTAATTTTCTAAGAGCAATTTTTAAAGATTTTATTTTACTTTTATCTTCTCTTAAGGTACACTGTAACTTGTAACTATTCTCTAACAAATTTTAACTTGGTTAGGCTTCAAGCGTTAGGTTATATTTTCTTTTCATTTTTAGTTACAAATGGAAATATCACTGATAGATGTTTAAAGGTATATATATTCAAAGTGCAAAGCCAAGTTATAGATAATCTGAGGTTAAATTAATATTTTAAATTTCAAATATGTATTCACCACCCACTCTCAACTATGGCATTGACATTCAGCCACATCCTTTGTAAAAGGAAAACTAGATGAAGTGCATGGAAATCTTTTAGACATTCTGTCTATGGCAGTGTTCAAAAGACCAGACTCAGAAACCATCTAACTGCGTGTGTACTTTGTCTCTACCACTGCATACTTGTGACCTTAAGCAAATGGTTAAATTTCTGTGCCTTAATTTCCTAGCCATAAAATAGAACCTTCTACAATTTGTTCAAAACAAATTGTGAGGACAAAGTGAGTTAATCAGATAATGTGCTTACAGCAATGCCTGCCACAGAGTGGTAGCTGCGACAGTTGCAGACAAGCCCTTTCAGATAATTGTTGGAAGACCAGATTATGAATAACTGATCTACTTGAAGTGTAGCATAGTCTTCACAGATATTTAAAAACTAACCATGAGGGCGGCACCTGTGGCTCAGTGAGTAGGGCGCCGGCCCCATATGCTGAGGGTGGCGGGTTCAAACCCAGCCCCGGCCAAACTGCAACGAAAAAATAGCCGGGCCTTGTGGCGGGCGCCTGTAGTCCCAGCTGCTCGGGAGGCTGAGGCAAGAGAATCGCGTAAGCCCAAGAGTTAGAGGTTGCTGTGAGCCGTGTGACGCCACGGCACTCTACCCGGGGGTGGTACAGTGAGACTCTGTCTCTACAAAAAAAAAAAAACTAACCATGAGATTAAAGGCACTAAGTGGATCTGATTTAAGGCTTCCACAACAAAGGAATTTGAGGGAGAAGGAGACAAAAGGATGTTCTGGGTACTTCACATGGAACAGCATTATTTGTCTTGAAGCGTTGCATTTATCAGTACTTCAGGGCCTCCCCAAATTAGCTTATTCACTGTCAATATTATTTTAATTCATTTGCCAAAATGTAATCCAAATAGCATATTGGACTGAGTTAATGTTTTGGCAAAGGCACAGCACTCAGAAAGAAAAGTCCAAAGTGCTTAAGAAATAAAATTTCAGAGCCAATCAAAATATGTTTCCACTGTATTAAATCATAATTCTGTTCAAAGTAGATAAGAGCAGGGAGTGTAGACCTGCTTCAAGACATCCTAATGCAAGATAAGAAACACCTCTATCCTAGGTGAGCAAAGAATTTCATTTACATTACAAGAAACTAAATGGTTATAATTTGACTAAATTTTATAATTTTAAAATTTTATAAATTTTATGATTTTATAATTTTGTAAAATGCTATGTACAATTTAAGTTGCCACATTTCTGAAAGACATGAAAGACCTAAGAAAGCTTGAAAAAGAGGAATGGAAAAGTAAGAAATGTTTAGGAAAGAAGATGAAAGAAGAAAGTTATTGGTTATGGTAGTTAGCCTAGGATGCAGAAGCCAAGGTCAATGTCATCCTCCCTTTAAGACCATGGTGGAATTTTATGAAAATGGCACTGAATAGTTGTTCTTTTAGTATTAATAAAAATGATAGCTCTTCCCAGCTTCAAGATCACTAGCTTGCCAGAGAAAGTTATTTGCTTTGACAAAATTTTCCTGACTAAAAAACAAGAATATAATAGTTTACCAATGACCTCTCAGAAATCATTTCTTTTGAGACATAGTCTCACTCTGTCACCCTAGCCAGAGTGCCATGGCTGCAGCTTAGCTCATAGGAACCTCAAATTCCTGGTCTCAAGCAATCCTCCTGCCTCATCCTCCTTAGTAGCTGGGACTATAGGCGCCTTCCACTATGCCCTGCTAGTTTTTCTACTTTTAGCAGAGACAAGGTCTCACTGTTGTTCAGGCTGGTCTCAAACTCCTAACCTCAATCAGTCCTCCAGCCTCAGCCACCCAGAGTGTTAGGATTACAGGCATGAGCCACCACACCAGGCCTGACCTCTCAGAATTTTTATACATATAACATACAATTTGAAGTGAAAGTACTACTAAGGGATGTTATCATTATTTCCATGGATAGTTTTATAAAATAACAATAATTCTTAAGAAACCAACTTAATTAAAGATAGAATTTCAATTAGATCTAAGAAGCAGCTTGCTGATTATCACTTTTAAATATGAAAATGAGATTCTGATGGAGAAATAAATGCCATCTTCATTCTCAGAAACTTTTAAAACAGAAAGAAAACTGCCTTCCTAGGTTATTTTAAATACCTATCTGCATAAGAAAAGGGAGGTGAAATGAGATCCATTGAGTACCTTGACAGTTCTGAGATTATGTGATCCTAGAGTGACAGCTACCAGGAAACTTTGAAAATCTGTAACAATCGTTGGCCCACTGAAAAGTGGAGCAGCATATTCGACCAGGTACAGAACCTGCATTAGAGGGCTGCGTTCTGGGTTCTCCAGAGAAACACAACTAAAAGCTAAAAGGAATCGCCTCTCTCTCTCTCTCTCCATCTCTCTCTCTCTCTACACACACACACACATACAGACAGCATGCAACAAAAAGCACACTTTTTAATAAAGGGAAAAAATAAATATCTAATATTGAAGTCACATTTGACTTCTGCAATTACAAGAGGTGCTGAAATGTGACTTAGATTCATCTTTTGTTAACGGTATAAATTGAGTATTACAATTTTAATACAAGTTTCTCCTTTCTTCAAATGTGTATACATTTTTGACACTGTGTGTGGGAGAGAGAGGGAGAGAGAGAGAGATTTACTATGAGGAAATGGCTCACATCATTTTGGAGGCTGCAGTGAACAAACTAGAGAACCAGAGGCCCGGGAGAGTTGATAGTATAGTTTCTACCCAAGTTCAAAAGTCTGAAGACCAAAAGAGCCAATGGTGTATATTCCAGTCCAAGTCCAATCCTAAGCCTAAAGGCAGAGAAGACAAATAACCTAGCTCAAAAACAGTTAAGAGAGAAGGAATTCTTTCTTATTTCATCTTCTATTCTGTCCGGGCCTTTAACATATTGGATGAAGCTTATCTACATCAGGGAGGGCAAATTTTACTTAATATACCGGTTCAAATGTTAATCTCATCCAAAAATACTGTCACAGGGACACACCTAGAAATAATGTTTAACCAACCATATGGAAAGGCTCAAGTCCCAGGCAAGTTGGTACATAAAATTAACCATCACAAAATCCAGTATTTTCTTCAGTCTTAAAAATGTATTACTATTTAATAGCTATTAAATTCCATAGCAGGATTTCATAATATTAGAGCAAGGGTGTTCAAGTTTAACTTGTGATCTGGGAATGAGTGCTACTTACTCATATTGCTGCTGCCGTATTAGTTGACTTGCTTTATAACCCAGCGACCAACTGCAGGTAAGAATGCTGGCACGTGCCTCTGATCAGTGCAGAACATATTCCAATATGAAAATAAATTTTAAAACATTTTAAATAAAAACTATATTCAATATGTAATAGAAGACTTCAAGGTCCTGGCATTAATTGTAAGTAATACCTACCTCTAGCAAAATGAGTCCTTGTATAGTTTATGCGTTTACTGAAGATTTATGTCTTATCATATTTCCAAGGACTAGAGAGAGCTTACTAAGAGTCAAGAACAAATTTAAGCATAAAGGAAAACTGTATATCTAAAAGCATTAATTCACTTATTCTCTCATTCATTCACTCAGCAATTATTTATGTGGCTTACCAATCACTGTGATGGGAGCTTAGAGATGTAAAGTTCTCCCTTGGAGAAACTCAAAACTCTCTTCTTGCCGACATTAACAGATAATTAAAAGTGCTCCAATAAATACATGTATAATGGCTAATGTTTGTGACAAAGGATCCAAATGATATGCCTGTGAATTGCTGTAGGACCCCTGAGACAGGTGTTTCAGGCCTTCAAGATGCACATGGTCTTCAAATGGAGCTTGAGTACTGGACAACAGAACCAGAGTTTGAATGGACTAGACCTTTCTAATTACATTCCTGCTAACTCCCCAAGTAAAAATGGTCCAAGAAAACCAGGTTGCTCACTCGCTTTCTGCCTCTGCGTGGAATAACATAAATGAAAATAATCACTGGCTCCTGTGGTCAAAGAAAACAGGATTCAAATTATATGGATCTTGCTGAGCCTCCATTTTCTCATTTTTAAAATGTGGATGATAAATTCACATCTCTTGAGTTTTTTGATGATAATAAAAAATAAGGGCAACTGTATTTGGCCTTTTTTAAGCATTCCATACATGGAAGTTACTGTTATGATTAAGACGTTGTCATGCCATGCTCTCTGAACCGGACCACCCTACCACTACCGCCACCTGACAGTCCTTTCTGACTCGGAAGCTCTGTATTTCACGTCAAATTTGCTTCGCCTGGATTCATTCTTCTAATGTGATTGCTCCTCGGCCACACAGTAAGATTTTTAATAATATACATGTAAGACCCCTAGGAAATACATTTTAAGTTGCATTAAGTTCACCTCATCTAGAAAGAACAAAAGAAACAGAGGGAAAAGGAGATGCCAAGAAAATGTTAAGTGATCTACCGAGGTTTCCACAACCAGTTAGAGGCAGAAGTGGGGCTGGAGCTGGGTTTCCTGATGACCAGTCTAAATCAAGTTGGATCTTAGGAAGGATGGCTGTTTAAACACACAGATTGATCCTCCGACCTTCTATTACCCACACCTGTGAGGAATTAGTCAAATGGATAATCAGTTTAATTAGTTATAGAAAACACTTACTATAGCATTTGCTAATGATTAGCAAGTAATGTGTTCATGTGTTGTGTGTGACGTGTGTGATGCGTGTGAGTGAGTGTACTCATCTAATCCTCATAAAGCCTCAAAAAAAGGTGGACATTAATATTATTCCCTCATTTGTAAATGAGGAAACTAAGTCAAAGAGAGATTAAGTTCTTTCTCCAAGGTTTTCCTGCTACTGGATAGCAGAGCCAGGATTCAAAATGAGCCTTGATGGCTTTAATTTTCAGCATATTGCCTCTTATTTTTCATATTATCTTATATACTCATTTTGATACTGAAAGTGTATATATACATTAAAGTGTACGTATATGATAAAACTCATCTCATTGGCAATTGTTCTTGTGTTATCTTCTTGGGTTAAGCTCTTGAGATGTTTGTGGTTAACCATCAAAACCTAGCTTGTCTTGACTCTTTGAGGTTTAATTAACACTAGAGATAATTTATATGAGTTAAATATCTAACTAATACTGTTGAATTTTAACATAGCAAATTCCATGGCATTTTTTGACTCAAATTTGATGCTTTGTGGGTTTTCAGAACATATGTTCCTTTATAAATATAAAACATGAAAACATTTTCTATGTATTAAAACAGCTTTTATGTTCTAATTAGTACTGAACTAACCCATACTTTCACTTGCAAGGATGTTCCTTGAGAAATAAAGTTATTCGTAATCATGCATATGTTATTGCCATTAATTTTCTATTTTTGTTATTGTTTCGAGTTGCTATGAATGTTTCATTCACTTTTCTCCCTGATTTATAGGCTACTGGACATAGGCTGCCCCAACAATTTTTTTCAAAACGTTTTACTACAACTCCTGATTAAGTTTTCTGCGACATTTCTTCCCACTATTACACTAGCTGTTGACAGTAAACATAAAAGATAGCATGTATGTTTATTCATCACAGCCTCCAGACCTGTATTTTGATAAGTCCTTAAGAAACTCTTTCAAGCACTACACCAGTCTTTGAATCCTCCAGCTTGGATCATTCTTATATTTCATTTTTATAATATGAAACTCATGGATGATAACAACCCCGTAATAAATTCAAAACAAGAACTGACTAAAAGGCATTGCTGTTTGGCTCTGGAGGTCATTATCTAACACGGTAGGAAGGCAGCACCTTTAGCTCCTTGACTTCCCTGTACATATGTCACGTGACCATGGAGGCAAGACCCATCAGTGTCCTGGAGGTAGGCACACCCACCTCATCTTATCTCTATAGCTGGTGTGTCTGTTACCTGGTATCTGACTCCTCGCTTGTTTTATATGTCTACCTAGAAGTTGCATCTCTGAAATATCAGCCTTTCCAGTTCTCAGAAATATCTTACATACCAGGAAGGAGGCCTTCTAGGTTCAGATTTTGTTATTCCTAAATTGAGGAATTTATTGTGTTTCTATCAAATTTATCTGAATTGAGTAACTTCTTAAACACTGAACTCTCTTTTCCTCTGTCTTTTTTTAAAAACTACATCAAATCACCCATGGATGGATATTAGCATTTACTAAACAATCTACTAAGAATTGTAGTATAATGTTAACATGAACATCCTGTAGCAGTGAATCACATTGGGAGCTTTTAAAATACAGATTCCCACACTCCACTTCCAGAGATTCTGATTAAACTGATCTAAGGTGGTCACTAGGAAATCAGTATTTTTTGAACTCCCTTAAATAATTCTTGTAGGCAGCCAAGGTGGAGAGCCAATGCTTAGAGTCATGTCTAGGACAAAATTGCACTTCATCCCTCACACTCACAGTGTTTAGGATGTGTTTGGATCCTCATGGCTCCCAAGGGCAGGGATTTTAATTCTATTTCTTGAGTATTCTAGGTGCAGATTTTCTTACTGTCTTTGTGTTTGTCTTCTACAGACACGGAGCAATTCTGCTTACTGCTCCTAACATTACAAAATACAACTCTGCTAGTTAAGATTGCTCTCTAAGGTAACAGTTGCCAATCAGCTCCAGAAACACATCTGTAGACATCAAAGTTAGATTTCTGTACCTCGTGGGTAACAGAGGGCCTTCATCTCAAAAGGGATAAGTCAGGAATCATTTCTATAGTTTGTCAAAAGGGGTAAGTTAGGAAAACAATACTTTTAAGGTTTGAGAACAGTCTTAGTGGGGAATGTGCACCCGAGGGAGTTGCTGGAATAATCAGTACTTTAATCCTTAGAACATCTAAGTAAGTTTGTGAGGAGTTACTGTTAGGTCAGTTTGTTTATAGTTGTACCCAGAGACATAAACATTTGGATGACTGTTTAAAAAGTTTGAACTTTAGTACTTTGAGATAGACATCATGGTTTTTATTTGGTACAGTTTATCCTATTTAAAAAATGTGAGTTTTCATGCTCAGTTTTTTCCTTCACAATACACCCAGCTTTCAGCAGGACTATTTTTTATGTTATAAGATTGATGAGAAAAAAAAGTGCTGGATCAACTAGTTCTTTTAGTTTTTTAGTTCTTTGAGGTATCTCCATGTTGTTTTTCAAAGAGATTGTGTTAACTTGCAATCTCTCCAAGAGTGTCTAAGCATTCCTTTCTCTCTACATCTATGCCAGCATCTATTGTTTTTGGACTCGTTAATAAAAGCAATTCTAACAGGGGTTAAGATGACATCTCATTCTGGTTTTAATTTGCATTTCCCTGATAATTAGAGGCTTGGAGCATTTTTTCATATGTTTATTAGCCATTTGTCTATCTTCTTTTGAAAAGCTTCTTTTCATGTCTTTTGCCCACATTATAATGGGCCTTTTGTCTTTTTCTTGCTTATTTGCTAGAGTTCTTTGTAGATTCTGGTGATTGGCCCTTTGTAGGATGTATAGCTTGGAAATATTTTCTCCCCTCCTACAGGTTGTCTATTTGTTCTGTTGATGATTTCCTCAGTTAAACTTTTTAATTTAATCAAGTCCCATATATTTATTTTTGCTGTTATTGTGATTGCCTTTGGGGTTGACTTCATAAATGTGTTGCCTGGGTCAATATCTAAAAGAGTTTTTGCAACATTTTCTTCTTGAATTCTTATGGTTTCATGCCTTGCCTTTAAGTCTTTTATCCATCTTGAATTAATTTTTGTGATTCATGAGATATATGGACCTTGTTTCATTCTTCTGCATGTGGCTATTCAATTTTCTCAGAACCATTTATTGGATGGAATTCATGTTTACAGTGTATGTTGTTGTCAACTTTGTCAAAGACCTGTTGGATGTATGTGGATGGTTTTATATCTGAGTTTTCTATTCTGTTCCATTGGTCTATGTCTCTGTTTTTGTGCGAATGCCATGCTGTTTTGATTACGATAGCCTTGTAGTAGGTTTCTCATCTTCTCTTTGTTAATCTTTCTCATTAACAGAGTAGTTAATGCCTGGTGATCTACAGCAATGGAACAATATATGATATATTCTAAGTAAAAATATAAAGATGAGTCATTAAAAATCTGAGTAAAGTTTAAAATTTACTCAAAAGAGTAAAGTTTATTCTCTTTTTATACAAATCAATGTATATGTGTTACTTGTATGTTCAAAAGCATAAAACCCAGCAAGGTAAGTCACCTTGTTATTTTTAACTGAAAGTCCTGACACTAATCTATTCTGGGAGCCTTGCAACTTGGGAGTTGCAATCCTCATGAAGGTCCCAGAAAAACGGTAAGGGTATGATGCCTCATTGGATGTGGTTTTCCTTCAATGTTACCCTATATCACCAGAAAATGGTTTAGGTTTTTAGAAGAGAAAAGTTGTAATAAATAATTATTTTAATGTTTCTCTTCATTTAATTCAGGTAGGGGAATTCAGGCTATATTCCCACACATAAAATGATAAGACTGAATTTAGGAGTCAGTTCTAATAATTAGTTAATAACCATTTCTTACTGACTAATGATGTCTTTTATATAAAAATTATTACCCTGGTATTCAGATGTAGTAATTCAGTTTAAAGCACAATGTAATTGTTTTTTGATATGTCATCAGTCATATAACTTTGCAATGAAAAGTCAGACCTGGGATGTAATCCTAGATGGCGCACCACTCACACTGTGTGATCCAGAACATCTCAAATTACCTGAGATTTTACATTTGTATCTTATTTTCGAAATTTTTGGTTTGAAGTAATTTTACACTTACAAAAATAGTACAGAGAAATCCTCGTATATCCTCACCTAGCTTCCTAAAAAGTTAACATCTTAAATAACAGCATAACAATTTTCAAAACTAGGAAAGTACTATTGATTAATCTATAGAACTTACTCCAATTTAATCAATTCCTAAGATATGTTTTTTGACCCAAGGTCTAACCTAGGCAGAATATATTTATTGTCCTGTTTCCTGAGTCTCCTTTATCTGGGTCAGTTTTTTCTTTTTATTTCATGAATAATGTTCTTGAAAAGATAGTTATCAAAATCTCTCCATTTGGGGTTATCTGATATTTTTCTCACGATTCAATTCAGGTTATGTATTTTTGGTAAGAATGCCAAGGAAGCGATATTGTGCCCTTCTCATCACCCTGTATCAAGAAACATGATGTTGCTATATTTCATTACTGATAATGTTACCTCTAACCAGTTGAAGAATATGGTGTTGGCTAGATTTCTCCCTTCTAAAGTTGCTCTTATTCTAAGAAGAAGATATTGTTTAATGATTATACATCTCTCTCTACCATCCTTTTTCTCCTCTTCTCAAGTATGATGTGAAGTGGTGGGTACAATGGAAAATTTAACCGACACTAATTAAGCTGGTGGATTCCCAGTATAATTTTTTCTACCTATTCTACATTTTTTAGAATAGTGATTTGTTCTTAATAAAAGACTCAGTTTTATAATGAATGTTTATATGAATATAGTCTTCTAAAAGTAGTCCTAGGAAATTTGGCCTAAGAGCACATTTAATACCATCTTAACATTTTGGTACTGAATATACCCCAGCTCCAGCAGCAGCCATATAGTAAATGAAAGACAAAATGATTGTATTCTGCTTCATTTTTTACCTTAAAGATTCCAGAATAAAACTGAAATTATCTATCATTCTAGCTATGTCATTACCAAAACAGAATTAAATGAAGAAAATTGCATATTGTACAACATAGAAATTTAGTGACAATTTCATGTAGTTATTTGAATATTCCTTTCTCATGATTTTTCCCCCCCACTGAAGCAGTCCTTGCTTGGTCTCAATTCAATCTACAATTCTTGAATAATTTAAAGAAAGTACCTTGAAAGCAGAATCACTTAGATCCAATATACATTTGGCAGTGCAACATAAAGGATTCAGATTTTATACTTGGATAACTTAAGTATGACTGAGCTCGATCCAAGGTTCACAGAGGCCAGAGCAGTGATCTCACACCTCTCAGAAAATGGGCAATTAATGGCACTTAAGCTCACTGCAACTGGAATACAGTCTGACAAGAGGAAAAGCCACGTGCTCTGCGGCCATGAACCATGATGTTGAAGAATGCCACCTACAGGGACCAGAATGAGCCAGAGCATTCTCTTGTAATCAGCATCATGAACAGGGAGTGGAAGATGAACAGAGAAGTTAGAAACTGTGTCAGGCAGTCATCCCATGATATGCTGACCTTAGATTTCACTCTGCCTAATTAATAAAGAGAAAAAGCAGGGAGTAGATTTTTGTGCACAATGACTAAAAGTTGCCTGCCATCTTCCTATAATTATTTCCATTTAAGTAAGTTATGTCTTCATGTATTATTTGGGGCTAAAAAGAATCAAAACTTAAGATTTTTGACTTAAATATTTTAAAAGAATAATTAACTCATGCTTAATGTTTTACTTGGTACTCTTATACTTAATATTTTGCTTAATCCTCCCAATTCCTGTAGAAGTTAAATTTTCCTCCTATTTTAAAGATTAGAAACTTAGCCATGGGCAGAATATAAGTGGCTAACATCATGTTACATAGGCAAGAAATTGGTATTGAGAAAAACTGAAATTATCATGAATTTCAATCATACATGTTAGCAAGAAGGATATTTTTTAACTCAAGGAAGTTTGAAAATACTAAGTTCTGTAGACCAGTAAAATTTTATATTGTGCATTTTGAGTTATGTTAAAAGCTTAAAAACTGATGCAAGACTTCTTACCTCATAAAAAGAAAAGAATTTAACAATTTTATTCATGAGAAACCATCAGTCTGGTTACCAAAATTTGGTTGAATTCTTTGAAATTGAATTATCTAAACAATTAAAAACTAAACTTTTATTAAATCATTAAGTATCAGCACTGTTTATAAAATTGTCACTGAAAAAATATATATTAGAATTGCATAACAACAGTATATATAAAAAGTTGCCGTCCTTTAAGGATCTTTTTAGGAGGTGATCAGGTCATGAGGGTGGAGCCTTCATGAGTGATATTAGTGCCCTTATAAACAATGCCTAAGGGAACTTGCTACCCCTCCTACCATGTGAAGATACCTAGAAGTTGCCATCTCTGAAGTAGAGAGCAAGCTCTCACCAGGTATTGAAATCTGTTGTTGCCTTGATCTTGGACTTCACAGCTGCCAGAAATATGAAGAATAAATTTCTGCTGTTTATAAATTACCCTGTTTAAGGTATTCTGTTACAGCAGGCTGAATGGACTAAGGCAGAGAGCTTTCAAGATTTGTCCAGAATAAAGAGTGTTAATAAGAGAACAAAAAAAGGAAAGTAATGGGGATTTTCTGTTTGAACTGGAAAGATAAATTGTAAAAAGGAAGAAAGGCAGTAAAAACAGAATTTTCTCTGAGTATGAGCAGACAAAAACATTAACGTAATTATAGTGAACTTTAGTTCCATTCCCAGATAGGGAAGCTGAGGCTTAGGCAATTTAAATGACTCTTTGCTGCAGTCACACAGCCAGTGAACTGGAATCTCCAAGGTCAACATTAGCTATGTGCTGCTATTTTTCACATTTGCCCATGTGCATTAGCTATGTCATATATGAAAAAATTCTTCTGAACTTAGAACCTGACTCTCCTAGTTACATATAACTTGCTGGCCACTTTGCTCTACACTCAGCAATATATATCACTCTGTTTAAACCCTTCAGATTGCAAACCAATGTAGATATAAAAGTATGTCTTCCAACAATACTAAATACATGGTATTAAAATAATTATATGAAGTGAATATTTATGTTCTCCCTCCCCAAATTTATATGTTGAAGGCCTAATTCCCAAGGGTTCTCATCAGACATAGCATCTGCTGACACATTGACCTGGGACTTTTGAGTCTCTTCAACAACAAGAGATAAATCTTTGTTGTTTTATCTACCTAGTATTTGGCATTTTTCTATAGCCATCCAAGTAGCCTAATATACAGAGGAAGAATAATAGACTACTCAACAATTTAATGTACATTTAGTTAAATTCTAGGCACTGGAATGAGAAGGCTGAGCAAGATAAAGCCTTCTTTTGATAAGTTCATCTTCTAGTAGAATAGACATACAGACTAGTGGCATCAATATAATGTAATAGTAAATGCAAATTAGATTTTTCCAGACTATTAAAGAGCCAGGGAACACGAGGGAGCTGACAGTATTGATTGTGGAAGAGATGCCAATAATGGGTGAAAAAAAGTGTTCTGGAGTTTCCAGCTTCTGAATTGGGAAGCCAAAAAGGTGTTGTATGCTTGTCACAAAATAGAATCATAAGGTGATGGGCAGAGATACCAAAAGACCCATTTAAAAGGTATATAACTTTAATTTAAAAAGGGTATGGAAAATTAAACACAAATTTACACAAACTAGGAGGCTAGGAGATTGTACTCAATTCCCCCCATTCTCATAAGGGTAGAAACTGCTGATAAAGCCATGTCATTGGTTTTATCCTATCATTTAAAGAGCTTCATCTTTTCCATATTTATCATGGAGTTAAAATTATCTCTTGTCTAGCCCTCCATATAATTGCAACTGGCCATTGAGAAGACTGGCTACATTTCTGCACGTTTGGATGCAGTCCAAAAAACCCCACTCATTTCTGAGTTTTTAATCATAAGATTGGGATGAAGTGAAGGTCAATTTCATGCACACAACATCCCTTGGCAAACTCAGGCTTCAGCCTTACCTAAAGTCTATATTTCATATGAAGCCAATAATTCTTACACTTAAGCAATTTCCTTTGAGTGCCAATCAGGCTGTGCAAGGCTACTCTATTTTATTAATAATTTAATGAGGGAAAGATGACTTTAGGCTGTAAATTAAGATAAGGGAGAAGCCAAAACCATAGGTTAGCTAAGGATAACTTCTGAGAGCCCATTGGCAGGATGCAAAAAATGTAACTAGATAAACAGGGTTAAGAGTGTGTGTGGTAGGTAGAGTGCAAGTTTGATCTATAGTGTCAAATATAATCTGTGTAAGCATTACAAGTATAACAAGACATAATTTCAATATGATGTTTACAGACCAACATTGCAAATGAAGGCAGATGACTTCCCCCAAATATAACCTGCTTGGGAAGATTTTCATCTCTAGGCTCCAAGTTCACCTTCATCTATAGGAAAAGCATGACCTTCCAAAGCTGGCAAAGGTAAATAATCAGATAGACAGTAAATTGCTGACCGGTTTAGTAGGCATAGGGAAAGACAAGGAGATCTGCTTTGAGGTAGCTGAGAGAGGCAAGAAGAAATCATAGCTTTGTCATCTGGATGGTTTGAAGATTACAAATTAAATTATCATAAATTGATAAAGTGGATGGAGAAAATAATTGAAGGATAATATGTGTAAATGAAGTTAAAGTGCAGGCAAGACAGAAAAAAAAGTTAAAAGAGGACAGTAGGAGAATGACATTTCAGAGTTGAAGATGAGGGTTAGTCAGAGAGGAGAAGAAGGGATATGGTTAACCAAATTATTATCAGAATTTTAATACATGTAGTTATTGAATGAATGCCCCATCCCTCTCCTGACAGCGCTGAACCAACACCCTCCACAGAGAGATTGCTTTAAAAGGCAAAACCAGTGACACTGCTACCTACCACTTTTACCGGGGTTGTGTCTATATCAATTTCCAATTACACATCCTTTGGAAAGCTTCTGAAGCAAACCCATATGCTCTTTAGCCCCAGGGTATAATAACTAGTGACTGTATTAGTGAAAAAGCAAAATGTTTGACTGCAACTTTGGAGAATATCAGCCTATCACCAATGAGCATCCTAGGCATGGCTTGAATTCACGTGACAAATATAGTTATTTAATATTTTCCTTGTTGAGCTCCTAAAATCAAAATGAGCAAAACAACAAACAAATGCCATGTTCTTTAGCTTTAACTATGAGTTAGCATGAAGGACTTTATGATTATAAATTTCTCTTACATGAAGAATTTCTATTTGGATGTCCTGAAATGCTTCAAGATACATCACCATCTGTGAGTACTCTGCAAAATATAATAAATGTTTAGCCTTCGTCCCATGATTTCCAAGATATCTTCCTTAATTTTCACCAAATTTATGTTAAAACTCATTGCTATCATATTCTTTGCACATTAAGCATTGTCATTTGCCAACTTTCCAGAAAAGGAATTATTTGCAACTCTTTTGACATGTGAAAGATGGAACATATTTTTCCATACAAATTTTTATTCTTAAGATAATCTTCGGAGCTCCAGAAACAGTATACATGTGGTAAACAAAAAGCATGTAGATCCAAATAGCCATTATTTGGATTTGGGCCATAATACCTACAAACTCCTATTATACCTCTATCAGCATCTACATAATAGACCACAGAATTCAGTATATTGTGAAACATTTCAAATCATCAGTCTATAACTTCTTTATTCAAAAACATTTAGGCAAGTTATATCTTTCCCTAAATTATTTTTCATTCGTTTTTAATTTTTTCATCCATAAAATTGAAATGATAATGGTATTTAACTCATACTGTTTTGTCAGAATAATGAGTTAAATCACATAAAGTACTTTGCACAGTGCTTCAGATGTAGTAGATATTCAGTAAAATTAACTAAAAATGCTGTCTCTGAACACTTAATACATGCCTCTATGCTGGGATTTTTTAATATCTTAGGCAATTAACCTTTAGGTAAGCAATAACATCTCCATTTTATATACGAGAAAATGAAGACTTAGGATGGTCATGTGACTCATGAAAGCCCAATGCTGCTTATGAGTAAATGACCTGGGATTTAAATTCTATTCCTTGGTTCTCAAATGCCCATTCTCTTAATCCTTATGCTAAATTGCCTTTCTTAATCTGAACCTGTGAGAACCCTTATTTATGTTTTGAAAGAAGACAAATCTAAAGCTGATTACAATAGTTTCTACATCTGTGGCAGCTTATAATTTACAGTATGAATAACTTAAAAGGTACATACTACTAGCAGGCAAGCCTGTGCACACTGTCCCAAATGAGCTCACCTATATTCCTAGGTGGCTAAATTGTTTTTTGTTTTATTTGTCTTTTACTTTATACATTTGTATATCTAACTATCTAAGGTGTAAAGAGAGACGGAAAGAAGCCAAAAATGTCTTGTGCTACGTTCCCTACGAATATCTTTTTTTTTACTTTCTGATTTTTAAAATGAACCCTGGAGATGGCTTCATTGGCCTGTAGATAAGTCACCACAAGGAACTCTAATTTATACAAGCTCCAACCATGCCGTAAGGCCCTATGAACTTTCCTAAAATTCCATCTATGCCATACAAAATCCAGTTCTGTATATATTTGGGAGAAATAAGGAAAACCTTCAAGTAAGATTTTTCAAAGATGAATAAAGACTGTGCATTTCTTTGTGTAGATACGTGTGTGCACCTGTGTGTGTATTTGCCACAGAGGAGTGCATGTCTGTGTAGGTCGTCTCTTTCTCTGTAGCTGATCTAGACTTTAAAGGATATACAGAGAGTAGGTTGCCATAAAATAATCACCACCACCTATGAATATGTAAAATTCTTTCTGAAGCCTACCAGCAAATGAGCAGGGCTTTTTTCTAGAGCTTTTTGGTCCACATAGTTATATAGGATATAATCAATGCTTTCAACCCGTGTTGTTGAAAGCCTTCAAATTGCAAGTGAAAAATTGGACACATGAGGAAGTTTAAGTGCCGGTTAAAAATTATATGGCTATGAAATTTAAGATTGTTTTTCTAGCTCTGTGAAAAGTGATGTTAGTGTTTAGATGGGAATTGCCTTGAATTTGTAAATCACTTTGGACAGTATGGACATTTTAACAATATTAATTATTCCAATCCATGAGCATGGGATGTTTTTCCATTTGTTTGTTGCCGTCTATAATTTCTTAATGCCCAACTAACTGAAGCAATCCTAAGGAATAAGAACAAAGCTGGAGGCATCACATTACCTGACATCAAATGATATGTGTACTATAAAGCTATAGTAACCTAGTCAGCATGGTACTGGTATACAAGTAGAGCCCCCAAATAAAACCATATAGGTACAACCAACTGATATTTTACAAAGCAGACAAAAACATGGGGAAGGGATGCCCTAGTCAATAATAAACAATGCTGGGAAAACTGGATAGCCATGTGCAGAATAACGAAAGTGGATTCCTATCTCTCACCATACACAAAAATTAACTACAGATAGATGAAAGACTTAAATATAAGACCTGAACCCATAAAAATTATAGAAGAAAACAGGAAAAACTCTTCTGGACATTGGCTTAGGCAAAAAAAAATAGATATGACTAAGACTCCAAAAGCAAATATAGCAAGAACAAAAATAAATAAGTGATACCTAATTAAACTAAAGGTTTCTGCACTGCAGAGCAAATAACCAACAGAGTAAATGGACTATCTACAAAATGGGAGAAAACATTCACAAGCTATACAGCCAAGGAAGGACTAATATCCAGAATCTAAACAGAACAATTCAGAAAAAAAAAAACTCCATCAAAATGAGAAAAAGAGGGTGGTGCCTGTGGCTCAGTAAGCAGGACGCTGGCCCCATATACCAAGGGTGGTGGGTTTGAACCCAGCCCTGGCCAAACTGCAACAAAAAAATAGCCAGGTGTGTGGCGGGCGCCTGTAGTCCCAGCTACTCGGGAGGCTAAGGCAAGAGAATCGCCTAAGCCCAAGAGCTGGAGGTTGCTGTGAGCTGTGATGCCAGGGCACTCTACCAAGGGCAACAAAGTGAGACTCTGTTTCTAAAAAAAATAAAAATAAAAATAAATGAGAAAAAGAAATCAACAGAATTTTTCTAACAATGGTATAGAAATAGCCAACACATGAAGAAAAGTTCATCATCACTAATCATCAGAGAAATGCAGATTAAAATCACAATGAGATACCTCCTTACCCTTGTCAGAATGGCCATTAAGTCAAAAAACAATAGATATGGTATAGTGAAAACGGAACTCTATGGAAAACGGTATGGAGATTTCCTCAAAGAACTAAAAGTAAACCTACCATTTGACCCAGCAGTCCCATTACTGGGTATCCAAAGGAAAAGAAGTCCTTTTGTATAAAACATATCTGCACCAAATGTTTATCACATAACAATTCACAATCATAAGCTATGGAATCAACTTAAGTGGTCAAAAAACACGTTTACCCTCTAAATCTATTGAAATAAAAATAATTGTGCGTACAAAAACAATTATATGACTAGTAGATTGTCAAGCTCAGAATTGCACAAAAATTTTATCATTCTAATCACGTGCTTTTTTTACTGAACCATTTTGCCATTTTAGTTCACTGGGAAAAACACCAATATCTTTAAAAAAACACAGCAGGAAAGTTTGTGGACTCATGTATTGATGATCATATGGAACGGGCTCTCTCAAATCATGTGATGATCAATAAAGCTGCTATAAGCGTTCAATGAAAAAAGGGGGCTCCCAAACAATGAAGATTTTTTGTTGTTCATAAATCTTCCCAACCTAAATCTCAAAATGATGGCATACGAAATACAGATACAAGCATTCGTTTTTGTTCTAGCAAGAATATTTTAAATGACATGATTTTAAATTCAAATTTTTTTACTATTATTATCTTATCAGTCTTTTTATAGAACTTACATTTAAAGACATAAGTATGATGGGCACGGCACTTCATAGGAACTGTATTAGAACAGAGCAGAGCAAAAGTATTCAGAACTTCTTTTTTTACTTATCTCTTTTGAGGATGATTTATTCTGCACATTACTTCTCCCCACCTGGCTTCTTGTGAGACATTTAAATTGCAATGAAGTATAGAGAAAAATGCTACATTTCTCCAAGTTTATAACAGCAGGATGACCTGCTGAACATCAAATATGGAAGTAAGTGGCTCAAGAGTATGTTTTTGTTTTATATCAGAATGCCATCTTATACTTCCACCCAAATAATTTGAAGATTTAAATAGCTATTTGGAAAATAATACCACCACTGTTGGGGAAAGAGTGTCCCCATTTGCTCAAAAATAAGAGGTTTTCTAAGATTCAGGATTTCATATCAAAACCCAGGGAGTCTCAGGTTGCTCCCTCTACATTCAGCCCAAATCTGTATGGAGGTGTCAGTTCACAGCCCATGACAAACTGTTGTTTGTCCCCTAGACAGCTCATTTGAAATGCTCTTAAAGGCACAGTCAGTGCTCATGGATAATGTAAGTTATTTTCCATCTTTCTGGGTTATAATTTTATAGAATCTATGTAAGTTATTTTCCATCTTTCTGGGTTATAATTTTATAGAATCTATTTATAATAGATAAATCTAGTCTCAGATTTATAATGTATCTGCCCAGATCATGCTCTAGTTTTGAAAGAACAGGGAAGTAACTCTGAAACAGGATGGACGGGTGCCCTGAAACTATTGAAAGAAGTTGTATATAGTCTCCTAATAATTTTTGGTTAGGCTTTCACTGAACCAGCAGGAGCAATCATGGTTTCCTTCAGACAATTTATTCTTTCTTGAGCTACTAGCCTAGTAGACCCCTATATAACCATTTGAGTTTTCTGATTCTAGAATTCTCTATTACAGAGAATTCTCTATTCTCTATTCTCTAGAAAGAGAGAAGTATAGCTGAGGAAGTAAGTGTGGTAAATTGAGGTATAAGGATGGAGGACTCTCAGGGCCTGAGGTTTTAAATGCATTGCTAAAGCTGACCAGGCATATTTCCTTTCCATCATTAACAATTTCTTGGCACTAAAGAAATGCTTGCTGATAAAGCATTTTCATGGTACGATATTTTATTATCTCTGTCTTGGAAAATGGTAGCCACTGATAATCTAATAGAGAAGAGAAACTCACTTCCTTAATTTATTATAGCCTAGAGTCCGAGGCAGGGTGTTTGATTACAGAAAATATTCTTTGATTTCTGCCAAATTAAAAACTCTGGCACAACAAAGTAGATGATGTAAAGCTTTTGGTTAAATGCCTTTTGGATTCTATTTTCTAAAAGACCCACCAAGAACTTTCAGCTTAAGCTATTCCTACCATTTTTATATTTGCTTGGTTTCTTTAGATTTATTTTTACTATAATAACAAGCTCACAGAGGCTGTATTGGATGTTTTTGTCTTTCCCAGCATGGAGGCATCAAGGCAGCAGAGTGGGCCGTGACCCTGTCAGTGCTACAATCCCTGTGTCTATGACCAGGGGCCCAGCACCTCATTGCACGAGCTTTCGGTTTCTTTATCTGCAAGGTGTAACCTTGGGACGAAGGTTTCCTCCACTCTGAATATTTTATGACCCAGTTGGGATTAAAAGTTAAGGATAAATAAGTAAAGAAGAAAAATTCTTTCAGAGGTTTCAAAAAACTAAAGAATTTAAGTTTTGTTAAATTTCAATTAAAGAATGAGTTCTTTGATCCAGTTTCTAGTTTGCCACGCAGAGTATGTACAGCCTGGGGGCTATAATGGTGTGTGCTGCAGAAATGTTCCTTGCCATTCCTGGACTATTCCTGATGGAAAGCAAACATCTGGAGGATTTCTGTAAAAGCTGGGATTCCCTCGTCAATGACCCCTTTGCTTTTGGACAGGATTGTACATTATCCTGCTTGCTCTACTTTGTGAGAGTTTCACCATCTGTCTCACGTTAGGAATTATTTGTTTGCCTAATTAATTGATAAAAATCTATGGTTTATTTTAGTAAATGCTTCATGCAAATTAAAAAAATCAAAACAATGTGGCTACATACTGCTGTACATGGTGCGTAACAATGGCATCAGAGAAACAGAATGTTAGAGCTGATGGGGCCTTAGAGATCAATTAGTCAACACTCTCATTTTGTGGATGAGGCAAAACAATCAGCTAATTGTTGGCAAAGCACAAAACCTGGGTCTCCTGATTCCTATAATATCTTTCTCATTCATGGGAGTACATTTGTTTCTGATACTTTAAAATTCTTGTGATTTTAAAATAAGAATGAAACTAAAAGAAACAAAGTTTTAAAAATTATTTAAAGTAGAAAAAAAAAAAGGTTTCATGGAGACACAAATGTTGTCCACACCCTTTCCACTCACAATGTGATGCCCCAGAACCGTCGACATTCATTTTTTTAGCTGTTCACTTGAATATTTGCTTTCATAATCCTAAATATTTTATATCTATTAGCTTTGTCTTTAGTTGTTTGCGATTCATTGAGGGGACAAAGAATTAGGTGACATTGATTGCATTTGTTAGATGAAATTCCTCTTATAATTGTGTCCTGCCCCCCAAGAGGTGTGCCGTACACCATAACCCCCCCATTCTGCTCTCTCCACCTCTCTCCCCCTCATTCTTTTACCCCCCCATGTGTTAGATCACCTATGCCTTCATATTGGAATTGTGTACCTTGGATTCTTGCTTCCCCAGTCTTGTGATGCTTTACTAAGAATGTGTTCCACCTCCGTCCAGGTTAATACAAAGGATGTAAAGTATCTTTTTTAGTGGCTGATTAGTATTCCATGGTGTACATATACCACAGCTTGTTAATACATTCCTGGGTTGGTGGGCATTTGGGTTGTTTCCACATTTTGGTGATTGTAAATTGAGCTGTGGGCTTGGCACCCGTAGCACAGTGGTTATGGTGCCGACTACATGTACCAAGGGTGGTGGGTTCAAACCCAACCCAGGCCCGCTAAACAACAACAATGACAACTGCAACAACAACAAAAAGAAAAGTAAGTTGAGCAGTGATAAACAGTCTAGTGCAAATGTCCTTATGATAAAAGCATTTTTTTTTCCTTCTGGGTAGATGCCTAGTAATGGGATTGTAGGATCTAAAGGGAGGTCTATTTTGAGTTCTTTGAGGGTTCTCCATACTTCCTTCCAAAAAGGTTGTATCAGTTTGCAGTCCCACCAGCAGTGTAAAAGTGTTCCCTTCTCTCCACATCCACACCAGCATCTGCAGCTTTGAGACTATGATGTGGGTCATTCTCACGGGGGTTAGATGGTATCTCGGGGTGGTTTTGATTTGCATTTCTCTGATGATTGGGGACGATGAGCATTTTTTTGTATGTTTGTTAGCCATTTGTCTGTCTTCCTAAGAGAGGGTTCTATTCATATCTCTTGCCCAGGATTGTTGGCCCTTTTTTTGTTTGATTGTTAGTTTTAGATGTCATCATTGACAAGCTATTATAGAATATGAGAATTGAATTCCTTTCCTGTACATTTCCATCCAAACACACCCATCTTGATTTACAATATTCTTGTAAATATTTCTCTCCATTCCACTTCCATCTTGCCAGTGTAGTCATAGTATTCATTTTAGTTAGATTGATAATCATGTTTATATTTTATAATTATTTGAATAATATTCACAGCTTTCATGGAGCTATCTATCATTAAATTCCCTGCATTATTCCACATTTTCCCCCTGGAGTTAGTATGCTTTAGTTAGTATTTTTGTTTGGTTTCTTGGTTAATATTCTGCATCATTATCAGTAATTCACACCCAAACCCTCTGATGCAAATGTAAATCTCAACTCAATTAATTAAAATCATTAGACGATTTACTAATTTCATCTTTTCCTAGACCCTTTATGTTCTACTATACACTGATAGCTTTCTGTGCCTGCAAGCATCTCCCAGCTGCTTTAATTTTTGGTCAGTCAGTATCTCCCACGTTTGAATTCACTGTTTCCTAAATCCCCAGTCTTCCTGCTTCCTAGCTTACTTCTGTATTTGGAAGAGCATATTCTTTGGTAACATCCTCATAAGAGGTGCAAGGAACATAAAATATTTTGAGAATTGTACAGCTGAAAATACCTATATTCTGAGCTCAACCTTGCTTGATAATTTGGGTGGATATAAAAATCTAATCAGAAATCAGTTTCTCCTAGAAATTTTATGGATTTGACCCCGTCAACTTCCAGCTTCCACTGTTGTTCCACATTTCATTGTGAAATACTGTGGATCTTTGTCACTTTTCCTGGATGCTAATTTGAATGTTAAAGTTGCTATCCTCCAGTTTGGGGGGATACTTTCGTTATTGTTGAGACAGAGTCTCACTTTGTCACCCTGGGTAGAGTGCTATGGTGTCACAGCTCACAGCAACCTCCAACTCCTGGGCTTACGCGATTCTCTTGCCTCAGCCTCCCAAGTAGCTGGGACTACAGGCGCCCACTACAACACCCCGCTATTTTTTTGTTGCAGTTGTCGTGGTTGTTAGCTGGCCAGGGCTGGATTCAAACTTGCCAGCCCGTGTTATGTGGCTGACACCCTAGCTGCTGAGCTACAGGTGCCAAGCCTAGAAAATATTTTCTAAGAATGATCTATGTCTCAGAGACTTCAGTAGGCACTAGGATGCAATAACGAGCATAACATTATCTGAACTTTAAGCAGTTTACAGTTTAGTTAGTGGGTGACACCGAAAAAAGACATAAAGACTATCCATGTAGATCAAATTCGTCTATGAAGTTGAATATGTAATGCAAAGGAGAGTAAATATTTTAGTCTTGGAAAAAAGAAAAGGATTTCTAAGTCTCTTGGAATACCTGAAAAATAAAGAAGACTCACCAAAGAATGGAAAAAGTCCTTTGCATAGCATGTTCAAAGACCCAGGAGTAAAAGAAATTCTAGCATTTTCAGAGATGTTACTTATATAAACTAAGGCTTAGGCAAGTAGAAATAGAGATTGGCCTGGAAAGACAAAATAATGAAGGATATTGTAAATTAAATGGCCATAGTATATATTGTTCAAACCTGTATACTTTCAAAAGTGAGAAAGATAATACTAATAATTGTAATATAAATTAAATTAATTAATTAAGAATTAGAGCAAATTAGGACTATCTTTGGCAAGCCAAGACATAGGACTACCATGCATATAAGCCATGTAAATTTTATTTTCTTTATCCTATTGAAAATATTGAGAGACCCTTGAAAGATCTTAAATAAGAGGGTAGAAAAGGGACATATTAGATATTCATTTTACAAAGATTTTTCTTGCTGTAGTATGGATTGTTTATAGATTAGGGAAGAGGGGATGCAAACGGAAAAATAGAGAAAAGAAAACAGATACATGTGTTGCTAAAATCGTGTAATCAAGGATGTTGCCTGTGAACTACAAATGTGATAATGGCAATGGCAAAAAAAATGATGAATTCTGTAGGTATTTGGGAAGTAGAATTTAAAAGATTTGCTGATTGAGTGTTTGAAAGAGTTAGCAGTGAAGGAGGAAATGGTGGAAGTCAAGGTCAGTGTCCATGTCTCTGTCTGTGCAAACTGATTAGATCATGGGATCCAACACACAATGGGGTATCCCTGCAGGTGTTGCTTGTAAATGACCTGCACTGTGTTTTATATATACATCTTTTGGCTTTTATTTTTGTTGTTTGTTTGTTTTAAGACAAAGTCTCACTGTGTTGCCCTGTGTAGAGTGCTGTGACATCATAGCTCATAGCAACCTCATAATCCTCAAGCCACCCTCTTGCCTCAGCTCCCTGAGGAGCTGGAGCTATAGGCACCTGTAACACCACCAGGCTAATTTTTCTATTTTTAGTAGAGATGGAGTCTCACTCTTGCGCAGGCTGGTCTTGAACTCCTGAACTTAGGTGATTCACCTGCCTCAGCCTCCCAACAGTGCTAGGATTACAAGCGTGAGCCACCATGCCTGACCTGTGTATAGGTATTTTGAGGACAGGATAGATAGAGGATTTTTTTGCTTCCAAAGTGTTAGACTAAGTCCTAAGTGATCTACCACAGTGAATGGCTGAAGTCAGTGCTGGAATAGAAAACAGAAAGACCAACACCAGTGGACGGACTACAAAACCCACGCAGAACACCAAAATGAAGGCATGCGGCAGGGACAGAAGCTGGTCACAGGCTGGTTTCTAGACTATTAAAAGTGCAACACTGGAGCATCTGTAAACAAAGGAAGCATATCTGTTTCCCCAGGCATTGAAAAGGAGAGTTCACAAAATCTTAGACATGTAAGAGCTCAAGAGAGCTCTTCCTCTCTGAAATGCACCTGACCAGTACAGAGATGGAGATGAGATAAGAAACCGTAGCAATGAGAAAGAATTAAAAGAGTGAGGGTGGCAATCAACCCTAGATGATTGTTGTGAGTCCGCAACGACGCTGGGACAGACTGTCGAGAATGAAATATCATAAACAGAATTGTGACCAGACTGGCTCAGAAGCCAAGACTTGAAGAGGTAAAGTAGGAGCCAGCAGGGACAAAAATTCGGCCACATTCATCATGAAACCAGACGAGGTGGCAGGGTACCACAGGCCGAGTCCTGCCCAAAGCCTGAAAACAAAATTCAAAAGCTCAGCAATGTCCCCTGAGTAATCCGTAGTCAAAAAGCTCCACTCCTTTTCAAGGAGAGACAACATAAGCACTGCTGTTAGTAGGAAGTGGAATGTTCTAGAAGAGCACGTGGACTGGGAAATAGAAGGGATGCGAAATGTATATACACATGAACACATAAGTAAATATGTAAATATGTATTTCATAATCAAATATACCTACTCTATTTGTATGTACATATTTCATATTCACATGTATTTCAGTCATATACATGCCTGTATATGAACTATTGGAGCTATGTATAATAACAACATGTGTAATAACAACTCTACTCTGACCCTGCCTATCTCTATTTTTTCCACAACAATTATAACCACCTGGCATATTATATATTTATTTGTCCATTATCCATCTACCCTCCACAAAATGAAGCTCCACTGAATCAGAACCTTACCCTATTTTATTGCTTGCTTTATCCTAATTAGTAGAACATTGCCTAGCACCCAGTAGATGCTCAGTTTTATTTGCTGAATGAATGTTTACACGCATGAACCATATATAAGACCATAAATTTACCAGCATTGGTGCTGGCTGTCAGGCTAGACACTGCGACACTAGTTAAATGCAAGGTTCATGGCCCTCTCTTCCATACATAACCAGCTTGACGCAGGACAGAGAAAGTCAGGGAAGCTCCTGCCACCTGCATTTCCAATCCCATGGAAAATGTAACTTCTGTGAGCACTGTTCCTCTGCATTTTATTTTTCTTTCATCGCCCAGCCATTGCCAGAAGCTTTAGCAGAGGGAATTTTTGGATGGCAGCTGTGAAGTATTATGAAAAACACAGTGCCAGATGTAAGGATTTTATTGGCCTTCCACAAGATGGAATTTGTGAAGCCTCATAAAGTCATAGTTAATAAGTTGCCTGCTTTGCCTTTAGGTGTTTTCAGTAGCTCGTAATAGCATTTATTTCAGAAAGTGTGGGAGTTGTAACTCACACATATCTTTTAGCACATTAAGGGTCAAGCAAAAATCATGAGAAAAGACCTTGTTTAGCTTTAGAAAAATTAAAGCCCTCAAAGCATAGAAAGCAATAAAAGATTATTATGTGCCTTTTGTCCGATCTGAGATACATTATAATGAATACCTTATGACAGGTACCACCACAGCTTTCGTTTAAACACCGTTTATTGAATACCACATGTAATATTCGATCAGATCCTTGACATGATTATGTGATCTCCCCTCCAAGGACATTTGGTTCTAATGAAACACTACCTAATAGCTTTAGTGAGAAGAAACAATTAGAAAATTCATGAATTAAGTACTAAAATATGATATTCAACATTATTTGGGGAAAAATAAAACATCTCTGTTTTCAAGATGCCATCAAGAATGTTTGTATTAAAAAAAGAATATTCGTATTAAAGCCCAAAAAAGCAGCTCTTGTATAAGAACCATGACATAAGAATAATTTATGAAGTCTCTTTATTTTTTTATTCTAATATCAGCATCAATCTGTAATCACATAAAATCATACAATATGTGATCAAAAGTATTTATAAAATAGATTCATGGACAAAGAAGATTCCATGTATTAACCATCAGTAGGTTGTGATCTTTCAGATCACTTTTAAGAAGTAGTTATGGATGTGAATCATTAATTCCAAAAATTCTGTGAGTTAGCAGATAAGCGAATTGTGAGCCATGTCCCTGAAAACTTTTTTCTTCACACTTAGTTCTAGTATACATGGTGTGGGAGAACAAATAAAAAGAAAAGAAATGGAGAGGACTGTTTGGCACAGTGTTAGATATTTTCATTTATGAAAAATAGATGCCTTTAGTTAAACTGTAAATGAAGGAGTTCACTGTCATCATTATCGTAATTATCATTATCAGCATCGTGATAAAAAACATTGAGTACTTTACGATGTACCAGGAACATATTAAATGCAATATGAACACATATATACACACATATATTTAAACATATATATACGTTATTAATAGCTCCTTTTATAGTTGAGCAAACTGATGGACAGAAGAGTTAAGTGTTTGGCCAACATCACCAAGCTGAGAGAGCACAGTCAGGATTTAAACCCAGCTATTGGCTCCAGAGTTCATGCTCTTAACCACACTGCTGTATTTCTTTAAAAAGATACAACCTTGCTAATAAAGAAAATCGTTTGGTTCTAATATAGGAAATGATATTATATAGTAGTAGAAATTTGGAATACCTTCTGGTATTGGGGCATAAGAACTAAAATACAAATTCAGAGCTTGGTGCACATTGTCACACTTCACCTGAAGAAGGGTTTTTTTTTTTTTTTTGCTATCATGTAATAGTATAGTCCTTAATTTATGCCAAGAACTAGCTCATCTAGTCTGTGAAACAATTCGAAAAAGCAAGTACTTGTTTTACAGATGAAAACTGGTTCTGAGAAAGATTAAATCATTTGCTGATCATCAGTAGTCAAGAACCACTTTGAATGTAGGTCATCCAAATCCAAATCTGTTCTTGTGATCGCCGCTGTCTTGGTTCTCCCTCCTGAAAACATGGTAGACTTCCCAGCAGAGCCACCAAAAAGTGCCACTAGCTGAGTCCCACCTCAAGATATTCCATTTTAATTAGTCTTAGGTGGGGCCTGGGAATAGGTAGTTGATAAAAGATTCCCACATAAATATAATGTGCATTTGAGGCAGAGAACCACAGCACCATCTAATACTGTTCCTCATCTTAGAATCATCTTTGATCCCAGCCTCTAAAATGCAGTAATCTAGTTTGGACTTTCCAGGATGAGGTAAGCTATGAACAGGAAACTTAAAAGGCTGAAAACCCTACATACTTTCTTACATGAGTTTTGAGATACAAGATATGGATAGTAGATGTGAAATGAATTTCTTTACCCATTCACAAATAATTAAGTGGTTTGGGGTAAGATGTTATATTCATATTTTTCTGGTCTTCATGACAGGTAATTTTTCATAATATGTGATCTGTGTGATTTACTGACCTCTTACTGTATTTTTATCTTTAGTAAATCTGACCCACACTTTTTTAGCTACTGCAGCTCTGATTCATAAAAGTGTAACACTGGGATCAACCGAATCATGCCACATGTGTCTTATCAAACGACAGTGTAGGTGGCAATGAAGACCTGTCACCTGATTATGAAAAAGCACATCTTTGGCCTATATTTGTTTCTTTTTAAAAGTAAAAGAAAAGAAAACATTGAGCTAATGGGTAAGTCAGAAAAAGAATCTTATAAGGGTAAAAAAATATAGTCCCTAAAATAGAGTACCTAACATCTAGATCAGAATGTGTTAGGTATTTGATAAAATGAAAAATTCATATTTGGACAGCCGTTATTTGACCAGATAAAATGAATTAAAAGAAAGAAACACAAATCTGACAACTGTGTTTTAGCCAATGACCCATCAGTAGGCTTTGTGCTGAAGGAGTTGATAATGATTACAGACGACAGCCATAGGTATTGTCTTCATGGACAAATCAGAGCTATAAAGCTAAGTGCTCTGGCCATTTTTGATAGCTAAAAATTCAAAAAGTAAGAAAGAAAACATGGATAAAAAATTGACTGTGGTGGTAGGGGTCAAGGAGACAAGATAATCTGAAATTTAATATGAATTTTAATCTTCTTGTCACAAAACTTAGAAGAAAGAAACTATAAAATGTGGAATTTTACTTTTCCCTATTAATTGCACCTACCAAAAGATAGGTAAAGTCTACCTCTGAAAATGGGAATGTTTCTCCTCTGAAAAGGGGAACAAGTTCTAGAAAATATAATTTCTGGTAACTAAATAGTAAAATAAAGACTTTTCTATTTTAATACCATTAGAAATAGTCACAGCATCATCTTTTGATGTCTTTAAAGTCATAATGGTCATCCTGAACTGTATCATATGATTTTGATTGATTACTAAACTTCGTTGAATTAATTCCAAAATTTCCTCACTTAACTCATTCTCTTTAGAATACCATAGTATTAGTCAAAAATAGAAGATGTGAATTTCAAATTCATTTTTACTACCAACATAAATTTTTAAACTTTCATTCTCATTTATAGAGTAGAACTTTAAGCTGTAGTCATGTACGATTTCTTCATTCAGTAACAAGTTTTGTTTCCTCGACATCTATTACCTTTTACTCTGCTCTGTAAGTGCGGCATCCGTCCATAGTACAGATGGTTTGACAGGGGAAGAAAGGGTTAGGTCGTAGTGTAAAGAGCATTACATGTGGATAAAAAACATGCAAATCTCAAAGCCCTGAGTTATCCTGGATTTGAATATCTGCTTTGTAGACTATGAAGCATGAGCAATGCAACATCCTTTTAGCTTAAGACCTTTATCTGCCTGGTACCCGCTGCCTGTCTCACTGGCTTGACATGAGGATTGTGATATATGTGAAACTGCTTTGAAAAACATTAATTGTTTTATAAATATAGAGAACTATAATCAAGATCTTTTTAAATCATGGAAACTGTATCTCTTCTTATGTGACAGCGAAATGAAGGGCAGTGCTTTGATAAATCACCTATTTGAGAAAGGAGTTGTAGATAAAATTCTGATTGTAGGAAACTCACTTCATGTAGGATCATGAACAAATCATCAACAAAACTTCTTAGTCTCCATTATCCCATCTTTATCAGCTAGTGTGAGTACAGTAGCTGGTAGCTGTATACATTTCTTTAGGTGGATTTAGAAGGAATAGCCAGCCACACTTTAGTTATGTGCTACCAAGAAGACACAGCCCATTAATCTATCAAACTATCTTACTGTGGAACCCGTATGTTCTTACTTGTAACATTTCATCTTAAAAAGGGTGGTTTTTTTTCTTTAGGAAGGCTGGGCCTAAAGCAACATTCTCTGATTGTAACATATCTCCATTTACCCATTTTTATTTCTTGGAGCACGAGAAACATTTCTAAGATGCTTTCACTTTATCTGTATCCAAGCCGAATGTAAAATCACAGCTGTCTCCTGACTCCCAAAAACTACTTAGCTCCTTTTCAAGCAGAGGCCGCAGAATCGTCTTTGTTAAAGCTCACCTGCTTTCTCCGGCCCCTGCCCCAGTACTTTCCGTTAGCACTTCTCCATTGACATCTGTGTGATACGGTTTTGTGATGTCTTGCTTTTGATTTCAAATGTCATTATGGCTGTTTTGCCGTCCCTTGCCCGGCAATTGAGAGCGGGCCTTCTGTTTCCTCATAACTCAGACAACAGCCAATACAGTACTTACCTTGGTGTGTGCTCTACAGAAAGCTTTGGCAAATGGCCTGACTCTGGCTGCCTGACCTGAATGCCGGAAAATGGTGAGGAAACAGGGAAAACTATTCAACTGGGGTTTCCCTGTCGGTGCCCTACAGACAGGCATCTGTTGCTTCCACCCTCTAGCCAGGCTGGGTGACTCACTTTTCCCCAAGCATGATCTGCACCTCCCACATCCACACCTGGATTACTTTGCATTGACTGCTCACCAGGCCCTGCCCCACGTCTCTACCCCTCCTTTTGAATATTTTATTATCTTCCAAAGACGTCCCAAGTACCACCTCCCTGAGGCTTATGCATTTCTTGCAAAATTTTATCAGCTGTCTCTCCTGTGAGTCTAACTCTTGATTTATAGTACTGTTAAGTGATTTGTCATGTTTTCCATGCTTAGTTAATTATTTCCCTTATTATTTTGGCCAACTCTTAAGAGATATTAGCTTCATAACCTTGGGAAAGTAATTTAACCTTGTTCTATCTATTTTGTTTATTCATTAAATGAGGATTACAATGGTAAACCTACCTCAGAAAACTGTTTCGAAATTTAATTAATGAATATAAGTACAAACCTCAGACCAATGTCTGTCAAATAGTAAATATTATATAAATTATTATTATTCATAAATTATTATACCGATTATATATTATAAATGTGGATGTTAACATCTGTGTTTTCTAGAGAAATAGAATTTATCCTTCTTTAATTCCTATTGCCTAACCTAGTTTCTGATATTAATATTTAATAGATTCTCAATATATTTTTTAGAAAGTAAATAAAAAGTTGCCATTGTCATAATTCTCTAAAGATTGAACTTTAGACATTGAGTTGACATTGCTCTAGTTTAATGAATTTCTGAGCAGTTCAACATTTTAGAGAGAAAAAAATTTATAAAACTTCAAAATGTCTTCAAGAACAGGGTATAAAAATTACTTTTCATCCATTCACTTAACTGTTAATAAATGCAAATCTCAACTCATTATTTTACCATTTTAATTACATGATCCATAAAAATGTAAAATTTTTCTATATCTAGATAAAGTGTTAATGTGGAATGCTACGAATCTAGATGACCCAGGCTTTAATGTTATGTTTATATGTGCTAAACCATTCTTGCTTTCTATAGAATTTTACTGTAAACAATTTCAGAGGTACTTTCAGACAAAATGAATAACATTAAATCCACTGTTTATTGTCACATAAATTTTGCTTTGGATTTAAAGAGACTGTTTTAAATTTACACATATCTTATTGTGAAACCATCCTTCCAGTAAATGCCATGGCCATATCTTTTAGAAATAAATAGCTGTCTACCTCTGGAACCAGAAAAATCCCTCTCAAAAGATACGTAAATCTGAAGTTAAACTGCGGTAGGCAAATTTATTTAAACTTCATGTAAAGCTACACATTCACCAGAGTTACTTCCAAATTAAAATGGATATTAGACACACTGATTTCCATAGACTCACTCTGATTACTTTTAGGCTATGGCTATTAAAATAAGGACTTTTTTTAAGTGATTGAAATATCCCTAATAAATCACTTGAGGCTTTAAAATGCTAAGCTATCACTTCACAACAAGAAGTTTGCAATTCTCAGTGGCAGAATGAAGTGGAATGAGGCTGAATGAGGCTCACATTCCAGCGTTTACAGAACATGAATAGCAACAGCCTTAGTGCCTTGGGTTAGGCCCCCACAAAATAAAATTTATTTGCTTATTACAAGTTAAAAATTTGAGATTTCTGGGGCTGGGGAAAACGATATTTTTCTTCCAAAGTGAGCTTATTGGTTTTATTAATTCTCTTCTACTTTGATTTTACATGCAGGTATGGGGGAAGTATATTTCTTGAATAATAATGTTGTTTCTTCTACTAGAAAACTTTTTCATTTTATTTTACTTTAAAGGTACTGACATTTTTCTTTTAGTGTATTCTAGCAGCAATTTATCAAATTTATTCTACTATAGTTTTGGTTATTTTGGTGCATAAAGTATTTTTTGTCTAGGAATAATATTCCTTAAAAAGATCTGTATTTAGGTAAGACCTGAGAGTATACATTCTGCAAATATACCCATCAAAAGAAAAAGCTAAGGGTAATAGGAAAGTTCTTCTGATAACTGATAATAGTGAAATCTGGCGAACTGAGATGAGATGAATGTGGTGCATAATAAATTTACTCCCCTTTATGTAAGTACTTTCTGTATATTTTTATCTATCACAACTCTGTCCTGTAGGAACAGCTACCTATTGAGTTGTTACTGGCCCTCAGATTGAAGGTTCAAGGCCTGGAATTTTATTTATTCTCTCACTATGTCTTCATTGAACTTCTGATTGATCGCTTTTGTCTGTTGCTTTTTTATATTTTAAATATCTGGTCAACAGGAATCGATGCTTCTAATTTTGTATTTGGAAGCTAACGATTATTTCAGCCACATAAACACATACTGGGAAAAGATTTGCAACAACATCTATTATCTAAATATCTTTCTATTTTAATTTATCAAATAACACTTATTTTCTGATACTGAGTAATAAAGAAACTTAAAAGGCCTTTTGTTTCATTTCTTGAATAATACTTATCTAACAACTAAAGAGTATAATCTCCGGGGGAAATTGCTAGGTCCCTAAGTGGTATTTTACATTTGCTTTTGGCTTGGATTGTAGAAGCCACTTGCTCCTCTGTTTTTAGATAAATGTGGTGATGACAATGCTAGTCTTTTATTATTTGGCTTGTTTTTTCACATTTTGTTTTCTTTGACCCTCACTCCAATTATGCAAGCCTCAGAAGAAAGAACCAGAAAAAAAAAAATAAAATAAATAAATAAATAAATAAAAAGAGAAATTCAAAGAGTTGGCTGCTACCAATAGTTGACATAACATAAACCCCAGGGTGCCTCTCTACTAACTTCACTCTGCCGGCTTGGAAACATGTGATTCCATCCGTCATTTACTTTCTATGTGGTTTTCCTCAAATTAAAACATGTTTCTAAAATTTGAATTGATTGGCGTATTCGAAGCAGCATAACAATTTATACTCTTGATATAATGATATTTTGTATTTCCTCTACAGATTTTTGTTAACTTATGATTTCGAAACTAAAGCAGAATTAAAGACTTCAGAATGTTCAATAGCAAAACTTAGTGCCACTGTCTGGTATGTACTGCTGTTCTTATTGTAGGAATAGAAAACCTGAGCTAGGTTCTGAATGCAGCAATCATAGATTCGTGTCTTAAGCCAAGTTCTTTAATTGGTTCTTGACCATTCACTTGTAAACTTTGTATCTCATTCATAGCCAATTTCTTTTTCCCTACTCTTGGCACTTCTGGTATAAAATACCTTTCTGGGTCAGCATCTGTCTTCCCTTGTATCATTTTATGCCAGAAAAAGGCACACTGGTTTTAATATTAGCCTAAACATTTCTTTGTTATAATATCCACATTGTAATATCAAATAAAAGCCATGTGGGAATTAAACCTCTTGTAGAATCATTTGTAAGTCCCTTGTCCCCAACCCTTTTGACATTCAGTTTTTAGAGTGTCTTTATCCATCATAGTCTGCAGAAATGATTCCCTAGGACAATGTCAGTGCATAGCTCTGCTTGATTTTTTATGGTTTAAATGGTCCAACGTTGACCCATGATCACATCTGTCTTGTGATTCATCACACCTAAAAATAGAGATAATTTTTAAAGATTATCTATAAAAATGAGTTCTTTATTTTTAACATTTAAAAAATGTAGAGGTCTTTATTTTTAATCTTAATATCTCAGCTTGACTACAACTGACCTTTACTCAACTTTATAATTGAATATAAATTTGAATGTAAGTATACTTTAGTAATATGAAAAAGGAACAACTTAAAATTACTTCTACAACTAAATAACAATCTGAATGAAGACAATAGAGATAATTATTGATGGTCTTTTATGTGCCAAACTGTGCTGAGTACTTGATACATATCAGACTATATAATTTTCATAAGAACCCTACGAGATAAAGTACACTTTGGCTCATTTTTATATCCAGAGAGGCCAAGAGAGAAGAGTGTGCATAAGCTCATGTAAGTAATAAATAGATGTGTAAGATTCGAATCCAGATCTGTGGATGAAATACCTCAGAGTTTATGGAACCTACACATAAACGATACATGTTTCTACGGGATGTTAAACAGCAATATTAATCAACAGACCATCATCCTGGAAATGCATAGAAATGGATAGAAATATTACGGATATTTCTAATACTCCACAACTAGGGTATGGAAAGGAAACGTTGAGTCCACTCTTCTTATGGAAATTCACATGCTTTGGCCAAAATTGACCTGCTTCTTTGATTGGGTGGCTTTGCTCTGCCTTTTAAATATGGCCTGCTCAGCCTTGCTTTTCTTTGCACAGTTCTTACCAAGAATGCCCACTTTCTTTCCTCTTCCACTAATTCGTTTATTTCTTACTCATCCATTAAGTCAACAAACATGCCTTAGGTGCTAGATGTAGGATTTATCTCTTAGATTCTACTCATCCTTCAAAAACCAGTCTTGGTTATTTCAACTAGAATTACTTCATTTTATTCTCTATTCCACTCTTTAGTCAAACTAAACACCTAAAGGACTATAATTGCTTTAAGCCTTTGATTTTATCAGCTTAATGTTCAGCATCCTGAGAGCATAGGTTACATCTTTGGCATACCTCTAGAAACTTTCCTACTGGTATAGTATTATACACACAAAATAGTGTAATAAATATTTTTGACCGATTGATGTTGGTGGTAATTGTCATGCTTAAAAATGTTAGATGGTATGTCTAGGGCACACACGAAGAGTTTCCCCCATTGTTGCATGTTTTATGAAAATTACCTGCACCAGAGACTCCTTCTCAACATCTTCTTAGAGACGTTTTAATTATGTTCTGAATATCACTTTCGAATCAAGGAAGGTTAACTCAATTCAAATTACTCTGGCTCTTGGCTTTGACTTTTGATTTGTGTAATTACACCCTTCTCGGACTCTCTCTAACGTTTGTCTATCTTTCTTATTCTCCTATTTACTAAACCCCTTCTTTCTGCTCTTTCCTCACTGTTTGACTTCAATTTCTAAATGGCAGGAACAACTCTGTGGCTTTGTTACCAGTGTTACTGTTCAGAAGTGCCTAATACACAATAATCCATTTAATTCTGTGGTAAATTTGTTTAAATTATTTTCATTTTTAGGAAGGAATATAGTAATATTTGAAGAAATATAATTACGATTTGAGATTCAATTGCTTGTATCTAAGCACTTTTGGGGATCTTTATAACTTAATTCTGACCCTTTACCATTTTGCAATTGTATTACATTAGTGGATTTTCACAGTTGACAGTCTTGCTCCTCAAATTAATAGTTCACTTGGCCACGATATAATTAACTCCCTTCTGTTCTCTCAAGTTGGTAAACTTCATCACTTCATAAAGACCTTGGAAGACTCACCATTTTAGAGCCCACATTTCCATATTCCCAGGAGTTTCATGAAGGAACAAAAGAGAATTCAGCTGTAGATTTCCTTTCTTGCCCTCAGGCTTTCATCTCAAATTACATAGGAAAGGTGTTTTTAATCAGTGCCCTCATCTGTAAGTGACAAGAGTTCTTTGGAAAAGTGTCTGGAAAAAGAAACTTGTAGATATTAGAACTGGTTACCAGACATTAAGCTGAACAGAAATTTACTTACATCGTCATATTTGAGTCTTGTCCTCCAGCCTTTGGCATCAAGGCTATAAAAATCTTGCCCACACCCTCTCTGGTATACTTTTCATATCTGCCTTCTCCAGTAAACACTTTTCACCAATTCTCATTGCCCTTCACTTTGGCCATTCAAACAGCCTTCTCTACCTTTTACCCAGAATTACTCTAGAATTATTTTTCTGAAATAAAGGCAGGAATTATTACTTCCCACTTCTTAAGAAATAATGACATGCTCCAAAGTATTTAAAACTCAATAAAGTAAAATCTTAAAGCACCACCACGTCTTCAAATACGTCTCTTCATGCAATGATCCAATCAGCTAAAACCATTCACCAAGTCTTCCGGCTGTTCGTTCATGCTCCTCCACTGACCAGTAATTCGTATCTCTTTTTTCTTTATGGAATAAAACCATATGTGTCCTTTGAGGCTTGGATTGAATACCAACTATTCTGTGGAATTTTCTGTCCTAGCCATACGGTGGAAATTATTGCATATGTCTATCTTATAGCATATTGCAAGTGTATGCATATTTTGAAATGTGTTTTATTTTTCCATATTTACGTTGTCTTCCCTACTAGATGTAAGGTATTGGAGGTTGGGGATCGTGAGACTTTCATATCTGTGTATCTTGCATTGCCTGATGCAGTGTGCTGTGCATGTGAGCTCTGAATCCCTTGCCTATAATAAAGCACTACTTCTCCGGCATCTTTAATTCAGTTTTCAAAAAACGAATCTTAAGCACTGTTACCCAATATCCCTACTTTACATTACAGTTCCTTAAAAAACTCAATACACTGTACCTTCAAATCTTTACTCCAGTTTAACTTTTTAAGATTCTACAAGCCAGTATAAATTCACACCATTCCATTTTAATTCCCCTCATGAGGGTCAGCAGTGACTTTTATTGGAAGATATGATGAGTTATTTTCAGAGCTGTGCTTTTCCACTCTTGATCCACAGAGAATCCTCTCCCTTAGTTTTTCTGATCTAGCTCACTCCAGGTTTTTTTCTTTTTTCCCTTTGCTTCCATGACTGTAACTTTTTTCTGAATCCTGGAATCTAGTCCTCAGAAGAGTTTAGAGGTAAAGACATGTCTAGGGGTGATCAGAATAGAGATGTGTGTTAAAGGTAGCAGAATGAATAAAATCAGTCAGGAATATATTCTATGAAAAGAAAAGAAAGACAAGGATAAACGTAGGAAAACCCAGTTCATACAGTGAATTGGCCAGTACAGACCATAGACTACATCTAAAAGCAGCTTTTGCTTGAAAAAATACCCAACCTATTACATTTTTAGTGTGACACATTGTTTTAATATTGAATCAGCATATGATTTAGTACTAAAATACCTATATGCCCCCAGTATCAGTGTTGATACCTCACAGATGCAACCACAACTATGTTGAGTTTGAAACAAACACTGTCAATATAGGGCTAGAATGTCGTTCAAAGTGGCAGGTGCCCAACGGTAGTTAGAACTGCCTCATGGGCATAAATCGAGGCCAAGAGCTGTCAGCACTGGGACCAGGGACCCTGTGGGTCACCACCTTGACGGGTGGGCTGGAGGGTGGCCACAGAGTGAGAGAAGGGCTGGAATGAACATAGGTCAGAATGAGAGATGTGCCAGTTACAGAAGCCAAACTTCCATCAGTGCTTTGAAGGCTAACCATTTTCAATTCTTTTGTCCTAAGCTTGAGGGAATAGGTTTCAACAGGACTGCTGTTCGTTTGTATGAAATACAAGGATGAAGCCATCTCTTGTCCCTCTGGCATCTATTCCTCCATCTTTACCAGATTTGGCCTTGGTGGTGACAATCAAAAACTTGAATTTCTAATTGTGCCAAAGAAGACTTCATTCACCTATGCATAGGGTCTTTTTACCACTAATGAAGATTATGTCTGAAAAAGCACAGCATAATATACTCAGGTTATTCTGATGAAATATTTACCCATACCAAGGAAAACATCCACTTTGACTTTCCCTGAGTTAAACAGCTCCACTTCTATTTTATTCTTCTTCTTTCCTCTCCCAACTGTGGATGGAGCTCCTATTTAATTTTTTACTCAGCATTTTAATTCCTATAATATAAACAGAAACTTTTATGGGAAATCATATGAATCTGCCTTTAGGCCATATCCCTAGATGGCCTAAGGACACACACTGAAGCTCAGATACCACACTTTCACAACATGCCTTGAAAATTTTATTTCAGGGAATTCTATGTTTCTTGTTTTTCATGGCTTTATTTTAATATTGGTCATTATTCTTAGCATTTATTAAGAATAATCTTTATTATTTTCATTTGAATATCATCTAATGTTCTTTAGTGTATTCATTTGTGGTGAGATTAAATCTCACAAGGTCAATTTTTCCTTCTTCAGACATATGTTTGTCTTCCTATCCTCATCCCACAGACTACCATGTGCTTTGAAAGCTGGTAAGATCATTTCAGATCAACACTGTGGAAAATTGGGTAAGAGTTGGGCCAATTAGAGTCTCATAAAATGATTTAGATACCTACTGCCATGTGAAGATTGTTTTTATTCACGTCCTCAAAATAAGAATATTATGATCAGTTTGTACAGGACCAGATGCCAAAGCCATGTGGAGCTTTATATACCCCAATCAACAACAAGTTCTCTTTTCAGCTTATCTTTGTTAATGTATGATTTTAATCTCATTAAACATTATGGATTTCAAGGACTATCTATGGGTCAAAATATTACATTAAGCCTGTTTAACTAGCAGACTTTTATCATTTAATCTTGACCTTTCATTTAGAGAAGTGAGACTCAGTGTGAGTACCAAGATAATTCTTTTAATACAGTCTCCTCACCCAAAAGCAAATGAATAAGGTTTTTGCCTTGATTATATATTTCTTGATTCTGTACTTCATCTATAAAGATTGAGTTTATTGTAGTGAAATAAAATATTATATTCTAATCATTTTGTCTTCCTCTTTCAATTGAAAAATTAAAATGTGATATTTTTGAGAGTGGGAATTGTATCTATTTTTCTTTTTTATATTTCAGATTAGTATGAAGGTGAATACAATCTGGTTACATTGTTTGCATTTGTAAGGTTGTTTATAGTTAACAGAGTATTTAGCATGCAATAGTTCTACAAAAATAGTTGGCAAGTGACTAAAGAAAGTCAAACTCCTGTCTCAGACTAAGAAATCATGCTGGCTGAAAAGTAGATGTCTATTTTATGTAATGAAGGAAATTCCAACATATACATATTACATTTATTGAGCACTTGTTGTGTGATGCATGTGATGTGGGTTTTCCATACACTATTCTAGCTTAATCGTGCCAGCAAACTGGTGATATATTTATTACGGTCTACGTTTTTCATGGTCAAATATTGAAGCTTAATATCTAAGAGTCTCACCCAGTATCACACTGCTAATAAATAACTGAGCTGTGATTTATTCTAAAATTGACTTCAAAGTCTATGCTTAGCCCACAGTACCACACAGCCAATAATTAAAAAGATTAGATATCAGAATGCCATGAAACTTGTCTCTGAAGCCATCATTGATTTTATTAAAGCATTATTAACACATCATTAGATCTAGCATGCTTTTCAAAATAAATATGATTATAAGTTAAGGAAGCCAAATAAGAAGCATTTGTTTTTTAGCACAAATATTTGTAATGATCGTCTTCTCCTATTCTTAAGAAAACAATTAGTTTCTGCCTAGCCTGATTCTACAAAGTATGGATTGCACATAATATTTGCAAAAGTGCTCATATTAGTCAAATAGCTTTTTTTTTTTTTTAATTGGAGGCAGGTCCCTGTCACACATTCTTGGGATTGAGATTTATTTTTTTGTACAAATGTCATATGGCTTAAGTTATGATACAATAATTGGCTCCATTAGGTTTTAACCTCTGTATATTCACTTACATTTTCCCAGTGTCTCTTATTAATTCATAGTGATATCGAGCTCATAATGACCAAGATTGTGAATGATATGTAAAAAGTTTGCACAATTCCTGAAGTCTTTGAAAACCATTTATGTTATAAAATTAGTAAGAAAATTCCTGGAACTGGTTTTGAGAATACTATGGATTTTAAAAAATATATTCTTATCTTATGAAATATGTAGGTCAGGCTAATTGGAAAAAAAGAATAGCTATATCAAACAATGATTCTAATACTAAAGATACAAATATTAATCATGTCAACCCGTCTTGAAAAAGCTACATGATTTTTCAGGTAAGCATTCAGTGGAAATCCTATGTAAGGGAAAATCCTATGTAAGTATAAAATGAGTTACTACATCAGAATCACCAAAAAAAAAAAATGCTTAAAAGATGTTTACTTTCGAAATTCCAATAAGAAATCGGGGCTGTGGTTTTTCTCTAGATAACAACAGAGTTTTGTAAATTTAAAAAAAAAAAAATCAATGAGTTTTTCTGGGCTCTCCTTGGCCAAAGTGGGCAATAAACTAAATTGGTGAAACTTGGCATGCAGGTAAATATTCTTGCATACCTAAGCTGTAAATGTATAAATTCTTTAATATGGATACTTATAATGTTAGTTTTTATTTCAAAATATTAAGGGGTACCAATGTTTTGGGTTCCATGGATTGCTTGTGTAATGCCTAAGTCCCGTCTGTTGGTGTGCCCATCCCATAAATAATGTTCACTGTGCCCGTTAGGTAGGTTCCTGCCCCTCCCTGCCTGCCCTCCCCCTGTTTGATTCTCACCAAGCTGCACCTCCCTCTCTGCACACATGCTCTCTGGCTATTCAGACTCTTTTCTGGTTTCAAATGAAGCATAGAATTATTTTTTTCTAGTTCTGTAAAGTATGACCTTGGTAATTTGATGGAGGTTGCATTAAATTTATAAATCTCTTTAAGTTGTATGGGCATTTTAATAATGTTGATTCGACGTATCCATCAGCATGATATATTTTTCCATTTGTTGATATCCTCTGTGACATCTTCCCTCAGAGTTCCATAGTTCTTCCTGTAGAGGTCTTTCACTTTCTTGATAAGATACATTTTTAGATATTGTATTTTCTTTGCAGCTGTTGTGAATAGCATTGAGTCTTTGATTTGACTCTCAACCTGGCTGTTATTTGTATGTAGGAATATTACTGGTTAATATACATTGATTTTATATCCTGAAATCTTGCTAAATTTATTTATCAATTCCAGTATTCTCCTGATGGAATCTTTGTAATTTTCTAGATACAAGATGATACCATCAGCAGGAGTGACTGAGTGGACCTCTCCTTTCACACTATGGTTAGGTTTTATTTCTTTCTCTTGCCAGATTGCTCTGCCTAGGACTTCCACACTATGTTGAATAGAAGGGGCGACCATGGGCATTTGGTGCTTTTTCTTCTAGTTCTTAGGTGGAGTTCTCTCAACTTTCCCCCACTCAGTATGATGCTGGCTGTGGGTTTGTCATTTGTGGCTTTTTTAATTTCTGCAATATGTTCCTTCGATGCCTAGTTTGTTGAGTGGTTGTTTTAATCATGTAAGAGCACTGGAGTTTTTTTGAATGCTTTTTCTGCATCTATTGAGATGACCATATGGTCTTTGTTTTTGCTTCTGTTTATGTGGTGAATCACATTTCTTGAGTTACATATGTTGAAGCATCCTTGCATCCCTGTGATAAAAGCCCGCGTATCCCTGGTGAACTCTTTCTTCCTTTCCTTTCCTGTCCTGTCCTGTCCTGTCCTACTATTTTGTTAAGGATTTTTGCATCTGTAGTCATAAAGGATATTGGTTTATAGTTTTCTCTTTTGTTATGTTCTTTCCTGACTCTGGTATTAAGGTCACACTGGCTTCATAAAATGAGTTGGGGAGGAGTCCCTCCTTGTCAGTATTATGGAATCATTTCTGTAGTATGAATACCAGATCATCTTTGTAGGTTGATAGGAGTCAGCTGCGAATCCATCTTGTCCAGGGCTTTTTTTGTTGTTGGGAATTTCTTATTACTGTTTCAATCTAACAGTTCATCACTGATCTGGTTAGGAGTTCTATTTCTTCCTGGTTGAGTCTTGGAAAGTTGTGGGTTTTCAGGAATTTCTCCATTTCCTCTAAGCTCTCAAGTTATGTGCATAGAGATTTTCATAGTATTCCTAAATGATGTTTGTATTTATGCAGATTCATCTGTAATATCTTCATTTTCATTTATGATTGAGCTTACTTGGGTCCTTTTTCTTCTGTTACTTATTAAGCAGCAAGAAGTTTGTCAATTTTATTTCTCTCTTCAAAGAACCAACTTTTGGTTTCATTAATCCTTTGTATTACTTTTTAGTTTTCCAATTCATCACAAAGAATGCTCCTAATTTTTAAAGGGACATTCCAAATGCATAGCACATAGCCTAATCATTTCAACGAATTGTATTAAGAACAAAAACATAAGTCATTTGACTAATCAGTTGAAGGTCATGGTTAAAAAAACATGACCTGTGTCAAATGCAGCAAAGCTCCATCCCTTTCCCCAGGTACTTTTGTACAAATAGAACTGACACTTTATTGCTCCACTTTCTCAGTGAACATCATTACACTCACAATCATACACTCCATGTCACCTTCAGGTATTGTAAACAAAGACTGGACATTCTGGGCAATAAGATTTCTGCTCTTTCCCAGTGAACTTTTTGTTCTAAGAACATATAACGGAACAGATTTCAGAAAGACAAATAAACAGAAATACCTTTACTCAGTTTCGTTTTTCTCTTTAAAGATGGAGAGAAAACGCTTTGTCATTTTATTGTCTTTCACTGTATTGTAATACTTAATGTAATTAAGCATATCTTTTGAACTATAAAAGATACCGAAGTGTTAAAAGAGAGCAAAACTCATAGTTTTTAAGAAAAATAGTTGTGTCTAATTTTATTTGGAACTTCTTTATTACACCTAAACTTTGCGATTATCTTTCCCTGTATTTTAAAGTAGTTGCAATACATTTCATTTTAAAATCAAGTTATTGTTTATTACAAAATATTCTGTTTCCCCAGTTACACTTTTAGTACTTTTAGTCATTGGGTACTTATGTATTATACGAGAACTGTATAATAATGAAGTATTTAAATAAAAACTTAAAAATTTCTTGTTTCCATGGGCATCAAATACAGATTTATTAAGATTAATGCATGTTGTTGAAAATTACATTCTTTTTTTCAGATCCAAGAAATTGGAGGAAATAATGAGCAAGAAAATGATTATGAACAGGACATTGTCTCATTTTCCACATATATTCCTTGTAAGTTTTCCATATGTTATATGTATAAATGACTTTTATGGTGTGTGTAACTGGAAAAGAAAGAGTGAAGAGAATGTGAAAAGGCAGTTAACTGAATGTCTTTAAATGTCCATAATGTCTTTATACTACAGTAGAGACACCGCCACATTGTACTGCTAATTTAAATACTTGGAGTAAGTTCTAGGTTTCATAATCAAACACTACCCAAAGAGAATGCAGAGAATGCACAGGACCAGTTGATATAAAATCTCTTTTTTGGCAACTGTTTTTTTTTTTTTTTTTTTAGTTTTGTTTTGTTTTCTGTTTTTCAAAACATAACCACAGTCTTTGCAAGCCTCCGTTTTCTCAGTTATGAAATGAGATGGGTTAGACTAGGATGTTCTCTAAGGTCCTGCCAGCTCGAAGAGTTGTAATTCTGTATTCTCATGTCTGAAGACTAATGAAGAGTATTCCTACATGTATATAAATGCTCCCCCTTGGTTAGTAACGGGCTCAATGTCTTTACTAGTGATGACGGGGATCACAGACACACTATTTTTGAAAACCCTAAGTCCCACCATTCCCAAACCTCTCTATGTGCTGACTTTCCCAACTCAGTAAGTGAAAATTCCTTTCTCCTTTTTTTTCAAGTCAGTTCAAATTCTTGGATCTACCCTTGGCTTTTTACTTTTCTACCTCCCCCATATTCAATTTGTCATAAAATACTATCACCTTCAAAATGTTGCCAACATTTAACCATTTCTGTCCTCATTCATTATTTTTGATTCCAGTCTGCACTATTATCAGCTCTTCTCTGGATTATTGCAATATCACAGCAGAGAAAGAAAGGCTAAATATCTTCTAATGCTTAGGATAGGCTCTCACAACTAAGGATTATCCAAGTCTAAACTAGTCCTACTGTTAAAGACTCTATAATAGCACCTTGCCCATTTGGTGTCCTTCATTTTCTGTGCTTTATGAAGGAAATAATCACGCTTCTCTTCCAAATCCTCCAACACTTTCCCGTTGTACTCATAATCCTCATCTTCACCTACAAGTCCCTAAATAATCTTTTTGGTCCCATCCCTGACTCCACCCTTGCTTGTTCATGGCCATAGTGATATGTCACACACCGAGCTCCTCTGCACACTTCCTCCATATATCCACATGGCTAGCTTCATCATTTCTTCCTTCATAAATATGACCCCCCTCCTCTACAATTGCTTTTCATTTCTCTTTTCCCGTGTTATTCTTTAATGCACTTATCAACATTTAGCACTATATTTTATTAATCTGGTTGTTGTTTAATTGCCTGTCTTCTCCTTCTAAAATATACACTTAAGGAGATCAGAACTTTTTTGTTTATTGTTTTTGTTGTATCCCCGACATTAATAACAGTACATAGTCAGTTAAATGTTAAAGTCAGTTAAACATTATTGACCAAAGTCTTTCAAATGACAGGCTGACCTACAAATCAAAATTAAATGCAATCAAATGATTTAACTAACACACTTAGTAAATACCTTAAAACATTATTGTGGAATACCCCAAAATGCTAAGTATTACATTAATGAATTAATGTACCACATTTGAAAGTTGTATAGCTTATCATTTTAACGACAATAAAAATGGTAATAAAGGCCATCGTTAACAATGACCACATATTCTTGATCATATTTAATTTTCAAAAGAATTGACCATAATAAGAAAAAAATGTTCAGTGTTTTGTAAAGAAAAATCTCATCTCTACCATTTGGAACTGTGAACTCTCTGATGTATGAAACACACTAAGGTCCCAGGCTTTTCCTTGAGACAGGGAGTGAACACCAGCAATCAGCAGGTTTTCATTACTGTGAAACATGCTATCCCCCACTGACCCACTAAACCCGACTTTACAGGGCTGCATTTCCCGTCTGGGTGTATTTGACAAGTAGAGTGGAGCGACTGTTGCTTACTTAGTGTTGAGAAATACTAAATACATAAAAGAAAGTGTGGCTAAAGATAATTTCCTACATTATGAATGTAATTCCAAGTTAACTGATTTGCCCAGAAAGAACAGTGAAGTCTCTTTGCTAGCCTGAGCAGTAATTTTTCAGTCATTCCATCATCTACCCATCAATATCTCAAGACATTCTTTTTTTTTCAGGCTCAGGTTTTTTGTGTGGGGTAGAAAGATGGATGAAATCTGTGTGCATAGATTGTGCAAAAATGAATGTCCATCCGCTCTGCCCAGTCTGGTAATTAAAGAATCTTGGTTTGGTTTTAATACTGGAAGCATTGTCTTTTTTCTCACCTGAAAAAGAAAAATAAAAAAGAATTTTATATAGTAATATGTGTACCATTATGGGCAGGATTTGTTCACATGATTCATTTTTCTCCCACTGGAGAAAATGTCCTATCATGTAATTCTTCATTAAAAACATCCTTCTCTACACTCTGATGTTTGAGGATATTTAGCTATATCCTACTTTAGCAACATTTCAATACAATTATTTGCATTGACAATGGCAATTTGCATAATCTGAAGTCTGTTATGGGGGTAGTCTGTTGAGGCATTCCAAAAGCCTGTTTTAAATATTTTTGAATCTTTTATTTAGAGACATTTTATCATAAAGAATATTCAATGTAAGTTTTTGAAGATGTAGTTGCTGTTATGATTTCCTCTTTCTACTTTCTTCCTGAGTGGTTAAAGAGCACTTCCTGTGTGTGATATAAATGCAAATGATGTCAATGGTTCTTTCAGTGGAGGAAATTTGAGTTATTTGGTTAAATTTGGGATAGAATGAATTTTATACGGGAGAGAACTGAACTTCAGAAAAATTTACCTACTATTGGTGATTTAGATACCTTCTCCATCAAAAAATATTATTCTTTGTCCCAAGTAATGTTTTTAAAATTAATGTAGTATCTGCAACCAATTTTTTATAATACATTATAAAATTATTGTGGCATTTATAACAACACGCATAATAGATCCATATTAAAATTATAACTAAGTAAAAGTCAGAGATTAATTTGCAATCATTGTTTATAAGCAAGTCAAGGTTTATTTCTTCTTCCTAATCTTTACCTTTCCTATCACTTAGTACTTATTTTATTGGATCAGTTATACTGTTTTGTAAGAAAAATGTAATGATATGTCAGATATAGGTGAATCTGCTCAAACAATAACTCTAAAGAATTATAATTCATTACATGCATGACTGTGTCACATACTGATGTAGCCAGAAATAATGCAGCTTTGACTGTTAAAAGCCCAGATGGAAATGACTGTTCACTTAAAAGTGCATTTGACAGCTCTCCGCTATATCAGGTCATAAAAGTTTTATTAATGGTACTACTATTTTTTTACAAATTTACAAATATGAAATGCCTCTCGATGGAGTGTTTAAATGAAGTCATGCAATCTTTATCACAAACAGCCACAGAGCACCCGGGATTTCATCACCCAGGTGGGGAGATGCACACACAGAGTGCAGAGGGCACTGAGGCCCTTGATACTCCACGGAAAGAAAAAGAGAGCGGATCGGATGAGGAGGCTGCACACAGCTCCCCAGAGGCTGGCAGTGGGAGTTCTGAGGACCAGTACGATGACTTGTATGTGTTCATTCCTGGAGCTGAGCCAGCAGGGACTTCAGGAGAGCCACTTGTGAGCAGCAGACCACCACTCCCCCCACCGCGACCCATACCCACCACCTTCCAACTGGAAAAAACCAACTTCAATGTACAAGGTAAGTTTCAGATTAAAATAAAAACGCTTTATAAAAAGGTTGATAAAGGGATGTATAAGGGAATTTATACAGAAAAGATGAGCCTTTGAAACCAAGAGCAACTTTTCCCTTGTTCTTTAATAACTAGGGTCTGGGAAATTAAAAAAGGAGACACCTCTCTCGAGCCCTCCCTTCCTTCCTTCTTTCCTTCTTTTCTTCCTTTCTTCCTACCCTCCCTCTGTCCCCATCCTTTCATCCAAAATAAACTCTCATTTAAGAAAGTGAAGAAATAAAATTTGGAAGGAGTCTGTAGTTCTTCATATAAAATGAACCCGTGATATCCCGTGGAAAAGAAAATGACAACATTGCTTTTTAAAAGCGCTATTCATCTTTAGCCAAGAAGGAAAGGCTAATGTTTATGAACAATTTGCAAATGACCTTGGGCACTACTCTCATTTGGTAGCTGTAGGAGAACAAAGTAGTGACAGGTTTACCCAACCCTGCCCTGAGATCAAAGTCTACTGCCACATGGAAGCGCGGTTAACACAGCTGCCCTTGCACCTGAACCACGTGCAGAAACCAGAGCATGCAGGGCAAGGGTAGCAAGTACCATCTTCAAGCCTGGCGAGCGTGACGAGCTTCCACACTGGCCTTCTTTGCCTGGAGTTGACAACAACCTGAAAAACTTCCAGCTCCAGTCTCACTCTTCCAGTCACTAATTATCATGCACATTTGATCATTATTTTATGTTTGCTTTCCATATTCATAAAATGTTCTTATGAAAAAAAATTCCATTACCAAACCCCCATTTGTCAGTGTACTTTAGTTGTCACATCCTAGAAGGCTACAAAGTACATAAATACTGTTTGGAAAAGTGAAGTTTGTAGTAATGAAATTTATCATTTGTATCCTTGAGGATCATCTCTGCTAAGGCTCATATTTATCAACATAAGTCTTGCTAAGGTTATGCAATATATTTAGGGATGGGAAATATTGCTTAACGGAAAGTATTGAAATCTAATGAACACTCCTGATTCCTGCATGCATTCATTCAACAGATATTGTTGATTACCAACCAGGTTCAAGCTCTTACAGACACCTCAATGAAGTAGATATGCTAATGTTTTAGGAGGAAGAAAACATAGTACCCTGACAACGAAATACTGGGATTTTTTTTTTCATTTTTTCAGATTTGAATAATTTTATGTAATAAAAGTAATTATTAAGTGCAGTGGCTCACGCCTGTAATCCTAGCCACTCTGGAAGGCCGACGAGGATGGATTGCCTGAGTTCAGAAGTTTGAGACCACCCTGAACAAGAGCAGGACCCTAGCCCTAAAAATAGCTGGGCATGGTGGCAGAACCTGTAGTCCCAGCTACTCGGAGGCTGAGTTAAGAGGATGACATGAGCCCAAGAGTTTGAGGTTGCTGTGAGCTATGATGCCACAGCACTCTACCAAGGATGACAAAGTGAGACTCAAAGCAAGGTTGTCTTCTGTCAGATTAAATCTCAAAAAGGAAGTGATCTTGAATCATGTTTTTCTCCAATGTAAGTTTCTGTCTATGATACGTTGGTTAGCAGATCTAAAACTCTTCTTCCTGGAGTGTTCATCAGATATCTAAGACCAGAAACGCAATCTCAGATCACCAATCTCTTGAAAACTACAAAATGTAAAAAGAAAAATAAAACAAAACCCACTCCTTTTATTTCAAAACTACATTTTATATGCAGTTTTCCTTTTTTTTTTTTTTTGCAGTTTTTGGCCAGGGCTGGGTTTGAACCTGCCACCTCTGGCATATAGGGCCAGCGCCCTACTCCTTTGAGCCACAGGCACTGCCCTGCAGTTTTACTTTTTATCTCATCTTTTCATAGACCTGATATTGGAAGTGAGTGTGAAATAAAATACAGACATTTCTTCTTACAGTTGTTAGACAAAGGTCTTTAAAAATAGGGCTCCAAGCTATCACTTATTTCCTGCCAGAGACATTGCACGGGTTTTTTGATATTAGCTAGCAATACCTTCAGGAATTATTCTTTAAGTGTGGCTGTGCCAGGCATAGTAGTGTATAGCCTAATCTAAGCTACTCCAAAACGCTGAGGTGGGAAGACAGCTTGAGCCCAGGAGTTCTAGGTTACAGTAACTGTGTTCATACCACTGCTCTCCAGCCCTGGTAATATTATGAGACCTCATCTCAAAACAAAATGAAACAAAAACGTAGCTTCTACCAGCACTCAAGCTACTGAAAAGATAAATAAAAGTCCATCTCTTCCATGTCCTATGCATCAAATTCTTCATAATGGATTCGTGGACTTAGTCATTGGAGAAATTAATAATAGAGAACACCATGGAACACTTTGAAGTTCACAAAGAGCCCATTGTCTTTTTTTTTCCACACAACAATTCTGAAAAGTATCTATTGGATAGCTCTTTGACTCAAACCCAAGACCACAGAGCCTACAATTAGAATGTGTCAAGGGCCTCAAAGGGACTTCCTTAGGACTCCTCTTTTTTACATACTCTTACCCCAATTACTTTAAACGTTGAAATTATGGAAGTCATTTATTTTAATGTTTATTTATTAATGTACCACTTGAATTGGGAAGGCTCAAATCCCACCCTTAACTTAAAAGCATAATCAGACACTTTGGAAAATAAAAAGTTAAATGTATATTACCAGTAAAAACCCAAAGTTAAAAATAGCTGGGAAGAGGGGTAAGTGGGGAAACAGTTAACAATTCAGGAAATCAGTTAATAAAAGTAATGGAGCTGATACATTCCACTAAAAATGAAACACTGTAAAAGTGGTTCCCACACACTTAATCTGGGTTCACCTGTGATGCTGTCAGTGAAAAAGAAGTCATAAAGTCAAAATCTTCACAGGGAAAAGGCAAGTTGTGGTTGATTTTTAAGGTTTGGCAAGGAATGTAGATGATTAATACTTAGGTTGAACTAACTAAAACAATAGGATTTAAACCTCTGTTGGGAAATTATCTTGGCTTCTCCTCATAAACTTACCTATAACAGTTACTGAATCTTGTTATAATAATTATCCTTTCATTAAGCCCTACTATTTATTTTTTCCCTTCACTTCTAGTTTTTTCACTAAAATCCCCATAAGTAAACAACTTTTTAAGTCAGATTCTTACTCATCAAAGAGCAAATTGAAAAAAGAAAGGAAAGAAGGGAGGGAGGGGAGAAAGAAGGAAGGAAGAAGGAAGGAAGGAAGGAAGGAAGGAAGGAAGGAAGGAAGGAAGGAAGGAAGGAAGGAAGGAAGGAAGGAAGGAAGGAAGGAAGGAAGGAAGGAAGGAAGGAAGGAAGGAAGGAAGGAAGGAAGGAAGGAAGGAAGGAAGGAAGGAAGGAAGGAAGGAAGGAAGGAAGGAAGGAAGGAAGGAAGGAAGGAAGGAAGGAAGGAAGGAAGGAAGGAAGGAAGGAAGGAAGGAAGGAAGGAAGGAAGGAAGGAAGGAAGGAAGGAAGGAAGGAAAGAGATATGATGGAATTCTCATTGGCCTGCTAAAGAGACATAAAAACTCTTCTTTCCAATAGATGTGTTAATCAAAATATATCATATCTAGTCATGGAAAAAGCCCAAGTGCCCATTGATCCATGAATGGATTAATAAATTGTGGTATATGTACACCATGGAATATTAGGCAGCGTTAAAGAAAGATGGAGACTTTACCTCTTTCATGTTTACTTGGATGGAGCTGGAAGATATTCTTAGTAAAGTATCTCAAGAATGGAAGAAAAAGTATCCAGTGTACTGAGCCCTACTATGAAACTAATTTATGGCTTTCATATGAAAGCTATAACCCAGTTATAACCTAAGAATATGGGAAGGGGAAGAGGGAGGGAGGGGGGAGGATAGGTGGAGAGAGGGTGATTGGTGGGATTACACCTATGGTGCATCTTACAAGGGTACATGTGAAACTTACTAAATGTAGAATATAAATGTCTTAACATAATAACTAAGAAAATGCCAGGAAGGCTATGTTAACCAGTGTGATGAAAATATGAAAAATATATATACATATCATATCTTTGTCTTCTAAATAACTGATACTAAAATATCTTAATACATTCTTATAAAAATGTGTGAAGATTTAACTGAATATAAAAAAATTCTGAAACCTATGATTTTGTTCTTTTCATATAAATTAATTCTCAAACCATTGATTATCCTTGCTGTCTTTATGGCATGAACCTTACTTTTGGTGTCCTTTATCTCTGAATTAGATTCATAATGGCTTGTAGAAATTAAGAGTTGCATATTTGAAGGTCAATTTGTCATACCCAGGGACTAACTGTTAAGAAACAAAGTGATGGTGCCTTTGGCCATTTCCCCCTGTCATTTTTAGAGAAATTTAATTTTAGGCGAAACATCTAGCACAAGCAATATGAAAGGTAAAATGACTTCAAATGAAAAAAAAATAAAGAGTTTTATGCATGAAAAATAGAAGTTTACAAAGCATTTAGAGTTTGAAGCTGAGATTTAAAACTCAATGCCCTGGTACTAAATCATTCATTTTGTATATATATGTGAAATGTGGAAAATATTTATGTTTTCAAAGAAATCTATATATTTTTTTAATTTCAAAGTATTAAGGGGATACAAATGTTTTTGGTTACATAGATAGCTTTTGTAATGCTGAGTAACAGATATGAGTTTGCCCAATACCCACATAGTGTTCATTGTACCCATTAGGTGGGAGGGTTTCCCCTCCCTTTCTGCCACCTCCCCCTGCTTATTTTTTTTTATTTTATTTCCCTCTGTGCATACATGTACTTATTGGTTAGTTCCAGTTTAATTGTGTCTACATATGACGTTTGGTTTTCCATTGTTGGGATACTTCACTTAGGATAATGGTCTCCAGTTCCATCCAAATTGTTGCAAAAGTCATTAACTCATCCTTTATGGCTAAGTAGTAAGTACTTCATGATATACATAGACCATGTTTTGTTAGTCCACTCAGGAATTTATGGGCACTCAGATTGATTCCACATATTTGCAATTGTGAATTGTGCTGCGATAAACATTTGAGTGCAGGTGTCTTTTAGATAAAATAATTTTGTTTTCTTTGGGCAGATACTCAGTAGTGGGATTTCTGGGTCACATGGTAGGTCTACTTTTAGTTCTTTGAAGAATCTCCATACAGTTCTCCATAGAGGTTTTACTAATTTTACAGTCCCCAAAACAATGTGTAAGTATTCCTTTCTTCTGCATCCATGCCAACATCTGTTATTTTTGGACTTTTTAATAAAGCCATTCTAACAGGAGTAAGGTAATATGTGTATGTTGTTGTGGCTTTAGTTTGCATTTTCTTAATATTAGTGACATTGAGCATTTTTTCATATGTTTATCAGGCATTTGTCTATCTTCTTTTGCAAAGCTTCTCTTAATGTCTTGTATCTACTTTGAAGCAGGGTTTGTTTTGTCTTGCTGATTTGCTTGAGTTCGTTAAAGTTTGTGGTTATTAGCCTTTCATTAGATGTATAGTTTACGAATACTTGTTCCCATTCTGTAGGTTGTCTGTTTGCTCTGTTGATAATTTCCATAGCTATACAGAAGCTTTTTAATTTAATCAAGTCTCATTTATTTTTGTGGTTTATGTGATTGTCATTGGGATCTTAGTCATTCATATTTTGTCTTGGCCAACATCTAGAAGAGTTTTTCTACATTTTCTTGTAGAATTCTTATGACTCATGCCTTACATTTGAGTCTTTTTCCATCCTGAATGAATTTTTTTGAGTGTGGAAGAGAGGGAACTTGTTTAATTCTTCTGCATGTGGCCATCCTATTTTCCCAGCATGATTTATTGAACAGGACTTCTTTTTCCAAGTGTGCATTATTATTTGCTTTATCAAAGTTGCCAGTTGCCAATAGGAGGATGAGTTTATATCTGGGTTTCCTATTTAGTTCCATTACTCCCTGTCTCTATTTTTATACCAATACCCTGCTGTTTTGGTTACTATAACCTTGTCACATAGTTTGAAGTCTGGTGGTACTCTGATGCCTCCAGATTTGTTCTTTTTGCTTGAGATTACTTTGGGTATTGAGGCTCCCTTATGGTTCTAAAGTGTAGAATTAATTTTTATAGATCTGTACAATATGATGTTGGTATTTTGTATTGAATCTATAAATTACTTTGAATAGTATGGACATTTTAACAATGTTAATTCCACTCATCATAAGCTAGATATATTTTTCTATCTCTTTGGGTCCCCTGTGATTTCTTTCCTCGTGTTTCACAGTACTTGTTGCAGAGATCTTTCACCTCCTAGGTAAAGTATATTCCTAGGTATTTTATTTTCTTTGTATTTATTGTAAGTGATACTGAGTCTTTGATTTGACTCTCAGCTTGATTGTTATTATATAGAATTGCTACTGATTTATATACATATATCTGTGATTTATCTACATTAACTTTGTAACCTAGGCCTTTGCTAAATTTATTTATCAATTCTAGGAGTCCACTGGAATATTTGGGGTTTTCTAGATACAAGATCATCGATCATACTGTCAGCAAAAAGCAATAATTTGACATCCTGTTTCCCAGTTTGGATGCCCTTTTTTCCTTTTTCTTTCCCGATTGCTCTGGCTAGAGCTTCCAGCACTGTGTTGAATAGATCACAAAGGTGACCAGGACACCCTTGTCTTGATCCATTTCTTAGGGGGAATTATTTCAACTTTTCCCCATTTAATATAATGTTGGCTGTGGGTTTGCCATATATGGCTTTTATAATTTTGAGATACATTTCATCTATACCTACTTTGTTGAGGGTTTATCATAAAAATGTGCTCAATTTTGTTGAATTCTTTTTCCACCTCATTGAGATGCTCGTATGGTCTGTTTGTGCTTCTCTCTGTGTTGTGAATCACTTTACTGATTTCAATATGTTGAACCATCTTGCATCACTGAGATGAAGCCCACTTGGTCATGGAAGATTATTTTTTTGATGTATTTTTGAATTCAGTTTGCTAGTATTTTATTCAATGTCTGAAACACAGTATTTTTCTTAATAAAATTAACAATTACAAACTGTAGGAGGATATGTTAGTAAGTTTACACAGCTTACTTTTTTTGGAATTTATGGAGAAATGTATAAATTATTTATCTGAGAACAGAATCCCACCATCTCTTATATTATTTCCCGTGGCATTTGACTAAATCACTTAGAGAAGCTCAAGCAAGTAATAGATGGACACCAATAAAATTGCATTCTATTTAGTAGAAGAGTAAACGATCTAAATTTTTCATCAGCAGGGACAACGGTGGAAGGCTACATGGAAAGCAGTCAAACCTGGTGTGATCGAGGTGTAAGACAAGAAACAGGAGGTGAATCTAAAAGGGAAGAAGAAAAGAAAGATGAAATGGAGCAGGAGGAGGAAGAAGACCCATACACTTTCACTGAAATAGATGACAGTGAATACGACATGATACTGGCCAATATGAGTATAAAGAAAAAAACTGGAAGTCGGTCTTTCATTATCAATAGACCTCCTGCCCCTACACCCCGACCCACAAATATCCCTCCAAAAGAGAAAACCACACCTTACATAGCTCAAGGTAATGTTTGTGGTTGTTTGTTGTTGTTGTTGTTGTTGTTTTGTGTATGGGGGGAAAGAATGTAAGGTGATATGATTAGTGCTCTAAAACTCCAAAGATTAAAAAATGTCTTCAAGTCATGGATGAATTATATTAGCCCATTTTTTAAAAATTCATTATTCTTGAATGAAGAAAATAAAAATGATGGATTGAATTTAGCTTCTTATTTTTATTAAGAAAGAGAATTTTGACCAACCACCCAGGGAACATGAAACCATAGTGTTTATATAGAAATTCTATTTGCCACCTCTTTTTTAATTTTACAAGAGGTAAGCTCAACTCCTGTAAATAATGTGCAATACAAGAACATTTAAATATATAGCACATAAGAAACACACAGTCCTCTGGGAGAAGTACAATTACTCATCTGCACTTCATATTTTCAAAAGAAACCACTCTATTATGTAAGCTTTTATACTGAGAGATTTGTATAAGAAATTATAGTGATTGTCTATAAAGTTGTATTTAATATACGTATTTAACAGTGGCCTACTGCTGATAATGCTCAAGAAAATATAAAAAGTTTATGAAACTATAACAAATGAATGTTTTAGCTAAAGTAAAATGTGAGTTGGAACAATTACCTAAATTATGAAGGCAGAGACCAAGCTTTAATTAGAAATTCTTAGATTACTATAGTGATCTCTTAAGATACTACTCTCTTTTTGACAAGTTTGCTAAATCCACCAAAAGAACTTTTGAAATAGATAAAATACATATATAGCTTGGTATAAGAATTTGGTAATATTCTAGAAATTTTTGGAGAGATGCATCATCTTTTACACTCCAATTCTCAGAGTTTCTCCTGATCACAAACATCAACTCCCATCGTACCCTGTCCTGCTTTTCTGGCTTTATCATCCCATCTTTCTATTGGAAGACATATTCTTGCTTTCCAAAACCTTTTTTATTTAAATAGCATTCTTTTCTCTTGGGGGGGGAGATGGCAGATGGGGAGAAGTGAAATCCAATATGTGTTACTTTTTTGTTTTGTTTCAATTTGAGTTTTTACATTATCTCTTGTTTTGATTTTTTTTTCTTCCGCTCTCATACTATCTCTGTTTTCTTCATTTGTTGTTTCTTCTGTCTATAACATTTGACACATCCATGATATATGGCTATTCTTAGCTGTGCTTTCATGTTTAAAAATGAAGCCACAGAAACCTGAATGGAAACTACTTGTTAACTTGTGACCTGTAGGGTAATAGGGAGTTAGGTAACTAGTGTCTTCATTGAATAACCCCAAAATATTAGATTATGAAGCTCTATTCTTTTTGGTGTTGGTGGAATAAAATCCAACTAACTCTAGTCTACACTTGGATATCTGTTGCCTGCATGTTGAAATTAGGGTGTGGGAAGAAGACTGGGAATTTTGCCATTGAGAAAGCACAATTAAACTTGTTCTCCTGTTTTCAGTGTCGTGTGTAACTCCTGCCACCCACTGTGCTTTATGTCCCACATCCAGAACTACTCCCCTTCAATTTCTTTCTGTTGAATAAGTCTCCTATCATGGATGACTGCCTTATTTCACAGTATCCAGGAAAGACTTTGAGGCTAGGGCTGCTTTCACCTACTCTCCATGTTAAATAAGTGCATTGGGATGGCTTTTCTTCTCATTTGTTCATTTATTAATTACATATTTATTGCTGATCTTAAAGTTCTTCTATATTAGTTATGTGAATTCCCTACAGTCAATGGTATAATAGGTCCCATATGTCTATGTATGCATAGGAACTTTAAAGAATCTTAGAAATCTTGAGTTTCTAAGAATTTTTAAAGGTTATTTATCTCACTCCTCAGTCTCAGCCTGGTAGCCATATACATACATATATATGTATAGTTATTGTTTTTATTGCAGTTTTTGGCTGGAGCCAGGTTTGAACCCACCACCTCCAGTAGAAGAGGCCGGCGCCCTACTCCTTGAGCCACAGGCGCCACCCAGCCTTCAATATTTATCAGACATCTTTTGAATTCAATTATACAATATAATTTATTCTTATGATATTTGTATTACATGGAAATAGGAATCAATGTTTATGTTTTGTTTGTTTTTTTAATTAAGTATGTAAAACAAATATGATTATTTGCCCCATACCCCAAATAAGTAGCAAAAGCTACACTGTAAATGAAGTCACTTTCCTTTTTTTTTTCCTGTTTCACTGAGGTATAATTGCCAACTTCTTTCTTTTATGCAATTGATTGTTGACCATTCTGTTCTCACATTAGCAAGACATTGCCTCGTCAGCTAAGTCTTTCTTAATGTTCTTTGCCTTTCACAGGGTAAAAGTCTTTCATCACATCTTTCCTTTTCTTTTTTTTTTTTTTTCATTTTCCTTTCTTAGGCACACCTATTAAATAGAATTGTGACTATTTCCCAGAAAGTCACTCATTTAATTACAACATTAATTTGCCCCAATTGTTGCCAGAGCACAAAAGTGGTAGCAGAATGTTGGCATATCCGTGGTTTGTCATCACAGCCAAAAAGTAAAGGATGTGAAGCAGGGAAGATGGAGGAAGAGTAGAGGGAGCAGAATCCTACCTTATTATTCCAGAAACTCAAGAAAATAGCAGCAAAGAGACTAGGCACAGGGAAACCAGCAGTATCCAGAAAAACCATTTTGACTTAACAGAAAGACCTGTGTTCAGAGTCAGCTGATACTGCCTCACCAAGAAACTTCATATCTGAGATCTGATTTTCTCTGTTAATTAGAAATAAAAATGGCATTTACTGTACAGATTGTTATAATCTTTAAGTAAGATAAAATTAATGAATACTCAGTGCAATACCTGGTATATAGTATATGTTTGATATAATTAAAGGAAATTTTACCTTGTCTTTGTTCAGTTTCTGACCAGACAATGACTTTGATAAACTACCTTTAAGTTACAGAAATAGGGCCTGTTTGTTTCTTGGATTCTGATTGAGGAAGATAATGTGCTGTAAGAACCTGTAATCTAACAGGACAAAATGGCTTAACTGAATTCTTGTAACGATTATTTGTGGGCTTCTTTCATGAGACTTTCGTATTCAGGCAGCAATTCTCCATGGTTGGCACGAATAGCTTCATTTCACAATTAGGAAAACTGATGTTCACTGAGTTTCAGTGTCTTGCCCAAGGTGAGGAAAGGGACGGGGGGATTCAGACCCAAATCAGTTTAGTTCCCATGCCTGTGCTTGGGGCACCACAAATAAATATATTTGTTTCTGGATTATTCATTAATACTTATTTTTACCTGCTGAGCTATGAAATCCAGAGAGGGAGAGATCAACTTCATCTGGTTTGGCCCCTCATTCTATCTCCAGTGCCAAGGTTAGCGCTGAATTCCTAATAGATACTATACATATTCGATGGTTATTTACTGAATGAAATTATATAATTGATAACATCCACATCAATGTGGTTAAAATAGAAAACTTTATTAACACTTTGATGGATAGTCAGAAGAACATATTATCCTACTAATTCCTAAATGTCTTATTTTAAGCCATCCTATGTCTAAAACACTACTAATTTGAAGAGAAAAGCTCACCTAAAATGGGACAAAGCTCCAACTGGGATGGGAATATGTGGCTTTGGGGCCATGTGTGACCTTCAGTATCCCCAAGTCAGGCCTTATGACCAAATGCAAATTTCCCTTTTACAAAAGGGGTTTGTTCTATGAAATTTAGTTTTGATCGGGAGGTCACACTTGGAAATCTAGAGGGACACATGTAGCCTTTAGGCCACAGCTTCCTCACCCAGACCAGGATATTCACATGCAACTAAACATTCTAACGGCTTTCACAGAGTCTAATTTATGAGAGACAAGCCCCATTTCCACCATCACCACTATCACCTTCCCCTCGAGGGTGGCCATAACTATTTGAATTGCACATGAACTCTATGGCCACCCTGTATAACTTGTTAATGTAAAACTGAACCCATGTTGGTTCATTTTACCAAGAGATATGTTTCTGATTTCTTTATCCCACTACTGTTGTACAAAATCTAATCTTAGGTTAACAACCACAACAAGAATAGCTCATTTTTCTGAAGCAGAAAATTTTTGAAGTTTATCTATTTGAAGAGATCATATTTTGTCTACTGTTTTCTCCCTGAGATATTGAAAAGGATCAGGGTCATTAAGCTTCAAGAATACAGCGGAATTAACATGAATCTGTCGTCTTCCTTGGTGACAGAATTCTTGATGTAAGACAAATCAAGGAAAGAAAATGAGCACTTGGCAAGGCATAGATTGGGAGTAAAACAATATTCATAAATCATGCAAAGAGATGAATGTCTATTGGGTAAAATTCTTCAACATCAGTGGACAATTTTCCTTTTCCCTCTGACACAAATAATAGAACAAAAGTCCTTCTTCAGAATCCATGTGACTGATTTGAGGTAGAATATAATTTCCTCTTTAATTTCCAATTGCTACTCAGTTGCCCTTGGCATTTTGCAGTGCCACAAAGTTGTATCTGACCTTTTTGAGAGGTACTTAGCTACTGGGACCCCAAAATGTCAAGTACAATTCAGTTGCTCTCAGAAATGTTCCCCTTGCAATTCATTTGCACTTGAAATTGATCACATACAATGCAATTGAAATGCAAAAAGAAAAAAAAAAGACCTTGTAGAAACTCTTAGGAAAATTAATTCATGTCATTGTAAATGTGACAGGGTAGAATGGTCTCTGTCTCATTAGTAAATATGGTGAAGTGGGTTAAAGTAGGTCTTAGATCAAGTGCTTCAAGTCCTCTCTCTGGCTGGGTGACCTTGTCCAAACCATTTAGATTCAGGACATAATATGTATATCACAGGTGCTCTGAGCACAGAGTGGCATATTTACCATTCTCTCCGTAAGCCTCGTGTTTGAGTTCCTGCCTTTCTCCTGTGACTCCGTGCCTCAGCCCTTTCCTTGATAGTATGCTGGCGCAGCTCTGCAAGGAGCAATCATTCGGACCTGTGCTCATACTGACTATGGAAAGGGACAGGGCTGCTTGTATAACCCTAATGTTTTTATTTGCTTTTTCTGTCCTCACAGCAGAACATCACAAACACTGAATGAAACCTGAGAGGGGCTTTGCAGGTCCTCTGCTAGAGTGTTGATATAATAATAATGAACTTTGCAGCCTTCTCTTCCAAGGGTTCAGTTCCTTTACATTAGTGAAATAGGAAGGAAGCAATTATCAACTGTGGTGTGAATTGACATTAAAGGATTTGCATAACCTGAGAAAATGAATGCAGATATTATCAAGCTCTTAAATTGTCTTTCGGGAGCTCTTGGGATTTTCTTTCAGAATGAATTCTGGGCTTTTTCCACTTAATATACGATGGTACTAAACTGGCTGTTAAATGTACTTTTAGTAAGAAGTTTTATTGACCTACCGCAGCAGTACTTAACTAGTGGTGATTCGCCTCCCAGAAGACATTTGGCAATGTCTAGAGACATTTGGTTGTCATGACTAGGTACTATGCTAGTACTAGTAGCATCTGGTAAGTAGAGGCCGGGGACCCTGTTAAATATCTCACAATGCACAGACCAGCCCCCCCAACAAAGAATTATCCCGTCTAAAGTTCCAACATAGAGGTCACCTGAATCATGCCACGTGTGTCTCATCAAACTACAGAGAAACTCTGACCTAGGTTATTTCCATGTTAAGCCAGTTTAAATATTTAATGAATGGTCATTTAAAGATGTGAAATCATAGGCATATCAAACAGCTAGCCACACACACTGTCTTTTACTCACTGACATCTCCTGAATTCACAATGTTTTCCACCAGGACTTCTAGTGTGTACACTCTTTTTAAATCTCAATAAGTAGCAGTTATAGAAAAGGAAGATGCTTCCTGGGGTCAGCACATTGAGAACAGCCCCCCTAACGGACCAGCATAGTGTAGTGAACTTCAGTGAAGGCTGTCAAGCAAGACAGAACTGAATTTGACTTAAGATTGCCATGTAACCTTGCTTCTTTTGTTTTTGTTTGGTTTTTAAAGGAATGGTAATATGTACATCACAGGGTTTTCATGAAAACTAAAACCCACTATATACAGCAGCAGGGTACTGTGCAGGAAACTGGTTACCGTGATGGAAAGTATTCTGTAGACACAGGCGTGGGAGCAGACGTGCCCCGTCTCCCCTGAGAGGGATGCCTTTTTCTTCTTCCCTTCTCCTCTTCAGGGTTTTGTATGCCAATACATCATCTTTTCTGTAGTATGGATCAACTACTAATATCAAACACTATCTAAAACAAAGGGGCACAGGCCTGTCCTTTTGGAATTTTCAATCTGCATTTGTATAATTTGAGTCTTATTACCAGAACTAGTATTTGAGGTTTGCTTAATGTGAGTATAACCAGATAGTTCATCTTTACTCTCAGGGGAGAAAAAAATTTAGAGCCAAGTTTTGTCATCCGTGAAATATGACAAATGCAAATCAAGATCCCACTGGTATTCTTAGGATGGCAATATTTTCCAATATGGGCGGGAGAGGGTTGCAATAGAAGTAACCACGGTAATCACTGGTAGTCACTGACCATGAACCAAAGTGTCAACTCACAGTTTCTGGAGTCTTCCAGTGGCTTCCTTGCTACACAAGTCACTTCTCTTTGAAACAAAAGAAAAATTTCTTAGCCTTTTACTAGAGTGATATCTGCATTTACACCATTCACTTATTGATACAAATGGATAAAAAGAGGTGTAATGAGCCTACATAAACTCTTATGGGAGGAAATTAACTCCCAGTGGAGTGCTAGGCTGCTAACCAGAGGAAGACTGCTTTCCTAGGGCTGAGGGGAGGTTTGCAGTGTCCTTGCAATGACCTCAAGCTATAATCGCAGAGAGTTCCACAAACCAATTGTCTTCTCTCCTAATAACTCAGTCTTCTAGATTATATTATAAATATTTCTATTCTATGAATATTCATGTTTGCATCAGAAAGAACCTATATGCAAATAAAACCAGTTTGTGTTCGATTTCAGAAAAAAGTTGGTTCCTTAGAAGTAGAAAAATATGACAATAATATTTCTCGGATAGAGAAAGGATTTTAATGGCAACGTTTCTATCAAACAAAGCTTCTATTACAAAAGGAAAATTAATGTTTTCTCCTTAGAAAATTAAAGCATTCATTGATACCACCATTGAATTAGAATTTCTATGCTATTTCCTTTTGCAGAAATGTGTTTTCCAACTTCCTATCTCTGCCAATCTCAGCAGTAAGCTGTAGGGTAACCCATGTCAGTGACCTCATATATTAATATGGCTTTTTTTTTTCCGGCTGACCATTTACAGATTCTCCATAACTCTCAACTACATATGTCTGCTGTGCCACAAACTATTTTCTTATATAAGACTTTTATAATATGTGCTTGATGTGGCTATCTGTTTGTGTGCAAACCACTTTGAATGTGCCTGTTCAGATATAGTGGCCTGTATTTGTTAAGTTTGTTGAAATTAGTAACCTGTCGCTAGTACAACGAAATGTTGGTTTTAATCTAACTGAAGTGCCCCATCTCGCTTGGTCACTTTGCAAACAGGATACCTAACATCTTTTCTTTATGCTTCGGACCAGTCACTGTGACTATGTGTAAGGTTTGAACATTCTGTTTCTGACATTTACTGGCTATACAAAGAGGCTGTTGACACTGCATTATTTTACCTCATTCTGCCTTTTTGTGATTAGCTTTTTTACTGGAGAAACAAAATAGAGAAAATCGGGCAAAGGGGATTGGATTATGACACTGGCTCTGTTGGTTTGCGGTCCCCTCCCGCTTTCACTGATAGGCACTAATGACACAGTTGACCTTTCTTTAAATGAATACACCGAAAGGGAGGATAGTCAGGAAACTGTGACTGTTTCTTATTTACTTTTGCATCCTCAGGACCTAGAACAGCACATGCAGTTAGCCACCTAATTAAAGGTGTTTAATTGAGCGATAAACACCACTGCCTGCTCTGTACAGGATCATTCCCTGAGTATATTTTATTTTATACTTAATTTCTAGGTTCAAGAATGGTCATAAATGATAAGTGTACATATCTAAATAATATTTGGTTTTCCATTTCTAATGGACATGGAATATGAGGGCTTTGTGGTTTATAATTTGCATCTTCATGAATATGTTTGGCCATCGCACAGATTTCTATTGCCTTAGCCACTTACAAAATAATTCAAAATAAGCTTTATCAGATATTCTAAGACGAGCAGCTATGGAAAAGTGTCTCTGATAGAAACAGGATACAAATGAGGTTGACATGAAGAATGGTCCTGCAGAAGCAGCCTGAAAAGACAAATAGAGCAAATGGATTTGTTAAATTTCACCTTCTCCTCCTCCTCTGCTCTTCTGCCAGTTTCCTTTGCTTAACATTTTTGAATATTTAATACTATGCAAATTTTTTCCAGTCAATGTCATATCCTGGAGAAAATTTTACAGAAGTCATTTCACTAAGATTTAAAATCATGGAGTGTTATTTGGGACATTTGTATTGTTTGGTATTGTGTCAAACTTCAAAAAATGTTTTTCCTTCTCTATGGACTTTTTTTATGTTTAAAGATCATAATAACAACTGATAATGCATTTCCCGCTTCCCAAATTCCATTTCTTCTACCTAGGAAGAGAAAAATCAGATTTCACTAGAGCAGAGAGTCAGCCACATTGATGTGTGTCATAATTAACTAGACAGCATTTTTGTGAACATTGATGTGATGAAATGTGGTTAAAATAATATTCTCCAAGAATTCAAACACGTAGGGAAAGGATCATCTCAGTATATTAATAAAGAAAGCATTGGTTTGTGATTTACCCTTCTAGTTTTTGTGTTAGTCTAAATCTTCAAATTCCTAGCTTACAAATAATCTCATACTCAAAACAGGGCATTCTAGCTGAATTCATACTCTCTTAGGAATTTATCTTCACACCACCGGACCCAGGGTGGTTGGGGAAGTGGTAACAATTTAGAATGTTAGAACCGAGTGAGACGTGACAGATCATCACAAATAAACCCTAATTTCATTGGCAAGAAAGTAAAGGCCCTGGAGAAGAAAGAGCAGAAAGCCGTTTCCCCACCCATGCATGTTGCCGATACAAAGACAAAACTATGCTACTCCACTGTGCCAAGTTGTTTAGAATTCTGGCATAGGGATTTTTTTTTTTTTCAATTACTATGTGCTTAAAACAGATCCTCATCTAACTCACCACGCATCTTGCTTTATAAAAAATATGTGCTTTGTATATAAATCTAGTGACCTATAAGCCAACGCTCTGTTCTCACTCTATTACGGGTCTTATACTTACCTCTTGTAAATGTGCAGGGCAGCAAAACATGGTAAGTACTATAAAGCACATAAAACTTTTAAAACAAAGGTATTGCTGGTGGAAGTAATCTAAAATGTTTCAGTTAACATTAACAAAAAAGTATCAAATTTTGGAATTTGACATCTATCTATAGGTTTCCTAAGGGGAATGAAGTTTGTATTCTTTGGGGGGGGGGGGCACATGAAATTAGGTTACATTATTTGCATTTGTAACATAAAGTCCAAAGTCCGAGTTGTAGCTGAGTCCTTCACCCAGAAGTGTACCATGTACTCCTACAGTACCGGGTAGGTAGGAACTCATGGAGCCTCCTCCCCCTTTCTTGAATTTAATTGTGTTTTTCACTTGTGTGGGCCTGTAGTTGTTGGTCTGCTATTTTGAGATTAGTACAAAGTACATGGGATGCTTGCTTTTCCTTTCTTAAGATTCTCCACATTCATCCAGGTAAATAGAAAGATGCAAAGCCTCCATCTTTTTTTTTTTTTTTTGGCTGACTAGTATTCCGTGGCATACATATACTACAGTTTATCCATTCACACCTTGGTGGGCACTTGAGTCAAACTGCGTCTTCTTCAAATGCATGTTTGCTTTAGGGATCACGGGGATGAGACATCTCTGTCTTCAGGAAACAAATTAAAATAGGCCTTTCCCCAAAATGACCTCATATTTAAAAATACCTTCTAACATTCAAAATGATGGGAAAACAGTATGTCTGGCAATATGCTAATTGCTAGCTGTTTATTGTTATTAGAAAGTGAGGCTTATGTAGATAAGCAGAAGGGAACAGGAAGGAATGGGTACGGCTGGTGCTAAATTAAAAGAGAATTCCAAGGTGGAATTCTGGTAGGGGAAACCTTGGCATTGTGGGACCTGACCTACCAGCACATCTGCTTTCAAAGTGGCCTGTTATCAGCCTTTTCATAATCAGCCCATTCATAGCATCCTACTCTCATGCCCCAATATTCACTCCCTGTCCAGGCTGTTCCCAGTATAAGCCCTGGTGAAATCTCAACCATAAATAAATATGCTACTTGTAAGTTCTTGATCTAGTAACTGAAAGAGAACATTTATTTGTTTAACACATACCATTTTCACACAGGCTGAGCATTTGTTATCAGCAGAAAGTATTCCAATAAAATATAGGGTGTAAAATAATTTTCAACAAATCAATGCCAAAATCTGAAAAATAATCCTGTTTTCAAGTAGTTTGCAGCTTCACAACCAAGCAGAAATTTTAAAACATATCAATTATTATAAGTTCTGTTTGAAGAGTTTGTTATCTGAATTTATCTTAGGATGCAGGTCAATCGCCTTATAAATGAGGCCAAATTATAGGTTTTCAGCCTCAGACATTCTCAGTTATATCTTAACAATATTGTCACAAAGAGACTGCATGTTATTAAAAGTTCAAAACATTGCACTTTTAAAAGACTTTTATAAGAGGACAATGAGGGTAGAAGGCAATACCGGCACCTCTTGAAAAATCTTTCTAGCATCCTAAATTATATCCACATCCCACCTTCCTCAATATATTTTATTTTAGTAAAAACGTAAGCTCCAAACCCAGAGCTTGCCAATTAGTGGTATTTAGCAAGTTTTTCAAAATACTAGCTTGAGCAGAGTCATTGAATTTCAGCTAGAAATGGTATTTCATGTGCATGCTTTTTCTCAAACACATTATATTCTGAAAGTATATTTGCCTCTTCTGTTTAAAAGAGGATAGCCGAAGACAGTACCCTTTCTCCTCACAGCATCGGCAACTTTTATGTGCTTAGTAAATAATTGTTGATTGGATGTGTTAGATAGGTTTAAAGAATATTAAACCAAAGACCGACATGGAAGATAACTGTTCGGACGCTTTCCCCAGTCACAGTGGGCCGGCCCCATCCAGCTGGACCACACTCACCCTCGTGCCTTCGTTCAGTAATACTAGGAAATCCTGACGAGCTGCTGGAAAAAACAGGAGATAAAACCATGTTGGAAATGCTCTAAAGTTTCTTTTAAACTTCTCCCTCTGTCTCCTTCTTCCCCTTTAAATGGAAATAGTAATGAAAGGGAAGGGGCAGCAGTGCTATAAGGAACCAAGCAATGGATTGAAGTTCAAGGTTTGAGGGTCTAAATCACATCTCTACTAACTACAGCTCTGGGATCATTGCAAAATTACTTAGCCTTTTTACAAGCTAGTTACTTCCACCTTCCTCTTCTATAAACATACGAGGCTGGACTAAATCTCCAAGGCCTCTTCCAGTTTCCAAACACTGTAATTCAGACTGCCCATAAAAAAATAAATGTAATTCTGGGACACTCATTTTCTAAAGTAAAGTTGTAAAGAGTCTGGACTTTTTCATTAGCAAATGCCAGAAGCTGTAACTTTGTGGGTGCTCAAGAAATATTAAAGAATCAATTTCATCTTTCATCTGCAAAATGGGGTGAGTAATGCTGACTTGTCTCCCAGAATTTTGTGTGAGAAATAATAAATGAGAACAAAGCACTTTTCAGATAATGAAGTAATTCGAATAAGCTACTTTCATAGGTCTGAGGTCGAGATAGATGAGGCAAGAAGAAAGTGTCTCTTTTATTATTACATCTTGAAATACAACGGTCTTTTCATCTGTTTAAGAAGAAACAGTCATTGTCCGTGCTTATCACCAAAACGTCGGCATGAGTAATTTCTGTGCAAATGAAATTTTTCATGTGATTTTAACAGTTATCACTTTTAACAATGCAGCTTTTATTTTTACCTGATATCAAATGGAATCATGTATTGATTTAAATAGTTTAATGCAGGATTCCTTCACTATTATACTACTCTGCTCAAAGAAAATGCTTTCTGAAATGATTGATAAGCTGTACAAATGAGAAAATTAGAAATTTAATAAACTTCCTACTCAAAACTGGTTCAATTGGGGAATTGTTATGAAAGAAAATGATATATTACATTCTAGCTGCCTGGAGACTTCTGCAATAGGGCTATTTTTTATTTATGTTCAATAAATAATACGTTTTATATTTTTTACAGTGTTCCAACAAAAGAAAGCCAGAAGACAATCTGATGATGACAAGTTTCCTGGTGTTCCTAAGAAACAAGGTACTGACAACAACTTCAGTCTATTCAACACTCTCTAAGTAAAATTTAAAGAAATCTTATGACTACTAAATAAAGCATGGTAGGACAGAAGTAAGTAATTGTATGCTTGGTTAATTTTGCTCTTAAGTTAGTGTCTTGCCCAAATATAATTTTTCCATAATCAAATCAATGCCAGAAAATTATTTTAATTACCAAAGTCAGGAAATGGGCTTATCAGAAGATTTGTGGTGATGTTATTAATGTTGTTACAAGCGTTTGAGCAAGTTCAAGTAAGAAAAATTTGTGAGGTGTATCAGCGGCCAGTTTTCCTTGACTTGGAGTGGAAAGCAAGCCTCTGGAGCTTGGCTTTGTGGAAATGGCAGATAGTTGATTCCCCCCAAAACAGTAATTATAAATGCCACTCAAAGACTGTGCTCTTTCCCCCATTATTCTCTTGCCCTCTGCACTTCATCCAACATTTTTGGAGCGATTGTTTATCGTTGACAGGGAAGCCCTGAAAACTGTACTCATAGAATCATCTTCCTATTGAAAAGAGTGATTATTTATTGTAATTTTTTTTCCTGACAATAAAGCCTTACTCAATATACAGAAATGAGAAATTAAAAGATGGCAGCCCCGGGGGTTAACATTAGCTGGCTCTGACAATCAGTGAGTGTCTAGACATACCAGCACCTCTAAAATAACGTCAGCCCAAAATGTTACCCAGAAACTGGTGCCAGTAAAGTGTTAAGAGATACATGAAAATAAAGCCAGGAAACGCCACTAAACACTTCCATAGTCAGTCTCCTTTTGTGCCTCCGTGGACAGGGCTGAGTATGGGTTGCACCAATGTCTAACACCCACTGAAATGTTAACTACAGAAGCTCAACAAGTCTGCCCTAAACCCTCCTCCCAGCAAAGGTGTGGTCTGGAACTAGCAATCTTCACTTATCACTTCAAGTGGCATTTCCCCCAGCAGCAGGTTGTATTTAGATCATATCTGCCGCTAAGTAGATGGTATTTGAATGCCACACCTGATGAAGCTGAACTTCTCTCCCATGAATCACTGGGATATACTGCTTGAAAGCCAACAGGGCAGAAATCTTTCTTTCTTTGGTAATTTTCGATTTTTAGTGATTTCCTATGGGAGGTTGGATAAGATAGACCTGTCTTAAGTCTACTATTATCTACCCATTGTGCTCTCTCAAGAAATAAATGCGAACTCCATGTGAGATCATTGCACAATTACGACGCGGTAAGCAAAGTAGATGAGATTCCTCCTCCCTGGACTCCCCACATACCTCACTGAGCGTCGGAAAGAATACAGAGAGTTGGTGCTTGGAGCCCTTGGGAGAAAAGCCCTGAAGCATTTTTTTTATATAAATTATTCAATAATGTTCTTAATTAAATTTTATTAGAATGAAGGGGGAAATTTGAAGAGGGCCACAGGAGATGAGGGAAAGTGACAAGTATGAAATGTAATGAGGAAATGCCTGGAATGCTTCATCTTATTAATCATCCCTCTGGCTGTCCCCCAGAAAGCAATTAAGGAAAGGATACCCAGACCCTCCAAGCCTAGGAAAGCCCGATCCATCGTTATTCCGCCATTTGCATAAAAAATGAGTATCCACATTCTACTAAATTTTTTTAAAAATCAGAGGAAAGAGTGGTGTAGAAGAATAAGGACCTAATTATACAGTATTTTACTGGATTATTATCTGTCCAGATCTTGCTGCCTAATTTGCATCATCAAGGTCAATTAACACTAGATTTTTAAAATTCGTTGGCTACTAGGAAACTAAAATTTTAATCATATTTTATCTGAAATGTTTTCTCTGCATATTTAGATCCAAACGAATAGAAGATATTTTTCTGTAGTCTCCTTAGAGCAGTTTCCCTCGAGTTTTTTTAATCCTGGACATCAGTAACTTACTAAAATGCCACAGAATATTGTTCTATTTGTAAAAACTAAGGGAACATCAAACCTTTTAAGTGTTTTTTTAATACCCCCCCCGCCGACTACAATCTGGAGGAAAATCAGAATCTAGCATAAGAAAAATAAAAAATTTTTGAAATAATTGGGAATATTTTGAAATAAAAGAATGAAGTATCTAAGACTCTAAAAGGGCTTATTTTATTCAACCCTATTTCTTGTTTCACATATTTTGACCATTCAGTGCATGAAAATACTAGGCAATGAAAACTGCTTATTATTAAATTAATAAATATAATATTTAAAAAAAATTCTGGGTTTTTTAGTGTAATAGAAAAGCAATACAGGGCGGCGCCCGTGGCTCAAGGAGTAGGGCGCTGGTCCCATATGCCGGAGGTGGCTGGTTCAAACCTAGCCCTGGCCAAAAAAAAAAAAAAAAAAAGAAGAAAAGCAATACATACTTTGCCAGTGATAATCACCTTTATTTGGTCAAAAACGATGAAAGGGGCTTTTTATGAAATGTTTGTCAGAGTCAAGATTTTCTGCAGGGACTAGACAAGTTCTCTAAAGAAGGTAAAAGGAATTATTTAATTGCTCCTCTGTATGCTGGAAGGAAAAAGGATTATGAGAGCCAACTATTTTCCCATTGAAAGTATAAGCATTTCAAGTGCTCTAAGTCCAAGACTGCCAAGGGACTGTCAGGAAGTTACATTATTGCTAAGTCAAGGAATTTTCCTGAGGAACAGAAAAAATATATATTAATTGGCACCATTTCCATGGAAACTCAACAGATGTCTTCAACTCGATTTTCACATCTTGAAAAAATACAAGGAAAAATGCTGAGGACTTTGGATAAAGATAAAAATTTCCATCAAAATACGTTTTAAAATCAATTTTCCCAAGTTGAATTTAAAATTTGAAGATCCCAAGGAGTACTATCACAGATAGAATGAGCTACAGTAGAATGAGCTGCCCCTGCACGTCCATCCCCTTCCCAAAATTGAGCCTCCTATGAAAGTAAAGGGTTCGTTCTTGAGTGTTGCCAAGCCAGAAAACTGAATTTTGTCAGTGTTCTTAGAATTGATCATGGTTGTGAGGTCTAAGTTACACTATGCAAGCTCACAGAGGACTGATTATCCCCAGTTCCAATCTATTAAACCTATAATAAAAGGTGGCATCCTAGTGCCTTAGAATGCTTAAATTCACTTGGTTCCTCACAAATGAAACCATTTCTATAGAATATATTTAGTAACTAAGAGAACTAAGTGAACATGTTCAAGTCAAAGGAATGTGAGAGCTCCTCCAAAAACATGGAAATACCTGGATAATTTTCTCTGCCTCACAAAAGCATGTAACAGTCTATGGTCAAGTTTGTTCATGTTTTCCAGACGTTGTATAGTCTTCTCTTGGACGTTAAGAGTGACCTTTGTCTATACCAAAATCCTCCCCATTTACAGATACAGTCTTACCCAGAGAGGACACATGGAAACTCAAGCTTGTTTTCCCTCCCTCCCATCCTTCCTTCCTTCCTTCCTTCCTTCCTTCCCTCCCTCCCTCCCTCCCTCCCTCCTTCCTTCCTCCCCTTCCTTCCTTCTTTCTTTTTCTGTCTTTCTTGGCAGTGCCTCACTCTGTCACCCTGGCTAGAGTGCCATGGCATCATCATAGCTCACAGCAACCTCAAACTCCTGGGCTCAAGTGATCCTCTTGCCTCAGCCTCCCGAGTAACTGGAACCACAGGTGTGCGCCACCATGCCCAGCTAATTTTTCTATTTAAGGTCTTGCTCTTGTTCAGGCTGGTCTGAAACTCCTGAGCTCAGGCAATCTAGCACTTCGACCTCCCAGAGTGCTAGGATTACAGGCGTGAGCCACCATGCCCAGCCTACTCAAGTATTCTTTGTTTTTTGGGTTTTTTTTTTTTTTTTTTGCAGTTTTTGGCTGGGGCTGGGTTTGAATTTGCCACCTCTGGCATATGAGGCCGGCACCCTACCCCTTTCAGCCACAGGCGCCTCCCTACTCAAGCATTCCTTACAAACTCCCTCCCTGCAGTCATGGATCATATCCTCAAATCTCCACAGCTTACAATTAAATAATCCACCTCATCAAGCATGTGTTGTGCTAATACTTTAAAAATGAGCCATTTCTGTGAGGATTGGGATTAGGTGGGCAGGAGGAGCACAACCACCCTACCCGGTTGCTCCTTCCAGTTATTCCCACTCTAGAGAAGCTTGAGAGTTATTCGCAGGGCCTCTAAAATTTTGTTGCCTAAGCCCTGCCTAGATGCAGGTTAAAACTAAAATGGATGAGAATGGGTCATTAGCAGTAATGTCAGAACAAAGCCAACATACACACACCAAAATCTCATCAAAGAAAACTGTATGCTTCAGAGGTCACATGTGGTCATATTTAGCTAACTATATTTTAACAATAATCCATGCAATATAATTTATTTTTTGGCCAGAATTGAAGATCATATTTCCTATAAAAATTCAAATTTCCAACCACTCCTTATTATATAATATAAATGTATCTGTCATTTGCTACAAACAACTTTTGCTGTTATCATTTGTTATTATGATTTCCATGTTGTTTTCTTCTATCTGAGACACATTTAATTGTCATAATTTTATAAAAAGGGAGAATTAAAAGGTATATCAAGAGAACCATGTCATAAAGAAAAGATGAAAGAACACGTTTTATTTGTAATAATGAACAGTCTTCATTATCACAGATATTTGTGATAATATCTATTTTCTATCACAAAGACATATTTAATAAGCAGGTACAAAACCTAATTTGCTAAGTGATCTTATCTGCCTGGCCTCTGCAGGCTTATGGGATTGCAACCTCTGGTATAGACCCTGCCCACCAGTTCTTTGCTACAGACTCCCCAAAATCATTGTTGGCTGATCTTTTGTGGGGAGGGGCTCACATGAGCGTGGGAAAAATACAGTCAGACACCGTATTCTTTTCTGTGTTCTTTCAGTGCCTGGCGCTGCAGCACACGTAAATGCTAGCTAACAAAATTGTCTGTAAGCAGGAGACCTGGAGAAATGTGGAAGGTTAGGAAAAAAGAATGCTGATCTCCGAGGTATTTTCATCAGGCTGCTTTGGCCAGTACTAGATATATTAAATAGAAAAGAGGGAAAACTGTCAAAACATGGTCATTTGTGCTCCATAAAACAGTAATGGCCTCAGTACTCTCTCCCAGTATAACTTACACTACCATTTGTCATATAGCTCACGAAAGTTTTTGTTGTTGTTGTTAAAGTCAGACCTTGAAAAGTCTGTAGGACAGCTGAGTTCTTGCCCCACATGAAAATGTGAGAGCAGCCCACAGTGTGCCCTTTGAAATGAAGTCAAAACATAAAAAAAAGAAATTCTTTTTTTTTTTTTTTTTTTTGACACAGACTCACTTTGTCACCGGGGTTGAGTGCTATGGGCATCATCACAGCTCACTGCAACCTCAAACTCTTGGGCTCAAGTGATCCTCCTGCCTCAGCCTCCTGAGTATCTGAGACTACAGGTGCCCACCATGGCACCCAGCTAGTTTTTTTTTTCTATTTTTAGTAGAAACAGGGTCTCCATCTTGCTCAGGCTGGTCTCAAACTTCTGAGTTCAAGCAACCCACCCGTCTTGGCCTCCCAGAGGCATGAGCTATCATACCCTCTTCAAAAGAAGAAATTCTTAAAAATAGTGAGAACAAAGACTACAAACCAAGCTTGCTAGAACGTGAGGTTTACTTCAATTATTTCTAAGGTGGAAAAATGTAATTGAGACACATGGTCTTTATTAGTATTATTTTAATACTACATATTTAGTAAGTAAATATTTCCTATTTTACATTCCTTTTTATTGGGCAATCAAGTTGTTTCCTTTTAACAAAAATTTTCATTTAAAAAATGAATAACTCAATAACAGACTATTAATGTAAAGCCCAATTTGCTTTCTTACCTATCTTTAGATTTATATACGTGCTACAAAGAGTTACCTGATGTTTATATCACTACTGTTTAATCAAATTGAAAATCTTACAAAGAGAAATTTCTCCAAAAGGAGCTAGAACTTTAGAAACTATAGTTTTTCTTCAAGTTTTTAAAATAAGAGACCCATGAAGTTTTTACAATAAGAGACCAACAATATATATAGATTGCCATCTCACAAAAATTTTATCACAATTTTTAATGAAGAAAAATCACCAAAAAAATCACAAAAATTTTAACACAATTTTCATTAAAAACTCATACTGACTTTTCAAAAAGTAAACTAAAAAGAAATATAAAGTTTTTTTTATACCACCTCCTCTCCTCTATCCAATAATCATATAAATGCAATAAAGCAATCTTGCAAGCCCTCCCAAAAATTATAGGTTGCATGTTTTGGTTTGAGTTGTCTTCCCTTAGAAGAAGAGGGAGTTCAATGCCTCAATAATTTTTCTTTGCAACTTGTCATGCCTAATAGCAATTCATTAAGATAAATTCTTAAATCTCTTCAGCATGAAAAAAAGTTAAAGTAGGTATATGTAAAATTAGTCTGCTTATAAACAGCTCATCTTCAGAACTTGATATCTGTTACTCCTCAATTTTATTCTTTGGTTTTTTCTGCATGATCATGCAAGTGAATACCACACACCCTTCAAAAAAGTCATCTTACTTATATTTGAACAACTATCATATAAAATACAAAAGAGTAGTTGAAATAAATATTATTAAAGGATTCAATTTTTTTTTAATTAAACTAAACCTGTACATGAAGCAAAACTGAAACTGACGAGGTTTCCTGGGAAGATTTTCCTTGAAATCACTCCCACAAAAGCAGAAAAACTTGCTGCATGGGCTACTTGAGATAAAAACGGATTCATGCTTAGGCACAGGGATGATGGAAGTGAACTGACGGGTAAATGGCCTTTACCGTTGAGGATGAGCTGAACCTCTGTGCTCTGACAAGACGGCTCATAGAATTTTCCCGTGAACTCATTTCGTGAATTGAATTTCAATGTGGAGGCCTATAAAAAGCAAATTATAAGAGCAAGATCTCAATTATTATCTGCGCTTTTGCTGCTGAACCAGTTAGCCCTCTGGCTAACTTGTGCTTCTCTCCTTCCCCTGGGATTTCATGCTGCATTGCCCTGAAGGAAGATTTAGAGCATAGAATCTGTTGATGTCTTGTTAGTTCTGGGGAAATAGACTTCTAAATAGAAAAGACAAGTCAGGAGGCCCCCCGGGAATAAGACTGATGGGCCATAGAGCAGTTTTATGGGCATGAGACTCTTTCTGGAAAGGAACCCTCCTCGTGTCCCTGTCCCAGGAAGACTCATTGTTATAGTTTTTCTCAAAACGGAGAGGGACATTAGAGGTCATTCCAGGACAGCCCCAAGGCTGAGTCTTCCTTCAAATAAAACCTGCTATCAAATATTCGAAACTTCTCCTTTCCAGAATAACCAACCCTGATTGTATCAATGAATCCTAATTACTACAGAATTTGAATGCCTTCTTCAGTTCCCAAATCCTTGTCAATGTGGCTGGACTCTAGATATAATCTAGTTCATCTCTTTCTTTCTTGAAGAAGTGCTTCCAGAAATAAGTCATTTTCTCCAGGGGCAGCTCACTAGTATACAGCTGCACAGGACCAGCTATCCTGTCCTTTAAGACCCAGTGGGCATACTTAGCTTTGATAGTACATTAAGACGTGTGCTATGGTTCAGTTACTCTGCTCCTCCTGAAATAATACAAAAAGTATGTTGGACTTAATGCAAGTATATAAATGAGAAGGTACAAACTCGAATGAGCTCTGGCAGCCAGGTAAGTAGCAAAAGTATGTGGCCATTCAGTGACTATAAGGAGTGGTGTGGATTGGGAGAACCTGGAGAGCACATACCTTCCCCAAAGCCAAACAGGCCCATTTATGTGGTGGATAAAAGAAACAGTGACTTTGCCCATGATTTGACCATTTCCTGCCACCATGCCTCAAGCCAGACTAAAGAGAAAAGATGTTGCATTAGACTATATATAAAACTATGTCATCATCTAATACTCTATAGCACTGTGCAAATACGTGGCATGCTCCAGATAAAGTCTTGAAAAGGAGGCATTTCAGTACAAAATGGCCAATTATTTGTTTTCAATCTTTTAGGAATAAATTTACAAATGATCCTAAGCCTTTCATGACATTTAGATGTTGGTTGAGATTTTTCCCAAAGTTAAAGAGATTGTTTGTTCCAGAAATATTTATTTTAAATGATAATGTTAATATGTGTTTAGCTTACTATGTACCAGGCATGATGCTAAGTATTTTGTGCACATGATCTATTTTTTCTTTCTTTCTTCTTCTTCTTTTTTTTTTGAGACAGAGTCTCACTTTGTCACCCTGGGTAGAAGGCCATGGCATCACAGCTCACAGCAACCTTAAACTCTTGGGCTCAAGTGATCCTCTTGTCTCAGCCTCCCAAGTATCTGGGACTACAGGTGTCCACCACAATGCCTCGCTTGTTTTTTTTTTTAGAGACAAGTTCTTATATGCTCAGGCTGGTCTCAAACTCATGAGCTCAAGCAGTCAATCCTCCCTGGCCTCCCAAAGTGCTAGATTCATGTGATTTATTTTAATCCTCACAAAAAAAGAACATGAAGTTGGTACTGCCCTGGGGTAGTACAGTGCAGAGCTTTTGCTATCATCTTCTTTCCTCTTTCTCCCTTTCTGTTTTGCACTAATAAGATACAATCTTTTTACCCATAACACTAAGCACCAGGCACCACCATCTTTAGAAAAAAATTCATTAAAACTTTCATGCTGGTTTATTCTGCAGGTGGTTATAGTCAGTTAAGAACAAGAAACTCCAACAGCCTATTTTTTAAAATGATTTTCCCCCAGTTGTCCAAGTGTGGACTTCATGTAAAACACCTTTCTCTTATAACCTAGAGTGGGCTCGGATGGAGAGTCTGACTGCTGGGCAAGAAGAACTCATTCTCCTGCAGGAGAAAGTCAAGAACGGGAAAATGTCTATGGACGAAGCCCTGGAGAAATTTAAACACTGGCAGATGGGAAAGAGTGGCCTGGAAGTGATTCAGCAGGTAATGTTGACCCCAATTCCTTCTGGAACACTCCCTCCCTTAATGGAGCTCCTTGACTCCGGCACATCAAAGCTAACACCTAACCAGTTTATTATAACTGTACTTAGTACAAGGAATTATTTTTTTTAATCTCTTTGCTGAAATGAAGATGAAGCATACTTAACGCTAACATGGGCTCAACATTATGAAGTGTGTATTATGGAGACCAGTCTTAGAACAAAAGAATGAGTGAAGTCATATCAAGCAATAGTCATAAATGAAACATAGTTAGTTTTATCCTTCTCTCTCCTTAAAAAATAAATATATATGCCCATCAAAGGTTTGTAGAGAAAGGCCAAGAATATCAATGTAAGATAAACTTATCTTCTATAAATAAAGTTTATATCCTGAGATGGGATTAAAGGAGGTGTTTCTGAGATGGAATAGAAACAAAATATCTCCCATGCCCCTGGGCATTCCTCACTGAGAGGAATCAGGGCCCTAGTCTAGCTATTTAACAGACCTTTCCACTCCCTAAGTATTTCAGTTTTTTCTCCTCATCACAGAAATCTCTATGCCTCAGAACTCAGTTTTCAGGCAGCTGTTTGATTAAACATATCTAATAAGCTAATTTAGGCCAAAGTATAAATAATAATAGCTTAATATGCTACCTTCCCCAAGAGATAATTTTTATTTTTTAATGAATAATTAATCCTAAAGAAAACAATTTCAAAGCACAAAAATTAATGAATCACAAAGGTGAATTTTCAAACAATATGGCATATAGGCAACAGATAGTTTAGGAAAGTGGACCATCTCAGTGCCTTGTCAGAAACCATCTATCTCTGAGGCCAATTCTGGCTACAGGATGGTGGCTAAACATGGTCCCTATTTTGCAGCACTAATCAAAGTTGGTTATTTTGCCAAACAAATGCTAAAAAATACAGATCAGAGAGTTCTACAACTGTCATTGTTCATGATGAGAATTACAACATTGTTTCTCCCTCCATGCCAGTGTCCTCACCAATACTTATCCCCTCGTATCCTAAAATAGGGTGAAATGTGCCTATTGCCGAGCTACAAATAATTTGCCCAGCAATGCCAGATTAGATAGATTTTGTTGAAGTAAGTCAATTGTCCATCCTCCTCAGACCCTCAAATAATAAAGCTTTCAATTTAGAGTAACCCAACCTAAATATCTCCTTGGAAATGATTTCACTATTTATTTCCTTAAACTCTTGTGTGTTTATATTTTGTTTGCCTACTTATATTCAATCTTATTTTAGGAAGAATTTAAGGTGCTTCATAGTTACCACTTAGAGATTGATCTGACTCTTCAACAATACAAGGATAATGGGATGATGAATATATTAGTGTTTATAAAAAGTTATTTTTCTTTAACCTGTAAATGCAAGCCAACAGACACTAAGACTACCTTCCGTAAGAGCCAAAAATTCAATGACTCTGGCTGAATCTTGTCAGAGGAATTAGGGGCCTGGGCTAAGGTCCAATCAACAAAGAAAATGATTGTTCTGTCCATTTCCCCAATACAAACACGCACACACACTTGCAAACACATACTTATTGCTATATACTTCTAAATATTCCTCTTGCAATTTGAGAAAGTATTCACTTGTATCCCAGAAGTCAATCTATCAGAGGTAACTGTGAAGTTATGTTATAATATTGATGGACGAATTATCTTAGGAAACTAAAATTTAAAAAATGGCAAAAACATGGGAGATAGAAGCTGGTTTCCAGAATAATGCAGAACCACATAGAATCCTTGGTGTTGAAGATAAGATGGTGGAGAGTGATAACCTTGCCCTTCTCTCGCCTCTTCACCCCTACTCACAGTACAGAGTGCCCTCTCCGCAGAGGAGAGGATCAGTAAAGCAATGGAAGCAACAGAATGGGAAATATGGTTTCTAGATTTCCCAGGAAACCCTGAGCAAAAAGTACTGCTCCTTGGTTGTCTTCTAAAAAGAGATTTATTGAATGTTAGTTTGTATACTTCTTGCCTTAAAATATTATATTCAATGTAGGGTATTTGGAAAACAAAGAGAAATCACAGATTTGCTAAGAAGGGGGATCTAGTTACATATCATCTGCTTCCAAGTCTTTAACTTTTAGAATTAGAACACCAGGAAGGAATATGCGGAACAGAAAGGGAAGCAGGCTCAGGCAGCAACAAGGCTTCCCAGTGTAGTTACTCTGCTTTTGGATACTAAAGACCCAAAATGCAGACCCCCATAGGCATGAAACTGGGAAAAACACCCTCCAAGACATCTGATATCTGGGATCCAGTATTGACTCCAGTATTGACTTTCCCTACATGCTCTGGGAAAGTTACTTAACTTTCTTTGTACCTCTGTTTCCGTATCTGTAAACTGGGATGATGACATTTTTATGTCCACTTCATTAAATTCTAAGGATTAAGTAAGATGATACATACAAAATATCATGAATGACAACTGGGACATCATATGTAGCAAACTAGTACTAAATAGCAGAGCTGGTAATGCTTAATAGTAGCCACTTTCATTTTAATCCATAAAACATTTGCAAATCATGACTTGCTTGTCCCTGCTGTTTCCTCATTAAGGAAAAACTACGCCAACTACGAGTTTGCATTATTGGGAAGAGACCAGAAGAAGAAAAAGTCTGTGGTAAGTAAAATTTGCCTGCTATTCCAAAACGATAGAGCAATGAAGTAAAATATTCAGGGACCATAGAGTCAAACAAGCCTAAGTTGAAATCTACACCTCATCCCTTTTCAGCTGTGTGAACCAGAGAGACAGCTCAGGTTCCTTGTCTGCAAATCCTAAAATTATACATGCATCTGGAAGTGCTCGTGTGAGTTAACATGTAAAATATTTATTGCATTCTCTGAGCCATAATGAACCTTAATAAATGTTCATTACTTTCTTTTGATTGCTTACATAAGTTGCAAATAAGATAATTCTCCTCTGCCTTTTAACAATCCATTATATGGGGAATCGAAGAATTAAGGAGTCATGCTTTTTATTAAGCTAAAACATTCTCCATATAGTCAAATCTTCCAATTTTCCATATGTGTATCATTACTAATAATTAACAGTTGCTCTGATGGCAGAGGAGTGGGGAGGAATATTTGATATTAATGTAAACTCAACATTGTTAAGATGATAAGTCTTTTCTAAAATAAATAACACATTCCCAAATTGAAAATAAATTATGTTGTCAATATCTGACCAGTTTTCCTCCAATTCTCTACTTCTGCATAGATAATTAAAAATTAACAACCACTAAAAAACTGTGAAAGCTTTCATTTCTTCCATTTTCAAAAATATGACATAGTTTTTAGCCAGTTCATCATGTTGAAATTTATTTCTCTTCATCAGTTTTGGGCTATAATCTCCTTTTCCATAGGAAATTCTTTAATTGCCTCAGAAATGTTTTCTAAAACAGAAATATATTTTCTAAAATAATAAAGGTCATACAGTCAGGGCTAATTTAGAGGTAAAAGAGTTCTATAGACCTCCATTCTTGTGTGGAATAAGATTAAAATTTTAACAGTTTATAAAATTACAAGTTATATAAATAATTTTATTAAGGAACATTAAGCAGCTTAAATTTATTATCTAGTATACTCTGTGGTTTCTTATGATAGCCCTGTGAGGTAGGCATTATTCCAAATTTTATTTTATTTTTTTCGCTTTCAATTTCAGCTGGCTTGTTCACTCATCTTAGTTTGCAGGGTTTTTTTTTTTGTTGTTTTGTTTTGTTTTCTGTTCTTCCTTTAGCAATTCTCTTTCCCTTTGTCTCCCAAGTAGCTGGGATTACAGACACTCGCCACAACGCCCAGCTTTTTTTGTTGGTAGAGACGGGGTTTCACTCTGGCTCACTCCTGCTCATACTAGTCTCGAACCTCCGAGCTCAGGCAATCCACCCACCTCGGCCTCCCACAGTACTGGGACTAGAAGTGTGAGCCACCACACCCAGCCTATTCCAAATTTTAAATAAAGAAACTAAGAAACTACAGGGGGGTGGGGAAGCAGAAAGAGGGACGGAGGGAGGGGGGTGGGGCCTTGGAGTGTGTCACACTTTATGGGGGCAAGACATGATTGCAAGAGGGACTTTACCTAACAATTGCAATCAGTGTAACCTGGCTTATTGTACCCTCAATGAATCCCCAACAATAAAAAAAAAAAAAGAAAGTTAAAAAAAAGAAACTAAGAAACTAAAAGATCCTCTTAATCATTTATGTCTTAATTAAGAATCAATTCGTTCTATTAGCCACAGGAATAAATAGTTCCACTCAAATCTTCCCATCGTATTGATGGGAAGATACCAAGTAACTGATTTTAGGAGATAGGCAATGGACAGTTGAAGACTATTCAAAAATCCAGAACTCAAAAAGTGGTTCTCATAATTGACCAGGTCCCCAGAGGACTGTTTTCTAAATACAGTCTGGGCAAAGCAAGGAAGTCCTGTTGAACAGAGAAGGCAGAGATCCCAGCCCAGGGCAGCTAAAGCTGCTGGAATGTGCTGGTGGGTCATTGAAGAGGAGGTGGCTATGCAGAGAGATAGCTTCAGAGGCCTAGGTGAGGGTCTCCATCAGACTGTTGCTTAGAGATGAGCTGTACATGTGCAAAGCAAGACCACTCAAGGCATATGAGATAGCAGCTTTTAGGGCTTCAAAAGCAAAAGAGAGACAGTAGAGGTTGACCGGAGCTTGGGAAAGCCATATAGTTCCTACCTTGCCAAAGTGGAGAAAGCTTCTTAACACCTCCGTAGAACACCTGACATTTTCTGTGACACCCAGGAAATGTGAAAAATAAGAACCATGACTTAGAGGAGGAGCTACTCTAGACATGCCCTAACAAAGCCTAAAACTAAACCCCTATGAAATATACATGGGAGACAGTTTGTAGGTTGACAGATATCACCAAGGGCCTTCGAAAGAAAACAACTTGGGCTTTCCACTGGTCAACACCAAAAAATGAATAAAACCAAGTCTATACAATGTCATGCCAGAAAGTGAACTGCATCCTACAACAATCACCAATGCCCTTCAGAGGAATACTGCAGAACCCAGAACATACAACCTATTATCTATAATATATAATATTCAATTTATTTTTTAAAAAGACATATAAAGGAAGCAGGAGTAAGAAATAGGATGTAACTCATAATGAAGAAAAGTAACTAAAGATAAAAACCATACCTGAGATGACATTGATCAAAGACACATCAATAATTATATTAAAGACAAATGGATTAAATATATCAAGTAAAAGGCAGACATTTTCAAACTCTAGAAAAATGAAATGCCCAACTTTATGCATTTTAAATGTAAGACAAATAGTTTGAAAGTAAAAGATTCTGAAGGGTCTTGGCTTATGCCAAGAATAAGCATAAACAGGAGAAAGCTGACATAGATATGTCAATGTAAAACAAGATAAAAGTCAAAGATGATTATAACATATAAAAGGAGATATTACACAAAGATAAAATGGCAGTTCACTAGATAAATATAGCAATTCTAAATATTTGTATTTTTAATTATATATGTATTTGTGAGTTTTATCAAATACATGAAGCAAAATCAGACATATTCAGAGATTTTTTTCATTTTTTTCTTAGTGATCAATAGAACAAATAGATGAAAAACAGCAAAGGTACAGAAGATTTAAACAACATAATCAAATAACTTTCCCTAATTGACATTTATAAAACCAGACATTGAAAAAACCCAGAATGTGTGCTTGTTAAAGGTGCACATGGAAATTCACGAACACAGAACAAATTCCAGGGAATTATTTGATGCTGGAATATCAAGAAAATTCAATAAGTTTCAAAAGATTAAAATCTTCAGAATATGTTCTCTGGAAGATTTTAGTCTTTTGAAATCTTATATTTTCTTACCACAACAGAAGTAAATTAGAAATTATTTAAAAACTACATATCTACAAAATCTCCCATAATACTTAGAAATTAAATACAACATTCAAAATAACCCATGGGTTAAATAAGAAATCCTAAGAAGATATTTCAATGATAATGATGAATGATAATGAAAAAATATCAGAATTTGTGGAACGCAACTACTAGAGTTATGTAGTTAACAGTTAAATTAGAAGAAAATGTATGATTATAAATGTTGTACTAGTAAAGATAAAAAGCTTAAGATCAATGATTTATGTTTCCACTTTAGGAAATTAGACAGTGAAAAGCAAACTAAATGCAAAAAGAGGTAGGAGGAAAGAAATAATTAAAATAAGATCTGAAGTTAATATAAAAAAGGAAAGAGTTAAGAGAGAAATTTAATAATACCAAAACTTAGTTACTTGAAAATATAAAATTAATAAGCCCATAGAAAGAAAGATGAGGGAAAAAAAGAAAATAAGAATGATCTACATTAAAAATTAAAGTGGCTTGTCACATTAAAAAGATGCTAATAAAATGTAAATACTTTTTGCCAATACCTTAAGTGACTTAGACAAAAGACAACATTTTTTTTTAAATTTACCAAAACTTACTCAAAATGAAAAAAAATCAACACTGCTCTGAGTATGCCTCAGAGACATATACCTCACAGCATACCTGAGTACACTTTTAGAATGTTGTTAACATTTCCCATACTCAATAAACAAAGACATGGTGGAGAAAGGAGGCAAAATAGAATGTAAGCAAAATAAACAAATATGCATGGAAAATGAGAGCCAGGTTTCCTATTGCCAGTGAAATGAGTTATCAATAAGGAAAAAAGGAAGGCCAGAAAGAATGTTGTGGTGTTGCATTGGAATAAAGGGTAAAAGTATAACCCATCATGGCTATTGATATATAATTAGAGATAATAAATTCATAATTATAGTTATGTGCATAAATGTGTGTATTTCTTTGGGTCTATGTACTGAGAGACCCTAGAAGCAATGATATACCAGTACCAATGAGCATACCTAGCACCCACATCTTAGTTTATGAAAGCAAATGCCCAATAAGCACGTGAAAGGGTGCTTTTTTCATTAAGAAAAAGGCAAATTAAACTAAAATAATATACCAACACACAATCATTATGATGAATATAATTTAAAACTACTGTGAGACCTAAGTGTTGGTTAGCATGTGGAACTGGACTACACTGTATGCATTGCTGATGGGAGTATAAAGTGGTGATGACAAGGGGGAAGCCAAATACACACTCACTCTGTGACTTAGTCATTCCCCTCCTAGGTATTTTTCCAAGACAAATAAAAGCACATTTTCATCCAAAGATTTGTTCACAAACATTCATAGCAGTTTCATTCGTAATAGCCAAACTGAAAACAATCCAAATGTCCATTATAATAGAATAGATAATTACATTTTGGTATATTTATACTGTGGAATACTACTCAGCAATTAAAAAATACCTATATTATGCAGAACAATATAAATGAATCTCATAGGCATTATATTGAGTGAAGGATACCAGGTGCAAAGGAGTACATTCTGTAAGATTCCATTTATCTGGAATTCTAGATAAAACTAATCTAGACAAAATGAACCTATAGAGGTAGAAATCAGATAATCAGTTGCCATAGTAATGTTTGAGTGAGAATGACATAAGAGATCATGAGGGAATATTCTATGGAGATGAAATGGTCTCTCTCCTGTTGAGTTGTTGAATACATGACTGTATGGATTTGTCAAAACTCATCAACCTATACACCTAAAAGTGTTTGAATTGTACTATACGTAAGTATTCCTGAATAATGTTGATTTTTAAAAGGAATGGAGGAGCTCAGGCTAATGGAATATCAAGGCAGAACAGCAACATTTACTGTATCAAATATATCTAAAATCATATTCCTATGCCTTGAGACAAAGGTTGAGAAGGGAAAAGATGAAAATAATATAAGACATGATTTCATGCTTAGTGGCCAGAGGTAGATAAATTTGGGGTGACTAATTTTGAATCATATTTTGAGATTTCGTAGTCACCTCAAAGACAAGAAGTAGTGAAACATTTAAAAAAGAGATAGTTTAGATAAATATTGAGTAAAACTTACTAGAATGTGCTTCTTTTTTTCTTCTAGATAAGCTCACCATTGTGCACCATCCAAGTGGTAAGTGCTTGGCTATTTGCAGAAGGATTTAAGACTAAAACAAAGTACATAGTATACCAATTTTAATGTTAATGTAAACCTAATATGATTAGTCAGATCAGTGTAAAAATTCAGATTTTAGATTTCATGCAAAAACCACTTGACACCCAAAATAAAAATGATACCAATGTGACAAGATAGCAATACTAGAGGCATCATTATACAGGAAAAGAACTGTGTGTTTTGACCTTTGATTGACCTGGCTGAACACAACTTCCTAGTTGTGACCTTTGACAAGATATTTAAGCACTGTAGGCTTTGGTTTCCTCATACATAAACTGCAGATAAGAATCATGCCATGGAGAATTGCCATAAACACTGATAGGGAATTTTGTAAATGAGGGCTGATGCATGATTTATCGGAGTTATTGAGGGAGCAAATGAAATTTGAGTAACACTTGAGAGGGCATCATTTCACTGTGATCGGGGAAGGAAAGTGTGCTAAATACTGGAAGGGTAAAGAAGAGCTAGACACCAGCTAGGGAGCTATTTAATAATGTAGAAGCAACTGTCCACACAACCTGGACTGAAACACTGACTGTGGGAATGAAGAAGAAATAGAACTTGGCTGGGTGGCTGGGATGGAAAATGGGCAGACAGCCATAAAAGCAGGAAGAAGGAGCAGTACTACAGGCCCCGTGGTAAATAGGAGGAAGAGGGGTTCTCAGAACCCCCAGTTGAATAGGGGTTCTCAGAACCCCTAGCTGAGGGACAAGCCTAGTGAATATGGAAAGGGGAAAGTAAGTATAATAATCAAATGGAGGCTGTTACTCAGAGGTGTTGAGAAGATTATTTCTGAAGTGACTCCAGTGACTCCTCAGTGTTCTTTCCAAGTCAGTCCACATAAGAAGGAGAAAATAGCATACTAGCCAAGGGTGCATTTTTTTCAATATGCCATTTTTATCTCTTTAATAATTACTCTCTTGATTTATACCCTGCTGTTTCTATAAATCATTTTTAAGAAGATCTGAATAAATGAATCATCAAATGAGTGAATGACTGAAAAGATAGTAACAGAATTTATATTTTTAGGTAAGGAAATTGCTCACAATGAAAATATGTTGGGTAACATACCTGTCAGCAATAAGGTAGGTTGTATTTATTTTCATTTTTGTAAAATGCAAAGTATCTTCTTGGGTGACAAAAGCATAAGAGCCTTCTCTATTGCCTGTGCTATGAAATATTCTAGGAAATATAAATAAAATAGGTTAAGTAAGCATTTGTGCGTAAAATCTACAAGCATTAATTTAAGGAAATTAACTACTTCAAAAGAAAACAGGGGGTGGGGGGGTGAAGAAGGATTATTCAGCTGAGCTTTCATAGAACAAATGGGGAAAAAGAGAGAACCCAGCCATACCTGGCATAGAGAACTTACCTAGAGTTGTAGCTCAGGAAGCACAGTGAGGAGGTAGTAAGCTAGATACAGCACATGATTCAGAGCAGTGGAATCTGATGAATTAGGCAAGTGATTTCCACCAGCTAGGATTGGCTGGCCCCTCATGGAGGTCTGGGATGGGAGGAAGCCTTTCAGGAGTTTTCAGTTGCTGGGGGAAGCTGTGCATTGAGTGGAAAATTTGGAAGAGTGGGTAGACTCAAATAGTATACAGCAACCAGATTTGAATGCTGGTTGGAGTGGATTTGCCATAGGTTTGGTGGATGGTGAGGCAGCCATACTGAGGTCAGGGGGCTGCCACTGTGGGAAAGTCAGACCATTGCTAGATGGTCTTAGCATGGGCCTAAAGCACAGCCATCTTAATTCCACATACCAGGATGAGAACACCACTCTTAAGACAGGCTGAGGGACTCCCGCACCTCATGGGAACTGGAGTCAGGGGGCACTGTGAAACCTGCCCCTGAAGGATTCTTGTGAGCTTTAAGATCCCAACCCGGCAGGATCTGGATGCTGAGGAAACAATCAGGTGATCACTGAAGGCAACTAAATTTGGAATAAGGACCATATAAGTTGCTGGTTGTGATGTCTCCAAAAAAACCACAGCACCACCTGGTGTCCCAAAGACATGTTCCAACATATTGTCATCAAGAGCAAGGACTTCTGTTTGAAACAAAGGAGGTAGTTAAAAGGAAAAAGGAGAACAAGGAGATGAACAAGAACAAAGAACACATGAGGAGGAACCAACAGAAAAATTCAGGCAACATGAAAAACCAAATCAGAGGAATTCCCCCAAGGGACCATGAGGCTGCTACTACAGAATACATCACCTATAAAGAATTAATCGACTTTAGAAAGGGAATTTAAAACATTGGTTATAAAGACAATAAAAGGAATAGAGGAGAAGATGGAAAGACAGAACCAAAAGTCAGACAAGAGATATGTAGAATATAGAAAGGATATGGCAGAGGATAAGGAAATGAAGGAGACAATCAGGGAATGTAAAGATGCAGTAGAAAGTATCAAAAATATGTTAGACCATGGAGAAGAAAGAAACTCAGGACTGGAGGATAAAGTTTTTGAGTTAATCCAGGTAAAGAGGCAGAAAAGAAGAGAGAGAAAGCAGGACATGTGCTTAGAGAATTACGAAACTCCATGAAGCATTCAAATATACAAATAATAGAGATTCCTGAAGGGGAAGAAGATTGTGCCAAAGGAATGAAAGCCCTACTGGAGACTATCATAAATGAAAACTTCCCAAGTTTTACTAAAGACCCCTACACACTCCTTTCAGATGGATATCAAACCCTGGGTCATCTCAACTCAAACAGAGCCTCTCCAAGACATATTATAATGAAGCTATCCAAGTCAACATGAAAGAAAAAATTCTGTAAGCAGCCAGGAGTAAGAGCCGACTGACCTACAGAGACAGAGCCATTAGGATAACAGTGGACTTCTCAACTGAAATCTTGCAAGCCAGAAAAGCATGATCATCAACCTTAAACATTCATAAACAAAACAATATTCAGCTCATAATTCTGTATCCTGCTAAACTTAGCTTCAAAATTGATGGAGAAATCAAATATTTTGCAGATATACAAGCACTGAAGAAATTTGGCACAAGACCATCTCTATAGGAAATACTTAGACCTCTTCTCAACACTGACCATCACAATGGACCACCAGCAAAGGAAGCATGCACAACTAAAGGTCAAAATGTAGCTTCCACAGTGGCGCAAAGGATAAAACTACACAACAGACTTTCACAAAATAAGATGAATAGAACTTCACCACACTTATCAATACTCTCAATAAATGTCAATGGCCTGAACTCAACATTGAAGAGGCACAGGCTGACTGATTGGACAAAAATAGCACAAGCCATCCATATGCTGTCTCCAGGAGACATGCCTAGCCTTGAAGGACAAATCAAGACTCAGGATTAAGGGATGGAAAACAGTATTTCAAGCAAAAGGAAATCGAAAAAAATGAGGGCTTGGAATCTTATTTTCAGATACAAGCATATTTAAAGCAACTATAGTTAAAAAAGACAAAGATAGACACTTTCTGCTGGTCAAAGGAACAATACAACAAGAAGACATTTTAATTTTAAATATTTATGCACCCAACTTAAATGCTCCCAGAGTTATCAAACAGAACTTAATGGGTCTAAGCAATATGATATCCTATAACATCATAATAGCTGGAGACTTTAATACCCCTCTGACAGAACTAGACATATCCTCTAAACAGAAACTAAGCAAGAATACAAAGGACTTAAATGTGACCTTAGAACAAATGGGATTAATAGACGTATACAGAACATACCATACAAAGGTAAAGAATATACATTTTCTCATCACCCCATGGTATGTACTCTAAAATCACCCACATCCTCGGATACAAATCACACCTCAGCAAAATTAAAAGAATATAAATTATACCTTGTGTCTTCTCAGAGCACAAGGCAATAAAGGTGGAACTCAACTCAAACAAAAACATTCCACCCCACACAAAGACTTGGAAATTAAACAACCTGATGCTGAACAATACAGTTGGGTATAGGAAGAGATAAAAGAGGAAATCATTAAATTCCTCAAACATAACAACAATAAAGACACAAGTTACCAAAACCAGTGGGATACAGCAAAAGTAGTCTTATGAGGGTAATTTATTACATTAGATACCTATATTCAAAAAACAGAAAAAGGTGCATCAACGAACTCATGAACAATCTTATGGAACTGGAAAAAGAAGAATAATCTAATCCCAAACCCAGCAGAAGAAAAAAAAAACGAATATTAAAGCAGAGATTAATGAAACAGAAAACAAAAGAATTGTTCAGAAAATTTACAAAACAAAAAGTTGATTTTTCAAAAAAATAAATAAAATCAATAAAATTTTGGCCAGATTAACTAGAAACCTCCAAATACCACACCTTCTGGGGGCAAGACATGATTGCAAGAGGGACTTTACCTAACAAATGCAACCAGTGTAACCTGGCTTATTGTACCCTCAATGAATCCCCAACAATTAAAAAAAAAAAAAAAGAGTACTGCAGAAATTATTCCAAAAAAATTGAGAAGGAAGGAATCTTCCCCAACACATTCTGTGAAGTACACATCACTCTAATACCAAAACCAGGAAAATACCCAACTAAAAAGGAGAATTTCATACCAATTAACTAGAAATGATAAAGAGTAAATAACAACAGATGCCACAGAGATAAAAGAGATTATCTCTGAGTACTAGAAGAAACTTTGTACCCAGAAATTTGACAATGTGGAGGAAATGGATCAATACCTGCAATCACACCCTCTCCCTAAACTTAACCAAGAATAGATCTCTTAAAAAGATAGACTTCAAAAATTGAGACTGAAGAAACAATAAAAAATCTCACGACAAAATAATGTTCTGGTCCAGATGGCTTCATATCAGAATTCTACCAAACCTTCAAGAAGAGCTTACACCATATTGCAAAAACTATTTCAAAAAATTGAGAAAGATGGAATCTTCCCCAACACATTCTACAAAGCAAACATCACCCTGATACCAAAACCTGGAACAAACCCAACTAAAAAAAGAGAATTTCAGACCAATGAATATAGATGCAAAAATTCTCAATAAAATCCTAGCCAATAGATTACAGCTACATGTTAAAAAAAAGTCATTCATCCTGATTAAGTAGGTTTAATTCTAGGGATGAAAGTCTGGTGTAACATACACAAGTCCATAAACATAATTCACCATATCAACAGAAGCAAAAACAAAGACCATACAATCCTCTCAATAGATGCAGAAAAAGCATTTGATAAAATTCACTATCCTTTTCTAATTAGAACACTTAAGAATATGGTCAGGGGGAAGGGAGGGGGGAGGTTTTGGTGGAGGGAGGGTAATGGGTGGGGCCACATCTATGGTGCATCTTAGAATGGGTACAGGCAAAACTTACTAAATGCAGAATACAAATGCCTACATACAGTAACTAAGAAAATGCCATGAAGGCTACGTTGAACAGTTTGATGAGAATATTTCAGATTGTATATGAAACCAGCACATTGTACCCCTTGATTGCACTAATGTACACAGCTATGATTTAACAATAAAAATAAATAAATTAAAAAAAAAAGAATGGAAGAATATGGTCATAGGTGGCCCATTTCTTAATCTGATCAAAGCCATCTATGACAAACCCACAGCTAACATTATACTGTATGGAGTAAAACTGAAAGCTTTTCCACTTAGAACTAGAACCAGACAAGGTTGTCCTCTATCACCAATAAAAGTCAACATAGTGCTGGAAGTTCTAGCCAGTACATCAAGGCAAGAGCAGGAAATAAAAGACATCTAAATGGGGGCAGAAGAGGTCAAACTCTTGCTCTTTGCCAATGATATCATCTTATAGTTAGAGAACCCCAAAGACTCAACCACAAGACTCGTAGAAGTGATCAAAAAATACAGCAATGTCTCGGGATAAAAAATCAATGTCCACAAGTCAGTAGCCTTTGTATATGCCAATAACAGTCAAGGTGAGAAGCTAATCAAGGACACAAATTCTCTTCACAGTAGCTTCAGAAAAAAAATGAAATACCTAGGAATATACATAACAAAAGAGGTGAAGGAACTCTACAAAGAAAATTACAAAACCCTAACAAAAAAAAAAATAGCAGAAGATATTAACAAATGGAAGAACATACCAAGCTCATGGCTGAGAAGATACAACATTGTGAAAAATGTCTATACTACCCAAAGCAATCCCCATTAAAATACCATCATCATACTTTCAAGATTTGGAAAAAATAATTCTTCATTTTGTGTGGAACCAGAAGAAACCCTGTATAGCCAAGGCAATTCTTAGTAATAAAAACAAAGCCATGGGGTGTCACCCTACCAGACTTTCAACAATACTACAAGGCCATAGTGATCAAAACAGCATGGTATTGGCACAAAAAATAGAGACATTGACATTTGGAACCAAATAGAAAACCATGAACTGAAACTAACCTCTTACACCCATCTGATCTTTGATAAACCAAACAAGAACATACCCTGGGGAAAAGAATCCCTATTCAATAAATGGTGGTGGAAGAACTGGATAACCACACGTAAAAGACTGAAACTAGACCCACACCTCTTACCACTGACAAAAAATTGATTCAAGATGGACAAAATGTTTAAATCTAAGACACAAAACAGTAAAAATTCTCGAAGAAAATGTGTAGAAAACACATGACGACATCAGCCTGGGGAAAGATTTTATGAAAAAGACTTCCATGGCAATTGCAATAACAACAAAAATAAACAAATGGGACTTAATTAAACTGAAACGCTTCTGTACAGCTAAGGAAACAACAACCAAAGCACACAGACAACCTTTGGAATGAGAAAAGATATTTGCGTATTTGAATCAGACAAAAGCTTGATAATTAAAATCTATAGAGAACTAAAATTAATCAACAAAAAAGAACCTTCTCTAAAGAAGACAGACAAATGACTAACAAACATATGAAAACTACCCTGATAAATCACCTAACCCCAATGGGAATGGCCCACATCACAGTCTCAAAGCTGCAGATGCTAGCATGGATGTGGAGAGAAGGGAACACTTTTATATTGCTGGTGGGACTGTAAACCAATGCAACCTTTTGGGAAGGAAGTATGGGGAATCCTCAAAGAACTCAAATTAGACCTCCTATTTGATTCTGTAATCCCATTATTGGGCATGTACCCAGAAGAAAAAAAAATCCTTTTATCATAAGGACATTTGCACTAGACTATTTATTGCAGCTCTATTTATGATCAGCAAAATGTGGAAACAGCCTAAATTCCCACCAACCCAGGAATGGGTTAACAATTTGTGATAGATAGATAGATATTCAGCCATTAAAAAGATATAGCCATTAAATATATATATATAAAATATATATTATATATGTATATATTATATATGTTCAGCCATTAAAAAGACAGAGACTTTACATCTTTTGTATTAACCTGGA